>NW_027150667.1:0-600000 GCF_020800215.1 Phytophthora ramorum | reverse complement strand
TGACGACACCTTCCGCTTGGTAAAATCTCCTGTGAGCAGATCAAAGCCACGCTGGAGCCGCTTCGTGTCGTCAGTAGTGTGGGAGACGTCCCAGCTCGAGCTAGCTCCCCCAGGTGTTGAGTTTGTCCAACATCGCCGGCCGATTGGCCGCGAGTCCGAGAAAGCAAGTTCACCTCGCGCTGCGACCATGGCGAACGTACCCGAGCCGAACAAAGTCGTCGGGTTGGACAATCCGAGTGTTCGGCTTCCCGCTCTAGGCTTACAAACTCGACGCGACGTACAGAAGAGCTCACTCTTGTGCTGCTTGCTACCAGCCCAAGCGAAGACGGGCGGCATCGCATCGATACCTGCCCGTCCACTCGCTCAAATGCGTCGCAAAGCCTTCGAAGCAAAACGACGGCACACTCCGGCAGCAGGTGACGCGGCAGCTTGAGAGTGATGTGCAGCAAACCTTGCGATGCAACGTGGCAATTCAAGTTGCTGTTGGCTTACTGACCAACAGCTTCAACTGCTCCGACTCTCTCGATTAAAGCTGTAGCAGTTTTAATCGGTTGTTGAAGTTGTTGTCCAGCGTGTTAAGCCTGCGCGCTGCACAAATTCGGATTGAGCTGCGTTTCAATTCCTGTCTTCGTGAGCGAACGATGCGGGGCAGTGCTCGAAGCCAAGCTCGTTGAATCTCGACGAAAGCCGCGTCATCCGCTGCAAAACATTATCGGTGCCCGTGTCCCAACTCCGGCTCTCCTCGCTGCATGCACTGCAACACGCACTGCAAGTCACCGGTAAAACCTCTTGAAGCCATCTGACGGCACGTTTCCATGCCGCCACGTGGGATTTGCCTCGATTTGCAGCACAAACCGCGAGCTTGATTGACAACTTGTCAATGACAGCCGATGCCGCGCTGTTCCAGATCTTCAGGTCGAGGTGGTCGCTAGGCCGGGAGGAAACTGCGCGCTTTTTCGCAGGCCTCGGGCGCGCTCCTCGAATCTGATCCTTTCGCTGCTCGGAGAAGCATGGCGAGCGATGACAACAGCAAGTTGCTGCTGCGACTCGTAGCCTGCGTGGCCGAGATCGAAGTGACCTCCCAAGACTTGGGCCAAGGCGGAACGCGGCCGGCCATGGCAAATCAAATGCCACGCACTTCGGATACAGTACGACGGGTTCCATCCCCATCGCATCTGATACGCGTTGACGAGGCCGCCATCGATGGCGGAACAGCGATAAGAGGCAGCACCGCATCGCATGCATCTGCATTGCCATCGCGGAGTACTAGTAAGCAACAGACTGCTGCAATGTCAATCAAGTGCAAGCAAGACGTGGCGTCTCCAGTGCGGACTGCGGCCGTCGGCGGTGCCGCTGCCGGTTGTCGAGCAAGCATCTAGCAGACAAGACGGTGACTGGCGGCACCGGATGATGTGCCTCACTGATTGTACCACCGAACAAGCACACGAAATGGATCCGCTCGCGGTGGTCCACATGTATATATACCAACCGATAAAACCGGTTTTGGATCATTACCTTTCATCCAATGCCATCAATACCCTTCCAAATCCGGTGCCGTGTTCGTCAGGGTTTCAGATGAAACTGACGCTACCGCCTCAAACCGGTGACAACCGGACACATAAACGAAGCAGCTCGGTGTTTTGTGCTTGGGAGATTCGGCTTGGCGAAGAAGGGCAGAGCCTGCTGCGGAGAGGGAGGGGTGAGTTTGCGCGCCCCAGCTGCCTGCGTGTTGTTGGGCGTGCCAGAAAGCAAAAAGAGCGAGCGACCAGAGGCGTCGGTCGTGAAAGGAAAGCTTTGCAGCGGGCGACACTTTGGCTGCCACCTGTTTCATTCACGCTCCGCTTGTCTCTCCGTCCGACCATCACTCTTGTCATTCTGCACTCAGTCGCCACCGCCCACAACCGAAGATGGCGCACATGTTGGAAGCGCGCATGATGTCGCGCAACTCGTCGTCCTCGAGCCTCACGGCCGCGGTGCGCGCGAGCCGCCGCAAGTCGTCCATCAGCGGACCCTCCACGAACGGGAGCACGGTGGCCAGCACGCCGCGCGCCCGGCGGCCGTCGCTCTCGCGGGGTACGTCTAGCAGCAGCGGCTCCAACCTGGCAGCCGCAGGCTTCGGCTCGACGTCGCTGAGCAAGAGCAGTAAGACGCGCCCCAAGAGCGGCGCCATGTCCACGCCTAACCTCATCGACCTCAAGACCATCACGGCCGAGGAGGTCGAGTGGGAGGGATACCTGTACAAGCAGCGCAAAATCGTCAAGAGCTGGACGCCGCGCTACATCACGCTACAGAACCGCACCGTGTCGGTCTATAAGAGCAAGAACCACGCGCTGGCCAAGGAGCAGCACCGCGGGCGCTGGGTCATCAAGCAGATCCTGAGCTCGCTGCCGTCGGCGGGCTTCGGTGGCTCCAAGCTGCACCCCGAGGAGCTGGGCTTCAGTTTCCTGGCCACGAACGGCAACCTCATCCACTTCATCGCGGCCTCGACCGTGGAGAAGGCCATGTGGATGCACATGATGCAGCTTAGCCTGCACAACACGACGGCCAGAGAGGCCTCGATGCTGCAGCAAGGACGTCCGCGGGACGCGGCCATGACGCCCACGCCCACGCCCCGCTCGGCAGACGAGGTCGTGTCCATCGAGTCGTCGATTACTGCGCACTTGGCGGAGAAGTTTCTGACCGACTTGGTGCACCTTTTGACCGCGACGTCGCCCGATAATGTCATTGCTCGATTGCCGTCGTTTCTGCGGCAGCTAAGCAAGGACGTGGAACTGCTCTTTGACTTGGAAACGTGCGAGACCACGCAGCCCTCGTGTGTGTTCAAAGGCATCTACCACGGACGCGAAGGCTTCGTTCACTTTGCAGCGCTGTACGCGAGTAAGTATCTGCTGGCGACGGACGTGAACGAGGAGGTAGCCCAGAAGGCCGATGACGACGACCACCACGCGTTCGCGTATTCGAACCATCGCTTGATGAACACGGTCTCGGGATCCACCACGGAGGGAAAGTTTGGCCTCCAGATGACGTTCACCCCGGCGCGGCGTATCTCCCGCGTGGTGCTTTCTTTCCGTCAGCGCAGTGCGTCGACGTCGAAGACGCGCCGTGTCACGACGAACCCGATGGTCGTTGCGGAACACCCTGCTTGCTTTCACCAGTACTGCCTCACCAAGCGTTCACTCGCGCTTTCGTTCTCGGACTTTGATGTAGTGGGCGTTCTTGGCCAAGGTGGTTTCGGAACTGTGGTCCTTGTGCAGCGCCACCTCAACCCTGATGAATACTTCGCCATCAAGATTATTGACAAGCAATCCGGCGCCGAAAGTGCGCTAAAGGAGCGACGTATCTTGTCTGGTGTTCGCCACCCATTCCTTACGTGCCTGCGCTTTGCCTTCCAGACGCAAACGAAGCTGTACCTCGGTATGGATTACTACAAGGGCGGAAACCTGTACTTGCATATGCATTCCTCAAAGATGGACCCGAACGTGTCGACAAGCAGTGGTCGTCGTTTCTCGGTGGAACGCGCTCGCTTCTACGCTGCAGAACTAGCTATTGCGCTTTCGTACTTGCACGCACACGGTATCATCTACCGTGATCTGAAGCCTGACAACATTATGCTTGACAAGACGGGCAACATTCGCCTTGTGGATTTTGGGATCTCGAAGCAACTACGCCTCGAAGGTGAACCGGGAAGTCACAACTACTCTCAGGCCGGAACGCTAGCTGGATCCCCTGCGTACATTGCCCCAGAGCAACTGCTAACCCAAAAGCCGCAGTATGGCATGGAAGCTGATTGGTGGAGTTACGGTGTGCTGCTGTACGAGATGCTGACTGGCAGCACTCCTTTCTTCGACCCGAACATTTCGCAGATGTACAAGAAAATCCAGACTGCGGATGTGAAGTATGAGCGGTATCCTCCGATCGATGAAGATGCTATCGACCTGCTGCAGAAATTGCTGGTTCGTGATCCTGCTGATCGTATTGATATCGATGGCGTGCGTTCACACCCGTTCTTTGGGGCGATCAACTGGGAAATGCTGGAGCTGAAGGAAGTGGATCCACCGTTCATCCCGCCTACCCAAGAGCTGATGCAGAACGTGCACGAACATTTCCGCAATATGAACGTGGACGAAACCATCGGGGAGCACCCCAAGGCTATCAACGGAAAGAAGGCATCGACCGTAGCGAACGCCAACGACGAGTCTCACTTTGATGAGTTCAGTTTTGCGTATGATAAGACTCGCGATACCTTCGATGATCTCTCCATGGCAGACGAAGGCTGGTTGGTGCGACAGCTGAAGGAAGGCGCAGCAATGCGTGGCCGATTGAACGCTAGTGATACCGACCCAGTGGCGGATGAATTGGGCAGCGAGGACGAAATCCCACACCCGATTCTGAACGGCCAGGACAGCAGCGAAAGTGACGAGCCGGAGGTCGAAGTTACGCACATCTAAGCGGAGTGCGGTCGCTCCAACGAGATGGCTGAACGTGAAGAGCATATGGCTCTTGTGTTTTGAAGCAAAATTGAGTGAACGAAACGAGAAGCCCGGCGATGTATGCACCACGGAGAAAAAAGTCGGCCGAGGGTCAAAGCCGCAGCACATTAGATAACGAAAATATTTTTGTTTCAGCATGTTGCTTCCTGCAGCGATTTCTTGTCTGGTAGCGAAGAACTACGGAAAGGTCGAATGCGTTGCTGCTTCAAAATTGCCACTACGTTCGGATGCGCGCGCGAGATAATAATGAACCAGAGACTGAGAAATCCTGTTGGGGTTTATCGGCATGAATGAACCAGAAGCTCTGAGTGTTGCTTCAAGGCACATCGTACGCGCCCAAGGCGTCTGGCTACCGGTACTAGACTGCAGATTGTTTGGATGGGTTGAATGCAAGTTCACATTTAAGAAATACGTGTAGAAGTACTTCGAGACTAAGGACGGGATGAAGGGTGCAGAGCTGCACAGGCACTGCAGCGCTGTCGTCGTGCTCAAATAGAACCAATGCCAATGTTGTCGTCGCCGACAGTTGACAGCACTGCGTTCGAGCTCAATTCCTGGTACTGCTGCCAGTTGTGATGCAGAATGCAACGCTTCTCCGCTCGTCCAGCAACGTCAGAGACCCAACCAGCCTCTTCCTGCTCTGTGAAATGCAGGAGCGACGTCCCCAGTGCTGGGGACGGAGGAGGTAGCTGACCGAGATACACTCGCGCTAGCAGCGACGCCGTTGGGTGCGACTGCTGACCAACGTCACGGAACCATTTGAGGATATTCACCTGGTGATACAGCTTGAGCAAGTTGTACTGACCCTTGTCGAACAAGTCAGCACCCTCGTTTGCAACAGTGTCCCAGGCGACATACACCTGCTGCCACTCACGCCACGCACGAGCCTCGTCCTCCACCACAGCATCCCTTGAGCGCTTGCCACTTCCCGTAGTGGGCGATGCAGCAGGCGGCTGATTCTTGGGACCATCAACCATCAATAGTGCACTCATCTCGTCGTCATCGTCCACGTCCTCGTCCTCCTCCTCAGAGTGAGGGCTTGCACCAGTTTGCTGATTAGCAAGTAACTTGAAAACAATGCGGTGCTCCTCACGTAGAGCTTCTTGAGCGCGGCGGAATGCACGCTTGTCTTTCACGATGTCGCCAGCCTTAGAACTGATGCGAGGATCCAGCAGCATGGCTTTGATCTCGCTATCCACATTTGTCGCCGATGGGCCAGCGAAGTGCTGTGCGATGAGCTGGCGAAGCCGGCCCAGACACTGTCGCCCAGTCGAAGTAAACGTGTCGACGAGCTTGACCTTGCGGCGCGCCGTACGCTTGATAGGCGATGAATAATCATCCTCTAACGAGAGGCACTTCAAGCTGAGCGCATCGGTCGTGACTGAAAGCAGACGCCGAAACAGCAGAGCGTACGATGGCGCGACAGCTCCCTGACGCGGCGCGACGCGCTTCTCCAGACGGAACTGCCCGAGCTGGTTAAATATCGCCTCTAGCTCCGCTGCAGTACTCCAGTCAGCCACAGACAACTGCGTCCACGCTGTCTCCAGCTCCGGCTCAGCCACGGTTGGTCTCGCTGGCGATTGGAAGTACGACCAGTAAGCGCGGTACCGCGTGCAGCTAACCCGCAACAGCTCTGCCACAGCACCCAGTGACGTCAAGGTGGAAGCTGCTAGCTCGTCCATCGACGAAGCCGAATGGGATGCATCGGCCACGCCATGCGAAGCACTGATTTCAGCAAGAGCTTTGGCTCGATCGGGTGCCTTGAAGTACTTCTCAAGCTCTTGGAGCAGCCGCAAGATTCGACGTACGCTAGTCTCGCCTCCAAAAGAGCTAGCATTGCCAATACCCAGCGCGTCGACCACACACGAACGCAACGTGCGCGTCAGTAGATCCTCTTGATCGTCAGTAGACGACTCATAGCCACCACCTACTGCAAGTGCCGACGGGGAATCTGCTTCGGCATCCACGATAAAGCGTGCGTAGTTCACAACTCCGCCGCCATAGGTTTCCGAAAGCGTCTGGGTCACAAGTTGGTTGACTTGCTGGTCCCACCCACGCGGGACTTCCTTCGCTGCTAGCACCAGGTCCACCCTGCGCCACTGGGAGTCAATAAAGCCAACAGCCAAACTGAGGAACGCCTTCTGCTGGCTCGACACCGTCTCCGTTAGCTCTTCACCCTCCGTCGCAGCGCCAGTGATCGGGCGGAACTCGTAGCGCAGCGACAAAAACGGCAGATCCATGGCAGCTTGTGACTCTGCAGCCAAGTACGACCTCAAGAAGCTGGCAAACTTGGCAAACTCATCCTGTACTTGGGCATTCAAGCTCGACGCCGTCGGCAGCGCCGAAACCGCAGTTGTTGAGAGTCTCAGCAGGTGCTGCAGAGCCTCGTCTTGCAGCACGGAGACGGGCAAACCCGACGACATGAGCCAGTTCTTCACGAGGTCAGCGGTCTTCCCCACAGGACGTTTCCGTGCTACTGGAACCGAACTTTGCGTCTTGCTCACAGTCACTTGAGTGACGTTGGTCGGTTCACTCTTCTGAGGTTCTTCCACCTTATAAGTCGCCTCCTTCTTCAGAGTGGGCGTCTTCTTGGCCTTCTTCTTCTTGGGTTGGCCCTCTTCGTTACCCGCCGCCTTCTCCACGAGCGCCTCTCTCTTGCGTTGCTTGTAGTCTTGGATGACTACGAACTCTTCCGGGTGCACACGTTGCACGTGAGCCACGGCGTTCGTGGTCATCCGTTGGCGCATGAGGGCGTTGCGCCACACACCTATCTTCTTGAACGAGCTGCGGAACGGCGGCTCGGCGGCGCATAGGACGCAGATGTGTGTGTACGGTCTGTCGGGGATCTTCGCGTTCTGGATGGGGGTTTCCAGCATGTGGATGTACTGCCACACGGGTAGGCCAGTCTGCGCCTCGTGCACCACGGCCACTGGGATGCCGTACTTGTCCTTGGGCTGGCCGGCATACGGGTCGGGACCCTCGGTCGAATACTGCACTTGGCCGCGCATCACGAGTAGCGAGTAGTAACTCGTAGCAGTACTTGCGACTTGGGCGGCGGACGGGAAAGTGATACGAACGGGGGAGGATTTGTTTTGCTTGGTTTTTGTATGAGGAGAAAAGGTTGGGTCTGAGAGGGGTAGTAATTTGAGAAATGTTGGGATATTTGTTGTATTTCATGTTTTTTCTTACTGTAGTACTATTATATTTCTGCAATGCCGTTCGTCCCTTCAAGCACAGATCGTCCAAGAGGAATCAACCACGGACAACAAAAACTCTTCTTGTGCTTCTCAGTCGTAGTATGGCTGGAGATGTTATCTGTCTTTGTTTGAGACATCGCCTTTTGATTTTTCTCCTTGTATGGCTGAAGAACGTAGTGACTCATTTTAAAATCCAGTCCATTCCTACGAGCACAATGAGGTTCGAGTTAGCCAAGCTTTCAAGAGGGAAACTATCACGCGAACCAACTGCGCACCTTGATGCACGGAAGTGGAGAAGGTCAGCGCGATAAAACAGCTCGTCAGTTTGGTCTGAAAATTCGCGTATTGCTGCTCCAGAAGAAAACCATTGGCAACCGCTATAATAGCATTGAGCAAATTCAGACTTGCTTCGTTGATGCAGCAATCTCACACGCGTTGACATCGAATAAAATCATTCCCGAACACTTCACCACGAAACAATCGTTTTTGTCACGACATTACGCATAATCTACAAAACCAGCTACAACTCTCTTTCTGCTAGTGCTGGACTTCACAGCAGTTACGACATGGTTTTCTGTTTTTTGCGAACTGGAGCGGCACCCACACAATCTTGCTCGGTGTCGCTATCCATGACAAGATCCGGGGGCCCAGGTCTGCGTCGCAACGATGCAGGTACTGCGTTCACTGCGCGGTTAATAAGGGCCAAATCCTGCAAACAAAAACACTTCGAAGTAAGTGACTAGAAACATCACAAGCCGCGAATTAATAGAAAACGTACCCGTGCGGGGCTCTCACCAAACGCGTACAGCGCGTGAGAACGCGGCGTCATTTCCGAACGACGATCCAGGCGCACTTGCTGCAACGGAGACATGAATACATTCGAGGACTGGACCCGTTTTGGCGACGTCTGCTGCATTGATACCGGCAGCGTTTGCACTTCAGCCGAGGTGAACATCTGCAGTGCTGACACGGCTGGTGATGAAACAAAAGGTGACGATCGCGTACTACGACGAATGGGGCGGGGTGGGGTGCTGGGAGGCACTCTGCTTCTGTCATCGGCCGCGCTGGAAGAGCTGCTCGTTTGAAGAAGCTTTTGGACGGCTTCTGAGGCTGCTCGGGCAATGCTTTCAGCATCCGAGGTGGATGAGACTAGCCCCATGGCGCTGCCTTCTCTTCGAGGGGTGAAGCCTGGTGTGAGCGCATGGGGTACACTCGATGCCTCAGCAACAACCGCATCAGCTGCTGCCATTTGCGACTCCTGGAACTGGAATTGCAGGATAAACACCTTCATAGACGTAATGAAACAGCGATTGTAGAACTTGATAATGTCACCACGCGAATGCTCGCTGTCAAGCTTGATGTTTTGCGTCACACCTTCCCCCATGCGCGATCCAATAATCGGGCTTGCGCTTGCCGTATTGATGCCGGTGGGCGTCTGTCGGTTGAGTTGCTTGTAGCACCCCAATAAGCGCTTGAAGGACATTGTTGCCACGGCTTGAGACACATTGGGACCACGAGAGATTTTGCACACCGCATAAATACTGCACAACACAATCAGATCCAGATGGCGGTCCCTTAGCAGGAAATAGTGCGATGTGACGCACTCCTTCACAGCGGTCCATATCTGGTTTTGATCCGTCGAATTCAAGCCCAGAAGGTTGCAGAGTTGATAGATCCTGGATGCTGCGCGAGAAAGCATCATCCGGAAAAATAGACGCAATACTGGGGCGTGACCAGCTGCTCCAGTGGGTGTAGCGGCGCCATCGGTCAGGCTTGGAGTGCTTGGGGATGATACCGACAGAGGTGTGGCAGGAGCGGAAGCTGGTGGTCGGTGGACCCCAACAAGAAGCTGATAAAGCGCTGAATCCGATCTCCACGCGCGCGAGTCCAATATACGGTTCTTTACATCTCCCATGTGCTTCTTCAATGCGGCAGGTAGCTTTGGTGCGTACTTAACGAAGCTTTCGCTTGTGGTGACGAAGTGAAAAGCATTCACATGCAAGTGGTCCAGCAGAAACGGGTACGATATCGTAATGAGTGAGTGCGCCTTCAGCACAACCTCAGCGCTGCACGCAAACAGTGCCGCAAGAAATACCTCGTTGTTTAGCAGCTTGGAGAAGTCATTGGTGCGTAGCCGCTCACGCTCCGAGAGCAGCAATGGTTCCAGCACACGGTAGAATAGCACTATTGCCAGTTTTTTCGTGCGCTTCAAGCTATCGTCAACGCCGGATGCAAATTGCGAGTTTCGCCCGCTGCCGTTTTCGTCTGCATTGCCATCCTGGTCATCATCGATCACCATTGCTTTTGTTGACCGTACGCTGCCCGCGGTTACCCGACCTGTTGTTCGGGCCGCTAGCAGCAGTTCTGAGTGCTCATGCAGAACGCGTGCGATACGATCCGTCGGGTCCACCGCGCAATCCGAGAAAAACTCGCGAAGTTGTGGCGTTACGGGCGTCAATATTGTGCTCGACAAAGTTTCACGCACCCAGTTGTTCGTGTCCAGAGCTGCACTGACTGGCGTTCGCATCGAGCTTGGCGATGGACGAGGGCTCACGCCGAAACGAGCTCCACCCGGCGAGCCTTGCCACTGCCAGGAATGCATCAATGGGGAGTTAATCCCACGACCATGCTGGTGGTGTCGAGGCGGCGTCATCGTTCCTCGTGCAACTGCACTAGCACTATTTTCTCGTCGCCGAGTCATCATATTGCGTCGCACCGGTGACAGCATAGCATGCGTAGCGCTCCGACTGGTACTTAGTCTGCTACTTGAAGCAGTAGATGCGGTTGATGAGTTCGAGGTGCTGGTGCCATTGTCCGTTTGAGTAACGAGGTTCGTCCCCATTACGGTCCGTCGGATGCGAATATCCAAAAAGAAGCGCTCGTCCAATTTCCCACAACCATTCAGGTAGTCGTCATTATAGCGCTTTGCGAGCCGCGCCACGTTCGTCTCAAGCACAGCGTCGGCAAACAGCGCCATACTGAGCATCGTATGCTCTCCAGCCTCTTTCTGCAGCACATGTTCATCCCGAAGCTGCTGCAGAACAATCCCCAAGTGTTCCGACGCACGGGACGCATCCGCCGGATCAACTTTCGGCGCCGCACACAGCGCTTCTAGAATCTGAGCACTCGTCTTCACCCCCGCTCCCGACTTGACCGGCGACGCCTTTCCATCTCCCAGAGCTCCCATGGCACTCAGTGCAGCAGCCACTTCGGCCTCCACCGTCGCCTGAGACGCTTGCGCATTGGTGATCACCAAATGCAGCGTGGCCAGCAGCAAATTGTAGAGCTGTCCCAGTCCTGCATAGTGAGCCCCCAGTCGTCTCTTGGCCAGTAGAAACACCAGCCAGCCCCCTTCAAAGAGCTTCCTGTGTCTTGTCTTGGTCTTCTGCTGGTCGTCCACTTGGCTCTCGGGTTCCGGATCTGTGGGCATGCGACGCTCCATCTTGGAGGTCAACGCCTCCCACAGTACGCGGTACTTCTCGAACAGCAGCGTAGCAACCGTGAACTCCTCCTTGAGCAGCGTCGTGGCCGCCAGTAGTTGCGGGTCCAGCAGCAACCGGTTGAAGAGACTCGTCAGGTAGAGCAGGAACTCCTGCAGCCCCACGCCCGCCTCGGACAGAAGCTGCACCAGGTGCCAGTCCAGTGTCTTGTTATCGTTCACATCCTCCTCCTGCTTCATATCCTGCGTCATCCCCGTCGCCACGACGGCCACCAAGGCCCAGATCTTGTCCGGTTCGCTGTCGCCACTGCGCGCGTTGCTCTCGTCGGCGCCCGAGCGCGCAGCGGACGGAAGAATCTGGTCGAACAGCGTTTGCGCGGCGGCTAGCAGCTGCGCGTCCGCGCGGATGCTCGCGAACGCGCCTGTAGCCGCCGCTGACGCGAAGAATCGGCTCAGCGTTCCCGCCATTTTCGAGTCTTCAAGAACAACTTTTGACAACTGAGAAGCGGGAAATAAACGACGCACTTAAGACGGATAAATGACCAGAATGGCTACACTTGAAACCGAGAGTGTTCGAGTTGCTCCATGAGGGCTCGTCGTTCCGAGAGGTAGAATTGAAGGTCGTGGGTGAGACGTTGGGTCTTGACGGTGGAAATGCGGGCCTCGTTGCTCTCGGTGTGGGCCACGATCTCGTTTTCCACGGATCGAATCTGCTGGCGGACATGACACAGTAGGGTGAAGGTGTCTGTGCGGTCCGTTAACGACATCTCCACGGGGATCCGACTTGCAGTGGGCGAAGGCGTCGTTGATATCCCGGAATCGAAGCCCTCCGACGGCGATTGGCGTTCCGACAGGGTCGGACTCACTGGTTGGAGGAATGTGTGAGTCGCTGTGCTACTCGTGGTGACAGCTTCGAGCTCATTGTCCGTCGTTGTGCGTTGGCGCTTGGTGGTGATGAGGCGCTGGCGGTTGTTCGCCTCGGGGTCTTGGTTCTCCGCCTTTTTCTTTTCCGATTTTTTCACGAACTTGTATTCCTCGGGCACTTCGCCTTTGAGTTTCTTCTGGGCGATGAGCTCCGTCATCGTGTCCTTGGACCGGTTCTTGTAGTAGCGCACGCCGAGGTACGCGCACACTTTGCGGAGCTCCTTGTAGGTAATTTTAGCAGTCTCGCGGCCCTGGATCGAGTACGCGAAGGTCACCATGTACGTCTCGCCATCCTCCTCCAGCACCTGGCGCTCGCGCAGTTCCACGTCGTCCAGCGTCAATGACTCGGTGAAGGACCACTCGCACGCGCGCTCTTCCCCTGGTAGTCTCCCCATGTTTTTTTCCGCGTAGGGCGGGGGAGGTTTGAGCCAAAAAATATCGAAGAGAAAGAAAAATCTACCGTTGCTCTACCAGTAGAACCGGTAGAATGCGGTAGAACAAGAAGTTCAAGTTTTACGGAATATTTTTACCTAATGCAGATTTCCTTTTGATGTCCAAAAAGACAGTCGTGCACCGACGCCAACTGGTACAAACATCAGAATGCCCCATGCATGCAGAAGCTGCCATCAACTACTTCGACAATGCAGAGTCTCCGCCAGACATGTATATGTCCGCCAAGTTTGCGTCGCGTGCATATACCCAGGATATTTGGGATCTCCGCTCCCAAGACTACGGCCGGCGAAATCCTGCGCTTTGTTCTGTCTGCACCGCATTACATGTACTAGTATTCATACATGGATTGGTGTTGACATTAGCACCTCATTCAGCACGGCGTCGGCTTTTGCCGGCAAAAGCTATCGTTCGACTGCAACGACATGACTGCGGTGTGAAAAGCGCCACCAGCAGAGCACACGCAATCAAGTTGCCGTCTAGCGTCCATCTGCGTGGCGCTGGCCTCAACATCCATCCAAGCAGGTGATCGAGCTCCATGGCACTGACGTCCACAGTGCCGAGGCCAAACGACCAGCGGCCGCGACTAACGCATCCCACCATGATTAACGCGCCAAAGGGCGCAGTCCGATTCCTTTGACGGCTGCTTTTGCCGTGCGGTCATTGGTCCATATTCGCCAACCACCAAGCGGATCCTGTCCACGCAGCGCGAGACCGGCCACCTATGCCGCTGCCGCACCAGCACTGGCCCAGTGCGGAATCCCACCTTCAGCCTCGACCTGCAGCCCTGACTGAAGGTGCCGCATTAGTCAGGTCCGTCGTGACACGGGATCCGATCCGCTCAGTAGTCATTCCGGTTTTTGCCTCGAGCCTCGCAAGTGACCAGCCTGCACCTCCGCACGAACATGTCGTGGCTCAGCGCGCTGACTGGGATGCAGCCGCGCCGCGTGAGCGACCGCTACGCGCTGCCCAAGCCCACGTGGCGACAAAAGGTGCAGCACTACGCGCCCATCTTCCGCTGGCTGCCCAACTACAGCGTGCAGCGCGACCTCAAGTTCGACCTCGTGGCGGGGATCACAGTCGCCATGATGCTCATCCCGCAGGAGGTGTCGCTGTCCACCATCATGCACGTGCCAGCTCACCACGGGCTCTACACGGCGGCCACGGCGCCGCTGGTCTACGCCATCTTCGGCTCCAGCACGGTGCTGTCCGTGGCGAGCGGCTCCGAGGTGTCGCTGCTCGTGGGGACGACTCTCGAGGACATTGAGGACCCGGACGAG
Source organism: Phytophthora ramorum (assembly GCF_020800215.1). NCBI lineage: Eukaryota > Oomycota > Peronosporomycetes > Peronosporales > Peronosporaceae > Phytophthora > Phytophthora ramorum. The sequence goes on along the minus strand of NW_027150667.1, from coordinate 586,220 downwards.
CGCGTGGCCACGGGCATCCTCATGGCCTTCCTCAGCGGCTGCATCCTGCTGCTCGTGCGCGTCCTGAACCTGAGCCAGATCGCCGACTTCTTCTCGCGTCCAGTCATGGGCGGCTTCATCTCTGCCGGCGGCCTGCTCATCATGCTCTCGCAGTGCTCCAACGCGCTGGGCATCAAATTCAAGTCGCAGGACTACCCACCCGCCACAGTCTACCAGATCTTCAACCACATTGGTGACACCAACCTTAACGCCTTCGGAGTGGCCGCCGCGTCCATCGTGTACCTGTTCTCAGTCAAGATGATCAAGAAGCGCTTCTTCCCATCGCCCGTGCTCATGCAGCTTTTCGAGGGAGACACGCCCGCCACGAATAAGGAGCTGGGTAAGGCCGAGGAGGAGGAACGTTTCTTGCAGCCGCAGACCAACTCGGGCCACGGGTTCTCGCTCACAGACCAGCAGTATTCAGCTTACCACGCGCAGACGACGCCCCAGGAGGAGCGCGAGTCGCAAGCGGACGCCGGCAAGAACGGCCTCACTGTCGAAGAGCCCAAGTCCAAGGGCCAGCTACTCGCCATCTTCCTCATGCGCACGCTGTGCGACCTCGGGCCTCTCGTGGTCTGCATTTTCGGTGGCATTGTGGGGTACATCCTGGGCCCGTCGCACCTCAAGCTCACGGGCGACATCCCGGGCGGCTTCCCCGAGCCCAAGGTGCCGTGGTACGGCTTCACGTCGCACTTGATCGACGGCGACCGCTTCGGCACCATCTTGTACCATGCCTTGACGGTGTCGGTGGTGGTCTTCCTGTCGAGTATTGCCATGGCCAAGCGTCTGGCTATCCAGCGTGGCGAGGACATTAACACGGAGCAGGAGCTGACCGGCATTGGTATTGCCAGCGTCGTGTGCGGATTCTTCCAGGCCATGCCCCCCACGGGCGGTATGTCGCGCACGGCCGTGAACCTGCAGAACGCGCACACGCAGTTGGCGTCAATCGTCACCTGCCTCATTGTGGTGCTGGCCCTGTACACGTTGACGGGCACGCTGTACTACTTGCCGAGCGCGACGCTGGCATCGATTATTATCGTCGCCGGTTGGTCGTTGGTCGAGTTCAAGGAGGCCAAGTGGCTGTACCGTGTCAAGCGCGACGAGTTCTTCGTGTGGTCGGCGTCCTTCGCGCTCACCCTTGGTCTGGGTGTGCTGAACGGGCTGATCGCTTCGATCATCTGCTCCATCCTCGCGCTCATGTGGAAGTCCAAGGTGCAGCCCGTTGCCATTCTGGGCGAACTGGACAACGGCCGCTTCGTTGACCGCGAGAACTTCCCGGAGTCGAACAACCTGGGGGATATCATTGCCGTCCGCGTCGAGAGCTCGCTGTACTTCGCTAACTGCGAGCGTGTGGCGCTCTTCATTGAGCGTGAGATGGTGCGTCTGCAGACTCTAGGCATCACCACCCGCGGTGTGGTGCTGGACACGTTCCACATGAACGACATGGACGCCACCACGATCCAGGTGCTGTCGGACACGCAGGAGAAGCTGGCGGTGCGCAAGGTGCGCTTCGCCATCGCCAATGCCAAGAGCCGTCTGTACGACCTGCTGGCGGCCACCAACCTGCTGAAACGCGTGCTTGCGAACGACCCGACCATTTCGGTGGAGGAAGCCGTGCGCATGATGCGCGAGCTGCCGCCTCTGGCTGACAAGTCGGCGGCGTCCGGCACCTCGACCGCTAGCAACCCGGTGTAAGCAATTCATCGTATCAGCGATATGTGTAAGTTAGGAGGGCAAGTGAGGCGGATTTTGGCTATCCCCCTCAGCTGAGCAGCCGAGCGAGCGGCGCCTTTCGTAATGTGAATCAATGATCAAGTGTCTTATCTACGAGCTGTCCTCATTGTCCGCTTGTGCACTCTACATCCTCAAGGCGAGTTTGATGCACGCGCTCGACATTCAGGCTACTGATGGGTTGGCCTGGTAGTGAACCAATTCTATGCGTAGTTAGTGAATGTTGCAGCCCCCAACGTTGCCAGCATCAATGTCGTACCAGCGCAAGGTACTCGTGAACCTGTTCACTGCTCGGGCATTGAGAGAGCACATGATGGCCTATTGTGGAGAAACATTCAACTGTAGCTGGCGTGTCAGAAACCTCTGGAGTCTGTGAGCTCATGCACAGACCGATAGACTCGTTCGCGGAGATCGGGATCAGCAGCAGACCGAGTCCGGTCGATTTACCTTGATGAAGTTGTCGAACTGCATCTTGAAGGTCTGGTCGTGGTGTTCTGGTACCGCGGTGATCAACAAGTCGCTCCTCCCGGGTAGTGAGTTCCGGCAGCCAGTCTTCGACATTGCGTACCGTGTCCAAGGTGTGGTCGAGCATTGGAAGTCCACCAAAATGTACGGGACGGAGGTAACAGAGAGAATGTTTACTGGACTCGACGTCACGTGGATTGGTGCTGACCGAGTAGAGGGCGGCTATGGCGGCAGTGGCGACCAAACTAGTGACAACCAGTGAGGATCGATGCAGCTTTAGATCGTGACTGAGAGGTATCGGAGGCTTGAGGCTCGAGTCTTGAGCTCTGATATGCACGTTGAATCAATGAATGAAGGCATCGGCACCTGCATGTAGAGCGAGCACTTGTTTTCAACTTTTGAAAATGTTCATGTCATTATCGTCATTAGTGCAAGTGGAAGGGGTTAAGCTTGGAACGACGTTAAGCACGCCGAGTTCATCCAACTCGGGGTTCCCTACGGGGTCACCGATCGCTTGTCGTGACCTCCGTGAAGGGGCCCCGCCTTGTCGCCCTTCAGCTTGTCCTTCACCTCATGCACGGCCACCTTCGCACGGCCAACAATGGAGGACGACGACAGGGATTTCTCCGCAGCAGCGATCTGGAAGCTTAACACGTTGAGGTTGAAGTTATCACGGAGCGTCGTCTTCACCAGTGCCTCGACAGTGTCGGGGCTTCCCAGAATGCCGCCGCCGTCTTGGTGGTAGTCACTCTTGCCGAAAAGTCCGCCATGGGCGTCCTTCTCCTTGTCGTTCTTACCATGGACGGCGTGTTTGATCGCGGCTGTGACGCCGGTTGACCGCCCGTTCTTCTCGTCGTAGTGGCGCGCTGTCACCTGTAGCACCTCCATGGCTTTGCCGGTGGCGTTCATCATGTTGCGAGCAGAGTGCACTTCCGACTTGGACGGCTTGTGGCTGCGCTTGATCTGGTGGGCCACGTGCTTCAAGTCCCTCGCGATATCCTTGGCAGTGCGCATGTCGCTCCGCATGAACGACTTGGACGTGTTGATAAAGTGGTGGCCGTGGCGGCTGTCGTACTCGGACAGATTCTTCTTTAGCACATTGAGGCACTTGGACGCGTCGTCTGCAGTCTGGATCAGCACTTGCTCTAGCGAGGCAAACTCCTTTTCGACAGTGGCGTTGCGGTCAATGGACTTGCCCATGATAGTGTGGTAGTCTTGCGGTGGAGTCGGTGCTGTGGGTGTCGGCACGTTTAGAAGTGAGCACGATGTCGCCGCGGGACGGCGTGGTGTGCCCACTGAGAAACTCCGAGTAGTGGCTGCACGGAGCGAAAGCACTTCTCAGTCTGCGACGCGGACTAATTTCGTGCACCAGAGACAACAGAATATACTCGCATCACGTGGCCGCTACACGGATCCGCATGCAGGGGGCCAACGTGAGCTCGAGCGGCATTCATCCTCCGGCACAAGTTGGTATGATAGAGTTTTCGCACCGTTAGAGAGTTTTTCATCCTTCTGCACTTGTCGTTTTCAGCCATCATTTCGAAATTACCCAGTATGCGTGAACTTCAACGGACGTTTATTTTGAAAAGTGTCGTCCACCATGCCCACTGACTGGACGTTCACTTTGAAAAACCATGGGCAAGCCCACAAATCGCAGTAGTATCGTGGAGCAAGAGTTCTTCAAGCTGGAGCTGCTGCTGACCCAAACGGCGAACGACGCCGAGAGATGCCTCAAGGTGCTGAAAAAGAACCTCGGTGCCTACGATAAACGCCACGGGCTGCATTTCCTCAGCACTTCGAAGCATTTCATGCGGAATGACATCCGCGTTGCACAAGACATGATCACGGACTTGCGCCACGTTGCGAAACGGATCCACAAGAGCAAGACCCCATCAAAGTCGGAAATCGTTGCCGCCCACAGCAGCATGGTATCAACCGCCGACGCCATGAACGACTTGAAAAATGCTGGTCGAATTTACGACCAGAACTACGACCGCTCGGACGGCGTGGCGGACATCATCAACAATGTCCTCGGTGGTGACAACGATAAGACCAGATCCAACGAGGGGATGTTCAGGGACGAGAACACCAAACGAAGCAGTATTCCCAAGACTGGAGACACGGTGGAAGCAGTGGTGAGGTCGACGCTGCGTGACAGCTTCTGCAGCTTCTCTGCCTTGAAAAGCCAAGTCTCGGCCACCGAGAATGCGTTGTCACCTTCGATTGCTACCCATGCCAAGGAAGCAGTGGCTGGAGTGGCGAACAAATTAGTGGGCGACTCCACCACTAGCCCAACGACCCAAGACGACAGCATGTGAGCGTTCATCTGCGCAACTTGACCACACGAGCCTCAGATCACTAAGCTGGCTCGGGGATATTGGGGGTTTATTTCCTTTCGCATGTACCATTAGCGCACACCAGGAAGTGTGCTAACCAAACATGCTCTTGACCAAACCAGCACTAAATGTGCACTCCATTCTCATCAAATGTCATCAGACTTGCAGCTGGCGCCGATGAGCGGTCCGCCACTGCCACAGCCAGGAGTTCTTGCCCTCGTGCCGTTTCTTGTTCATCTAACAACGTGTTACTGGCAAGCGCATCGGGAAGTGCAGGCGAAGATGTCGTCAACATACACTGGCGGCTGTGGTCTTTGACGCGGCGGCGAATCGTCTCACACGAAACACGCACGCCGTACGCCGCCAGAAGTTGCTCCTTAATCGTGCGGGCTGAGCTCTTCTCGTTCGCCTTCACTGCCTGTAAGATGATCTTGTCCACAATCTCGTCTGTTTTGCGCGGGCGTCCAGTGCGCTTTGCAGGGAGAACACTACCCGTTCGCTGAGCTTTTTCCACAATCGCGCGCACAGTCGTGTGAGGCATGCTTAAAGCCTTGCCAATTTTACGATAGCCTTCGCCCTGAGCGTGGAGTGCCACACACTGCTCACGCGTTTCAATACTGTACTCTCCACGCTTAGGCCGCTTAGATGGTTCGCTCTCTGGGTGTGGTGCTTGCACCTGAGGCGGACACTCGGGGACTACACCATCATCGACAGCTGAAGCAGTAGATAATGAACTGCCACTGATCATTGCTGGCTCAGTAGCCCCAGGTACTGGGACGGTGGCAGGTGCCAACGATCTGGATGGTCTTGACGAACGCAGTCCTTCTCCATGCAATAACTCTTGGAATGATACTGCAGGCAAAGAAGTGGAGGGACCCGTGGACTCGCTCGGCCGACGTGCTTCAGATACATCAAGTATCCTATCACTAGCAGATACACTGCTGCTTTTGTCTGTAGTAGGGATAGCAGCGCCCTCGCTTGAAGCTCCGTTCGAGATGGATTGTATCCGCTGCTTTGTATGATCTTGTACACGACGCCGCACGGTCTCCGGCGATATCTTGATGCCAAATACCCGCAAAAGTTCTTCTTGGATAGATCTTGCGCTGCATTGTCGGTTGGTCTTGACAGCCTCCAGAATCACCTTGTCAACGATACCACTAGTCTTGCGCGGCCGCCCACTGCGAGGCGCCGAGCTCACAGTCCCTGTGCGTTTTGCTTTACGCACGATAGCTCGAACCGTATCATGAGGAATTCCCATCTCTTTTGAAATCGTCGCGTACGAAGCACCGTCAGTTTGATGTCTGCGAACACACAGCGCGCGAGTTTCGTCCGGATACTCGCACCGCTTGTGCCTCTTCGGTGCACGCTTAGGCTCTTCTGGTTCAGGTGCTGATCTCGCTGGCGGATTCGATGAAGCTTCGCTGCAGCCTTCAGCACCTGATGAAGGAAGGACAGTCACATCGCCCTGGGCCACTTCTTCTGATACTGACACAGGAACACCAACAGTTTCTGTAGCCTGTTCGCTGTTATCCGTGTCTGCACTCGGCTTCTTTGCCTCTGACGGCGATGCAGCTTCACCAGCATTTTGTTCCTCATCGTGAGCTTCTTCATCTCCCGCTGAAGAGGCCGCCACATCCGTGGCGATGGAGCGCACAGTGTCCGCGAGCATGTCCAAGTCCCGTTGGCTCTCTGCTTCCTTCTCCTCATCTGACTTCTTGCTCGATTTTAGCTTCTTGCTCCCGTCCCCTTTCTCGTTCTTTTCAATTAATTTCTTCTTGTTCGCTGCGTGTCCAGTCGATTCCTCGGCAGTGTCCAGGCACGTGTGATCGGAAGACGTCAAGACTTCAACCTCCGCTACTAGAGAAGATGGCGATGCTGCACTTGCCGGAGAAGAGTCACAAGATCCTAAAGACGTGTCTGGTGCACTAGGAGTCCGCGACGCCATCGGGACAGAAGCAATCTCGGCTGCAGAACGTTGCGCTTTTGACTTTTTGACTAATGACGAAAACATATTTTGTCTGAAAACGTTTGAAATAATGACAGGCCTCAAATTGACCATATAAGGATGTTGTGGGGAAAAGGCTTGCATCGCGTGCTGCTTCCTGCATGGCAAAAAGCGTCCTCGAGGGGACTCGAACCCCCAATCCCCGCCTTCGGAGGGCGATGCCTTATCCATTAGGCCACGAAGACAACGCGACAGCAATAGGATCGCTAGGTCATAACAAGGCCAGCACCACCGGCACAAAACAGGTTCTGCCCATTCATGGCCAGCCGTTCATGATCGAGGACATCCGATCCGTTCTACCTGTATTATCCTATGTGTGGTAACGCCGAACTCAGAATAAAGCGAAGCTGGGCCCAGCAGTCGACCAATGCATTGGAGCACTCCAGGTGCTTTACGTCAGGAAACATGTTGTTTGATACCTTTCTGGAGAGTTTGTCATCCACACACGTTGAATAGCGGGCTAGCAGTGTTTGTGGCTGGAGGCCGTTTCTAAGGTTTTCTATATTGCTAATTAGTTTTAATATCTTTTGTGCTTTCGATAATAGTTTATACATTTACCTAAGCTACTCGGGAGAAGTTTGGTCCACGTGATGATACACGTACACGGCCCTCTCCTTCTGATGTGCTGCGGTGTGTCTTCATGGAGGATTGGTTCTGTGCGACGGCGGCAGCTGACGGGAGTTGCAGCGCTGCTAGCAAGTCCATAGGAGGCTGCTCCGCTTCCGGGAGCTGCCGTACGGCTGTGTTTCTTGAGGGCAGACACGTGAAGTCGGGATATCTCTGCTCGATCAGAGCGATTGATTGGTTCTGCTTGCGGTCCCTCAACGTCGTCAGCGTCTTGGCCATCCCCAGCGCCAGCACGGACCTGACTGTGCGCTCGCGTACCTGACTCACGGCGAGGTAGAACTGCAGTCCGTCGAAGAGCTGGCACTGTGCTGTGCTGGCGGGGGTGACCTCTGCAGCATTCTCGTCCTGTTCCTCCTCACTGTCTGACAGGTCGCTGATCTCTTCCTCTGGTGCTTCGTTGTCGCTCCAGGAGGCGGCCGGTCGCTCAAGGGAGTGCTTGGTCTTTCTGGGGCTGTCCAGCAGCGCGGCGTTCTTCTGCTCGGCTCGCATCTGCTGGGTCTCGGCTCGGGTCAGGCAGGGCAAGTTGTGGTCTGGCTGATTCACCATGAGCAACGGCAAACCCGTCAAGTGGTGCAGCGCGTCCAGAACAAGTTGCAGAATGGCTTCCGTGCTCATGCGGCGGGCGTCGTGCTCGGATCTGCAGGTGGCGACTGGCCCGAGTGTCACAGACGTTTCCTGCCGCGGTTTTGCCGGTTGTGAAGAGTCGTACGAGACCGTGCGCGGGTTCTCGTAGTGTCGGAGGCCTTGGTGCTGCTTGGCCGATCGGGAAATGCCCAAGTACGCGATGCACAGCGCGCCCAGCAGCAGCGGCGGCGCCAGAAACAACAGGAACGCCATGGAGCCAAAAGCGGAAATGTAGACGCACGACTCGTTCCTCGAACGCCTGCGTCCCGAAGGTGCCGGAGCCGCCTCCGACGCCAGACTGTGGGAGCTCCTCAAACCGCGTCGTTTCGAGATCGCCGTTTCGGAGAAAGTATCTTTTCCGAAAAAGCCGTTTGACTGAGCTTCACTATGCTTTTCAGAAAAAAGCGTCAGCGAAGTTGTCCAATTTTCGCAAATAATGGCTACTCCGATGGCGCTCTGGCTGCACGCGCAGAACGCTCTCGAGACGCACGGCTGGACGCTGCTGGGCGCCGCGCTGCTGTTCTACTTCGGCCGCCAGCGCTACCGCGAGTTCGCGGCGCGGCGCCATCACCAACGGACCCTCGCCGCCGCCAACGGTACGTCGTAGTTACCGGTGTTTCTTCCACTGGGTTCAGCATGGCGTAGGATGATTTTAACGTTTCGCTCCGTTTGAATTGTCACAATTGTATATCGGCATGCAGACCCTGCTCGGGTGGCGGTGCTCCAGCGAGAAACGGCCCGCGTGCGCCACAAACAGCAGCAGCAGCTCCAGGCCAAGACCAAGTGAAGACGGAGGAGGCAGCGTAGCGTGGCGTAGGTAACGTCGGCCTGCGTGCGCTGCACCAAAAGTAGTTGAAGTGCATGTTGCACTTGTCGGCTCGCACGCGTGCTGGGTTCGTCAGGATCCGAGAACATGCACGTTTCTAGGCAAACAAATATACAACCAAGCAGGCGCGCACTCTATTCGTGTATGGTTACAAAGCCTTCAAGCGGCTCAACTCGAGTGCTTGCGGTCCAGGTCAAGACGGTGCGCTGAGTTAAATGTCAAGTCGCGTGTCAGCGGCGTGGCGCCAGCGCTGAGTCAGCACTGGCGCCACTCAGTCCTCGTGGCACAGGGCCTGCGCGACGCCGCGGTCGCCGAACTCGCGGTGGAAGTTCGTCGCGATCTTCTCGTCCAGTCGGTAGTAATCCTCCACTGACTTGTGCGACTTGACGTCCAGGTCCACGATCGCCACCACACAGTCGAACGCCAGGTCCCGGAAACGCACGTGGTGCTCGAACTCCATGAGGTGCTGAAAGCGCGGCTTCTTGGTCTGCTGCTCGTTGCTTTGCCCCGCATCGTCACCAGGTGAGCGACGCAGGCATAGCAAGAGGGAGCAGTCCTTCAGCGTCGTGGCCACTTGAAATCGCTTCTCCAGCTCCTGGTACAGGTCGTGGAGCTGCTGCAGACGCATGGCTTCACACGACGCCACTTCCTGCAGCACGTCCAGATCCGGTAGGTGATGCAGCGCAATGCGGAGGAAAGCCAGGCCTCGGGCGATACTCCCTTCTTCATCCACGTCTTCGTTTATTGGAGAATCGCGGTGCTGTCGTATTGATGCCACCAGTTCACCGACTGTAGGATCTGCTCCTGGCACTTGCTCTCGCTTGCTCTCTTCGTCGAGCTGCTGCAGCAGAAGCTGAAGATGCCGCACACCATCGACTGAAATATGGTCCAGCAACTGCATCTGCTTCAGGTCCTCCAAGATGCCGAGCTCCTGCAAGACCTGGGTGATCAGCTCAACCACCTCAGGCATCAACTGTGCGTGATCCCGTTCGTGATCATCTGCATGTTCGTCAAAAGTAAGTTCGTTCTCGGTGCCTATGGATTGGCAGGAATGACGGAAGCCCATTCGCTTGCGTCGGCAGTAGGAGTAGCGCGACTGGGCCGCACCCTTCGGTAGAGCGTCCGCATTCAAACCTGTGATGACATTCACCACCTCGTCCTCCGCAGAGCGCACAAAAACCTTGAAGTTATTCTGCGGCGTGCGTTGCAGCGCACGAAGAGCTCGGCGCTTGCGAGCGGGGTCGTGCGAGAACAAATCCAATGGACAGTACTGGCTGATCTCCTCCACCTTCCCTGTGCTCTTCTTGTAGTGCTGGTGCATGCAAAAGCGGCACACGCGTGCCTTCGTTGGGCTGACCAGCGGTCCCTTTGGCTTGAAGCCGATCTTGGGCTTGAGCTCCACGCAGATGTTGCGGAAGCAGCAGTCAAACACGTTACCTGCTCGGGAAGAACCGCTTCGTACGCTGTTCAGTGTCCGTGCAACTGCTACACGCTGCAGAGACGCAGGACGCCCCAGTGTAGCTGTCAGTGTCTCTTTCAGCAAAGTTTCCTCCTCTTCATCGTCCTCCTTATCAGAAGCGCTGCTCACACTTGTGCTGCTACAGACGGCGTACGCCTTGCCATCTGCCTCTGCTCCGTCCTCTTCGTCCTCTTGCTCGCAGTCGGCCTCTTCCTCGTCCGTCTGCTCTGTCATCGACTCTCGTCGTGGCAAATTCGAACCTTCTGCCTCCTCTTTGTCTGCAGCTTCTTCCTCTGCTTCCAGCAGACTCCGTGTCGATTGGAAAATGCTGGGCACACTCTCGTCATCCGGTGGCGGTAGCGTCACGTCCGGCAGCACCATCACGCACTGCAGCGACACGTCGATCTGACTGTGTCTTCTGTGCGCTGGGCGCGTCTCGAGCGCCAGCAACTGCGCGTTCAGCGCCTGCATGAAGCCGCGCTCGACGTCCACGAGCTCCGCCACCTGCAGGTACGTGTTCTCGCGCCGGCCCACGTGGCTGCCGTGCAGCTGCTGCTCCAGGAAGGGCATGATCTCGTGTGTGGCGTAGTCCAGCACCTGTTTCGGGTGCGGGTAGTGCGGCACGTACGTGGGTCGGCGCTTCTTCTTGACCTTGTCGGCCGCCTGCACCACGTCGCACTTCTTGACGCGCAGCAGTTTGCCCTTGAACTCCAGAGCCACGGCGCTGGAGGCGGCGTCAGGCGCCGGACGGTGGCGGAACAGCACGTTGGCGCCGCCCTCAGCCACGTACTTCCACTCGGAGGCCACGAGCCCCACGCAGAGGCGGCGGCGCGACGCGTCGGGCGCGGCGGCCGGACTGGAACTCGGTGGCTTGAGTAGGAACATGTTGCTCTCCAGTTCCGGTATCGGTACGCGCGAGTGCTGTAGCCGACGGCGTTTTTGTTCTGAGACAGCGGCGAGGAAAAGGTCTGGTTGGTGGTTCGGGGAAGTTGATGTGAGTGTAAATCGGAGCCACCTGATATGTTGAAGAAAACGTCCTCGGCAAATTGGAGTGTCGTGGGGCTTATATCCGACTGCGGCAGTTATTTTTACGCCACGACCATGGCGACAACACTGATGCAATCGTGCCTTTGCTGACGTGGATTAAGTGCACTCGTGGATTGCAGCGCGCTGGCATCGCAGAAGAAGGTTTTGGCGCGAGCGCTTTTTCGGATGCAAACATCATAAAACCGGCTGGCTCTTCGTTGCTTGCGATCATTTTGATCGCTTGACCAGCGACCGAGCATGCAGTGGCGGCAGCCACGCGCCGCAACAGAATACTGGTTGGATATCCAATGCCCGTCTACAGTCTTTGGTCACGCAAACGTGCAGAGAGCACTGCTTTTCGTGTCGCATCTTGCTGCAATGCATTATTGGTGCGGACGGTAGTGGTCTCGATTAAAGCCGTACATCTTGTGGTTATCCATGTGTATGCGGACCTTAACGAAAGGTGACTGTACTGTCTTTCCTTCCGCCATTGGCAGCAGCCAAGTTGCAATTTTCTGTGCCATCTTGTGTAACCGCGTTCTCTCGAGCCTGATACTTCAGAAGTCGCGCACCGAGAAAGCCCGACCGCTGGGCGCTGACGGCTTGGCGCCAAGTTCTTGCCGGCGCTGACTGTGCGTCTTGCCGTGTATAACCCACAGTACCAAGCACACCTCAACGCTCACTAGCCACTTTGTTATCCCCCCCCCCGAAGACGAGAGCGATGCAGGCCTTCGAGGAGGAGAGCAAGCGCGTGTTGAAGAAGCAGCGGCTGTGCGTGGCGCAGATCGACCTCCAGCTCGACGAACTGCTGACGCATGTGGAGACCACCAAGCAGCAGCTCGAGGAGCGTCAGCAACAGCTCTGTCGCAAGAAGAACCGCCACTTGGAAGACGCGCCATCCAGCTCGGCCGGGGAGGGCGAAGAAGGCAGCCAGGACTCGAACAGCAACAACGCAGCCACTGAAACTTCAACCTTCAATGACAGAGATAAAACAACCTCGTCGGATGGTGCAGAGATGACGTCCAATGCTGACGACGCAGAGGCCAAGCAGGGCGACGTGGCTGTGGAAGAGCAGGACAACGAAACGGAGTATATCGTGAGGGACTTTATCCGACGCGTGCGACAGTTGAACGTCGAGAAGAGTGTGGCGAGTGAGCTGAAAGCCATCCACGTGCTGTTGTCCAAGTATTCCAAGCAAATCGACAAGGTAGGAGCAGGTTGAGGACGTGGTCTTTTTGATGGAATCTGAGCTTGGTTGGATGTTGATGGTTGTAGAACCTTTGCACTGACATCGCCAAGGTGTGCCGGACGAATGAAATGGATCAGAAGCTCGTGTGTCGTCTGGTGGCTGAATATCTCTACCAAGACGGACAAATTGAGGCGGCAGATGTCATGTGCAAGGTAAACGTGGTATGCTAACCTTAGCAAAGGAGTGGTTGTTGTTAACGTGATTATTTTCTTCCATGCAACAGGAAGCGGAGCTGGAGCTACCACCGACGTACCGGGAGTGCTTTATCGAGCTGCACCAGATCTTGAAAGCAATAAAAGAGCGTGACATGCAACCTGCACTTGAGTACGTTGAGTTGAAAGGGGCCCTCCCTGTAAATATTGGGCAAGTTTGTAATCTTTCATGACGTTGCTGGTGCTACGCTATAGTTGGGCACGGAAGCATCGCAAGGAATTAGGTCGACTTGATATCGACATCGAGTTTGAGCTGGTTCGTCTCAAGTACGTGGACATTCTCGAGTCTTCGCCAGACATGATGGACGCAGTCAACTTTGCGAACAGGGAGCTCCCCTACTTCCATCAGACGCACGCCGAAGGTGAGATTTGGATGTGCAATTCATTTAGCACGTTGGTACTGATTTTCATGGCTCCCTTTGTTTTGCAGAGGTTGGGGTCTTGATGAGTTGTGTGCTGTATAAAGGAAAGCTGGAGGAATCACCGTACAAGAAGCTCTTCACAGACAATCGATGGGAAGAGATTTACGACGCCGTGATTCGTGCTTGCTGTCGTCTTCGCTGTGTTCCTTATCGGTCTTACCTCGAAACATGGTACGAGCTTGAATACCTGTTGTGCTGGTCGTTCGTGGGTGCTAATTACTTGGCTTGTTTAAATGGGTAGCTTGTCGGCTGGAGTGTCTGCACTGCCTGTAATGCGAAAGTTGGTGGCGGTCATAGACACCAAGCTGGCCGACTGGAGTAGTATGGAGGAACTCCCTGTAAGTACCGTTTTCAAGGCCCCTCAGTGTGAAGTACTGAACCTCACTGTACATCGATTTGTCTGGCAGGTGGAGATTCCAATTGCCAAAGAACTTCGGTTCCACAACGTGTTTTCCTGCCCAGTATCAAAGGAAGAAAGCACACCAGAAAACCCGCCAATTTTACTGAAATGTGGTCATGTGATCTGTCGCTCTTGTGTGAAGCGATTCTCGTACAACATGACTCGGTTTGTTGTCCCCTAACTTTTCAGTCGCCAAATGGTACTTACGTATTCACGCTTGCCTAACTGACTTGTTTTCTGTGTGTTGTAAACCGTTGAACTAGACGATTCAAGTGCCCCACGTGCCCTGTTGAGCAGACAGAAAGTGAAACGCGTAAGCTCTACTTCTGAGAATCGGCCGTTTTGCCTTCTTGCGCTCCATGAGTGAGTACCTGTGATGCATGCTCCTTGACTTCATTTGGCTACCCGAGCTGGAAGCGCTTTTCAAATATATCCATATCCGTCAAAGTCTTCTCCTTGCCTTTCTTTTGGCTGTTGTTGTAGCTTCCTCGGTTGCTGCGACCACCTTGGACCTCAACACTAATCTTACGTTTTCGCTGATTGCTGTAGGAAACCGTTGCGGCTACTTTCTTCGGTGGAACTTGCACAGGTTTCTTCTGCTCTTCCTTGTGCCGAAGACGTTCAACATCCTTCTGCAGCGCGAGAATTTTACTTGTCATATCGGCTACCGTGTGTTGCAGCGCATCCAGATCACTCTGCTGGTCAGTGATGAGACTCGTCATCGCGCTGATCACGTTACTGACGTCTCGCTGGTATCGAGCTTGGTGCTGCTTATTGTGATGGAGATCACGACGGACAAACATCAATTCGTGATCTTGAGACAACTGGCTTGTCACCACAGTACCGGGTACGTCTTGAAAGCCTGATACCGAGCTGTGAACTGATGACTGGGAAGAAATGCTGACAAACTGAGGTTGAGAGCTGCCCGGCAGGAACTCTTCCTCGTGGCTTAAATGGGTCTTTCCCCTCAGATGATTCTTCCAGGAAGTGAGAGAGAAGCACGCCGACATCTTCAGCGTCGAGTTGCACCTGGCCACGTCATGCCCATTAGAACTGTATCCCTAAGAGTGCAGCTGTGTTCTGATACCGTTTACAGTGGATCCAGGCGCCTTTGCGGAGATCGACGCCGCCCACAGCTGCGTCCGTGATCATTTCCCTCTCGTAGTCGTAGACCTCACTCGGCCAAACCATCGGGGCCGTGCGCTTCCTGCTCGTACGTCGCGTGTCTTCCAATCTTCGAATTCCAATTGCGTCTTTGGCGGCAAAATGCGGAATGCATTTCCGCGCGCGGATTCCAACTCCAACTTTTGGGCAAGAGTGATGGTCACAACTTCAACATGCGTTTCAAAAGCCACTTCGCCTAGCGACCGTTCATCGACTAGAAATGGCCGCGGAGGCGTACGGCGCCCTGAGCCTGGCGCAGGTGGAAGAGGAGCTACGCAGCGCAGAGGCTTATCTGACGGCGAGCAGAGCGCCACACCCTGTTCCTATAGATGAGGAGCAGAGTGACGCATTCGGTGCGAGTGAATGGGACCAACCACGAAATGAATTGGGCCCGGAACGTGGTTAGTACGCCCTCTAAAGTAAGGCGAGATGGTGTCATAAGTCTGACAATGCGTGCTGCTGACAGAGGATTATAATTACCGTCGAAAGTTGAGAACGCGGCCAGTTCTCTCGGTTTGTGAAGTTAATTTCTGATCTGGTGGAGTAGCGGCAAATTGACGTCAAATATCTTGGTTTTCATTCCATACAGGAAGAACGACGGCGTGAGGTCCTGGCCAAGTTGTCGTCAGAACGCCAGGCTGCTTTGCGATCTCGTCATGTTGGTGACTCAAGTGAAGATATGACGACTGAGGGTGCACTAAACGATTCGTCAGAGGAAATGAATTGGGCTTTGGATGGGAGAAGGTATAGGACGCCAGAGGAACGCCATCAACTCATTCAGAAGCTGCTCAGTGACAGAAGTGTAGATATTAGCTCTGGGGAGGCTGAAGTTCACGAGTTGTATGTTGAAGTGTCCTCTGTTCGCAACATTGACGCTGGAGACGAACTATCCCGGGAGTCTCAACATGCATCGAATGCAAGTAGTGATGCACCAAGTACGCAGTCCGATGACGAAGATGAGCTATACTACGCATCAGACATACTTGACAATGCGACTGCTACCGACATCCAACCACGGTCGAGACTTGACTTTATTTACGAAGAGGAAGAAGTTCACCAGTTGACAAATCCCAACGACTCCGCTTCACCAGAGCCCCGATTATCGCAAATGCCAACGATCATGCAGAGCAGAATAGAAGCAGCAGATGAAACAATACAGTCTACTGTGCTTGCGAAAAGCGTGGGGCAAGAGAAGCCGGGAGAACAAACGACAGACGATGAATTTGTTCAGCAATCAATTGATGAAGACCAGAAGTACATTGAAGAACCTTGGCAGTCAGCTGACGAGCTGCTCGGGAAGACGTTATCGCATTCAGTAGATGCTGTGAATACTGACCAGTACCAACCAGCATCCAAGCGACCATCAAATCGAATTGACTTTTTAGCACGGCCTCGAAATCAGACGTTTGCAGAGCGCGAGAAGCAGCGTCTTCTTATTGAGATGGAGCAGCTTCGCGAGTGCACTTTTCATCCTAATGTCCTGAAACTTCCTCGATCGATGCCAAAGGCTAGGGCATTAGATCAGGATAGTTCGATTGTCCGTCCTGACACGACGGACTTCCAGTGGCTAACTTTGAGTCCACGCCAAAAGATTTTTATGCGGGCTGATGACTCGGGGTTGGATACTGACGGCTGCAAGGAAAATGGTAGTCAAAACGTGATCCAGAGATTGCATTTGGACGGAACATCTCGTTACGATTCACGAGAGCGTGCTCGCGAGGCACTTGAGGCACACGAGCTTCAGGAATGCACGTTCAAGCCAAAAATCAATGCGACGTCCAAGTCAATGTTCAGTATGGTGGACTACAAGCCAATTCACCACCGAGTCTCAGACCTTCAGCGTGCAAAGGTATGCTGTGTGTGTCGTTGCCCCAAGTTGTGCAGCGGTACTAACTGTGAATGGTGTGTTTAGGCAGAATACATCGAGCGCATTCGTGAACAACTCGATCTGGAAGAACGCGGACCACTTTCATTCACGCCCATGATAAATCCCAAGAGCCGAGAGATTGCAGCAAACAAGTTGGCTGAAAGAGAGGCTGATGTATTTAGCCAGACTAACATTGGCAAGCCAAAATCCGTGAAGGTAACTGAGCGTCTTGCAGAAGATGCCGATGCCATTGCCGAGAGACGGCTAGCCACTCAAGAATACTTCGATATGCTGAATGAGCAACCATTTGCGCCAAAAATTAGCGACATCTCGAGAAAAATCGTGGAGCAAAAGCCCGAGTTTAAGATGGACTTCGTTGCACGTCAAGAGTACTTCCAGTCCCGTGACCAAGAGAAGATGGAAACTCTTGAAGGGTTTTGCGATATGGATTTCGCTCGTGGAGAGAGACTAACATTCAAACCGGATATTGGAAATGCAGACGGCGTGTTGAAACAATTGCGCCCTGATCGACGCACCGAAAGCAGTCACCAAAAGCTCTATCGGCTCACATATAACGACCAAAGAGAAGCTGAGCTCAAGAAGCAGCGACTACGCGAGGAACAGTACGCTCAATACACCTTCAAGCCAGAAATCAATCCTGTTTCGAAGGCACTAGGCAGATCGTCAACTCTTGATGAGCTTTCACACCCTGTCCTTGACATTCAACACGATCCGCCGATGTCAAAGCGTTCACCCCCACAAGAACGGAGGAGTGCTGATGATTCGTCTTCATCCAGGGTAGTGCTGAGGCAGTATTTTGCCAACAAACGCTTTCGTTCTCGGGTTGCACTAGAAATGGAGGAGGCTAGCAAAGCTGAATGCACTTTCCAGCCCTCGCTGGGTGCCTCCAAAACCCGCAATGGCAGCTCCAATGCAGCCAAGATGTACAACAGAGAACCACGATCGAGGTCGAAGTTGGAATGGCAATCGGAGAATTTGCTTCATCTGATCGAAGCCGAGCGTCAGAAGAAGTCGGACGAGATAGAAGCAAAGCGGAACGCCCAGGAACTGAAGGAATTGGAAGAATGCACATTCCGTCCTAATCTGCAGAAACCAAGGCGAAGAGGAAAATCTGATGCAAAAGGCTCTCCATCCCCGCCACGGGACGTCGAAGCTGACGAGGTGAGCACACATTTTCTTTCGTACTGCAGTTTTAGTTATCTCCAACGTTATGCTATCGCACACAGAAACCAGTTATCGTTCGTGGCCTTGGACGCTTTCTGGAGCTTCGAGACCTCGCTCGGAAGCAGCAAGCGGAGCAAAAACAACGAGAGCAGAAAGTATTTGCGCCAAACACTACCTACGAGCCACGCAGTTACACAGTGCCAAAACCCTTCAAGCTGTCTGAATCAAACAGAGACTCCATTCGGAGGCGGCTGAAGGTGCGTGAGGAAATGCGTGCTAAGGAAAGCCAGGAGTGCACTTTCCGACCGCAGACCGTCTCAGCGCGAAGCCGGCGTGTCCTTCAGAATATGCTAAACAACTGAGTTAGAACGACGAGCGGGAGAATGCCCGTCAAGTGATGCGTTGATAAGGTCAAGCGAGCAATAGAATTCTGAAACAACGACTACATGTAATGGTCACTACAACTGCGTTTATTGATTGGCAGCGGATGACTTTTATTAGATATTTTACCGGATTGACACATCGAAAGACCACTCCTGCTCCGTGAAAGCAGGCTTTCGGCACAGCGGACAGGTGGTACTGGTGTTAAACCAGTCGATCACGCAGTCCTCATGGAACTGATGCGAGCACGGGAGCTTCACCATCCGGTCCTTGAACTCGTCCACAACTTCCGGTCCCTCTTCATCCGAGTCGTAGTCGTTCAGACAGATACAACACGTGCGGTCCGTGCAGTCCGAGTCAGTGCACTGCTCCACATCAACGTCTTCCAGTGCCAGCACAGCTGCAGTTTGACGACGGTTGATCTCCTTCTGTACTTGGGGGATGTCTAAGAATTCCTCCAGCAGCACGAGCATCCCGTTCAGGTTGGCAAAAGCGCGTGTGTTTCTCGACTGTGTGTCGTGAAGGAACACGGACATATCCGTGTACGCATCCAACATCTTGCGCACGAACTGCTGCAGCTTGTTGCGTCGCTCCTTCACGATGGCTTGAGTGTCGCAACGCATGTGCTTGCGCGGGAACGTGGGGATCTCCAGCGCCGGCAACAGCAGAGCCGATGCAAGTGCAAACTCCTTGCATTGCACGCGCTTTGTGTCGTCGTGGAACTGGAGATCCCACTTCTGGAAGAGCTTGAGTAGCTGCTGGCGGAAGTAGAAGAACTCCGAGTAGCGCTTGATCAGTGCCCACTCGCCGGCGTCGGCTAAGCGCGCGGTGCTGCGGATCTGCAGCTTGTAGACCGTGAACTTGATGGCCTCGGAGTGCAGCATGGCGGTCAGCGTGTTGGTCTGGATCTCCATCTTGTCCATGTCGTGGTGGCGCGCCTTGAGCAAGCGGCGCGACCGGCCGTCGAGCTCGTCGATGGACAGCGGCGACGACGTGGCACTCACGGTGGGGCTCGCATCGAAGGAGGATCGGGACGGCATGGCAGTGCTATGGTGGAAGGGAGCTAGGGTGGAGCCACTTGAGACGAAGGCGGCCAATTGAGAAGTGAGGCTTCCGGGCGACATGCACAAAACGAGACGGTTCGCCGACGGTGCATGAGCTTCAACCCTGTTATTTGTTGTGTTTTCATATATGCTGACTTTTATTTGATACTGAATATATATTCAAGTACTAACTGGGTTATTATTGACTTTTGTACCTGATATACCTGCTATGACTTATAATATATATTGAACCTTGTTTTGATGAAAGTGTGCGACAGGGTCAGAAACGCTCACTCGTATCTGGCCAATAGAAGGCTTACTTTCAAAAAAAAGAAAACACACTGTAGTTAACTATGGTGTAGAGGAGGCTGCAAAAACATGCGCATCCTCTGCAGAAAAAAGAATATGACTTGTCGTTTGTATGGCTGCGGTACACCAAGCACAACATCCAGTCGATGGACACCATCGCCTCGGAGCGGCGTGGTGAGGAATCGATGGTGCGTGCAGCATGTCACGTGAGGCAGGGTTGCGAGTTGCAGTGCGAGTGCGCAGTGCAATGGATTTCCCCATGCATGGCTGGTGCTGATGAACGCCTCCTCGATCTACTGACCGCGAGGTTCTTAGTCGAGCAATCCCTGCGCAACGGGCCTGCCAACACGATGGGTGCCTTGATGAGGGAATGCAGACCACCTGTACGCTCTGTATCTGGCGTGCGCGCTGATCTATCGAATGGATGATGTGTCCGAGAGCAGGAGCAGTGCAGCTTGCTGACAACAAGTTGCTGCTGCATGGCAGTTGGCCGAATGGACCCCATGGTTAGCATTGCTGTCGCCGCCAGAATGAGGACCACTACATCATAACGCTTCATCTGTGTGTCTTACCGCTAGAAACATCATGTAGCTTCTTAATAATACTAGTAGTAAGTCGTCAAGAACCCTTGCAACAACATTCGTTTACCTTGTTCGTGCTTGGGGTTTTCTGCCAAATACAAACGCCAGGTCGCTTTCTCTTTCTTGCGGACGCGCCTCCCATTGGGCAGCAACGTTGAAGCTGCTAGTCACTGGTTTCATTCACAATCATTATTCAACTGCCCTCACTTCACTAACTGCGCTCCTTACAGCTTGGAGTGACTCAACTCGAGCTTGGCGATGGTGCGCATGTGAACCTCGTCCGGTCCATCGGCGATGCGGAGCGTCCGGAGCGCTGCGTACAAGTATGATAGAATAAAGTCCTGGCCGACACCAGCAGCACCGTGGATCTGGATGGCGCGGTCGCAAACGTCCAGCGCCATGTTGGGCGCCACGATCTTGATCATGGCGATGGCCTGCTGGGCGACCTTGTTTCCCCGCTTGTCCATCTGGTGTGCGGCCTGCAGGGTGAGCAGACGTGCGCTGTCGAGCTCGCAGCGCGACTTGGCAATCTGAGAGCACACGAGGGCGTTCTCGGCCAGGAGCTGCTTGAAGGCCGTGCGCGTCTTGGCACGCTGCACCATCAGCTCAAGGCAGCGCTCCGCCGCACCGATCGCGCGCATGCAGTGGTGGATGCGACCCGGGCCGAGGCGCGCCTGGGCGATCTCAAACCCGCGGCCCTCGCCCAACAAGACGTTGCTGAACGGCACGCGGACGTCCTTGAACAGCATCTCCATGTGGCCGTGCGGTGCATCGTCGTAACCAAACACATGCATGGGCTTGACAATATGTACGCCCGGCGCGTCCATAGGCACCAATATCATCGACTGCTGCTTAAACGTACTCTCCTTTGCTCGCTCCGCGTGTTTGCCCATGAGCACGATAATTTTACAGCGCGGGTCGCCAGCTCCAGAGATGTAAAACTTGTGGCCGTTGATCACATACTCCTGGCGCTCTTCGTCACGAACAATGTTCGTTTCGATGTTGGTTGCGTCGGAAGACGCAACACGCTTCTCCGTCATAGCAAAACATGAGCGAATCTCACCCTTGAGCAGCGGCACGAGCCACTTGTGCTTCTGCTCCACAGTGCAGAAGCGCGTGAGGATCTCCATGTTGCCAGTATCCGGAGCAGAGCAGTTGAAAACCTCCGGCGCCAACACGATCGAGCGGCCCATCACCTCGCACATGAGTCCGTACTCGAGGTTGGTGAGGTCTCCACCGTAGTTGACATCAGGACCCCTACCGTCAAGCGCTGGCACCACGCACTCAGGCAGGAAGAGGTTCCAGAGACCCATCGCCTTGGCCTCCTTCTTGAGCTCCTCGATGATAGGCGGCACAACGTCCCACACGCGGCCTTCTTCACGTGCCTTGGCAATCTGTTCAAGGTGCACGTACTCCGCAGGGTATACGCGTGTCTGACAGAACTTGAGCAGCTTCTTGTAAATCTGCAATGCGTGCGGACGGATCGGGAACGGCAAGATGTGCTCCAGCTCAGGCTCCGGATAAATATCCGCCGACGCGTCCATGATATCATCACTCATTGCCAGCAGTCGGTCCATCGTAGTCTTCGCGCACGCAGCGTTGGCCGACGACGCGTTGCCCAGCAGCGCACGGGCGTACACCCCATGGCAAATAGCTGCGAAGCGGTATACAACCATGCCCATGAAGAAGTTCCAGGTCTGCGTGTTAAGCGGGAAGCTCTTTGCGCGACGGCAGTACCCCAGCAGCAGTTCACTCTCCGATGGAATGCCGAGCTTTTTCAACGGAGTGTCTGACAGTCCTGGGGCCATGATCGTGTTCGAGTTGTCACTAGGCAGTCTGTACGCCGAGGCCAGCGTCGCAACATCCGCGAACGGGTTGCCAATGGTGCACAGCTCCCAGTCCAGAATGGCAAGCACGCGAGGCTCCGTCGGGTGGAAGATCATGTTGTCAATCCGGAAGTCTCCGTGGACGATGCTGGCTCCTCCGTTCTCGTTCGTGGTCGCCTTTTCCGCGTCGTCTGCATTCTGCTCCAGCCAATGCTGCAATTGGGTCATCTTGGGGTTGTCCTTCACGCCGGCCTCGGCAAAGACCTTCTGGCCTCCTTGTACCTGTCGACTCCAGCGAGTCACCACGCGGTGGCAGTACTTCTCCGGCTTGCCAAAATCCGCCAGCCCAAGCTTCTTGTAGTCTAGCTCGTGCAGCTTGACCAGCGCGTCTACCGCCGAGCTATACATGGCATAGCGGTACATGGGCTTGACGCCGGGCAGCGACGGGTCCTGGAAGATGCGGCCGTGCACGTACTCCATGAGGTAGAAGGCCGTGCCAATGACTTTGACGTCCTCACATAGCAGTATGGCGCGCGGCACAGGCACCTCCGTGTGCTCCAGAGCCTCCAGAACGCGATATTCACGTTCCACGGCGTGTGCGGACGGCAGGATCTTGCCGTGCGGCTTCTTGCGCAGCACCCACTTGGCGCCCGAGCCGCCCATGGTCACTAGGTACGTGGGGTTGGACTGGCCGTGCTGGAACTGGCGGATGGACTCGATGGCGCCATGGGACGCGCCCAGACGCGAGTGAATGTACGCCGTGAGCGCCGGCGCGTCTAGCGCTTGGCGAACGTCTTGCACCGTCATAAAGAGAGAGAGTAAAGCACTTGAGCAACACCAGGACAATTGGGAAGTGAAGGCGGGGTGTGTCGGCACGATATGTTTGTGCGAATTAATATATTGTATCTGTCAGTACATACAGAATAGGAGGTAAATGAAACTGGAGGTTGATTTAGTATGTAACAACTGGTGACGCTAATGCTACGTATTGATAGTTTATCGCTAATACGAGATATGATGTCTGGAAGGGTTGGTGGTGTTGCGTAAACCGTTGGGAGGACAACTTCAACGTGAAGTTGATCACTTGCTTACGTCGAACGAAAGAGAGAGAGACCGACGTGCAGCTTGCAAGGGGGTTGACACCAATTTGGTTTTGAGTTACGGGTGCGTTTTGTTTTACCTCGAGCTCTTCAGTTTTGCTGTCCTAGTTGGTCTCGGCAAACTCTTTGTTGAGCGCGCCGCCGATGACCAGGTGCATGATCTCGGACGTGCCTTCGTAGATCTCAGTGATCCGAGCGTCGCGGTAGTGGCGCTCCGCTGGCATCTCCGACACGTAGCCCATGCCGCCGAGCACCTGAATCGCCTGGTGGGAGCACATGGTGGCAGCCTCCGACGCCTTGAGTTTCGCCATCGCCGCCAGCTTCGTGAACGGTCGACCCGCGTCCTTCTCCGCCGCAGCCCTCCATGTCAACAGACGCGCAGCCTCGATCTCTGTGGCCATCGTCGACAGCTTCGTCTGGATGATGGGGTTCTTCGCCAGAGGCACTCCGAACGTCTTGCGGGTTTGCGCGTACGCGATGGCACAGTCATACGAAGCCTGGGCAATGCCCAGTCCCTGCGACGCAATGCCGATGCGACCCGAGTCCAGCGTGATCATGGCGATCTTAAAACCGTCTCCCTCCTTGCCAAGAAGGTTCTCCCTGGGAACCTCGACGTCCTCGAAGATAAGGTTACCCGTGCTCGATCCACGGATACCAAGCTTATCCTCCTTCTTGCCCAACGAGAAGCCTGGAGCATTCGTCGGCACGATGAAGGCGCTGATTCCCTTGTGCTTGAGCGACTTGTCCGTCGTTGCAAACACAATAGCCTGGTCAGCGTCGTGGGCGTTGGTAATCCACGCCTTGGTGCCGTTCAGCACGTACCCCTTGTCAGTGGCACGTGCTGTCGTCGAGGCGGCACCAGCATCACTGCCATTGCCCGGCTCACTCAGTCCGAAGCAGCCCAACTTCTCTCCGCTGGCAAAGGGTGTGAGGTGTTTCTGCTTCTGCTCTGGCGAACCAAACTTCTCCAGCGGCGCACAGTACAGTGACTGCAACACATTTCACACAACCGTTAGCCTTACTGTCCGTGTATCGCAGCTCGTGCCAACTCTGAACGCTCACGTTGTTGACGGACATGACGACGCCCGTGGACGCGCAACCGCGACTGATCTCCTCCATAGCGATGGCGTAGGCCAAGTAGTCGAGTCCTGCTCCTCCGTACTCTTCGTTGATGGCGACCCCCATGAGTCCCATCTCTCCGATCTCCTTCACCTGCTTGGCCGGGAACTTGTGCTCTCTGTCGATCTCCCCGGCGATCGGCTTGAGGTTCTTGGCCGCGTACTGCACACACATGTCACGCAGCATGGAGTGCTCCTCCGGCAGCGTCGACAAGAAGCCAAAGGAGCGCGTTTGCGAGCGTCTGCATGAAAAAAAAAAATACCCAAAAGACGCGTCAGATTGTTCAATTCTGCGTCTGTAAAGCCGGGAAATGGGCGTAAAATGCAGCAGAACGTACGCATGCTTGAGCGCGGAGGAGGAGGCCGTAGCGGCGCGCTGAAGAGGCTTGGAGAACATGATCTGGGTGTGGGGTGTGCCCGGCGACGCAAGGTCTGGAGTGAAGCCTAGAATACGTCAGCGAGAGGCGGTTCTGGAGATCAGCGATCTAATGCGATATCACAGGCAATCGTTGTATGCGAAAATAGAGGCAAACATTAGACTTGGTCTTGCTGTTGCAATGAACGTGCTATGTTTCGTTGAAGTCACAAAACAAGGATAGAGAGATGATCAGAAATGGAAAGGATCGACGTCGGATCGACGAAAAGATCCCGACGTGCGGGATACCTGACGTTGAAGTGATTGTGCCATTTTGCCTTTTGTTTCTAGTTGTACAAATACCTGCATGTGGCTCCTACTTGTGAGGGCTCCGCACTTATAAGATTGAGCAGCACGAGTTGTTGTTGGCCCCGATGGTGCACGGGCCGTGCTTGACTTCCCACACGAGGTACTCCACCGCCTCCCGCTGGAATGTTTCGGGGCAGACGTAGTCCCAGCCGCTGTACGCAGCCTGCTCCTGCTCCGACAGCTTGATGCCTTTGACAACTGAGATATCGAAGGAGCCGATATCTGCTTGCGACGCCGCGTTGATCTCGTTGTCCGGCACGAACGGCGGAGAGATCTGCATCTGCTCCATCGCCGCCCAGTCGATGGAGGAGAAAAACCGCATCCGCTTCACTTCCTCGGCACCTTTTGCGCCTAGCCGTTTGGTCGGATCTCGAATCAGCAATTCTAAATGGACGAATACAAGAGAGTGGAGTGTGTGAGTTCTTGGAGTTTCCCGACCACCAAAGCACCTCTGCAAACTTACGTTGGATGAGTTCTGCCGCGTCCGGAGAAAAGTACTTGGAGTCGTACGCCGGCGTTAGCTCTAGAGTTGCCTTGTCGTAAGCCTGCTGCTTGTCCTCATGAAGTGCTTTAGCCTTCGATGTCCGGAAGGGGCATTTGCCGTACAAGAGTTCATATACCAAGCACCCGTAACTCCACCAATCTACCGTTTGGGTGTATACCAACCGATTCCCATTTTCATCTCGCAAAAGCATTTCGGGAGCCCAGTAGCCTCGCGTACCGCATCTTCCTGTCAATGTTGGTGTCACCTCGACAGCTAAACCAAGATCTGAAATGCTGCAGTTGCCCTTCTCGTCCAGCAAAATGTTTTCCGGCTTCAAGTCTCGATACACGATATTTTTCTCGTGCAAGTGTTGAATGCCCAGCAGAATTTGTGCTGCCCAGAAGCGCACTTGCGTCTCGGAAAATCTGGCGCGATTGAGGTGGAACGATAAGTCTCCACCAGTACGCAGGTCAAGCACCAAGAAGAGTTCCTCGGTTGTCTGGAAAGAATACTTCAGACACACGACGAATGGAGACGAGATCATAGCCAGGATTTTACGCTCCGCTAGACACAACTTTTCTGCGTGTTTCTTCTTGATCATCTTCTTGTTCATCACTTTCATAGCGTACAGCGACGCGGAGGTGCGTTTGATGCACCCATTTACCATACCGAAACCACCTCGACCGAGTACACGCAGCACAGTAAAATCTTCCTCGTTCACGCGCCGCTTTTGCAAAAACAGGAAGGCAATCAGGCGCTTGTAAAAGGCAGAGGAACGGAAATCCTTCATGTGGAACTGCTCCAGACTGCACAGCACGCAGGCCTCCAGCTCGTCAAACAGTGGCAGTGAGGAAATCTTCGATTCCAAACTCGACCGCTTCTCGATTCGTTGATTGCTCGCTCTGGACGACGCGCTCTCCGGTCGATTCTCCATTCCCAGGTCGTTTAACTCGCTAGTAGACACTGTGCTAGCCGTAGGACTTGCCGCCATGGTGGGACTGCCGTCTCGTACGCAGTTCATCGAGTCTCCACGCTCCGACTCAGTCCCGACGGGAAATTGTTTGCGCTTGAAAACTGTGCTTAACCGCAGAACCACATCACCTCCGACTCCAACCGGGCTTGCCTCTGTGGATGCACTGCTATATACGCTGCGAACGTCCGCCCTCGACACAGATGACTCGTTCTTGCGCCAAAATACAATTCCGTTCGTCGTCATCGAAGCCACGTTGAGCTCGTCGAGGCAGCCGAGAGACATCCTCGTCGGACTCGGTCGACCCACCGGAGGGCTGTGCAAATTCATGCCTGTTCCTGTGGCCGTTGAGCCGCCTGGCATCGCAATCGAAGTGGAGTATTCCGACGTCGACGTGGCCGTCATGGGTGAGATTGGCGACTGATGCAGCCGCGCTTCTCCTCTCATTACTGGCGACCAAACCGTGACGCCGCTTTCCCTCGTTGTTGCATTGGTATCACCTGGCGTAGCACTGCCAAAGAACAAGTCCCAGATCTCACGCGCCTTGCCCGCGCGCTGCTCGGGGGTTTGCAGCGTGCGGTACTTGGTCACTTCCACCAAAAAGTCGAGTTTCCTGCTGCCGTGCTGCTCAGCCTCGCAGAACCTGCGGAAGAAGTAGAAGCCCAGCGGCATGTCCAGCAGGTTCTCGAGGCCGAGCCAGTCGCTGCCCAACGCGCGCTCCTGGCGGTCCACGAACTGCGTCAACTCGTTGGCCGACGGGTTGTAGAAGGCGGCGCTGGGCCCGCGCTGCGAGTTGGTCACGGCGCCGATGTACTGCGCGTCCTGGATGGCATCGTGCAGCTCGTCCATCGTAGCCGTCTGTCCTTCCTGGCGCTGGGGGCGATTGGAGATAGACTCACGCTGCTACAAACCAGAAATACGTTGCTCCTCGGGTTTCCGCACTTGAGATTGTATATTTGAGTCGCTGGATGAAAAGCGGTCTGTGATCTACTTGTACGAACACGAAGGGGGGCTGGAAATAGCAAGCGCGAGGACGTGGCCTCGAGTAAAGATAGCAGCGCTGCTGATGGAGAAGCCCTCGCCGCCTGAGCCTGTGGTGCTGCCGTTCGAAAAGTGGTGGCTTCTGTGATGACCAAATGCCAAATGCCCGCTCTCTTGCCCTTCAAGTTGACTGGCGAAAAATGCGCTGGCCAATCGGAGATCGTAAACAATAGACATAAACGGTCCGGATGAGCCTAGCGTTCCGTGAATTTGTGACAGCGAGTTGAGGCGCAAAGTGAATGGCTGCATCCTTGCAAGCTTTGCCTACAACGCGGCGGTGCATTTGGATTTATTGAGTACATGTATGGATACAGTTTGAGACAGCGATATGGGCGCATGGACGTTGCAGTCAGGCCGCCGGGCTGATGGCCTTGGCTCCGGCGTCCGAGGCCGCGCGCGAGAACTTGCGGGACTTGTAGCGCGCATCCATGAGCTGGCTGGCCGAGCACGGGATCAGGAAGCTCGGGATGCGAACGTCGGCAGCCATGGAGCTGCGGCCCGTGCGGTGCCACGAGGGCTCGTACGCTGGCGATGGCATCGGGAAGGCTTCAGCGTTGCTATTGTTGGAGTCGAGCTGGACGGCTGAGCTGCTGACTGTGTTGTACTTGCGGGCGCGGTGGGCGCGTACGCTGCTAGAGACGGCGCGTACGGGCTGGCGAGAGTGGTGCATTATGACTGTATTTACTTGCGCGCGAGGCTGCTGGTTGAGGAATGACACGCTTTACGAGTTTTCCGTGCCGAGACCGTTCGGGGAAAGTACGCACGCGAGGGATTGCCCTCATACCCGCGAAAACGCTATGGAAACCAGCCGACGTTTGACCACCCAGTATTTTACTTTCTGGACAGCTGGAGCATGTGGGTAGCATCAGCTTGGCCAAGAGCGTGGAAACGCCAAGACTCCTGGCGGCGACCGAGGCACGGATGCCGATCCCGCGTGCGCCTCAGCTCTCAAAAGTGGCCACGGCTTCGACGTCGGAACACCTTCAACCACGGTAAAGTATCCATAGGATAGGATAGGTGTTGTCCTCTACTTGGCGCATGCGAAGCACCTTCCTGTGCTGATTGCATAACAGCTCCACGTCGTCACTAATTAGAGTTTATTATAGTGACAACATCGAGCCGGAGCCTCTGAAGCGATGCCGACGTTACGTCGCGCTGGTCGCTGGCATTTTTGAGACCTCGTTCGGTGTGTGAACCTCATCCGCTGGCATGGCGAGCGCCGCCGTGGCGTTTACCGTGGACCCGCTCGCGTCTCAGGACGCGGCGTCCTTCGAGCTCAACCTCCGCCTCGAGAGCAAACGCGCAGCAGGTAAGGCAGGCTACCGGTAGGCGTCTGCGCCAACATTAGCGATAGACGCTCACTATTACCTTCTGGACGCAATTTTAGACAGCGATTGGCAGCGAGTGAGCGAACAGCCTGTGGCGCTGAAAGACGTCCATGTCATCAACCAACTCAACCGAGCGCATTTTGGTACGTTTGTGGCAATTTTTGAGTCGCCATATGCGTTGCAAAGGACTAATGATGCATCTGTTTGTTGCTTGACACTTCCAGCGTATCGCCTATCGTTGAGAGCAGCAACATCGGATGCAGCACAAAGTGTAGCATTCCCATTCTACTTGACGGCCCCAGCACTTGCTTCTACCTCCAGCTCCAATGACGATTCAAACACGTGCCCGCCACAAATCGGCACCTTTGCAATTACTCAAATGTCGGAGCAATTGCAATGCAAAGTAGCAGAGTTGGAAGTCACGGACTCGACAAGTGCGTCTGAAGCTGCGGCCATGCTGGGTGGCACTTTGGCGGTGGCTTTGCTGGTGTATTCGCTGCTTCCTTATGTGAGAGCGAGAAACAGGAAGAGACGCCGCAGCCGTTCGCAGTCAAGCAGAGAAAGACTGAGGTCATGTAGTGATGAGCAAGATTTTCCTAGCACTCCAACGACCCCGAACGGAGCGAGTCGACGAATGTGGGGAGGCTTCGATGACGACGGGATTGAACCTGCAGGAGCGTATCGAGATGGATCCAGAGAGAGAAAAGGTCGACAACCAGAAGCCAATGGAAGCGTGGTGTCAGACACTGGGTCGGAGCTCCTGCTCGCTAAACTGCCCGATTTCAACGGTGAGAGGACTGACATGTAGAATAGTGCTTTTTGTGTGAGAAGAAATCTGACGGTGCGAGTGTTTCTCTCTGGCAGACGAGCGAGGCTGGCGTGACTTTTTCGACTCGGAGATTTATCGTAGCGAGCCGCAGGAGCAAAAGCGCGCAGCAACAAATACGTTTTCGAGTGTTAAAGGCCGAAGAGACTCGGCAGGGAGGGAGTCTTTTGCTACCAAACGCTTAAAACTACGACAGACCAAGATGTCTACCACAACAGCAACGACAGTAGGAGGCGATCGATACCGAACAATCAGAGACAGGATTGACCGAGCAGCGACGGAGGCTGCGATCGATGACGCGCAGTCCTTCTACGAGTTCTGGCAGATGTGAGTATTATTCGTGTTTGTAGATCCAAGCTTTCTGGGCTCGATTCGAGGACGAGGGTGCGAATGTAGCATCAATATCTTCCTTCAATCAAAGTCAAGTGTGCCGTGAATTGGGCACGATGGGACAGGTGGTGCGTGGTCTATAGGCAAAACGGTTTACCTACTTCTTTGATCTACGTCTGGTAAGGTTCGGTTGTTCGGCTCTCCCTAAAAATATGTTAGTCTGACGCAAGCACCCATCGGTGGTCGGAGTTTTCAGGACGCAATTCAAGTTCCCAGCGGATTTGGTTGCTCGAGTTCTCGTGACTTGGCTGCTAGAGCACCAAGAATAGTGCAACGTCCTCGGGCAGCGGCATCAACCAGCATGATGCATGCCCTTGTGACGGAGATGGATAACGCTTTTGGCCACCGTGTGGGTATTGCACCTCGTAGCGTACACAACCAAGCAGTTGGCAACAAGCAAGTCGATGACCCGAGTGGTGCCATGGCTGGTAACAGCGGCGTTAGTGGCAGTGGGATTGTTAGCGGAGGTGGCAATAGGAGCCCCGACTACTGCAGGTCGAACTGGTGTGGATCTCGCCCAGTCTACAAAGTCTCGGGCGCAGCAACGGCAGTACAAGCGCTCCAACGTGATCGTCACAATGCGAAATGTTGGCAGTGATGTTCTAGCCAAAATCAGGAGCCAGAAATTCAGCTCGCGTGGACTTCGTGTGACGGCTTTGAAAGACGGACTCGAAGCTCTAGCAAGAGATTCACAGCGGGGTGTGCACGAGTTATTGGGAAACCTAGGCGACGCATTCGCGAGTTCGGAGAGCTTCTGGATCACCAATCAAGTCTACGTCCAGCAAGCAACACCTGATCTCGTGAAGCAGCTTGAGAAGGTGTCGGGTGTGCTCTCCGTTGAGTATGAAATGATTTTCCCAGCATCGACGCCTATTTTGTCAACGCAGTCCATGTCAAGCTCAACATCGGCGTCTCAGTGGGGTGTCAGCAAGATCAACGCGCCCGATGTATGGGCCACAGGTAACACAGGGCAGGGGGTCGTCATCGGGTCCATTGACACAGGAGTGCGTGGGACCCATGAGGCATTAGCAGGAAATTATCGCCAAAGTTATGGTTGGTATGATCCGGAGACCAAAGCAAGTGAGCCATACGACTCGACAGGTCATGGCACGCACGTCATGGGCATTATGGCGGGCCGGTACGGCTTTGGTGTTGCCCCAGGAGCTACATGGATTGCGTGCAAGGGTTGCCGTGCTCAGGGCTGCTACGGATCGGATTTATTGGCGTGCTTCCAGTTTATGCTGTGCCCGACGACACCCAGTGGTGTCTCCAAGGACTGTTCAAAGGCGCCAAACATCGTCAACAACAGTTGGGGCGGCGGTCAAGGCTTGAAAATGTTCGATGGAGTCATCAACGCTTGGCGAGCTGCCGGAATCATCCCGGTCGTGGCGGCTGGAAACACGGGCCCCAACTGCGGTAGTATCGCGTCGCCTGGGGACTCAGCTAGTGTTATCACGGTGGGCGCGACCGATATCAACGATGCGCTCGCTTCCTTTAGCAGTAAAGGGC
Organism: Phytophthora ramorum; assembly: GCF_020800215.1. Lineage (NCBI taxonomy): Eukaryota > Oomycota > Peronosporomycetes > Peronosporales > Peronosporaceae > Phytophthora > Phytophthora ramorum. The sequence goes on along the minus strand of NW_027150667.1, from coordinate 554,953 downwards.
CAACAGTGCGTGGCCTCCGAAAACCCGATATCGCTGCTCCAGGAGCATTGATCTTGTCGTCTTGCTGGACGGACGACACGTCCTACTGCTTCAAGTCCGGCTCGAGCATGGCATCTCCTCATGTAGCAGGTGCTATCGCACTCTACTTGAGTTCGAATCCGGGGGCATCTTACGATAAAATCAAGGATCTACTGCAGTCTCGCTCCGTCACGACTACGCTTACAACCCCGACCGGCTACTCATGTGCCAACACGAAAGACCGCGATTTCCCAAACAACCAGTACGGCTACGGTCGTATCGACATTTTCAACACTCTGAGCTGATGACGGTCCCCAAGTGCACCCTACCTGCCTCTCGTAATCCTTACCTACCTACCTGTATGAAAGCAATCACAGAGACAAATCTAAAGCAATCATTCGATTATGAGCTCAACCAAGTACACAATCGTCAGAACCATACTTGTCAGTTTCTCACTCAGCTGGAGCTCTCCTTCTCGTCATTCTGCATTTTGCACGCCCTTCAACAGCCCCACTCCTGTTTCACAGTCCCGATATTCCAAGATGGCATCTCCTTCGACCAACATGACGTACCGCTTCCTGGGTGACACCGGCTTGCTGGTGTCTAAGATATCTCTGGGAGCCTGGATGCAAAAAGACGAGCGCTGCACCGACGCCAACTGGTACAACATCATGACCCACGCGTTCAAGAACGGCGTCAACTACTTCGACAACGCCGAGATGTACATGCGCGGCGAGTCCGAGGAGATCGTGGGTCGCGCCATCCAAAAGGGCATTCAAGAGGGAGTGTGGTCGCGTGAAGACCTCGTGCTCTCGACCAAGATCTTCTTTGGCAGCTCGAAGGATGGTCCGAATCACCAAGGCCTCAGCCGAAAGCACATTGTGGAGGGCATGAAGGCTGCTCTTAAGCGACTCCAGACCGACTACGTCGACGTCGTCTTCTGTCACCGTCCCGATGAATGCACTCCGATAGAGGAGACCGTCCGTGCCATGAACTACGCCATCAAGAAAGGCTGGGCTTTCTACTGGGGAACGAGTCAGTGGATGCCAGCAGACATCATGGAGGCCTGTGAGATTGCGGATCGCCTTGGCCTCATTCGTCCTGTGGTGGAACAGCCAGTGTACAACATTTTCGACCGTCCTCGTGTGGAGTACGGCTTCTTGGACTTATTCAAAAAGTACAAGCTGGGTTTGACAACGTACTCGCCCCTGGCCTTCGGCATCCTCACGGGCAAGTACATCAACGGAACACCCGAAGGTTCGCGCTTCTCGGAAGGCAAAGCGTACGACCAGTTCATGCCGAACTTTAGTGAGAAGATTCCGAAGAGTGTCGAGTTGAAGAAGATCTCGGACGAGTTAGGCTGCTCAATGGCGCAAATGGCGATCGCCTGGTGCGTCTCTAACCCGAACGTGTCCACCGTTATGCTTGGTTCATTCTCACTGAAGCAGTTAGAAGACAACCTGGAGGCTCTTCGTTTCGTCGACAAGATCACTCCAGAAATCAAAGCTCGCATTGACGTTGCTGTGGACTACAAGGTTCAAATTCCAGAGAAGGACTCTCTGGGTGCGATCCGTGCTCAATACTTGTAGGCAAGCTGCCTCAACTCGTAGAATGCTGAACAGGTAAACTAGCGAGCAAAGTATCATTCTCGTTGACTATCTCGAAAGCGAGAATCAAATAAAAGGGTATTTCCTACCACATTTTGTTTCTTGTGGTGATCACGTTCATGCATTGCGCCGTTGTCGTAGGTTGATACCGTTCCAGAATCGCTCCAGGTGCACGAGCTCTGATGTTGAGAGCCTGAACAAGTTTATGCAGATCACATCTGAAGTAAGCACCAATCGTGATCTGAAGTAATCAGTTTTCGGGCCGAGCTTCGAGCATTGATCACAGCTCGACTTCTTCCATTCCGTGTTTTGCATCCAGACCATAACACCGCGCCTTCAGTTATGCCAAGTTCTTCGATCAAGATGCCCTACCGCTTCCTTGGTGACACCGGCTTGCTGGTGTCCCAAATCTCTCTTGGTGCTTGGATGAGAAAAGACGAACGCTGCACCGACGCCAACTGGTACAACATCATGACCCACGCGTTCAAGAACGGCGTCAACTACTTCGACAACGCCGAGATGTACATGCGCGGCGAGTCCGAGGAGATCGTGGGTCGCGCCATCCAAAAGGGCATTCAAGAGGGAGTGTGGTCGCGTGAAGACCTCGTGCTCTCGACCAAGATCTTCTTTGGCAGCTCGAAGGATGGTCCCAACAATCAGGGGCTCAGCCGAAAGCACATTGTGGAGGGCATGAAGGCTGCTCTTAAGCGACTCCAGACCGACGTCGTCTTCTGTCACCGTCCCGATGAATGCACTCCGATAGAGGAGACCGTCCGTGCCATGAACTACGCCATCAAGAAAGGCTGGGCTTTCTACTGGGGAACGAGTCAGTGGATGCCAGCGGACATCATGGAGGCCTGTGAGATTGCGGATCGCCTTGGCCTCATTCGTCCTGTGGTGGAACAGCCAGTGTACAACATTTTCGACCGTCCTCGTGTGGAGTACGGCTTCTTGGACTTATTCAAAAAGTACAAGCTGGGTTTGACAACGTACTCGCCCCTGGCCTTCGGCATCCTCACGGGCAAGTACATCAACGGAACACCCGAAGGTTCGCGCTTCTCGGAAGGTAAAACCTACTTCGAACGCATGCCTGACTACCTCAATCGCATCAAAAAGAGCGTCGAGTTGAAGAAGATCTCGGACGAGTTGGGCTGCTCAATGGCGCAAATGGCGATCGCCTGGTGCGTCTCTAACCCGAACGTGTCCACCGTTATGCTTGGTTCATTCTCACTGAAGCAGTTAGAAGACAACCTGGAGGCTCTTCGTTTCGTCGACAAGATCACTCCAGAAATCAAAGCTCGCATTGACGCTGCTGTGGACTACAAGGTTCAGATTCCAGAGAAGGACTCTCTGGGTGCGATCCGTGCTCAATACTTGTAGACTTCCAAGAAGCACTGCGATATTGAGGCTTGGACTATAGTTGAGCCTAAGCAGCAAGGAATCACGAAAATGAATTGCATACCTGACGGGTTAATAGTCGTGCATACGCATTGGCACGTACTACTCACTTCTAGTTTGTCGGCGCTCTCTTGCGCTTGTAGATCGCATAGTCCGCATATGCTACGTACTGCGGCGTCAGCATAGGGATGTAGAACGATCGGTAAGGTGACTTGGACCGTTCCGCGTCCAAGAACGGAACGGAGTGCACGAGCTCCCACGTAGCAGGTTCCTCCCAAAACTTGATCTCCTTCTGGCCTGGCAAGTTCAGATCCACCACAAAATCGCAGGCTTCAATGTCCACATAGCGGCTAGGCTCCTCGCGGTTTTGGTCATTCATAGCGCTTGGGACGACCCACGTGCCGTTCTCGTGCTCCTCAAAAGGCTTAGGCAGCAGGCCGGAGAACGACGACTTGACAAACTGCACCTTGGTACTGTTGGACGGGATGAAGAAGCTGGTCGGGAAGCGGTACCATTCCTTCAGAAGACACAAGTTCACCGTAGGTGACGCTGCATTCGGGGCAGCAAGAAGCACTCCAGTCTCAGGATTGGGCAACACCTTGGCATATAAATGCTGGTACACACGAAGCGGGGCACTGAAGTTGACGATGTTGCTCGTGATACGAGAAACCGACAGCAACGCGTACACACCCAACGTTCCCACCACAAGCAGCTTCGTGAGGCCACTGCCCACAGCATGTGCGTGACTGAAAAAGCGTCCAATACGATACACCACCGCACTCAAAGTGATTGCAGCAGACAGACAAAAGAACGGATAAACCGGCGACAAGAACCTCTCCTCCTTGTGCGCTTGCGTGAACATGATCACCACCCACACGTACATGGGCGCCAAGTATGCCAGCAACTGCAGCTTCCCAGTCTCGTAATGTTCAGGCAGCACAAACACAAACAGCGCCGCAGGAGCCGCCAGCAGCGCCACCACGTTGAAATTGAGCATGAGATTCAGCAGATAGTAGCTCAGCGGTTCTGTGCCGTACAGCGTCGAGTCCGTCTCGTTGCTTAGCACATTGTAGACGAGGATATTCCACGCCGGTAGCACCCATTTCTGGTAGTAATGGAAGTTCACGAGCAGCTCCACAGCCAACACTGCTGCCCCAATAGCAGCGCCGACCACGATACTCTTGACCAGTCCTCTCGTGTAGAGCGTCTCGACTGCAAAAGGGACGAAGAGCACGCCTACGTATGGCCACCCACAGAGAACAGCCACCACGCCCCAGAACATGGCTAAATAGTGGTTCTTGTCCATCCACGCACTGGCGAACAGCATGACCAGCACCATCGTGAAGGTACTGGGCAGGAAGGCCGTGCTAGCGTGGAACACCCCGGCATTGAAGAGTAGAATCCACAGCAGGTAGCGGGCAGTGCGACGGCCAAAGCGTTTGCTGGTAGAGCGGTAGAACAGCGCCTCAGCGTAGGCCGAGAGTAGGCCCAGCGCCGCTCGGAGACCGTAGAACAGCAACAGCTTCTGGTTGGCCAGTACGCCCAGGGTAGAACCCAACGCCGTGAGTTTCACCACCGCGTAGTGCAGCAGTAGATACAAGTAGGAGCGTAGGGCGTAGACGGGAGAGTACTCCCATGTCTGGAAGCCGAACTGGTAGAGCAGATAGTGCAGCGGCTCCCAGTAGTTGAACGTCTCATCGCAGTCCGCGATGGGGCCCAGGAGAGCGGACGCCGCGCGCGGTAGAACGAGGAGGGACAGCGCCGTCTCCAGCGACGGAACCCACAGCAGACGTTCGTCCAGCTGCTCGCTCTGCGCTTGCGCCGCGGCGGCCGCTGACGCCTTCGCCTCCGACTTGGTGACACGTCGACTCGGCATTGATATGTGAGTGTGGCGTACATAAGGACTTGAGCTGAAATTCACGAAATGCTACGGTATTAGTCAAAGCACGTGTTGCTGCTCCAACCTGGGAAGCAGATATGACAGGGTTTGGTATCTTTTCTGTCTAATCCAATGTATACCCCGGATAAATTGGAGGGCTAGTGCGTTGACTCTCGTCTGCAGTCTTAGCCTGCCCTCTAAGTCCTCGACTCGACCAGGCGCTGTGTCTGGGGTAGATGCATGTAATAACTCCTGGAGAGTGTTGCCAAGTCCAGGGCAAAGTACATTTAATGAACATGATTCAGGTATACATTTCTTTGCCCACTTTGCGACTTTCCGAGCCATTTAAACAGCAACGTGTAGTCGTTGCTTTCTGTAGCTGTGCAGCGGGTGTTGAGTTGGAGCAAGTGCTGAGGGTAAAGACAAATAAGCAAAGCGCAGATTGCGTGGGCATGTATCAAATTCAAGTCAATGAAGCAAAGCTACCGTACAAATGCAAGAACCTACGGATGCCAATCCAGGTTTACTCCTGCACAACGTAGTGCGTGCCCACCGACAAAGGGCTATTGAGAGCCGCCAGTGCGATCTCCTTCGCTGTGCGAACGGCGTTGCGTAGGCCAGACGTATCACGGGTCACACGGCATTCCTGGTGCAGCTTGTCCGCCTTGACCTCGAGCAACGCGAGCTTGTCCACGGCGCTGTCCATGCCGGCGGTCGTGCGAATAGGGCCCACAGACTCCCACATGATGCGCTGGGTGGCCAGCATCACCTCCTCGATCTCATTCGGGTACGGGTCGCGGAAGCCGTTCAGGTTGGCGAACGGATCGACCTCCTTTTTGGAGCTGTCCGAGTCGAAAGCCTTGCCGTGCACCAGGAAGTCATCAGCAGAGCTACAGCCCCACACAAGTCCTTCCAGGAGCGAAGTCGACGCGAGACGATTGGCTCCGTGGAGACCCGTGCAGCTCACCTCGCCGGCAGCATACAGGCCAGGAACAGTTGTGCGTCCCTGAAGGTCCACCTCGACGCCACCGCAGTGGTAGTGAGCGGCGGGGACCACCGGCATCGGTTCCTTGGTCATGTCGATGCCGCGGTCGAGGCAGTGCTTGTAGATGGTCGGGAAACGGTTCTTGATCCAGTCGGCATCCTCGTGCGAGATGTCCAGGTACATGCAGGGCTCGTCCTGCTTCTCCATCTCGGCCAGAATGAGGCGAGCCACGACGTCGCGCGGGGCTAGCTCCCCATCCTGGTGGTAGTTCTTGGCAAAGGCACGACCGCTCTTGCTGCGGAGAATGGCGCCCTCGCCACGCAACGCTTCCGTCAGCAGAAAGCGACGCTCGTCTGGGATGTACAGCGTGGTCGGGTGGAACTGCACGTACTGCATGTTCTTGAGCTTGGCACCGGCACGGGCTGCAAGGGCGATGCCCTCGCCACGCGCGCCTTCTGGGTTCGACGTGTTCTTGTACACGTCGCCCACGCCACCAGTAGCTAGTAGTGTGAAGGGCGCGCGGTAGTGCTCCACCTTACCCTTCGAGGAGACCGTGAGAGCACCGACGCACTCGCCAGCGTCGTTGGTGACGAGCTCGAAGGCGCTGCGGCCCGTGAGCAGGGCGATGTTGGGGTGGTCACGCACCGCCTGCACCATGCTGGTGGAGATGGCGCGGCCCGTGTGGTCGGCCTTGTACAAGATGCGCGCCCGGTTGTGCGACGCCTCGAGCGTGAGCGCGAGCTCACCGTCGTCCTTGCGGGTAAACGGCACCTTGGCGACGTCCAGGAGCATCTCCTCGACGCGTCCAGGGCCTTCGACCGCCAGTTTCTGGACGGCTACGTCGTCGCAGACACCGGCACCGGCGCGGTGGACGTCGGAGGACAGCAGCGCGGGCGTGTCGTCCTCACTTTTGTAGATGATGCCGCCCTGAGCATAATATGTAGCGCAGTTGTTGGGGTCTTCAGCAGCGGCTAACATGGTCACCTTGACGCCCTGGTTGGCGAGACGCAGCGCGGTGGCGTTGCCGGCCACGCCGCAACCGAGGATCAGCGCCTTGCACTCGATCGTGTCGTACGTTGCGGAGGTGGACGACGCGCGACGCAGTAAAGAGCTGCCATTCATGTGACTACGAGAGACGGAGGTGTTGGCTTTGGCGCACGACTCGGGGGCGCTGAAGGGCGCCGTGGCGCGGGCGAGCAGCTCAAGCTGAGTCATCGTGATGGTAGGAGGTAGTTGCAGAGGTCTTGGTTTTGGTGGTGCGATGGATGGAGAGGGTGGAGGAGCCTAGTGGCTGGCGGAGTACACGGGGTACTTTTTGTTGAAAGTCCACGAGCTCTTCACGGACATCCAAAGCGAGCGTTGGACGGACGGGAGATCAAATGGACACTTGGGCGTGGCGTGGACTCGGTGTTCGAGAGCAGGCTTGAGGCGAGTGTCGACGGGGTGACGAACGATTCGTTTCGGTGCTTGACGGGGTGCGCGCTTGATGGCAAATTGCGTAATGAACTGATCGCGTTACCCGACGAATGGCCCCGTTCGTCCGGTAACGCGATCACAAGGGGGGGCAGAGGTCCAGTACGGATACGTTCTGGCAGAATATGACTTGAAATTTGCATCTTTATATCAGATTGTAGCAGGAGATGTATACCAATATACGTATACTGTATAGTGATGGGCCAGAGATCATGCACCAGCACCTGACATCTTGACTTCACTATGGAAGGCCCAGGAAGCCAGTGCAGGTAAAGAGAGTCGGCATTTTCGCGTATTTCCTGAACACTTGCCTGCCTGAGTGCTTGTGACCATCTTCAAGCAGCGTGTCCAAGCAGCCGTGATCGTACTGCTGCATTGCCAAACGTTGGAAATGCAAAGCTGCATGCTCCCGAGCCTCGGAAACTTTCGTAGGCGCTCGTGTGGGTCGGTCGCCAGTGAGGACTTTCTGTTTGGTTGAGGAATCGAAATCCGATGCGCGTGTTTCTGCGGAGCGCCGCCGATTACGCGTCGCTGCTTGTAATGGCACAAGTCTGCGAAGGTGCCTGGCGTGGTCCTCTTCGATCTCCCCACCCAGCAACTGTTGCTGCTGCAACATCCACAAAATCCTGAGCTACTGTGTGTAAGCTCTGGCTGGGGCGCTGACGCCAGCACTGCGCGATCCAAATGCACGTGTTGGTGCCAATTCCTGAGCACAGGGTCGAGAGGGCAATTGCCCCTCTGCCACCTGCTTGCACAAGTGCCCTTTGCATACCCCAGGTGCGGCGAGCAATCAAGGCTGGCGGCCACCATGCTGATGTTGCCTTTACTCCCATTCGTCAAAACTACACCACATTATTGACCAATCCAAACCGTTGCCGCGAAAAGACGCGGATCCAAAACCCAAACGTATCCGTTGCCGATGAGCTGGCTGCTGCACCTCGTCTTGGCGTGCGTCTCGACGCAAACTGCTCTCTCGGATGCAACCACCGATGCCCTCGTGCCGGACGTCATCGTGCCGCTGGACATCGACGAGACCAGCATCGCTGCGGGCATCGAACACTCGTGCGCCATCCAGACACAGTCGTACGAGGACGTGGGCGGCCGCGTGGTCTGCTGGGGCGTCAACAACGGCGGTCAGAGCTCGCCGCCCCCGGGAGACTTCATCCAAGTGAGCACTGGCCGCTTGCACTCCTGTGGGATCCGCATAGATGAGACGCTCGAGTGCTGGGGCATCGGCGCTCCCGTGACCAAACCCGAGGGACTCTTCGAGCAGGTCAGCAGCGGCGACTTCCATTCGTGCGGGATCATGAAGGACCAGACGATCAAGTGTTGGGGTATGTCTACTAGCGACGAGCAGAAGAGGGAATGCAGTTGACGGAATATTTTGTATAGGGACGGCAGCAGGAGGCATCTCCAACGCTCCAGGCGGCAAGTTCGTGCAGGTCAGCTGTGGCAAAGACTTCTCATGCGCCATTGCAACGGACGGAGCTGTTAAGTGCTGGGGCGAGAACGGACATGTACAGAGGGTGTTTTTGGTTTGTTTGGAGGAGTTCATGAGATGACGGTGCCTTTCATCTGCTTTCGATGCTGCAGGGCCAACTGAATGCGGATCCAACTGCCCGCTTCCGACAGATTTCTTCGTCATCGGGAGACTTCGCTTGTGGTGTGACGGAAGACAACACGTTGTCGTGCTGGGGTGACAACCACCGCGACCAAGCCAGTCCGCCGACCGATGAAAAGTTCATTCTTGTGAGCACGAGTAGGCTTGCTGCGTGCGGAGTGAAGGTGCGCGCTTCGATTGACCTAAAAGGCTTATGCAGTGGCTAACTGCAAACTTGTGCGATGACCCGCAGGTGGACAAAACGGTGGTGTGTTGGGGAATGCGGTCCGGAGTGACTGCGGCCCCAACGGATGTGCAGTTTGACGAGCTGACCTTAGGATGGAATCACGGCTGTGGCATTCGCTTTGAAGATGGCGGCGTCCAGTGCTGGGGTGACCGTGGTAGCAACCGTTTAGAAATCCCCGAGGCACTGCGCTAACTCAGTACCAATCTAGCACCGTCAGTTTGCGAATGCATCGAAGGATGCGTCGCGGAAATGTTCGTTGCGGTTCGCCACCAGCACTCTGCGACCGCGTCTGGGTCCTGCGGTAATAGCCTCTCCGAGATTGTCGTTGTAGATTAACGTGTTCGGTATCATCGCTGGCTTCTTCAATGGTTTTAGCAACCGACCAACTCGTTCTTTGGGCACCACGTCTGCAATCACCCGCTTTGCTAGTTGCTTCCTCAAAAGGTCCCCGGCCATCTCAAAACTGCCTCCTCCTTCCTTCTCCGTGAGCTCTCGTTGGTTGGTAAAGTGCCGCGGTGGAAATGCTTCCGTCTGAGTTGGCAGCTTAATGCTGTTCAAGCGTCTTTGGGTGCGCTTCTTGGCAATTTGACTAGCCACGACGCTGAGGGTTGATGATCGCAATAGCGCGCTCTTCGAGGTGGTGGAAGACGGTAAATGAAGCTTTCCGGTTGAACTGGACTGGTGCAGAATCAGCAGCGAAGAGTTCACCTCATACTCCATGGGCTTCGCTACTTGCAGCGACGCCCACGAAGGCGTGCCATCCGCTACAGCCGAGGTGGACGCGCTGCGCTTCATCGAAGCTTTGTCGCCGTTCTCAGTGGAGCCCATGATGCGATCAGCTAGTGAAGCAGGAATGCGCTTCTTGGGACGACCAATTGTACCGTTTTGCTGCTTGTTGGTCGCTGGTGTGGGAGCCGTGCTGACGCGGTGCTCTCGAAATGGCAAAGATAGCGATTCCATTAGTTTCTGCTCGTTCTCGTAGATCAACTGCTCCACGAGCTCTCGTGTAGCCGGCTTCAACTGCCGCATCACGGACTTGAGTCGCTGGCTAGGTAAGGACAGCAATATGGACTTGAACCGTGCTGTCACAATAGCATACGGCAAGGGTGTCCCCTTCAGCACCGAGTATGCTGCGAGACTTGCACCTGGCTTGTTCATTCTCTCTGCGAGGATTCGTGTCTTCGGTTTCTCTGTTTCGAAGATGTCTGTAGCAGTCTGCACTACCTCCTCCATGGTTCGGGCAAGAAAGCCACCACACAAGACAAATGCGAGCTCATGCGGATGTTCTCCCTGGGCCCACAGCTCGTCTCCAACCGCGAAAAATTTCAGCAGGAAGAGGTCAAAGAGGTTCTTCCACGGGATCTCTTGTGCGATAGCTGCAAGAATTGGGTTTCGACACAAGATGTCGTGCTGCACTTGAAAGCTCTTGAATCGCGCATTCGCAATGGAGGTTGCGGAGAATGGTCGACCCGAGCTACGTGAAGCTGAAGTTGCCGTCGCTGGGCCTGAAATTGGTCCGCCCACGGACCCTCTTGTGGGCGCAGGTGTCGTCACTGGTCGAGCGGGCATTGCTAGCACCCTGTGCGCTAAAGGCAAATTGCAGCGTGTAAGTAAGATGATGCAACTATATTTATGGCGAGTTGGCAATGTCGTATTTTAGCATTGAGAGCTCGGGGGCACTTAGTATCCTCCGTCGCCTTCTCCAATGTGTCCAACCGCACTAGGGCCAGCTTTTCGCATGCATCTGTTGAAGAGGTCTGCGGATATTTTTTTGCCAGGCTGTAGTCTCAGCACGTAAAAGTCCTCTAGCGCGCCCCCCCCTCCACACACACACACATCATTTGTACAAACTCCGCAAGGGTCTTCTCCAGCTCAATGGTCAGGCTCACTTTCCGTTCGCTTCGTCTCGAGTTCTCTGCAGCAGATCAAGGGAAATCTTGTCGCGGAAATCACTTGTTGGTATCTACAAACTGGTAGATTAGCTTCTGCATCAGTTATCCTGCTACGAATGCCTCAACTCCTGGCTGGATATCTAGAATCTGCTCCAGGTCGATCTCGTGCACCGCATCCAACCGCGCCAGAGCCATCACCAGCTCCCCATGTGCGCCCCTCACGGCCACGGAGTTGTCGATCCACAGGAACATGGAGCTGCTGAAGAGTCCGCCGTGCTGTTGTAGCAGATCCCTCACCGGCTGCTGCATCCGCTCGGCAAAGCTCTGCAGCGACTCCGCAACACATGAGGCTCTGTGGGTGCGATCCATATCCGTCGCGCCCGCCTGATCGCAGCTGTCGTATAGCATCTGCGCCGGCGACGCGAGCTGCACCACGATGTCCACTCGGTGGTCCGCGTCGCTGCGGATCGCGCGCAGCAGCTCGGCTGAAACCTTGGTTTCTTGTGTAGCAGACAGCGCTGCCAAGGCTGCAGTTGCAGTGACCAGAGCAAGGAGAACATGCATGATGAGTGTGTGGGAATGATGGTTCAACGGCAACCTACCTCTGCCAATGCATGCGATCTATAAGGTTTGACAAGGTAATCAGATCTCTGCGACAAGTTGACAGAATCCTGAAGTGCAAGATGCGTCGGGTAAACATGTTCCGTTGATAAGTTACGCATGACTCAGTTGCCGCCTTGGGCGAAGACGCTGTCCAGCAGCACTTGCGGTGCCTGCACCAGATCGTAGAGGTAGTCTTCTTCCCACTGCAGTGTGAGTCGGGGCAGGTCGTCGATCAGCTGCTGCTTGAGAGCGGGGGCCGAGGGTCGCGCGTCCACTGCGCGGAGACACTGCAACGAACAGCCCGCGACCCGCGAGTTGATGGCCTTGGTGAACACTGGCCGCACGAGGAACCCCTGGCACTCGGTGGCCGACGTCTCCGGAGCGCGGTAGTCGCTGAACTGCCGCAATTCCTTGCGTGCCACACAGATCTGCAGCCCGTCGTCCAGGTAGCACTCGAGCCAGATTTGGTCACGACGGCCGTGAATCAGCCGCTTAGTGGAGTGCACTATCCGAGCGATGCGGTTAACAGTGTACAGCACTTCGCCTGCATCCTCAGAGGTTGCCGTGCTGGCACGCCAGATCTGACGAGCCAACGGCCGCATCCTCGTGGAGTCGACCGCCTTGGCGCTCTTCCACACGACCCGGCTGGATGCGTTCTCGTCTTCTTCTTCATGACAGAGCAGGTGGCGCCACCCAAAGACCTGCCGCACCTTGCTGCGTCGTCGGAGGTGGCTGCGGCTGGCGCTGCCGTTGAGGTGGCGCAGCTCGCTGGGCATGGCGTGCATAGCGTGCAGCACCCGCAGCGTGTCGTGGCTGGACAGGCCTGGCAGCGCGTACTGCAGCGACCTGGGTGAGCCCGCCGAGGCGCTGGCTGACTGGTTGTCGCCCCAATTGGCGGACTGGTAGCTGCAGTCCACGGCAACTCGTTGGCGCTTCAGTCCGCGACGAGGTGAGATTGCCACACTCGCCCATCGCTTGCGGGGTTGTTGCCGCATAGCGGAGACTTGAAGCTGCCCGTTTCCCGGGAGCCAGAGTTGCTTGTCGAGACCGTCCTGGAGTGACAGCAGAGGGCAGGCGAGTCTGTTGCAAGGAGACAATTGCATGATATCGAGCGTGAGGACACAAAGTTTAAGGCCAGTTGTACGGTGCGCTCTCTCGGCACGCACGCTGTGGTTGTTGGTGCGGTGGGCTGCAACTTGCAGCTCCAGGCGTCGAGCGGCGCCAGCTCGGGCGAGGCCTCGTGATGGTCAATGGGCTGGAACACGACGCCCATGGCGAGAGTGAGAATGGCGATCCGCTTGATACAAGCAACCAACGGCTGGGTGGAGATCACTTCGCTCGCGGCTGAGCCCAACGTTCGAGGTTGTGGCTCGCGCGGCGATTTACGAAGTGGGTTGGATGGCGCCAAGGCGGAAAGGCAAGATTATGAACCACGGCGGGACATTGCCCATCACCCCACTGTCCCACTATTTCCATAAAAAGGATACTCTCTTATTTTAACATACCCTTCAGAAGTCGATTGCAGCGGATTTGCAAGAGCATTCTGTTTCGAAAGATTGCAACCTCTCTCCGCCTCTTCGGGTAGTGTGTTGCACACCACGTCACGGGCCTGGAGCAATTTTGGTCCTTGCAGAGTCCGAGCGGCGGCCTCCGCCTGCAACTTTCGCGCTGGCACGACCACCCGCTCTGCAAAGCGCCCGTGCGCTTCCCCCGTCAGCAGCATAGGCGGCTGTAGAGACGGCAGCGCTGGAGGACGGTCGCCCTCAGGCTGAAGATCGCTGGTCACTTCAACGCCGTGGCGAAGGCACGAAACCGCCGCTAGGTTGTTGCATGTCAAATGCGCTGGCAAGCCTCTCGATCGCAGGTGTGAGCATGGGCTCTGCAAGCAACCGCACCCTCGAATCAGACGCGCGCTCTCTGTGGGTCCCAGACTCAGATTCGCGCTCCGTCCACACACTTGTTCGGTCAGGTCCGCCGTTGCTCTGCCTGTGCATTGGCGACTTGCAAGTTGCAAGGCGGTGCAGGCTGCAGCAGGCCTCGCAGCGGCATTGCTGTGCGTGTACGTCGCTCTTGCGTGGAGTGAGCCCTTCTTGCCTACCGACCGCCTCCGCGCGCTGGGATGCAGTGCTGGCGTTGTTGTAGGGCGTCAGAGGAACATCATGGTGGTGACGCTAAATACCAACGGTTACTGTCCCCGTAAAGCAGACTTGAGTAACGGCAAGACTGACGTGAGAGACCATTCGCGTGATTGATTGATTATCGGTGCTCCAACGTGGAGTCAAGGTGCTAGTGCTGCTGCACCGACGTGTGACTCGCGAGCGCTGCGCTTGCAGCGCACACCTCAAGCGAGTCGCTCACCGTGCCGAACAATTGAGCGCCTGGATGTTCGAACAGCTTGGAAGAAGCACGGTGCCTTCCATATCCAAACGTGGCGTAAATTTTGAGGGCGTGCAAACTGTGCGCTTCCTGCCGATCAACACGGAGTCCAAGTCTGCGAAAAACATGTTGGCTTTTGTAGGACGCGCAGGTCCGTCGCCGGTTCTGCCCCGGACAGCCTGGGCGTATGACAGCAGACCTCCTGGTCGCCATGGTCGCCCGTCACAAAGCTTGAACGACTAGCGGGCCCAGCTCACTCTCGTATTTTCCTCCGCCTGACCAGCCTCAGGAACAGCTAGAAGGTTGCAGTATGGCAATCGACCAACGGGACACAAGAGCAGCGGCCGACTCCCCCGTCAGCGCGAGTGAGATGCTCGACTCGCCTACACAACACTACAGCGCCATGCTGAGTCGAGGAGACTCGCACGACATCCCAGACCAGGACTTCATTCCACGGACCCCAGCTCGCGAAATCTTCCGACAGCCATCGGATGCTTTCCCACAGACCATCAGTGACCGGGGCGGCTACTCGTACAGTGCTCGTCCCACCGAGCTCCACGCGGAGTCACCTCGGGTGACGTTCTCGTTTTCCGGTGGCGATGGGAGTGGATCGGGCAGTGGAGTCGGCATGGTTGCTGCCGCGCCAGTTGCTCTGGCTCGCCCGTCCATGATGGAGCGAAACATCGAGGCAGTCCGTGAGCCGACTGGCGCAGGCTTCGTCGCCAAGACGCAGCACTACAAGGCTCGCTATCGGGTACGAGTCCATTTACTTCTGCTATTCAATTCGTCATGTGCTTACCCTTTCTGTCATTTCATTTGTGTCAGAGGTGGCCGGGTGTTGTGCTGCTCTTGGCGATCGTCATCGGTGGTGCAGTAGGTATCACGTTTGCAGCCCTTCACACGAAGACGGCGAGCACGGCGCGCCAAGAGGCTTACGCTAAACGAAAGGCTAGTGCCTCTTCCATCACTGGCGGTGCGAGTGGCAGTGGCAGCGACCTCGTTTCGGACGACGGTGCAGTGGGCAACCCGAAATCGTACCCGGACATGGGCTGCGAACTGCCCGACTATCAGAGCAAGGACGGACACATTTATGCAGTGGCCTCGAACGGCACGGAGGTGGCGGTGGACATGAAGGGCATCAATTGGTTCGGCATGGAAACAGGTACAGCCATCCCGCTGGGTCTTTGGGACAACTCCGAGAACGGTACGACCGCGTACCAGATCGCGTCCTTCTTGGAGAAGAACAAGTTCAATGCGGTGCGACTGCCGCTCTGTATCAACTGGATTCTCACGAACAAAACGCCCGAGTCGACGTTGATCAACACGGCCGAAAACCGGGCTATCTCCATCAAGAACTACAGGTCCCTCCTCAAGAGTCTCATCAAGGCTCTGGCTTACCGCCAGATCGGTGTCCTCATCAGTTTGCACACGCTTACGTCGACGGACAACGGCGGGCTTTGGTACAGCGACAACATCACGCAAAGTGACTACTTGGACGCTGTCGACACTCTCACGGGGGACCTCTGCAGCAACACGTACTGGAACGTCATCGGTCTTGATCTGAAGAATGAGCCGTACGAGGGTACGTGGGGTGACGGCGAGGACACGGACTGGCGTGAAGGCGCTCAAACCATCGGAAACCGGATGCTGAAGGGCTGTTCCAACTGGATGGGCTTCGTGGAGGGGATCTACGCCTCGCACACGCTCACCATTGATGACACGGACTACAGTTTTTACGATTGGTACGGCAGTGGCCTGCAGAAGGCGAACGAGTATCCGGTGGAGTTCACTACAGACAACAAGGTGGTCTATGCGCCACACTACTACACCCCCGCCGTGTATCCGCAGTCCTATTTGTACGGTGGCGGCACAAGCGGTGATAATGGCGAGCTGACAGACTACGTGGAGCTGTCCAATTCATCTCTGAAGACGCGAATTTCGTCCACGATGGACGAGATGTTCGGCTTCATTGCGGACAACCAGTCAGCCGCCATGCTTCTGGGCGAGTTCGGTGGTTTGTACTCCTCGGATCTTCACCCGGAGCTCACGACCCAGCGTTGCACGGACTTTTCGATTGACATCATGCTGGAGAACGGATGGGCCGGCGGCTTCGTGTGGTCTCTGAACCCTGAGAGCGCGTACCAGTACAACCCGGCCGACACGTACGGCACGTTCACGGAAGGTGTGCTGGAGGACGACTGGCTCACGGCCAACAGCGGCTTCTTGGAGGGTCTGGTGGCGATGAACGACCTGGAGAACCTCCGCATGATGCCGTGCTTTGAGACTGAGGAATCGGACTCGGGGTCGTCGGGCTCTGACTAGAACACTACAGCATGCATTAACTTAAGCACAGGGAGGAGATCCCCAGCATGAATGACACTCACACACAAATCCACTTGATGTCCTGGCACGTTGCGGATAGTTACGGCATCCCGTCGTGGTCGCAAAACGATCAAAGCGTTGGTCTCCGCAAGTGGTCCCAACGGCTTCTGCAGGCGGGCACGAGTAAATCTAAAAAAACACAGGTGGAAACGACATCAGTTGGTGTTGGACTCACAGCAGTGCAGCGCCTGTATCAAGAGATAGGATATCACTACGATATCACCGCCATCGTAACGTGCCGCGGGAGGCGAGGGTGCCACCGCCGCCTATGCGCATACATGTAGCTTCATGAAAGCCTCGCCGCCTGCTCTGTCCAAGCCTCATTTCTGTCCTTAATCGAATTGAAGCTGCTTGATTTGTGTTATGGACCCATTTTTCAGGCTCCGTCCTATCCCCCAGCCCTTATCAATTGCCCAATCAAATTCGTCGACACTTGTCCTCCCTTAATGCCCATGTCGAATACGAACACAGCCTCTATTTACTATATTGAATATCTCTAGCGGATATCATAGAGTGATACGTCTCTAAAGCCAGGGTGTCTTGTCTCAATTCTCGCCAGTTTTTTTGCCAGTTGATTCCTCTTGATTCCACTATGCTGGACAGGATCCTCACTGCACGCCGAGTGCCACGACGCCAGCCACTTTGGCATTTGCATCGCAAGCCAACGCAGCTGCTCCATGCGTCGCCACGAAGAAGAGGACTCGCCCGCGGCTTCGCTGATCACGTCGAGCGAGATGCTGAGCTCACCCACTTACAATTACAGCGCCATGCTCAACCGCGAGGACTCGAGGGACATCCCGGAGCAGGATTTCATCCCGCAGGCGCCGGCCCGCGAGGTCTTCCGCGAGCCGTCCGATGCGCAAACCTACGGCGCCGTGGGCGGCTACGGCACGCACGGCACCAACCGCTTCAGCGCCGTGCAAAACTCTCCGCGCGCGTCGCAGGCGTCCAACACTGGCAGCGGCTCCGGCAACGGGTTAGCAGCCATCGCTGCAGGCGGCGCCGCGGCCGGAGTCTTCACGCGTGGGTCCCTGCTGGACCGCAACATTGAACCTGCCCCAGGCTTCCTGGAGAAGACTCAGCAAAAGTACAAAGGCCGCTATCGGGTACGTTTTGATGTTCGTCATTTGGCTGCGACATTTTTGGTCTAACTATTTTTTGGGTGGTTGCAGATGTGGCCTGGCATTTTGCTGCTCATTTTGGTCATTGGCGGCGCAGTGGCAGGGATTACCTTTTCTGCGCTGCATACGAGTGACACGGCCACGACACGCCAAGAGGCGTATGCACAGCGCAAAGCGGACAGTGAGAAGATTTCGGGCGGTGCGAGTGGCAGTGGCAGCGACTTGATTTCAGATGACGGGGCGGTGGGTAACCCGAAATCGTACCCCGACATGGGCTGCGAGCTGCCCGACTATCAGAGCAAGAACGGCCGCGTCGTGGCCGTTTCCGCCAACGGGACGGAGGTGCCGGTGGACATCAAGGGCATCAACTGGTTCGGCATGGAGACGGGCACAGCCATCCCGCTGGGGCTTTGGGATAACTCCGAGAACGGGACGACCGCGTACCAGATCGCGTCCTTCCTGGCGGACAACAAGTTCAATGCCGTGCGACTGCCGCTTTGTGTCAATTGGATCCTCACCAACCCGGAGCCGGAGACGAGTCTGATCAATACGGCGGAGAACCGAGCTATCTCGGTGAAAAACTACATATCTCTGCTGAAAAGCATTGTCAAGGTGCTGGCGTACCGCAACATTGGTGTGCTGCTGAGTATGCACACGCTGACGTCCACGGACAGTGGAAGCCTCTGGTACAGTGACGATATATCGGAAGACGACTTCTTGGACGCCATCGACACGCTCACGGAGAACCTCTGCAGCAAGACGTACTGGAACATCATGGGCATTGATGTCAAGAACGAGCCCTCGAAGGCTACGTGGGGCGACGGATCGGACACGGACTTTCACGCTGGAGCGAAGAAGATCGCTGACCGAATGCTGGACGGCTGCTCCAGCTGGATGGGCTTCGTGGAAGGCATCAACGCCGACCACTCGGTCACGATCGACGGTACCGACTACGACTACTACGATTGGTACGGTGGCGGTCTGCAGGACGCGGCCGACTACCCCCTGACGTTCGGCACGGAGAACAAGGTGGTCTACGCGCCACACTACTACACACCTGCTGTGTACCCACAGGTTCGTGTACGCACCTCATTGCTACCTCGTAATTGTTTCCTTGACATTTTTGGGTTTTGTTGGTACAGGCGTACTTCTATGACGGCGGCACCCAGGACTCGAACGGTGCAATCGCCGACTATGTCGAGATCGACGACGATACGCTGAAGGCTCGCATTAAGGCCACGATGGCCGATATGTTTGGCTTCTTGGCTGATGACAACTCGTCCGCATTGCTGCTGGGGGAGTTTGGCGGTCTGTATTCGAAGGACTTGCACCCGGAGCTCACGACCCAGCGTTGCACGGAGCTGAGTATGGAGGTGATCGTGGAGAGCGGCTGGGCTGGCGGCTTCGTGTGGTCTCTGAACCCTGAAAGTGCCTACCAGTACAACCCTGCTGACACGTACGGCACGTTCACGGAGGGTATTCTAGAGGACGACTGGCTGACGGCCAACAGCGTCTTCCTTAAGGGTATGACGGCCTTGGATGACTTGGCGAACCTGCGCATGATGCCTTGCTTCGAGGTGGAGGAGTCGTCTTCTGGGTCGGAGTCGTCCAGCTCGAGTTAGTGGACCAATGCACGCAGGCTGGAAAGGTGGTCACGCTCGACAGACTTCGTACCTTTTGCTTGTCTCCGTAGACAATGCAGTTTATCCTAGCAAGGGGCTTGGCGAAACAATGTAATTATGGTTTGATTTTCCTCCGCTTGTTGCCTTAGCGATCGGCAACGTTTTCATTACTATCGACTTCATTTGATCGTCCTCCTCCTATCTTCTGAAGGCGTAAGCGGTTCTCTAGCTGCTTGATCTTCCTCCGCAATGACGATAAGGTAAGCGTCACATCCTGTTCTCGCTGCAACGTGGTCATCTACCAAAAGGGAGCAACAAACCATGTCAATAATCACCCAGTGCATCTAAAAGGGTTACTACGTACGATGTAGACTGTGAGCGAGTTTCGAAGGAAAAAGATGGCAAGCAGGAATATGAACAAGAACGCCCACGGTACGAAGTTGTTGCCAAGCACCAGTGAGTAAAACGCAGATGCAACACCTGACGACGATACGTAGCTCAGTAGAGGAGTGTAGCCTTTCGTCACTTCGGTGAACGGCCCACAAGCGTATTCACAAATACAAAGAGGATATCCGACAGAGCACTCCAGCCCATCTAGGAAGTACGAGCTCTGAGCATTGACAACAACAACATAATACTGGTGAGTGGATAAGTTTATGAGCGCAAGCAATTTCAGAGGATCTTACAGATGAGCGTCTGGGGTCGATGGTACACAGCCTTTGAGTGGCATCGTAGCTGTTTGCCATGCACAGCGCATCGTCACCGGAGGACGAATCCTGGATTTCGCACTGTTTCGGCAGTCGAGTGTTGAACAGGAAAAAGTGGGTGAAGCTCATGAAAATGAGCACAGTGCAGAAGTAAAACTTGATGAAGAAGCTACCAGCGTCCTTTGCGCCCCATGGATTGGTAGGCTTCTTCTGCAAATGCTACGAAATAAATACGAAAAGGTTAGCAACAGCTAAAGATGTAAAACGACGGCTGAGCGGTTCGTACCACAAGGATGAATTTGTCGAATTTGAAGTTTGCTACATGTAGCAGCAAAGCTAGGAGAGCAACTGTTGGAGCGAGAGGTATAGCCACGAGTGCAATCGTGCACGAGTACAATAACGCCACCATTTTCTGTGGAACAAGAAATTCAGACTTCGTCACCAAACTCTCCTGGGTTTCTGCAGCAGTCCGGACCTCAGTCGACGTAAGAGTGGAGACCTGAATCGTGTCGTCGTCACCGTGTTTGTGTACGCCATCACTGACAGCTAGCTCCGGCACAACAATATTTTCGGGTGCAACCTTGGAATTTGGCCTTGCCATCTTAGCTAAGGCTCGTTTTTCGCGTTGGTGTTTCCATAGCGTTTTCAACTTTTTGATACCTACACCAACCATCGGCGATGATATCGCCATGACTTTGCTGACACTAAAATCGGTCACCACAAGTGTCAACAAACCTGCCGATGCCTGCTCAGCACGACAGGCAAAACTTTCGGGCTTGAATTCCAGCATAACATTTTGGCGAACCACAGATCCGTCGAACGTAAACAAGTCCAGAATACTTTGTGTTGAGGTTAGCAGCAATGGGTCCAGTAGCAACGCAAACGAGAACAATTGAATCAGCACATTCAGGATCTTGGCCAGGTATAGTCGTGTCACCATTGCTTTGATAGCGAACCCCACGTCATCCCATTTCTCGATAGCAGTTAGCAACGAAATGAGCTTTGGCAAAACCGCGTTGATCACAGTCACAACGGCAGGGACAATGCTGCTGGCATAGGGTGCAAAGATTGCAGCCCTTTCGGCAATTTCAAGTTGGAGTTGCGACGACTGCGTTGTAAGTAGGATAATCAAATACCAGCTCGCAGCTTGAATAGCGATATAGAACACAAAAGCAAGAATCCGTCGGGCGTACAATATGTACTTCTGTTTTCTGAAAGCAAGGCGCGGTTAGACCAAAATCAGGGTAAGCATCGTAGGGAGTCGAATCACAAGCAAAACAACATACTTGGTCCTAGACTTGATCGTTTCGGCGCGCTTTTCCTCCTCCATGGCAAGCTTTACCTGCTCTGCAATCGTCTCTTTCAAGTCGCTTACTTGCTGAAAAGTATAAAATGGTAAACGTCAACTCATATTCAATGAGGACGAGATGAACCGAAACGAAACTTACACCTGGCGTAGTCAGCGAGAGATCCCACGCATTCAGTAGGAGTCTGCTATATTTCGGCTGCAAATATTTTATGTGCATTAGTAAAGCTCTCAATAAACATTGATCTCAGTTTGATGCTCTGAACGGACCTTCTCGCTTGCATTTTCAACGGCTAGAACGGCCTTGGCCATACGATCTTCTGCTACCCACTTGCGAAGAGTAAAAAGGAGCAACAGGATCTCCATCCAAAGGAGAATAACCTACCAACACTGAAGTCAGTATTTAGCGTGCCATTTTAGAGCAGCAAATTAGCGAGTGTGTTCGAACCGAGTACAGGAATGATTCATCTGGAAAGTAGCCAGGAAGTTGGAGGAATGTTGGGATAACACCCGAATACGACAGCCAGTTTACACTTGATGGCTAAAGTCACAGCGGAGCGTCAACTGCAAGGATCAAAGGCTAGCCATACCGACATAACTTACCTGGTGGACAAGATATAAAATATGTAGCACAAGGAACACGAAACATGGGATTGAAATGACCATGAATGTCATAATAATCCAGCCGAAAAATCGGAAGTATGAAGCCACTGAGGACCCAAATTGCGCCTCGATCTGCCGAATATCTGTCGTGAATGGGTACAGGCGCCTTCGCAAGATCAAACGAAACTTTTTCCACTTCAAGCGGATTCCTCTCACCGCAGCTCGATTCGTTCCATCTCCAAGATCTGCTTCCAGCATTTCCTGAGCATCGGCCGCTCCATTCAGCATTTGTTGTCGCATCTCTCGCTGCCGTTGCGTCTCCATCTCCGTCATTCGTGATCCATTTCTTCCACCTCCTACGCCACCAAGACCAAGCTTGAGTTGCATCATCGTGCTGTTTCCTCCGCCGCCACCTGGGGCGCCTCGAAACCTCAAAATGGTCTCCTTCTCCTCTTCCCACTCTTCCTGAGCTGACGTCAGTTCTTGTTGTACACATTGCAACTCGTTTTGTAGGTTTGCAATGGTAGCGTCAGCCTGCGTCTGCGCAGCTTGTAACCTCTGCACCATCCTATCACGTTGTTGGACCTGCATCTGTAGCAGCTTCAGCTTTTTACCGACGAGCGCCTGTCGATACTGAGGCTGGTGACTCACAAACCCTTCACTAGTCATCTCCGAACCGTTTGCAGCGTCTTCCTCGTTGTCATCAAAGTCCTCAACATTCCAATTGCCCCCATCAGCAGAAAACGACGCAAGTTTCGCAACTTGTCTGTCCACAGACGCCTCGATGGCCTCCAGACTCAACGAATTCCTAATACACAACACAAAATCTTACTATTTACAATCCCCAACCAACAAGAACGTCAATACGCAGCAAATGCAATGCAAACCTCATTCCGCTGAAGCCAGGAACGTCGTTGATGTCATCGTCCTGCATTTTAAAAACTGCGTCTCTTCAGGAAAATTGAGTATACACATAATTTTGGATCATTGAGCACACACATAATTTGTCTCAAAAATGAGACCAAAAATCGATCAAAAGCTTTCGTGGTCAATGGCGCCGAGTGAGATATCTCTGTTGCCCCCCGCGCACTCCGAACTGTCCACCAACACTTGGTACTACGTGCACCAAGCGATTATGCAGCAGTCGAAGCAGTCGAAGCAGCAGCACAAGAAATCGCACCACAAACCGACGTCCAATTCCTCAAAAATGACTCCAACCCCCACGCCGGAATGCGTTCAAGACACAATTCTGGAGCTCTTCGACTTTGATTGCAATTTGACGCACGAGGACCTACGAGGCAATGTGGCAACGCTACTGCAACAAGCTGAAGCTGTCGGGGTGAGGGAGATGCTGGTGCCTGGTGCCACCATTGAGGAGTCCCAGCGAGCCATCGACCTCTGCAGACAGCATCCGACCAAGCTCTTCCCGACCGCCGGAGTGCATCCTTACAATGCACGGGCAATGCCAACGCAGCAGGAGTTGACGTCGCTGCAAGGTATGATTGAAATGGAGGACGTTCGGGCTGTGGGAGAGTGTGGCTTGGACTACTCGCCGAGCTTCCCAGAACCGGAATTCCAGAAAAAGTGGTTCGCAGAGCAGCTCACGATGGCCTGCAAGCTCAAGAAGCCGCTGTTCCTGCACGAGCGACTGGCTCATCAAGATTTTATTCAGCTCATCGAAGAAGCTTCCAACAGGTTCGACGGGTATTTCCCACCGGCGGTGGTGCACTGCTTCACGGGTAATGAGGAGGAGCTCAAGGCGTACGTTGCACGTGGTGACAACTGGTACATTGGCATCACGGGCTTCATCTGCAAAAAGCAAGGAGCTGCTCTGAAAGAAATGGTCAAGCTTATACCGTTGGACCGTCTCGTACTGGAGACCGACGCACCATACATGGGCTTCCCCAAGTGCAGACGTGCCGAGCCAAAAGACCCCAAGAAACAGTACCCGAACGTGCCCAGTGCTTTGCCCCAAGTCGCGCAAATAGTCGCCACTGCTCTCAATCGCTCACCACAAGAGATCGCAAAACTCACGACAGCCAACGCCCGTCGCTTTCTTCGCCTATAAAATCAACATGTTTTTGTTTGGTTTCCAATGCACAACCTGGAACCGTTAAACTATCTTTAATCTAGCGAATGTCCACTCGCTCCTTCACACATAATAAAACTGGTGCAACATTGCTGCCAGCTCTGATAACATTAAAAAGACTCAACTGTTGTTGAACGCGATGATGCTCCGCATCGCAGCCTCCTCCTTGCCGTTCCACTCCAAATGTTCCTCTTCGCATTCACTGTCCGTACTGCGTGTGCTGCTGTTCGAAGACGTTGCGCGAGGTTTCGTGCACTTGTACACGGCCTCGAACGTGTCGTCTCTCTCCCGAAGAATGCGACTGATATTGTCTGCAATTGTGGCGACGCTGCGTTCGTCATTTGCGACCGTGAGGTCCCACTGGAAACTCTCGTAGAACGCGAGCGTCTGCTCCATCCACTCGCGTTTGTGCTCGTTGAGCCGCAGCCGCTCGGGCTCGAGCGCCAAGCGCGCGCAAATGCGACTCCACAGCAGTTCGCGCTCCACTTGCACGTGCACCGTGTAGAACTGCACACCCGCAAACTTTTGCACTTCGCGCATTTGTTCGCGAATCACGGGCTCCAGTAGATGCCCCTTGGCCGAGTAGAGCACGGCGCTGAAGGGCGAGCGGTCGGCGATGAAAACTTGTTTGCGGCCAGGCTTGACGCGGTCTGCGAGGCGCAGCACGCGCTCGAACCACGAGCAAACCCACGACGTCTCCATGAGGAGCGATTGCGGGTGCAGAGCGTACGACGGCATGTCCATGAAGGCTTCGTCCAGGATGTCGTAGCCCTGCGCCTCGAACTCTTCGCACAAGGCGGTTTTGCCACAGCCTGCAAAAGGTTTGCGCGTGAGAAAAACAAATGACTGGAGGAAAGTATACTGGGGACGTACCGTGGCAGCCCTCGAGCGCAACGACGACCAGCTTCGATTCGGCGGCTTTCATGGCTTTGGAGGTTGGGAGACGCGGGCGTGTTCGGATGTGAGTTGGCTGCCTTGAAAGGGCAGCGATTGCTGGCTGGCATTTGAAAAAGACGCGGCAAAACGTATGTGTCGAGAGGTTCGCTACATAATGAAAGAAGAACAAGCTATTTTGCGGAGTCCGATATTGATGAGGGAATGGGAATAAGGTATCTGTGCTTGGCGCTGATTGATCCGACCTTTGTCGCCTGGCTTTTCTTTGCAGTTGGCGCCAAAAGGCAGAGCTCGCGCCAGGCCGCGCGCGCACGCGTCCGCCACGCTTTCGAACGACATGCAACGATTTGCATGCAAAACGTAGCCATTTAACACGCAGAGTGAGCAAGTGCCAACCTTGAATGGCTGAGCTCGTGTAACTGATTGACTATTGCAAGGCAATGATGCAACTAACGGCAGCGTGTGGATGGCGTTTAGTCCATCGTCAGCTCTGATAGCACTACAGTATGGGAGCAGGGATTACTTCCAAATTAGCGACACACGTCACCGAGAGCATGGAGCCGAGATGAAAAGCAGCACATTCGATGATGTCGATGCCTCCGCAGCAACAAACTCCAGCGTGTGCGGAGATTTGCAGACGCGTAGACAAGGGACATCGTCGCCACAGTCGGCATGCACTCGAACGTAATACCTACACAACGGGGTTATCGGTACATGAAGCATGAAACCATGCACTTCCCTGTCGTTTCGGTTGCTTGCTCATTCGCCTCTCCAAGCTGCCGCCAGGACTGGTGCAAGCCATGCGTCTAGAAATCCCTTCGCATCCATTTCCACACGTTGGAGTCAATCGTCAGCATGACCGAAGAGGAGATCAACTGCTCCTGCCCACCGACTTTGCGGGAAATACCGTTTCAGCACCAGTAGACGAATCGCCAGCAAAATGGCTACATTTCAATCTTCGTGATTGGCTATCCTATCCTACAGCATAACCTGTCATCTGTCGCTGCATTTCCTCCTCTCATGCGTGTCAATTCACCACTCGAATAGGGGGAATATCTGATCCAGCACCGATGGTTTTCTGCAGCGCCGACTTCCAGGTGTCTAAGGCGCCGGTGGTGTCCGTGGCGCTCCAATCTGCCGCCAAGAAGGCAGTGAACGAGGCAGCCAAGAAGACGTCGAGTATTCGCGAGTTTGCAGCCGATCTGCAGCGGCATCTGGAGTCGGCGATGGGGTCGGGATGGCACATTCTCGTGGGTGGGGACTTTGCCGTGGATCTGCGCTACGTACGTGCATGGACCTTCATATTTTATCGAGTATAAATATATAAGAGTTCATAGTGGTGATATGTACTGCAGCGCAAGGGAGCCTGTGTGGTGTTGTTCAGCAAGGCCAACAAGATGAAGGTGCTGCTGTACCGCACGACGCCGTCCGTGGTTCCCCGACCCAAGCAGGAGCACGAAGCACTGACTGAAGACAGTGAAGATCTCAATACAAAAAGGAAGATTGTGGTCTTCGAGAGTGACATGGAGGACAAGATGAAGGATGCCGTGATTGAGAAAGCTAAGAAACTCTACAACTACTATGAGGGCGTGGAGGACAATGAGACGAAGATCGCTCAAGCTCTGAAGGTTGCAGATATTAAGTTCAACGCGTTGAAGGTGTATCGTGTTCTAACCTACAGCGTTTTTATCGATTGTTGCAGCACTCGTTGACGTTCGCCTACGGCCCGACGTGGCAGGTGGTGGTGTCGTCTTCGCGCGAGCTGTGCTGCCTGCCGAAAGCCGACGAAGGAACGCATGCGGATTTTACAGTGACGAAGTTGCGTGTGGTGGTGTACCGCCATGCGGGGACGAGTTTGGACCGACACTTGGATTCGGCGCAGTTTGGCAAGCGTGTGGCGTTCGTTTTGGCCACGATCTGTTTGTTGCTTTATGGGTTCTTGTCGTTGAACTCGTCCGATGTGATTCAGCGATGCAAGGGAAGTGCTGCGGTTGCAAGTGAGAATATCCCAGTGGATGGCGTTGTCCTGCCTGAAGGATGCTCGGCCGAGGACGTGAGACGTGCGAACGACCACGCGTGGTGGAAGACTGCTGCGATCTTGGGCATGTCGGCTTTCACCATGATGGCATCGCTGATTCGCATGTACAGCAAGTCGCTGACCCCGAAGGCCAAGCGCGCGTAGAGCGAGCTGCAGTTCGCATAGGAGAATGGTGCGACTTTAGATGGCGTATAAAGCGGGTTACAGTGGGCACGTAAATGAACGCAAAGTTTGGCCAAACAAAGGTGAAATCTCTATCATGGCAATTGTGATAGGTCTCGATTGCTGGCACCACTGGTTTTGGACCAGTACCAGTTGCCACGGCATCCACCATCAGCGTTTGCATGAACATGGAGGTCAACTTTCAACACGAGAGTCCCTCAAGCGATTATTTCGACCAGTAACTTCACATTCCATGCTCAGATGCACTGAACTGCCGACATTCGCGCGAAGCAGCTTTACAAACTATAGCTGTCTATGATGCAAAGGCCGCTGCTTCTTTTCGTCTCCTGCTGCGAAGAGGTCCGATAATGCGGTAACTGGAAGTAGCAGCATAGTGAAATGTTTGTACCGCAATTCAATACCAGGATCTTTGGAGTCGAGCGAGTAAACAATCCGTCATACTACAACAGAAAATTCAAGCCGACGTGCAACGGTTTGACGGGCATCACCTCATCGTGCATGCTGAGGGATCGGAAACACACTACCCTTCATTATCACGGAACTCCCTCTGCCATCACTAATAACGTGCAGCTATTCATATACATGATTGTGACCGAAAAAATGCAATGTTGTGCCTTGCGTGCCTGTGATCGTTGATAAACGAAAGGCAACGAACTGTACATGGATAAAAGAGCTCCCCTGTTTGATGTGCGTGATATAGAAGTCATAGCAGCATACCCTTACGTCAATGTTTGGTTGTCATTGCCATTGCGACCATTGAATCAAGGAGCACATGTATTAGTTGGTTGAAGTCCTACTGTTTATGGTTACGGCACCAGCTTCACCTCGAGTCAGGAGTCATGGGATTTGCGCCAAGCACCATTGCAGCACCAACATTGCGCACACCATTGACGACTTCTCATTCTCCAATTGACCGTCCACAGCGCAATCTACTCGGGAACGATGCTGTCCTTGCGATTCTTGGGTGCCGCGGTGGCTGTCTGTGTAGTTGCTACTTCGATCCCATCATCAGCTACCGAGACCTGCGGAGACGCATCCGTCACTTCGACGCCTTCCAGCACTGCTAGATCTGTTGCTAGCAGCAGCAGTACCAGCAACACGACCTTGTGCTTCCCAGCGAACTTCCTCTTCGGCACTGCGTCGTCGGCTTACCAAGTCGAGGGCGGTTGGAACGCCACGAACAAGGAACCAAGCATCTGGGACAACTTCTGCCGCGATACGTCCAACGGCGTGCCCTGTGCCAATGTGGCGGACGACTTCATCAACCGCTACGAGAGCGATATCGCTCTTATGAAGAACGACGGCTACGGCACCTTTCGCTTCTCCGTTGCGTGGGCACGAGCCATGTCGTGGAACGAGACGACCCTGCGCATGCAGGCAAACCCGGAAGGTTTGGCGTTCTACCACTCCCTGGTGGACGAGCTGCTGGCCAGCGGCATCCAGCCCGTCATGACGCTGTACCATTGGGACTTGCCAGCCACGCTGCAGTCGGCGTTCGACCCACCCGGATGGCTCAACGAAGCTATGGTCGACCACTACGTGGACTACGCGACGCTCATCTTCGAGGAATTCGGGCAGGACGTGGAGTTCTGGACCACGTTCAACGAGCCTGCGTCGTTCATCCTCACCGGGTTTGCGCTCGGCTACGGACCCCCGCAGTTGGGCACCTCGACCACCAACGCCTACGATGTGGCTCACGTGGTTCTGCTTTCACACGCGGCAGCTGTCAAGAAATTCCACGAGCTGCGTGACGCGGGCACCATCAAGAGCTCGGCACGCATTAGCATCGTCATCAATTCTGACTGGGGCGTGCCGCTGAATGAAGCGATTACTGAGGATGTAGCTGCTGCAGAGCGCAAGAACCAGTTCCACCTGGGATGGTTCTTGAGTCCTCTTACAACTGGAGACTACCCCGAAGTCATGCGGGAACGAGTCGGCGACCGACTACCCAACTTCACCGAGGAACAGAGTGCACTGGTCAAGGGCTCGTACGACCTGCTGATGCTCAACTACTACGCGTCGTACTCTACGACGGACTGCGACTCAGAGCGTTCGGAGACGAATTGCTCGAGTTTGACGCTCGGATGGGCTACGGATCTCGGAGTGGATGACTCGCGCCACCCCGAGGGTACTCGTGTGGCCTACGGCAGCATCATGGATCCCGATAGCTGCTCGACCGACTCCGGATACCCACCCGGATACCTTCAAGTCATTCGCTTCATGCACGAATACGATACCAGCTCCGAGATCCTGCTGACGGAGAACGGTTGGTGTGGTAACGAAACCATCAACAACCCCGACCAACTCTGGTACCATCGCACGCACTTGGAACAGGTGCACAAGGCGATCTACGACGAGAACATCCCCATCATCGGCTACACGGTGTGGGGGTTTATGGATGACTTCGAGTGGACCAGCTACGCCGGTCGTCGTGGACTCTACTTTGTCAACTTCACGGACGAGACGGGTGAGATCGACGAGTATTCGGCTTTGCCCACGCAGCTTACGCGTATTCAGCGATCGGCCGGTGCCTGGTACTCGAATGTTGCCAGTACCGGGTGCTTCGATCAGGAACAAGAGGATGAACAATATTTGGTGTAGGCTGTAGGCTTTGACGACGTTGCACTTGTCGAATCGAAATGAGATGATAATCGCATGCTGCTGTGTGTTGTGCGTGTACAGTGTCCGATGCGAAAGTTGCCGGCTAAGCTTGGCGTATCTTGATCAGTCGAATTTCGTCAGCGACAAAATGGTGCGGAAACGTTTGGTATTGCGTCAACTACTCAAAAGAAATGTGGAAACAAAGACTAATACACGGGCAGGCTGCACTTTGACCCACTGATGATCGTTGATCTATTTGATGAAACTGTCGGTCAGGCACAGATGTGATCAAAACTTTACGAGGACAAGAGTTCATATACATACAGAGCGGGGCTGCAGTCACGTTTCCTTGGTTTCTGGCTGGAGCTGACCGCTGCCAGGTCAAATGCACGTATTAATATAGTTTAGTCAGCTTTCTTGCACGCTGATGCAACTAAGCTTACATGCTGCGTTGGAGTTTTATCGACCAACGAGTAGTTAGTTCATTTTTTGATCGCTTCAAGGTTGCAGTCTAGGTTGAATCGACTGCGATGAGGCAAGGCAACATTTGCATTGTAATGCAAGTTGCCCTCGTTTCAAGGCAGTGCTGACGCTGTCAATGACTTTCAGCGAAGGATATTTGGTTTGTGTTTTGCCAACGAGGATATCGCTTGCATTTCACAAAACGAGAATGGATGGGATGTCAGTTTGCTCTGTGCATGTATTATTATCGAATGCTTGTTGACCTGAGTCGATATCGTCTCTACTTCCGCGACCTCGAGTCTTGGCGAGCTTCCAAGTGGGCCCACTCGCATTCGGCTTGCGTCCATGGGTCCATTTCGTCATCATCACAACGGGGTGTGGCATTGCCCGAGTCTTGAGACACGAGGCTGGCACGCTGAGACCGTCTCCCTTCAACTTCAGCTGCGTCTGTTTGTTCTTCAATCGCGTAGCTTTGGAGAACCAGTGGACTCGTAGCACCACAGGCGGCACACGCTTCAACAATGAGCTCGTTCGTTAGAGTGCAGGCGGAGCACGTCCACGAGTCGTTCTCTTCGTCCGACATGGTTGTTTGAATTGGCTGGTGACTTGCTTGTTTATTGGGAAATGCCCTCGAGATTGTGGTGGGACGGACGGATAAGAGGAGAGGCTTGATCAACACAAAATCGAATAAGAATAGTCCCGGGTAAGACGTCGAAGACGAACAGCAAAAATAAATGAACCTCCTAGAAACGTGTCTCGTTCAAGGCAGGAATTTACAAAACAATTCTTTGGCTGCAAAGCTCATTATCTTGGAGTAAGCATCGATGTTTTTGAAGTACAGCAATCATAATTGTTCAGCAACTGTCGGTGTTCAAAATATGCTCCCAGTCGAATTGCAATGAGAGATTAGTGCCTGCAAGTTGTAAACGTAGTGGTGAGTCTCAACAATAATAAAAATATAAAGTTAATGGCTAGCAAACCTTGGTGGACGGTGTGGAGGATGAAGACAAGCACTAGACTGCTTATTATCTTCCCTTGTACGCTCATCCAGTATGTTTCCAGCACAAACGCTAGTTGGTATAGTGTTGAAATACCGAATTTTGCTCGCACGAGTGAAAAAGAACGCTAACGTGCATCCTTCCAGCACAACGTAAAAGCTGCAGTTTACGACCGATTTCCAGTATTCTTCCGTTGAGAGCCCGATGAAGCACAGATTGAATTTGGCTGATGGCAAATAAGTGTGTACAACTCGTAGATGAAGGCGCTCGAAAATTCGGTGTACTCGGCGAAAACGAGCACCTCCGAGGTACCACACCCGCTGTAGCGTTTGAGAGAGAAATTTGACATGATGACGATGCGTGATTTCTACGTCGTCTATCGAAGACCGCCTGGTATTTGACGTTGTCAATGCCATTAATCCTTCGGGACTCTGGGCAGTTGCAGGGTCTTGGCTGAGTAGTTCACGATCCAAGAGACCAAGTTGGATTGAGCCCATGTCTAGCACTCAACTTGACCCTTTAGCTAAGCAAGCTACTTTCGACGTTCTTTGGGGCCGAGTCAGAGCCTTAACCGAATTCTTGGATTGGGAAAAAGTACCCGTAGATTCTAACGTAACTGGGACGCCTTGATATGAAGCTTCCATAGCTTCACGTCTCCTGTCCAGTTCCTGGTGTGACTTGTTTGGATCGACTGCCCCTGGAAACAGAGCGCTCTGAATGATTTTTACAGCGGTTTGGACGCACTGTCGACCGTCTACAACAAACTTGTGATTCATGTACATCCGTACCTCCACGGCTGCTTGCGCAAAGTCCACAAGAGTAATACGGCTGCTTACCAAGAGAGATCGTGAACTTTGCAAGCAAACATTCTGAAATAGGGACCCGAAAACTTCCACAACACACAGCGATACCTCTGTACTGACGTCTTTTAAAGATTGTGAAAATGTCCTGATCGTGTGTTTCACCAGCGTTCGCAGTATTGGAAACACCACGGTGATTGCAATCTTTGCCCAGACTGATGAATTCCTGAACAAAATTGCAACACCCTCGAAGAGAAAGCACGTTGACAGCTGAGCAGCACAAAGAGGCAGATACAGGCAGTATCCGGTCGTGATAATGATGCAGCCTTGTTCGGAACACCAACACATGGAAGATCACAAAGAGTATCGTATACGAAGGTGCGCCTAAAATGTCTCGAAGAGGAATCGGAAAGCGCCACACCACCGAAATGAAAACCATGAGTAGCTCGTTTGCTCCCGCTGTCAGCACCGAAATGAGAGCGCTTACTCGGTGGGAATAAACGCTCTGAGGCAGCGCAAGAGCACGTCTCATGTACAGCAGCATACCGAAAGTCACGATGCTGAACGAGAGCCAAGACTGTACAAAATACGCCGAATTTGCGCTTGCAGGCAGTAGCGGACT
The DNA here is from genome assembly GCF_020800215.1 of Phytophthora ramorum. Taxonomy (NCBI): domain Eukaryota; phylum Oomycota; class Peronosporomycetes; order Peronosporales; family Peronosporaceae; genus Phytophthora; species Phytophthora ramorum. The sequence continues at coordinate 522,447 of NW_027150667.1, read as the reverse complement.
GCGAAGAGGGATTGCAGCTAGAAGCAATACAACACACACGGCAGGAATAGGCGTCAGCGCGAGGACAGCAAAGGCCCGAGCAGTGGTCGCTTCGCGTTGGTATTCCTCGAAAGCTAATAATTTCTCGATAGAGTATCGCCCCAAGTACGTGTGTTCACTCTTCCATTCGTGGTATCTGCGCAGTAAATGCCTTTTTGGATGCCTTGTTGAATGCGTGCGAATTAATGGACGTCGGTTTGCATGAGTTGCTGTGATACTATCCGCCACGCTTGCCGCACTATCACGCGACGGAGTAGACGCCTCGGAAATCCGCATTGCTGTCAGACTTACTGGTGGTGCATCGTAGTTACGGTTGCATTTTCGGGTAGCTGTGAAGACTGCAGCACATTCCGCGTCGTTCATCGGCCAGACACCCTTCACTCCGTGCTTAGCCGTCATGGTTGAGGTAACTATCACTCTCAATGACCAACTGCATGTAGTTGGCAACTGAAGTGAGGCGAGCTCTACCTGGTGGTAAGGTGTACATAAAGGCATGGGATTGTGCGATGTGTTGGAGTACTCGACAATGAGTTCGTTTTCCTTTTCCTACTCCCGATAGATTAAATGCTCGTATACAACGGCCAACACGCCTCGCTCTCTCAGATTCTTCTGGCTTGTTCATCCTGCCTCACTCCAGCTCTTCCGCGAACGCGATCTCTTCCAGAACATCTTGAGGCGAACTCTTTTCGTGCAGGACCTTGGCCTCAATCATGTTGAATACAACTACAACGGCCGCAAAACGTCCGAACACGAAAGCATTGTTCAGCGCAGCTCTTGGCCCGTGTCGAGCCTTCACCATCGCACCCGCAACAGGTGCAGCCAGTAGTGTATTCCACATATCTCGCTTGTCCCGAAGTTCTCCAATTGCAATCGCCGCCACTCGAAAGAAGCACGTAACCATCGCAATTCGACCTGCCGTTTCTGGCACGAAAACTTTGGCGTGGTGCAATGCACTTCCAAGTCGCTGGTCCTTTGGTGGTGCTCGAATTCCTTCCACCACAGCCAGCACCGAACCAAACATGGTGCCGTACACGAATCCAGTCCCAGTTGAATCTGCCACCGACCGGCAAACACGTTGCAATCGAGCTGTCGGGGTTTGTGGCGGTTGTTTGGCGTGTTGTTTACCAGGAGAAAGCAGTAGTAGAGACGTCGGACTCGTGCGGTCGAACACCATGTCAAGTGATGTCGGAACGGGTTGTGAGACTTCGTTTTGAGTGGAGTTTGCCGCATGTCTATGACAGATAGTTGAAGTTGACAATACACGAAGTCGAATTTCAGCGACAGATCCATTCCTGCAGCAAAAAGTAGAGTACGTTTTGCTTTAGATGCAGTTGAGAGCGCAGTGAAGAGTGAGAGTTTGTACCTTGCTGCGCGAGGCAAATGAGTGTGAAGCAGCCGGTCATTTGCCCTGGACGCTCATCCAGTACTTCTCGAGCACGAATGCGAGCTGGTAGAAGATGGAGAAGCCGATCTTTTCCTGAGCGTAGAAACAAAACATGATTCATCCAGCGACAATAGAAAGTATAACGCAAAACATACAATGTAATCGACCTCCACAATGTTTCTATGTGAGTCCGATTAATACTTGAAGTGGTAGCCCGCGGGTACGTACAGCCCGTAGATATGGAGCATGAAACGTCAAAGCACTGGGAAGAAACCAGCAGCTCAGACGCGTTCCTAAGTTCTAGCGTTTGCGATAAAAACTTTGCATGGTGACGATGAGCAAATTCCATGTCGTCGATGATAGTTCGTCTGTAAGACGACGGCGTAGTTTGAGAGCGCGCTTCTGGCTGAAGTATATCGCCCAGTTTGATTGTACGAATCAATCGATAATGCAATCTTGGTGCTCGGGCGATTGATGACGTTGGCTGGTCTGTTGATTCTATCAGGAGGCGATCGCAGTTCATTCTTGGATGCGGGTTAGCATCGTAACATCACGGGCACGACACACCTTTCAGCACTTGCTCCCAATCAAATTTAAGCGATGGATCGGTTCCTAATCAAACACGGCCGCATTTTGTCAGTTGAGCCACCAAAGCACAAAAGCACACGCACAATCATCACCACCTACCTTGATGTACAGTGTTGATAATGAAAATAAGCGTAAAGCTGGCCACAATTTTGCCTTGAACACTCATCCAATACTTTTCCAGCACAAATGCTAGTTGATACAAGGCTGAGAAACCAAACTTGGCACGAACCAAAATGTAGAGGAAGAGAAGTGTTAAGCCTTCCAAGATGAAGTAGATTCCCGCGTTGGTGGTTGACGATCGAAACTTGTTCTCAGACATTCCAATGAAGGAAACAATATACTTGGCATTTGGCATATGGTAAACGATTAGCGAGTACAAACCATAGATGAAAGCACACGCGACCTCGGTATATGCAGCAAAAATCAGCACTTCCGAAGCAAATACGAGCTGCAGTGTCTGTGAAAGAAGCTTCACGTGGTGACGATGCACAATATCTGTATCGTCAATTGAAGACTGTCGTTTTGTCCGTGGTGTGACCATGGCTAGTGGCGCTGGTGTCGACTGCGCTAGTGCGGATACTCGGTTCAGCAATGTTTGCTCTACCACGCCAAGATCAATGGAGCCAACGTCAAGCGATCTGCCAGATGAACATGCTATCTTCGACACCCTGGTTGAAGCTCTTCTTGAACTCCGTGTGGATGTTCTAGTTGACACCCGTGTGGAAGCTCTAGTTGACATCCGTGTGGATGCTCTAGTTGACATCCTCGTCGATCGAGAAGAAGACCGCGCAGTTAACCTTTTAGACAACTGGGCGCTATCTGAAGCAGATACTGCTACAGATACACCTCGACTCGAAAGCCCCCCAATTGTACGCTCTGACTCATTTCCATATATGTTAGCTCTGCGTGCTTGAATTGCTCCAGGAAAGAAAGCGTGCTCAATTATTTTAAGAGCAGTGTGCGTGGTTAATCGACTAGCAACCACAAATTTATGATCCAAGTACATCCATACGTCCACCACTGCCAGAGAGAAATCCACTAAAATGATGAATCCGCTAGCAGCGAGAGAGCACGTACTTTGGAGGCAGACAATTTGGAAAAACGCCCCGAAGATCCCAACGACACAAATTGTCGTCTCCGTGCTAATATCTTCCAGAGATGGAACGAATCGCCTAACAGCACGCTTCAAGATCGCCCGTAGCACAGGATACGATATAATGATCATGGTCTTTACCCACAGTGGCGACTTCGAAAAGAGGATTGCCACAGTCTCGAACACGAAAAAAGTTGATATCTGGGCGAAGTACAATGGTAAATATCCCCCAATTCGATCATGGAAGTGCTTTAATCTGCTTCGAAGAACCAGCACGTGGAAGAAAACAAAAAAGACCAAGTACGAAGGAGCTCCTACAAAGTTGCGAAGAGGGACCGGAAATCTCCACGCAAGCGATAAAAGAACCATCACCAGCTCGTTTGCTCCTGCGGTTAATACCGAGATCAAAGCACACTCTTGGTGCGAATAGACATTTAGCGGTAGTGCGAGAGCACTTCGCATATAGAGTAGCATGCAGAATGTCACCACGCTGAAGGCGAACCAAGACTGGACAAAGTACGAGCCATTCGACGTTGCAGGAAGCAATGGGCTCTCCAGCGGGATTGCAGCTAACAGCAGTACGACAACCAAAGATGGCAGAGGCGTTAGTGCAATCACTGCGAAGACTCGAAAAGGGCTCACCAGACGTTGATATTCCTCGAATGCAAGCATTTTCTCGATAGAATAGCGTCCCAAATACGCGTGGTTGTTCTTCCACCCGTGGAATCGCCGAAGCCATCGCCTACCGTACCGTGTTACCGAGTTCCTACGAGCTAAAGGTGAGCGAGAACTTCGGATTCCTGGACTAGCAGAAGAAAAAAATCTTGATGTTGGTGGGCGTTCATGCGATTCAAAGCTTGGCAGTGGAGGGGGACTTGTAGTGCTGCTTTGTTTCTCGACAATCGATACGTCGTCATTTGCACACGGGGCGTTATCCAGTGGATCGATCGAACTTGGCACTGTAAGCATTATCTTCAGCGGTCGTGGTGGTTCGACTGCGCTCAGCAGTCAGGGAAACGAATGCGCCTTGCCCACTCGCAGGAATACTCTGCAGGTTGCACACTAAAAATATGGGATAACGTCCTCCGCCCACGCGAGTAAAAACTGTCGCCGACAGAAATATTTAGCATGCGTCTTGGCTTTCAGCCCCATAACTGTTTTCAACAAGAGCCCATGCAACAAACTCCCTTTGAAGCGTCCAACGAAGTCGATAATAGCTCGGTCGAGGCGAACAGCGAGCTGTGTATTTGCGCCGTGTCGACTCCGCTGGGCCTTTGAGCTCGCTCGCGTGCTACAAGAGGAATATCCTGAGGTTGTAGTATTTGTAGCATTTGAGCAGAGCCATTAGCAGTGAGCATACATTTCCTTCGTGTCAACAAGCAACGCAGCACAAACAGATGCAGTTTTCGGGTCATTCACGATTTTCGGGTCATGTTCACTGTGCTGCCACGTTCACCAGCTTAATACGGGCGAGAACAATCACTGGTGGACGTTGTAATCTCGAGGCAGTAGGATGCTACCATCGAGCTCTTGTAGCCTCTACCTACTCTTAGATTGCAGCACTTCCGTTAACAATTCGCTTTCGTAGCCCTCTCTCATTTCAATGACTGCCGCTCGGGCTGCGATCCCACAACAAGCGGGCGGGTCCGGACTAGATGACAGCGTTAGCGATCTTACCAGACTCGCTGTGGACCATCAAGCCGATATGATTCTTGATAAGAGCGTCTTGTAGTTGTTTAGCCATCTCTTCTGAAGTTAAAGTTACCATCGGATTACAACCCGGAACCTGTTGATGCCAGCTCTTAAACTCGCCCAAGCGAAGCATTGCGACGCTCTTCCTTTTCGTGGTACGCTTCCACTCCCTCAAGTGGTAAGAGAGACACGACGCCCTTCTTCTTGCTCACCTCGAACACCCGTACGCTCCCACACGCTTCATCCTTATCATTGTGATCATCATCACCGACTTCTTCGTGCTGGCTGCCGTTCGTCAGAATGTCCAAAAAGTGCAAGTCGTGCGAGATAAGCACCACCGCTCCTTGGTACTTCCGCAATGCCTCCCCCAGCAACTGGATCGTGGTCATATCCAAATGGTTCGTGGGCTCATCAAGGAGCAGCACGTGCGGTGGATACGGGAACGTGGCCCATGCCAGCCCCACACGAACCAACTGGCCTCCTGAAAGTGCGTGAAGTGGAACCCCGACGGCAGCACCTCCGGTTATACCAAAGCTGCTCAAATGTCCACGCATCTTCCCATCATTGATCGCATTCGGCCCACTAGAACTAGCTCCCAGCTCGCTAGGTATCGCCTGGGACGTGGCTTCTTCAGCTTGAAGTCGGGTACGCAGTAGCTCAAGCGGGGTTAGTCCTCGAGACCACTCCTGGCGCTTTAGGTCCTCCACGTTGTGCTGCATCAGAGAAGCAACGCGTGCTCCGTGAAAGTACTCGACCTTGCCTCGTTTTGGCCCCAGTCCATGGTTCAAAAGGTTCATGAAAGTGGTCTTACCGGCCCCGTTCCGACCGACTAACACCACCTTGTCACCATAGTTGATGTTGAGTGAAATATTCTGCAGAACGAGCGGTGTCTTTGGCTTCTCAGTGACGGCTTCATCACGGGCTGGAGACGTGTCGTATTGAAACGATACGTTCTCGAGCGAGATCATTGTGGTGTTGCCCAGTTTAGTAATGTTTCGGATCTGAGGAGGGCTGCTAGACAGGATACGCCAAGCTGAACTCGCACTGCTACCGCCCACCGTCTCATCATACTTCGCTTGGTCTTCAGCCTGATCGCGGTCCGTTAGGAAGTATCCGACACGGTCACGGTTCAGCTTGAATCGCGTGCCCTTCGCACTTCGCTCGCTGCCGATGCGATCCATCTTCTTCTTCTTGGACGCTGCAACTTGCATCTTCTTGTCGTCCTTGGAGCGTGCTGCCTGCTGAGATATCTTGGATACCATTGCTGATATCTGCTCCGTCTTCTTGTCCAGCTTGGTTTGCAAGCGAGCATTATACTGCCGCTTGGCCGCCATGGCTTTCTCAAATGTATCGTAGCTGCCGTCGTAGTAGGCAAGCGTCTTATCATACCCACGGAAAAATATTGTTTCCTCGGTCACAGCGTTTAAGAAGAAGCGGTCGTGCGACACAACGACTAGTGTCACCGGGCTCGCTAGCACGTCTTCCAGCGTGAGTAGGTAGTTCTTGAGCCACAATATGGAGGGCATATCGAGATGATTCGTCGGCTCATCCAGCAGTAAGAAGTCTGGTTCCATGAACAACACACGCGCTAGAAGAATACGCACTTGCCAGCCACCGCTCAGCGACGATAGAGGTGCGTCTTGTTTGGCAGGATCAACGCCCATACTCGCCAGTATACGACGAGCTCTTGCTTCCATCGATGCCTCATCAAGCACCTTTAGTGCCTGCTGATACTCCTCCGATTTCTGATGGATTGCATGCAAAATCTCCGTCTCATTGCCAACCTTCACCGTCTCGTGCTCCTCTTCGCCGTCATCAGACTGCGTACACTGCAGTCTCTGACGCAGATCCGCCACTTTATGCTCAGCCTCCAGAAGTCTCAGTCTGGCATCCTTGCCCCGCATGCCACTTCGTTTAATGGCAATTTTGCTCGCAGCTTCTTGTGCCTGCTCCGCCTCCATCACTTGGATCCGCAGCAGCCCATGCAGTAGTTCCGCCTTATACGATGCAAATGTCTCCTTCTCCTCCGAAGGCCCCAGCAAAACCTTTTGTAGAATATCAATTTTATGCTGCAACTCCCTCACCCTCGTGTCTGCACTCAATACCGTCTGCAGCACCGAGAGCTGCGTCGCTTCCGGCGTCAACGACGACGCGTCCAACTGGTTCACGTACAGAATCTTCAACGAGGCCGGGAGCCCTTCCACGAGTCCGTCCGCCAACGCCGTGAGCAGCGTGGACTTGCCAATCCCATTGGGCCCCACCAGCCCATAGCGAGACCCGTAGTTTAGCTTCAATTGCGTGTCTCTCAGCAACTCCACGACGCCCACTGGGTCCCCAGATCCGTCGGGGGACGAAGTCCCAATGGCGAGCGTGAACTGGTTGAGTAAAACGTTTTTCCCGAACTCGTCGAAGGTCACGGTGTGGAATCGACTTTGCTGCGACGTCGCAAGGATAACTGGCGCTTGGTTCGCATTGGCACCGGCCTCAGGCGCCTCGGAATCGACTTCACCGCTGGATTTCGACCTGGAAGATCCTTGGGAGCGCGTGGAGCGCGTCTGGACTCGTTTCTTGCTGCGTTTTTCCTTGCGCGAAATCGACGAGCTGAGGTCCAATGGTGTGTTGGATGCGGCGCTGCGGCCACCGTCGAGGCGGTGCATCGTGGGCAGCATGGCGAGGTTGCGCGCTGGTTCAAGAATGTGTGACGTGGTACGGATTAGAGGAAGCTGTACCGTATTTGTGGTACCACACGGAAGATTCGCTGAAGACGCTTTGCGGTGTTGCTTATTGGAGTGTAGCCATGTCTGTATCGGATTTTGACAATCAACTCGGCAATGTGCAGTCAACCCCCAGCTGCCAGGCTCGCATACGTTCGCATACAAAACTCGCTCAATCACCAGGGAGTCGCTGGCAGCGACAGCCGAGTGCAAGACGTGCGCAGTACCCTGGCCAATGAGGAGCGTGGCTCCTGTGCATGTTTTCTGCTTGGTGTTAAACACGCGATCTCGCGTCAAAGCCATGAGCAGCACTTGCTCGTTTTCGCGGGGACTTGTCAACCTCAAACGCTTGGCGGCTGGGGTCACGCGCGAAAAGCCCGTTAACGCGCGCTCGCGCCCAAACGAGCAGCTTCAGCTCGAAAGCGCGCCAGATTTTCGGTAGGAAGCACCGGAATGGCCTGCATGTCCGCCACCCCGCGCTAAAGAAGCCGCGAGCCAGGTGATGCACATGACATGGTGGCCAGCCAACCTGGTATTACCTTAGAGCTCTCTCCACCAGAACCAACCTCATATTCCATTTGACCAAGTGTCTCCAACATACACAACATTCGTAGACCATGGCCCCTTCCCGTTCCAGCATTGAAGACGTCTACACGGAGGTGAACCCCGCCAACCCCGTCAAGACGGAAGGTCTGCCCACTCTGAACACGTCCACGGTGCTCGCGACTGCGGCGTCTCCGGTCATTGACGAGTACCTGGACAAGATCACGTGGAAGGCCGCTGAGAACTCGAACGTGACGTTCTCGCTGCAAGGTCTCAGCCAGCACATTGCCACCAGCATCGTCGAGGAGTACTGGCTGCACAAACTCTACTCGGACAAGGTACGCGAGTTCGTCAAGGAGAACCGCTTCCACATCCACGACCTGGGATACCTCAGTGCTTACTGCTCCGGCTGGAGCACCGAGGACATCCTGATCCACGGCTTCGGCGGTGTGCCCAACAAGCTGCAGTGCCGTCCGCCCAAGCACTTCAACACGGCGCTGAACCAGATTGTCAACTTTCTCTTCACCCTCCAGGGGGAAATGGCCGGCGCTCAGGCGCTGTCGAACCTGGACACGTACATCGCTCCGTTCATTCGCGTGGACGAGCTTAGCTACATGGACGTCTTCAAGTTCATTCAGTCGTTCGTGTACTCGTTGAACGTGCCCACCCGCAGCGGGTTCCAGGCTCCGTTCACCAACATCTCGCTCGACTTGGTATGCTCGAGTGTCCTGGCTGAGCAACCAGTGATCATTGGCGGCAAGCAGCACCCCGCGTGGGTGTACGGCGACTTCCAGGAGGAGATCGACATGTTCAACAAGGCGTTCGCCGAGGTGATGATCCAGGGCGACGGCAACGGATCCATCTTCAGCTTCCCCATTCCGACCTACAACCTGTCCAAGGAGTTCGACTGGGAGTCTCCTCGCTTCAAGCCCATGTGGGAGATGACGGCCAAGTACGGCGTGCCCTACTTCGCCAACTTCATCAACTCGGACCTGAATCCCGCGGACTTCCGATCCATGTGCTGCCGTCTGCGTCTTGACACCCGCAAGCTCCACACTCGGGCGGGTGGCATCTTCGGTGCCACGCCGCTGACCGGTTCGCTGGGCGTCGTGACGCTCAACTTGCCCAACCTGGCTCTGCGTGCGAAGTCAGTGCCCAAGTTCTTCGAGGTTGTCAAGGAGACGATCGCCGTTGCCAAGGAATCGCTCGAGACCAAGCGCAAGGTGATCGAGTCCAACATGGAGCTGTACCCGTACACGCGCTTCTATCTGAAGAGCGTGTACCAGCGTGCCAAGAGCTACTGGGCCAACCACTTCTCCACGATCGGCGTCATCGGCATGAACGAGGCCTGCTCGATCCTGCTGGGTCGTGGCATCTACCACAACAAGGACTTTGCTGGAAGCGTGCTGCAGTTCATCAAGGACGAGCTGCAGCAGATCCAACTCGAGACCAAGCACCTGTACAACCTGGAGGCTACCCCTGCCGAGTCCACGTGCTACAAACTCGCGAAGATCGACCACGAGCTGTTCCCGCAGGCCAAACTACCGGAGTTCTACACGAACTCGACGATGCTGCCGGTGGACTCGACAGACGATTTGTTCGAGGCGCTGACTCACCAGGAATCGCTCCAGACGGAATACACGGGCGGTACTGTGTTCCACGCGTTCCTGGGCGAACGTCTTTCGAGTTGGACGCAAGCGCGCGATCTCGTCCGGTCGATCACGACCAGGTACCGGATCCCGTACGTGACCCTGACACCAACGTTCAGCATTTGCCGTACCCACGGCTACCTGGCTGGCGAGCACTTCGAGTGTCCTCAGTGTGGTGAGAAATCGCTGGTCTACTCGCGCATCGTGGGCTACTTCCGCCCCGTGTCGGACTGGAACGCTGGTAAGAAGGTCGAGTTCAGCATGCGCAAGATCTACACTGCGATCGAGAACGAGCCGATCGACTTTCAGATTGGCGGCTTCACCAAGACCACGTATACCGACTTCCCAGGCAAGCCCGTGGCGTCGATCCTGTTCACCAAGGGCTGCAACCTCAAGTGCGGGTGGTGTCACAACAGCGATCTGGTGAATGAGAAGCCCGAGGACTTGGACCCGCATGCGATTCTGGACTACGTGGCTTCCACGGAGCACAGGAGCTTGGTGATCTGCGGCGGCGAGCCCACGATCCAGTCCGGTTTGATGCCGTTCCTGCGGCGGGCTAAGGAACGTGGAATCACTGTCAAGCTCGACTCGAACGGGAGCAACCCGAACGTGCTGCAGAAGGTCTTTGAAGAGAAACTCGTCGACTTTGTCGCGATGGATGTGAAGGCGGACCCCGAGCGCTATGCTGAGGTCGCAGGAAAAGCACTTCGCCCCAAGCTGCTGAAGAAGTCGATCGAAATGATCAAGAAGTCTGGCGTGAAGCACGAGTTCCGCACGACGGTGGTGCCTGGCCTGGTCGATATTGAGGACATCGCAGTGATCAAGGGGTTGATCGGCGAAACTCCGAAGCTCCAGCGATTCCGCGCGTCGGAGACTTGCATCGATGCCAAGTTCCGTAAGCACGAGGAGCACAGCGAGGAGGAGTTCGAGGAGCTTGTCAAGACTGCCAAGGAGCTGTGAGCGCCCAAGTGATGGTATGCCTACATGAATTCGTAACTGTAAAATAGATGACAGCGCTCGTTCTTTGATCGTGTTTCAGCTTCTTCGCAACATGATTTGTGTTAGTCGCCTCCGTGTCCTCGATAGCTCGTCACGTTCACAATCATGTCGACGTCGCTGCTAGCCAACTACTTCCAGTTCTACCTACTACACTCGGTCGAATATGTTAAACAAATTAGCTTTCTTGAATGGCAACTTCTTCTTCAACCTACACGCTCTTCACTCTTTCAATTAAGCCTACACTGCAATAAGCACCAGAACACGACTAGTTCACCGACTCAAGGCGCATCATGAGTGGATCCATCATGCCGAGAGAAATACCCTCCGTGTAGGCGACGTTCTGCCCAGGTTCGGGTGTCATGCGGAAGCGGCTGACAATGCTGGCAATCACGATCTTGGTCTCGATGAAAGCCAAGTTCTGGCCAACGCAGATACGCGGACCAGCGCTGAAAGCAGAGAACTTGGTCGCAGTCATTGAGATGACCTCACCGGTCTCGGTGTCAAGGAATCGCTCGGGCTTGAACTCTAAGGCGTCTTCGCCCCAGACACTCGTCAAGCGACCAGCTGAGAACAGTGCAATGCCGATGTCCGTCTTCGCGGGTACAAACGTCCCGTCCGGGAAGACGGTGTCCTTGATGCAGTGCGTGGTGATCAACGGTGCAGGCGGGTACAAACGCAGCAGCTCGCGAATGCAAGCCTCGAGGTACGGCACCTTGTTGATGTCCTCCACGGTCGGGGTGTAGTGCTTGTCAGCACTGAGCTGGGGGATCTTGGCCAAGACCTCCTCACGCAGCTTCGCCTCGGCACGCGGGTTCTGGCTGAGCAGGTGGAATAGCCAGCCCATGCAGTCGGCAGTGGTGTCGCGGCCGGCGATAATCGACGCCAAGGCGATGTTGCGGACTTCGACGGGGTTGACAGGCAGGCCCTTGGTGTCCATCGTGTCCAGCACAATCGACACGATGTCCTTGTCGGCGAGTGCTGCAGCACGACCTTCCTTCTTCTGCTCCACGCGAATGCGACGACGCTCGATGGCATCGGCGATGATGCCCATCAAGTGCTCGTCGATCACGCGCACGTTCTCCCTCAGCTTCTTCTCGTCGCCCACGTTGAGCCAGCGTCGCAGCTTCCAGTACCACATCGGCTGCTTGAAGCGCTTGCCGGCAAGGAACTGCGCCTCATCCATGGCCTCTGCGAACGGCTGGAAGGCTCCCTTCATGGAGCCCATTCTGGCGCCGAAGCCGATCTCGCCGAACACGTCGAACGTGTAGCGGTGCAGCAGGTCGAACACGTCGAGAGGAGCGTTCGAAGCCGCCGCGTCGGCCAAGATGTCGACGAGTTGCACCGTGTACTTTTGCACGAGCGGCGTCATGTGCTCACGCAAAGCACGAGCACTAAAGAGGCCGACGACGACGTTGCGCTGACGCTTCCAGGTCTCTCCGTTGGTCACGACGATGCCGTCGCCCAGCATATCGCAGAACACATCGTGGATGTACTCGCTCTTGGGGAAGACGTCGAACTGCGTCTTGAGCACTGCCTCCAGGTGCTCCGGCTTGGCGATGAACATCATGTCGTCCTTGCCGGGCAGACGCACGATGAATGCCTCGCCGTCCGTGGTGGCGAACTGGTCGGCCAGCCAGTCGTGCATGCGCGCTGCATTGGACGCGAGCTCGACAGCATTGCCCAGCACGGGCAGCGTACTCGGCAGGATGACGGCGCTCTTGACCTTGTCACCCTTGATCTTAGCGGAGACCTTGGCCGACTTGGTCCAGTAGAGCGTGACGAGCACTGCCGCAGTGACGAGACTCGGTACCACGGGGGACTTGAACATGGACTGCAGCATCGTCGGACAGCGAAAGTCTGAAGGAGGTGCACCTGATCTCGACGATTGCAGTGTGGCGGTCGGCGATCCAGGACAAACGATCGCGGCAAAGAGATGATGGCGGGAGCGATCAAGGTCTCAATCTCTACCGAATTGCAGCGGGAACCTTCCTCGCCGTCGTGTTGTATAGGACCCGCCACGTACGCCATCCGATTTGCACTCGAGAGACACCATCGGAATCGTCTGCGAGGTGTCGGCATCTGGTCGAAGTGCGAAACCTCCATTCCGTTGGTGACCAACATGTGCAAGTGCCGGTATGAACTTGATGGGACTTTATTGCTCAGGGCACTTCAACTTGGTCGGTATTATATGGATCGACTTGCTACGAATACTTATGCATCGTTCGCTGCAGCTTTACACTACGCTGCAACGCTCGAGTCTTGCGAGCTAACGGCCTCGACGCGCATCATGAGCGGAGTCTGCATACCCAGTGTGATGCCCTGCGTGTACGCGGGCTTCTGGCCGGGCTCCGGCACGAGGTGGAAGCGGCCCAAGATGTTGGCAATCACGATCTTCATCTCGAGGAACGCCAGGTTCCTGCCCACGCAGATGCGCGGGCCCGCGCTGAACGCGCAGAACTTGGACGACGACACCTTGACGACCTCGCCGGTGTCGGCGTCCAGGAACCGCTCGGGCTTGAACTCGCTCACGTCCTCGCCCCAGACACCCGACAGCCGGCCAGTCGTGTAGAACGAAATGCCAATGTCCGTGTTCTTGGGCACGAACGTGCCGTCGGGGAACACCGTGTCACGGACGCAGTGCGTGGCGATCGCGGGACCCGCCGGCAGAATACGCAGCAGTTCACGGATCGTCGCCTCGAGGTAGTGCACCTGGCTCAGCTCCTCCGCGGACGGCACGTAGTCGATGTCCGTTGCCAGCTTGGGCAGGTGTGCCAGCAGCTCTGAGCGCAGCTTGGCCTCCACGCGCGGGTTCTCGCTCAACACGTGGATGAGCCAACCCAAGGCATCGGCCGTTGTGTCTCGCCCAGCGATAAGCGCAGCAGCGGCGATGTTGCGCACCTCTACGGGGTCTACGACTTGGTTGTTCGACTCCATCGAGTCCAGGATGATTGACACGATATCCCTATCAACCGGCTTGGCTTCCTTGCCGGACCTGGCCGCCTCGACGCGCTGTTGACGACGCTGGATGGCGCCGGAGATAATCCCCATCACGTGCTCGTCGATGACTTGCACTGCGTGGCGCAGCTTCTTCTCGCTGCCGATGTTCAGCCAGCGCTTGATCTTCCACAGCGCATCGGGCTGCTTGAAGCGCGCAGACACAATGTACTGGGACTCCTCGATAGCTTCAGCAAATGGCTGGTAGCGTCCTTCCAGCAGTTTCATTTCCGTGCCGAAGCCGATCTCGGCAAACACGTCGAGCGTGTAGCGGTGCATGAGTCCGAAGGCGTCCATGGGCTCCTTGGACGCCGCCGCCTCCTCGAAAATCTTCCGCAACTGCACCACGTACTTCTGCGAAATAGGCGTCATGTGCTCCCGCAGAGCGCGAGCGCTGAAGAGGTTCACGAGCACTCGGCGCTGACGCTTCCAGGTCTCTCCGTTGGTGATGACAACGCCATCTCCGAGCAAATCGAAGAAGAGGTCGTGAATGTGCTGGCTCTTGGGGAAGTTGTCGAACTGCGTCTTGAGCACTTGCTCGATGTGTTCCGGTTTGGCGATGAACATCATGTCGTCCTTGCCAGGCAGGCTCAAGGTGAACGGTTCTCCGTCAAAGGGGACGATTTGGTCGGCGATCCAGTCGTGCATCCGCTCCGCGTTGCTCAGAAGTTCAATGGCGTTGCCCAGAACGGGGATTTTGGACGGCAGGTAGCGTACGCGCTTGGGCTTCACTTTGCCATCGCATACCTCGTTGTCCCCGATGGGCGACACGTGAGTTGAGCTGGTGGAGTAGTAGACGGCGACGACAACCGCCGCAGCGATGAGACCGGGCACCACCGGGCCGAGGAAACTCAACTTGTCTTCGAAGAACGACTGCAGCATGGTACAGTAGTGCCTGGGCAACAAAGTCTTGGACTGGAAATGAGCTCGAAATGGCTTGGCTTGCTGCCGTCGTGCGGACGAGGCGGTCGGTTCCACTGTGATGCGAGCTGCTCGAGGGACAGGAGCAAGAGCAAGTGCACGAATGTGGGCCAAGCTCGCGCCAAAGACGTGGGTGGGTCTCCTCGTCGAATTGCCTTGGCCTGCACCAACGGATTGCGGAGTGAACCTCCAGCACGAGAGGGAGAGGGCACTAGGAACGTGCCCAAGAAGGTGTCGGGACCGCACGTGGCCACACCGCCAATTTCACTGTGATTTGTCCGTGCTGCACGTAGTTGGTTAGGTGCAGGCATCGAGTTTTTAGTGGGTCGGTGACTTTTGCTTTTTACTGCCAGTTCCAGCTGCCTGGTTGATAGGAGCATCGCAGTGGTCACCGTGTATTTGGACGTTGGCGTTGGTTCATGCAACCAGCAGGTAATGGAAGCACTTCGTTTCGAAGAGCATGCATCGATTAGCCTTCGAGGGGGGCAGCTGCTTGTTACAGTGTAGAGTTTTCGAGGAAATTGGAGTCGATCGATTCCTTTTGACACTTGCACGCAGACGACGGGTCCTACGCCTCGCGTGCTCTGATCCCTCGACGCGCAAAGCAATGAAGCCCGTGAACGCGCATGACCCATGCTCTTGAGGACCGACGTAGCTGAGCGTCAATCGGGGGTTTTCATTTCGAGCGGAAGAAGTCCTCCTGGACTACGTGCAATCTCAAGTGCAAGCTAACGGGGCAGGGGGAGGGGGTCGACACGCCAGTCGAGTGTGAGCACGTCCAAGATTTCCCGAAGCTGTCCGTAGGGCTGATGAAGGTGAGAGGGGGTGACCAGAGCTCCGTTCTTGATCCCCCTTCCCAACTTGGACTATTGCTTGCCTCCAGAAGGCAGCGTTCGCCACGAATCCGAGTGGCCCATTAGGCGCCCAGTCGTCATTTTTCTATCGAAATCCTGCAATTTATTCGGAGGACTTGATCCTCCACGCAGATTGACAAGGCGGACGAGTCGGTGCTCGGTGGACCGGTCTTGAGTTTGCACTCTGGTGTCGTCTTGTACCCCACCAGGAAGGGGGCCGACGTTTGCTTGGTGTCGCGTCTGTGGCCTGAGATTGAAAGCTAGGTGCAGCGATACCGAGATGCTAAGGGAGCGAGTCACGATATTGATTTGAGAGAGGAGTCTTGCTCATAAAACTAACGATCCGTTCAATTGACGCTCTTCTCTCGGTTACTTCGCGTTTCGTGCGTCAAATTGACCGCCACAGTGATTCAGTTGTACGGATGCATTGCAGAAGTCGAGCTGCTAACTTAAGGATAAAAACACCCTAGCTGAGTACATGGTGCGTTCCTTGGCCAGATCCAATAGCTTCTTATAACAGTGCACTTCCACTGGAGCTTCTACAGCCAAGCTGGCGTCGTGAAACATTGGACAGAAATGCGGCGCGCTTCATCTAGCGCTTGTTCCAAAGGGTGATCATGGAGCGAAGCTATCGAGTCTCCGTCCAATCCGTGGCATCGAGATGGCTACAGTTTAGCATCATTCGGTGGTAATAGCCGATTGACACCAAATGTACACATATTGTCACTACATCCGAGTCTGCGCTCGCTCCGCCAATCGCTCACTTCCACTTTGTCCGTCTTGTATATATAAGACAATGGCGTCTGAGGCGGCGGTGCCCCTCGTGGGCAAGAAGTTCCTGAACAAACTGGGCGGCATGGCGAACGAAGGTGCGGCAGCTGAAGTGTCGGACTTTGCGCGGCGGCAGATGGAGAAGATGGGCTGGTCGGCCGGCAAGGGCCTGGGCAAGAACGAGCAGGGCGTCAAGTCGCACGTCAAGGTGAAGCGGCGCGAGGAGCTGCAGGGCGTGGGCGCCGAGAAGCAAGCGGCCGTGGAGCAGCAGAACCAGTGGTGGTACAACGTATACGACCGCATGGCCAGTAAGATCGTGGTGGACGCGTCGTCGGACGAGGACAAGAAGAAGAAAAAGAAGAAGAAGGACAAGAAGAGGAAGCGGGAGGAAGGAGCCAATCACAAGTTCCGCGTCCCTACAGATGAAGAGCTGTTCGCGGCCACTGGCGGCAAACTCTTTGGCCGCAGAGCCTACGGGTCTTGTCAGGGAAAATTGAAACGCGACGCTCTGCAGCTGAAGAAGGAGAAAGAAGGAGAGGAGCCTGTCACCACGAGCAGCGATGTGACGGATGAAGAGGAGAAGGTGAGGAAGGCCAATAAACGGGCCAGGAAACTTAAGAAGAAGAGCAAAAAACACAAGAAGGAGGTATGACTGACCTGCTGCTGCTGGCGATGTCTGCTAACCTTGTTGTGTAGTTAAATGAATTTACTTTGATGCTTGGTTACTACAGGTAAGAGGGTGGGATGTTACTTTGTTGCTGTGGCGGGTTGGAGCTGGTTGGACTTTGAGTCGCCGATTTCTCCCATTAGGCGCCGGATTTCGGTGGCGTCGCGCTCCATTTTGGACAGGTAGAAGTTACCTTGGTAGGTGACGAAGTCGCCGACTTCGACGTACGTGAGCAGGAGAATTTCGCGGACATGTGCAGCGCTGGCGAGTAGAGCCTGAAGCATGGCCGTGTCTTCGGCGAGGCTGGCAGCGGCATGTCGTCGAGGACCTGAGAGAGTCGAGTGCACCAGACACAACAAGTCTTCGTGCTCTGTGATGAGGGCACCCGCAGTTTCCCAGAGTGCTACAGCGTCCGGGAGTTTGGTTGAATATCCAAGGGAGGAGTACTTGATGGCTAGGTCCAGCCTTTCCGTCGTCGACAGCGCCAACTGCTTCCACGCGAGCTCGAAACGAGCGCTCCAATAGGGATTCATGGGGACGGGGTCCAAGCGCACGCCTCCACCTTCACCGTCTCCAGTGCCAGCTGTCGCGATCGCCTCGGCTTCCACATCTGGACTGTAGCCATACCACAAGGTAAGGAACTCGACATCCTGCGGAGTGAGAGTGCAAAGTTGGACGAGGAGGTCATTGCGCTGTGCACGAACTGAGACCTCGCTCTTCGCTGCAACAGAGATCGCCCCACGTCGATTCGCCATGCGGTGCACACCGTTCAGGAGGAACTTCCATTTGGTAGAAGCACCAGCCGCTTCGCTATCTGCAGTGCTGATCATGCGCTGTCTACGCAGGTGAGAGGGGATCTGCACATTTGGTTCGACATTGCTACCACCAGTCTGCTCGCTCTCGTCTTCGTCGTCGACGAAATAGCTCGCCGAGGTCAGCGAACTACGGAAGGATAAGTCCACGAGATACTGAAGGTCGAGGTGGCGGTGCAGCTTAGCTCGAAAGTCGTGGTGCGCATCGTGCGTGCTGTCGTACAGGCGGCGAACCTCATTCAGAAGTAGTGTGTCATCCGCTGCTGCAGCGACGAGTGCTTGTTGATGGAAGAGGTCGGTGGGCGCAGGGAGAGGTTTTTCTGGAGCGACAGCCAATGATGCCAACACGAACGATACTGGAGAGCGCTCAAGAGGGACCGATTGCCTGTAGAAGCATTCCCATTCGGCATTGGCTCCAGCACTGTGAGGAGGAGCGTCTTCGCCAAGCTCCGTTGGAGCGGGAGGAGGCAATCGTAGTGGCTCGAACGCGGTGAGAGGAGAGGAGTCGTCCACATGAAAGTGTCGATGGCGTTCTAGCGCATCCAACACCTCCTTTGGGATCGGATATTCGTCTAGAATACCTTTTGTTGGTGGCAAAGCTCCGAGACGAGTTGACATGATGTAGCGCACCCGTGGTTCGTGCGGCTCGCGCTTTGTCGCGACTGTACCGGCATCTTCTACTGCCGAGGGTGCCACAGGCCGTGATCGAAAATGTATCGCCTGCTGCTCCTCATCCTTTCCCAAGCTGTCGTCATTGTTCTCGAGCGAATCTGGTATCTCGCTGTACTTTGGGAACTGTACGCACAACAACTGCGAAGAGCGTCTGGCTTGGTCAACCTCATCTCGATCGGTGGTGCCACTTTCAAGAGAATTCTTTGCTGCTGAGCTGGATCGATGTTGCCTCCGGCACACATCGATATCATCGGTGACAGCGCGAGCCCGAGGTGAGATAATGCTGCTGGGTTTGACCCGTGAGTTCTTGTGCAGACCGCTGCTAGTTGCGGCCATGGCTGCAACCGAGTTTGATCGATGCTCGCGGCGTTTGCTTACACTCATCACTGTCTGGGCAGGCGCCTCCCTCGTGGGTGTGATATGCAGACTAGCAGCACGCATCGCCGCGATCGTCTAGCAGGAAATGACAAGCAAACGGAAGATGGATCAGCAGACGATAATTACCCAAGATAAACAGGAGGGCTCCCACGTTTTCGGCGATTTGTGCTGGAACCACCTTGCGCTTGGCCTCAACAATCAGGCGACTTTGGAGCAGCGTGTCCAGCGTAGAACTTGGCAACACACCAGAGGCCTCGCGGTGAGCTTGGAGTTTTTCTAATCGTCCTTGAAGCGCAGACAGTTTATCCAGCACTTGATCTTGAACACGTTGCGCGAGTTCTCTACGGCGTGAGAGTTCGATTTGTCAGTATGAGATTTCAGCAACTCGACAACTGATCTCCCTTACTGGTTGAGCTCATCAGTGAACGAGGGCTCATGCGCCTTGTAACTGGTCCAAGGCGACAACAGAGGCATCTGCATGTATGCGTGAGCCAGCTTATCGGAGACCAAGAAGCGGATCAATTGGACCTGCACTCCTTACCTGTTTGAGCTCTTCTCGAGCTTGCCGACGCTCTTGCTCCG
Organism: Phytophthora ramorum; assembly: GCF_020800215.1. Taxonomy (NCBI): domain Eukaryota; phylum Oomycota; class Peronosporomycetes; order Peronosporales; family Peronosporaceae; genus Phytophthora; species Phytophthora ramorum. The sequence continues at coordinate 503,095 of NW_027150667.1, read as the reverse complement.
CTGAGAGCGAAGTCAAAAAGCCCAGCGATGGTCTTTCCACTTTCGCATTGCTCGCTGACTCTGACTTGGTCGACTCCTGCTTAGCACGCAGAGCGCCACCAAATACGTGGCGCCTACTCATTTTCCTGCGAAGTGGCCATATAAGGACGTTCACGCTAGACAAGCACGACGACGCTTCAAGATGCCCCAAACTGGGAAACGCAAAGCTAATCCATTACGGAGGGATCAATTCCAAGAATCTCTAGTCGTCATGAGACTTGTTTTGCCCACGAAGGGCAGCCAGTTGAACGCCGAGCAGATGCCGCTCCTTGATGTAGAGCGTCAGGACCGTTCCACCGAAGCAAATCGCCCCCAGGGCCACATGCAGCATGTGCCGCATCAATGAGATCGAACCATCGGACTCAGAATGCAGCAGTACCTGTTGCGATGTCACAGTCACCACTAAAGATGTCAAGAATGCTACCACAACGAGCCGATCGGGCAATGACTGGCGCCAAAAGGCCAGTCCATCAATGAAATCATTGCCGGTCTTGCTCGTAGAAGCTGTCTGACGGAAGTACGAAGCCAGGAACTTCAGGCAGTAGAGAATACGACAGCCCATGTTGACGCAGTTGGCCAGGATAAGCCCCAGGGTTCCCCAGTCGAGTACTTGCATGAAAACAAGTGCGCTGATTGCGTAGATGGCGAAGAACACACCAAGCAGCTTGTTAAGTCGCATGAGTTCGTGATCGTCGCCGATAGCGTGCACCACAGCTTCGCAAACTCCGTTCACACCCAAGAACGGGATGTAAGCACAGTAAACAGCCAATGCCGCCCCCACACCTTGTTGAGCCTTTTCAGCTCCGTACAGAAGCAGAACCAACGTGTACGCGTAGCTAGTGCCGAAGCATACGAACACAAGCCCCACCAGGTTCATCAGCTTGAGCAGCACCAGCAGCAACGTCTTTCCATCCGACAGCCCGCGCTTCTTGTTCTCCAAGTCATCTTTATTATCACTCTTGTGTTTCTGAGCCAGCGCCAGCTTGCTGAAGATCGTCTTGGTCGCCTCCTCAATGGGCAAAAACACAATTCTTGGCACAAGCGAGCCCAAGTTCGACACCAGACCATACACCCCCATGTGCTGCAGCGACGCGAAGCCCGCGAGCACCCACTTGTCCCCTTCCGCCAGCAAATACTTGACTCCACTCTGCACACTCAGCGGCACCAACAGCGTCATGAGCTCACGATGACACCAATCTCCTCCTCCCTCGGGCTTTCCAGGCAGCAATTGCCTCATGCTTGTCAACGCGAAACCTCTTCCCTCTTTCGAAGCACGATCAATCCTCCTCCAGAAGAGGACGCCAAACATCACCAGCAATGTCATCGCGTACGACAACTCTGCAATTCCATAGGCCGTCAAGCTCAACTCGAGCACCACCACACCAACGTACTGCACCGCCGCTCGCACCAAAAAGGCGGCGCTTTGAGCCGCCACCTGCCAACTCACCAACACACTGGCGTGGGCCAGCACGAACATTGGCTCGGCCAGTGCCTCGATCATTGCTGCGCCGCAGTACATGGCCAAGACCGTCGAATAACCTGCCAACGCCTCGTCACCGCCCAAAGGCTCCGATGAATCGCGAACCGCCGCGTACGCGAGCACTAGAGTAGCCACCGCCCAGCTGATGGTCGTAGACAGCCACGCAACGTTCACTAGTTGCTGCAAATGCGTCCCCCCATTGTTGGAGTCGAGCGACGGCATCCGTAGAAACGCTAACCGGAATCCGTCGCGCAGTAGGAAAATGGAGGCGAGCGCGAGTTCAAGACGCACAGTCACGGCGCCCGTCACATTGAGGTGAAGTTTACGCAGCACGAGAGAGTTGGCGGCGAACGTCAACAGACGCTGTAGGAAGCGGTACGAGCCGCCACGCACGGCGCGGGACAGGACCCCGCCAGTGGAGCTCATTGTCTGACGTGGCGCACCGTTTCCAGGGCGATGTGGACCACATATCCACCACATGTCACATGTCCACCACAAGTCACAGATTTTACTAGCCTAACAACAGAAAATGAAACGAGAAAATGGTGAGCAAATCGCCGGAGATGGATGGGTATGAACTTGATACTAATGGGAACAGAATATGGTCACGCGAATAGTATACGGATAGCGTGTACACCTTTTACCAGGCAAGTTGAGCACTTTCACAAGCAAAGCGATCAATCGAGGTTTTATTAATTCACCAAAAATAAGGTTTTACAGCCAATGCGGTTTGGCACCATATTTTTTCCAACCAAAGTGGTGTGGAAGCAACGTGAGCCACTCGATATACTGGCGAAGCCGCCCATGGTCTCCATGCAGACACTCCTTCATTTGCGTGTGCACCACCTCCCTCCCCAAGCCTCCCCAAGCAGCTCTCCAACAATGACCCCGCCGCCCACGTCTGCGACGCCCCAAGCACCGCCCCTTGTATCGCGCGAAGCCAAGCACTTTGAGCGCAACAGCGCAAAAAAGCGCGTACTCGACGCGTTTTTGGCTGGCCAAGATTGGCTGGACGTTGCGGTTAGCAATGCTGTGTCTGTCACTACTGCGCGGCGCATCGCAGCTAAGGGCAGCATCGAGCACCATCCGCGTGGCGGCGTGTGGACTGTGTGCGTCAAGATGACGATCGAGGTCATGTCCAAGCTCGAGGAGTACCTCGATGAGCAGGTGGACATGACCATGACCGTCATGAAAGACAGACTGCTGAGCGACTTGTCGGTGGACGTGAGCATCACCTCCATCCACCGCGCTCTACACGGCATGTTGTACACTGTCAAGAGAGTCCGAATTGAGAAGGCCGCCATGAATAATGCCGTGAACAAGGATAAGCGAATGGCGTTCGCGAAGGCGGTCAACGCGCACGTGGCGGCCGGGGACAAGATCGTCTACTACGACGAAACAAATTCCAACATCTACCTGTTACGCAACCAAGGCTAGGCTCGTGTAGGCGAGCGTGCCGTCGTGACCCTTCCGGCGTCGAAAGGCAAGAATCTCCACGTTCAGTGTGGTGTATCACCAGGCAACGGGCTAGTATTGCTGCGTACGCACGACGGCTCCGTTCACATGGAGGTGAATGCACGCTTTGTCGCGGACCTGTTCGTTGCTGCGCTCAACAGTGACGAGTACAAGGAGTGTTGTGTCGGCAAAATGGTCATCGTGATTACCGACAACGCCCCCGCCCACAGCCAGGTAGAGACAATGGCACGCGAGCAGCTTGTCACCGATGGCATCGTCAACAGCAACAAGCTGGTTATTCTACGGCTGGCACCGTACAGCCCGATGTGCAACGCAATCTAAGGGTGCTTCAGCGTGCTGAAGGCGCGCATGAAGTTGCATCTTGCAGCCAAGCGGCGTGAGTTGTTAGTACGAGGCCAGTATAACTCGCTGACTGCGACCAGAATGGCGCTCATGAAGGAGGCCGTAGAGAGTAGCAAGGAAGTCCTTACCCAGCGACTGGTCTGGTGTATGGAGCGCCACTGCTTCAAAAGCATTTTTCTTGCCGAGCGTGGGGAAGACATGGAGCTAGGAAAGTAGTTTTGATATAAACCACTTTGCATTGGAAACATATATCAGAAAACCACTTCGCCTGACAAGCGTCCTTTTTTCGTTAAATTATTAAGTTGCACAAGCTGGCCAAATCCGTTTTGCTTGTGAAAGTGCTCAACTTGCCTGGTAAAAGGTGTAGTTTACGAGTATGGGTACGCTGTATCGGGATCTTTTCATAGGAGTAACCAGAAAAGAACGAACCAAGATCTCTTCCTGAAAGCGTGCTTTATATAGATTATAGGATTTCATATGGCATTTCAGTATGAAAATGATAACACATTTATATTTTCTGAAATGTAAGGTCGACGTAAACGGGCTACACCATACCACCTCGCAAAAAACTCTAAGCTCCACGCGTTATGTATATCGTGTTGAGAACAAAAGCCGTACAGAATGCAGCCATCCAAGTGTTGATGCTGCTACCAAACACGAGCAGATTCCATCCTACTCTCCCCCGCCCCCTTCATCAACAATCACACTGAAGTGGCTCTGAAGCCCATTTGCTATCGCATGCGCAGGTATGTGACGACTCCATAAAGTGAATCACTTCAATAGTTACTCCACTTCTCTGGCGTTGCTCCAAACAGCAGTAGTTCCAGCACCTCCAAACACCACAATCCACACGACGAGCTGTCATGCTGCACACAGCCAGAAATGACATCAAACTGGAGCTGATCCGTCATATTCAGCACCGGCTCAACGACCGTCCGCAATGCATTCTCCATCGTGGTGATGTTGCTCTTCAATTGTATAGGATCGATTGTTTCCCATGCGTTGACAAAGAATGCACCCCACTGATGGCCGAGGTTGACAACGCGGAAGACGCTTTAGTTACCAGGTATAGCTACCTCATACGACTGAGCGAGACGAGTCCTTTGCTCCATCGTTTCAATGTCTAGAAATCGAGAATTGACGACACCAATACCTAGGTACGTTTGTCGCAGCATGAAACGGACCCCAATAATAGAGCTAGAGTGGAGCCAGACGTTTTCACGGAAATCTAAGAACTCGCTACCAAATTGAGCATGTTTCCTGGCGTATCACTGACCCAGGTTTAGATCCTCGACAGCATTTTTGTGGTCGATCTAGTCACACAGTGAGCATAAATGTTAGTTTTGTACACCTTCTGTTGACTTTCAGTCTGATTTCGGCGAAATGAATTCTCACCTTTGTGACATCCTGGGTGTCCTTGAACGGTTCCATGATGCAATCAACTTGGAACTTCGCTTTGTCAATCCAGTCGACTGTTAACTGTACCAAGTTGAAGTTATTCTTGGATGTCACGACGTTTTTCATCAGCTTCAACTGTTCGTAAGTCGCGCAGCCATAATCCCTTCACCTGACTAGCAATCTGCAATTATTTCTTTCCTCGATGGCTTATTTCGGCTGGGGATCCTCTCAGCCTGCGGAATTGATTTGATGACGGCCAGCGATTGCCGACATTGTATCTGCGCACCACCAGCAGTCCACTGACTACGAGAGGTGGCAGATCAAACCTGTTGACTAGTGCCATCGTAGTTCTTCTGGTGTATGACCTGCTTAGAATTTCCATGTGGCACAACTTGACAGCTCGCACTTTCTTCTTTTATCTCCTTTCCAGACTCGTCCTTCTTTTCAGCACGTCTCGACAACCCTCTTCTCTGGGGGGGGGGGGGGGGGGGGGGGGGGTAAAGCAAACACAATGGGATCCTTCACGCTACCCTCCAGCGCCGTTGTATCTTTAATAGCAGGGGTTGTGCTATCGGGAGCAGCCGAAATTTCTGTTGGTGTAGCCTGTGTGTGTATGTGTGTGTGTGTGTGAGAGAGAGGGAAGATCGCGCCGTATCAGGCCGATATCCTCTCTAGTGAACAGCCGACGGTAGTGTTAAACCGCAATCTTGCACAGCGCACCAATCCCAGACACGGCAGTATGGGGCGTTTTCCTCGCTATTTCGGCGTATAAAGTATGCAGCGCAAATCCCAGCATGAACAACAGTTGCTCGCACTGTGTCCAACGAGACTCGATACAAGCCACCAGTGTATCACGACAAGTTATATGTTGCTGACATCCTCTGTGAATGTCGCGAAATGAAAGTCCGGCGTCTCCAACCGTATCCCCGTCTTTCTGTAATCTACGCAATGCGCAAGCCAGTGGTGCGATAACAGCTTCTGCTTCCTTGAGATCATCCCAAAACAGGGGATCACCAGAAGCTCGTAAATGCGCTGTAAAATCTTCGTAGCTCTTGTACCGGCGGTAGAACATTTGCAATACTGACTGTACACGCAACAAAGATGCGAACCAACCTTGCATCGAGTTCCATCCCGTTTCACACAGTGTTCGTAGTGCCAAGGTTTTTCCGTAGCATTTTTTCATCATTTGGCGTGCTCGTGCCAGCCATTTACTAGACGAAGTGCTCACAATTTTGACTGCTGTTGCTGCTTGGGCTGCCACAGCTTTAAACGAAGATCGCAATACAGCATTGGCAAGGTTCTTGACATCGTGGGTGAAACAGAAAAGAAAAACTATGTGCGGTCAGTGAATTGCCAATATTCGACGAGCGCGTGCACATTGCCCTGTGTTATCGGTGACGATGGCTCGAAGACGTCACTGCTCTTGCTGAACTTGTTCCAGTACTTGTTCGAGCTGTTTGGCAATTGCTACTCTATGATGTTCATCTTCAGCGGGTAGTTGAGCGTAGGTGAGTAAAACTCCAAAAAGCGACATCTGGTAGCCTAGCAAGTATTCCTTACAAATATCCATCCACACATCTGAAAGCAGGTTGATCCAGCCCTCTGTTGTTGTCACCACATACTTGAGCGCTTTTTTATCCATCTCCTTGCACCAACTAGCATGGTATTGCTGAACACGTGTGCCTAAAGTACGGCGAGAAGGAAGAAATCCGATACCCCCGGGCACAACAGCTCCAAACCTCGGCGAATTGAACACCTCTCTACGAGCCGATCAAGGAGATGATTATCAGCGTGCGCTTTAATAATGGAATACTCAAGTTGTTTGGTTTCACTTTTTGTGAATACCCGCTTCTGCTTCTTCATATTCTTTGATGGTCCTAGTTTCCGCTTTTTGTGGCCCGGGGATGACCGCTTGTCGATCATCAGTGAGCGGCGAGCACGCGGCTGACCTGCAAGTCGAGTACTGGGGCGAGGAAGTGGCACACTTGCTTGCTGAGATCTTGTGTAGCGGGACTACACATTCGGTTCACCTCCTACCTTAGTGCAACATGCACTAAGGGATACATTCAGGTTGACCACTCCACAGGGTGGTCCACATTCATAGCATAAGACATATGACTGGTAGAAAGTATCACCTTTCTACCAATGAGAGTCATTCAATAGATAGGGGTTCTGCCATCCATCCAATGGCAGAACCTCTCATTAGAAATATCAGCTTTAGGAGGAAACCCCATTTACAATCAATACAGTTTTCATTTGGCACCAAAGCTATCGTTCGGTTCCTTTATCTAGGTTTAAGTATACTTGCGGATACAAGTATACTGAACTTAAGTAAATTACTCCTACGCTTCCTCATACACGTGCGCACACGTGTAAGCTTAAGTAGTGGGTCTAAGCGGACCCATTACACCTGGTAGCACTTTGTAGTCCGTCCAACGACCGACTAACACGTTCGTATGGAATACGAACGCGGGGCTGAGAACCTGCCCTCGGATAGTAACATGTCCGTGGGTAGCCCAAACACGTCTGCAACGCATGTTGCGCGTGCAGACTGCCCCCACGTGTCGGAACCAGAGTGGGAGGCCCTCCAACGACTGTCAACAGTCATTGGGGAAGCGGCGGTAGCAACGATGTTGCGAACGCTATCGCCGACGGAGCAACACGGTGTTGCTCTGGGTTTCATCGTGAAGGAACAGCGTGCAACCACTGCTCGAGCTTCGGTGTCGCCATCGGCCACACCGCGCGTGGAGTCATTGAAACTCCACGTAAGCAGCTACGTTGGAAGAGAGGGGGAACCTCTCCTCCGTTGGCTTGTCGAGGTCGACACTACCATTACGGCTCGACGTATCGTCGACCCGTTGTCGAAGGTTGCGTTCGCCATGTCATGTCTTGGCGGACGAGCGAGGAGTTGGGCGTACGGACGCCGACTCACAGATCCTACGTGCTTTAGCACGTACGAGGATTTCAAGGAGGAGCTCAAACTAGCGTTTGAGCCCCCGCAGAACGAGTTCCGATCGAGGGCGGAGTTCCTCGATCTGCAACAGGGCAAGCATGACGTGCATGCTTACGCCCAAAGAGCACGGTACTTGGTCTCGAACATCGTGACCAACCCGATCGACGAGGTGATAAAGGTCGTCACGTTCATGAAAGGCCTTAGAGACGGGCCTGTGAAGACCTATCTCTTCCGAGAGTATCCCAATACTCTCGAGGCTGCAATTGCGCTCGCAATGCAAGAAGAGTTTAGCCTGCGGCAGGCTAAACTGCATGTGAACGCCCCGCGGCTGATGCCATGACCGGTGGTAAGGCCGTCGGGAGGTCCCGAACCAATGGACCTCTCGAGTGCGACCGCTGCTGGGAACCAGCAGCGTCGTGGATCAACGGATGTGCGTTGTTTCCGCTGCGGAAACATCGGTCACTACGCCCGCGAGTGCACAGCACCTGTGCACGAGGCGAGGAGCCGTCGTGGCGATACTGGGTATCGTCACGGGCAATAAAAAACTAAAGGGACCAGTAGGCGCGGGGCGCCCTGCTGGTGATGCGATCGAGCGTGTCGACATCGGACACGCTGCAATGAAGATCGCTGCCCCCAGTGAGAGTCAATCTCACTGCAAGAAGCAAGATGACAAGCCGAACCTTGTCATCCTGAAGGTAAGCTCGAAGAGAGAGAAGTCTCTTCGTGCTCTAGTGGACTGTGGAGCGTCGAACAACTTTGTTCGACTGCAGAGCCTTCCAAGGCTTGACTTCGAGGAGGTGAAAACACCTCGAAGTCTATTGGAAGTGAGGCTAGCAACGGGTGTCGTTGTTAGAACCGAGAAGCGTATCGTACGCGTACGCTTCTCTTACCAAGAGAAGGAGTTCGTCGACGAGCTTATCGTCCTGGAACTGGACAATAAGTTCGATATGGTGTTGGGCATGCCGTGGCTTGCACGGCATGATCCGGTGATCGACTGGACGAAGCGCACGATCGTGTGCTTCAGGAGCAGCAGCAGCGCGACAGAGAGCGATGGCCCTGTCGGCGCAGCACATGCACCGCGTGGTGCATGCGGCCCTCCACCAGAGACAGCGCGGAATGCGGCTGTCTCCGATCACCCCAAGCGAACGCCAACGACTGCGAGAGTCGTTGGGAGAAGATGTGAACCGAATCAGCAGGGCCTGATTCAATCGGATTCGAGAGGGTCTCGAAGCGTCCGGGGCGACGCGGTAATGTCGACAGGTAATGTCGACACACAATTGGTCGAAAGACACTCCGCCGTTAGGCGTAGAGGTAAAGAAGACGCGTCGGCTCTGGGAGCCGACGCTGCAAGCAGTGCGGACGGTTGCAAACGTCCCGCACCGGAAATACTTGCGAGCTCGCGTGCAGCCGGGCTGCACGACGAAGTGGTGCGCGATCAAGCCCGGCTTGAACGCGTGCGCCCGCGGGTAGAACCCGCCGGCGAATACAAGGAGCAACTGTCCACGGCCGGGCCTGTACAAGAAGAAACTCGCGGAGCCGGGCTCCGCACGAGAAGTGAACGGCGCAAGCAAGCAAAGCTGCGCAAGTCTCGGTCAGGGACCGAGACGCTACAAGCAGTGTCTGCCGGGCAGACACAGGAGTTGGAGACGACCGTCGAGACATTGAGTGTCTTGACGCGTACGAGTATTGGTCTCCAATACAAGAAGATGAGGCTGAATAATCCTCCGACGTTAGCGTCGGAGTTGATGTCGCTCCCAGTCACAAGCTGGAAGCGTTTCGCTCGCGACCTGCACGATGGACGCATCGAGCAGATCTGCATCCTCTCGGACGTCGAGAGGATGACGTATGAAGCAGAAGAGCTGAATCAGCTCATCTCTGAGGGCGCGGACGCCCTCAGCGCGAAGTCGAAGAAGGAACGCTTCGACGAGCAAGGCTGGGACTCGCTCAAGGCGAGCCCCTTTTACAAGGTCTTGCGTGAGTACAAGGATGTACTCCCGGACGACATTCCTGCGGAGTTACCGCAGGACAAGGGTGTTCAGCACGAGATTGATCTCGTGCCGGGAACGAAGTACTGCGTCACGCGACAGTGGCCACTGCCGCGTGAGCAAGTCAAGGCAATCGACGACTTCTTTGAAAGTCGTCGCAATGCAGGACAAGTGCGGGAATCGAAGTCCCCGCACAGCGCGCCTACGTTCTGTGTCAAGAAACCACAGGGCGGGTGGCGCATCGTTCATGCGTACAACAAGCTGAACGATGCGACGGTACCGGCACAGACGCCGATACCTCGAAAAGATGTGATCATCGATTCGATGACCTCGAGTACTATCTTCAGTACTCTGGATCTGAGAGACGGGTTCTATCAGATCCTCATGCGTGAGAGTGATATCCCTCTCACAGCGGTAAGCACTCCGAACGGCATGCTCTGGGAGTGGCTCGTGATGCCGCAGGGGCTGAAGAACGCCCCAGCGACGTTCAACAGGTGCGTCACGCACTTGTTGCGCTCGGTGCGCGACTTCGCACCGAGCTATTTCGACGACGTGTTCATTCACAGCCGAGCTGTGAATGGGAAATCGGATGTGGAGATGCATACTGTAATGGGGCCACGCTGGCCTACACCGTTGCCGAGCAAAAGAACTTGTGAAAGGGGGAGACCCATTGTTCTTCGGTGTGGTTCACACTGGTCACCTTAAGTACGAGTACGTACTTCACACGAATTGGTGTGTGACACTCGGCAGCACGTTAAGTACGATGGTGTACATCACACTAGGTACGGAGTCGGACTTACCGTAGCGGATCAATGGGGGCCACCCATTTGGAAGATCGTCAGTTTAGACAGGAGTTCAGTATGCAGATAGTTTACAGTAGTTAGAACCTTACAAGTGAGATTAATACAGACAGTTTAACTCTAACCTGGAAGTTCGCAAGTCGTTTGGTACTCGGTACCCGGAAACGACTGGAAGGCAAGCTTACAACAGAGACGCCAGGCGTCTGTTGTGGTTAGCGCGTTAACGCTTCCTCTAAGGCTAAGGTGCGTGTGACCCCCGTCACACCTGGTAGCACTTGTAGTCACTCCCGCGACCGGCGCGGATCGCTACAATCAAGATCTCTCTGAGGATGGAAGACTCAGAGAGCAGGCTGCCGTCCCGGCAGGATTTTCCTCATCTTTCAGATGCCCACTGGGCTACGCTAGAAAAGATGGTCAGTCTCCTGGGTGAAGCAGCGTTTGCTGGATTCCCCAACCTCCCTGCAGAGCAGCAGAGGTCACGCGTGGAACGCTTCGACAAGTACGAATCGTCGCTGATTGCTCACGTGAGTACTGCAGCACAGGAAGCTGCTCGCACGGCGATGCGAGCTGAGGCGCAGAGTGTGGCGCAGGCGAACCCCTCGGGTCCTGCTTCATACGCCGCACGGCAAGGAACTACGAAGCCCGTCAGGATGTCGGTACCGACGTTCGACGGCAAAGAAGCAGACAGTCTTGTCTTCTGGATTCGTGAGATCGAGATAGCGCTGAGCGCTGGGCAGATCTACGAGTCAAGAGCCCAAGTTACCTTCGCGCTTTCCAATCTGGGAGGGCGTGCACGCGCATGGGCGATGGCACGAGAGACTTCGTCTCCGGGGTATTTCACCTCGTGGGCGTTCATGGAACAAGAACTGCGTTCGACTTTCCTCCTGGCGAATGTGGCCTACCGTTACCGGTCACTCTTTTTGCGGTGCAAGCAAGGAAAGCGCACGCTTCAAGACTACGTCATGGAGCTGCAGAATCTCGAAGCTGCCATGGCAGGTGCTCCCCTCTCTGAGGACGTTAAGGTGACGGTCTTCATGGATGGCGTCCGTCCGGGCCCGGTTCGGACTGAGCTCTTCCGCAGACAGCCAACGACGTTCAACGATGCCGTGCACATCGCCATGCTGGAAGATCATTGCGTGCGCTCGGCGCAGGGTTACGCGGGTCGCGCAGAGGCGACGGAAGATCCCACTCCTATGGAGATCTCGTCGGCCGAGTCGGCTCGTCCCCAGCGCAATCAACGCACGAGTGGTCGCTGTTTTGGCTGTAATCAGCTTGGTCATTTCCGCCGGAACTGCCCGACGAATCCGTGGAAGACGGGCCGCGGCAAGGCCGCTCCGTCACTCAATGTGATCGAGTCTGCGGTTTCGGAAAACGGCGACTCCCAGTAGGTGCGGGACGCCCTGCTGGGAGACATCGCTCCTCCTCGAGGTCGGTAGCTCTGCCACCTCCACCTCCTGGGGAGCAAGTCCCAGGGACGACACTTTTGTGTCTCTCCGTGGCCGCCGCGCGGTCCAACCTCGTGGTTGTCACAGCCAGCGTTAAGGGATATGACGAGCCGTTGAAGGTCCTGATTGATTCGGGAGCGTCCTACAACTTCGCGACGAAGTCCAGTGTGGCGAGGAACAGTGCATTGTATGCTAGTGCTTTGGAAGCATCTAAGCGAAATACAAACGTATCTGTTCGCCTGGCGACTGGATCCATCGTGTCTACACGGAAGGTTCTACTATCTCTAAACGTCAAGTTTGACGACTTCAATTCGGTCGAACCGTTCATTGTCCTCGACATGGACGTTCGATACGATCTTATCCTAGGCATGCCTTGGCTTACTAAACATGAGCCATGGATTGATTGGCGAAGTCGCACCATCGGTGCTAGTCACAAACCCCTCGCGGAAAGAGCCCTGGCGGGTCATGTCCCCTCCTCTTCCCGAGACGGGTTTGTGCACGAACATCGTGTGCCACGCGGCGAACGGCACTTTGCAGGTACTTCGGAAGTACTTGGACTGCCTTCGGCTATGCCGACCGCGAGTTCTACATCCTCGAGAGCTTATGTGCCTTCGGTGGGTGTGGGAGAAGCTATGGGATTTTTGTGTGCTCCTCAGGATGAGGCTCATGGAACTCTCAAGAACGAGAACGTCGCCTTTGCCCACGGGGCGGGCGGCATACAAGAGAAGACGCTAGAGCTGGGGCTCGCGCAACCGAGAGTGGTCGAGCGGGGTCTCCCACTACGCAAAGCGTTCGAGCTGCGGCAGCTCACGCAAGAGAAGACGCTAGAGCTGGGGCTCGCGCAACCGAGAGTGGTCGAGCGGGGTCTCCCACTACGCAAAGCGTTCGAGCTGCGGCAGCTCACGCAAGAGAAGACGCTAGAGCTGGGGCTCGCGCAACCGAGAGTGGTCGAGCGGGGTCTCCCACTACGCAAAGCGTTCGAGCTGCGGCAGCTCACGCAAGAGAAGACGCTAGAGCTGGCACAATTACAGCGGGACTACGTCCAGGCGTAGTACGCCGCATTGCAGACCCCTCGGAGAGGGTGGTCGGACCAATGGTATTGGACATGCTCACGGGCGAATACAAGGACGGCGGGAAGTTAGCTGTTCTGCCCGCGGTAGCAGAGCTACTGGAACTCGAAGAGCTCTCGTATGTCGAGTTCCTCGACTCTCTGAAGGCGGGCGTGCTCGAGGAGATGGTCCTGATCCGACGCGAATTCGATTCGATCGAGCTCAACACCTCCTCGGTCATGGACCCCGAGGTGTTGGAAGACGAGAGGACCTCCTCGCGGCAGAAACGATATGGCGCGGCCATTTTGAAAGACCCGTCGGATCCGTACTACCCCCTTTTGAAGGAGTTCTCGGATGTGGTCAGCGATAACCCACCGTCGGTGTTACCTCCAGATCGAGGTGTGCGACACGAGATCGATTTGGTGCCGGGCACCAAATATTGCACCACGCGCCAATGGCCACTACCGAAGGAGCAAGTCGATGTGATCGACGCATTCTTCGCGGCGAAATATGCCGCGGGCATGGTGCGCGAGTCAAAGTCGCCGCACTCGTCTCCGACGTTTTGCGTGCGTAAACCCAATGGGAAGTGGCGTATGGTACATGCGTTCAACAAGTTGAATGCAGCAACCATCCCGGCGTCCACGCCAATCCCTCGCAAGGACGTGTTACAGAACAACATGGCGGGCTGCACCATCTTCAGTGCACTCGACATGGTCGATGGCTACTATCAGCTGCTGATGCGGGAATCAGACGTCCCGCTCACAGCGGTGAGCACACCCAGCGGGATGCTGTGGGAATGGCTCGTGATGCCCCAGGGGCTGTCGAACGCACCAGCCACGTTCAATCGATTGGTGACTCAACTCTTCCGGCCGATGCGGCAGTTCGTACAGACGTACTTTGATGATATCTTCGTGCACAGTCGTGCCTCAGGAGACAAGACGGCTGTCGAAGTGCACGTTAACCACCTCCGCGAGGTATTGATGTGCATGCGCGAGAATCGCTTGTATGCAAACATCAACAAGTGTATCTTCGGAGCCGAAGAGATTCCCTTCTTGGGATGTTTCCTTGGCAAGGATGGTGTCCGTGCGGACCCTGAGAAGATATGCGCGATCGCACAATGTCCAGTGCCAGTATCCCAGAAGGACTTGCGCAAGTGGCTTGGTCTTGCCAACTACTTACACAAGTACAGCGCCAACTACGCTGAGATGGCACGGCCACTGACGAACCTCTTAAAGAAGGAGGCGGAATGGTCGTGGAACGATGAAGCCCAGCAGGCTTTCGAGGCAATCAAAAGCAGCCTGCAGAGCGCTCCGATTTTGGCTTTGCCCGACGATGATCGTCCTTTCAGTGTGGTATGCGACGCATCCGACTTTGCCATAGGCTGTGCCCTGCTGCAGGTCGATGCTGATGGCAGAGAACGGGTAGTATCTTTCCAGTCGCGCCAACTCAAGGCGGCTGAAAAGAACTACCCTGTCCATGACAAGGAGCTTCTGGCGATGAAGTACGCGCTCGTAAAGTTTCGGGTACACCTGCTTGGCAGCGAACCCTTCGTGATCTACACAGATCATGCGTCTTTGCGGACAGCGACGTCGTCGCCCCACCTCTCCCAGCGTATGGCGAGGTGGCTCTCCTTCTTTGCGGAGTATAACTTCACGGTGGAGTACAAACCAGGGAAGCAGAACGTCCTCGCGGACGCGTTGTCCCGGCGCCCGGACTATGAGCTGGCGCACGTTGCGTATCTCGAGTCCCCACTCTATGAGCTGCTACGCGAGGCGTACGCAGAGGATGGCGATCTCGCCGATCTCGTAACTTCACTGAAGGTGCCTGAAAAGGCTGTGAAACTCACAGCTCGGCAGCGCTCACGGTTGCACCGCTACTCACTAGCGGACGGTCTCCTCTACTATCAGGTAGACGAAAGCGACGAGCCCCGTATCGTGGTTCCCAACGACGAGAACTTACGTCATCGAGTCCTCTACGAGGCACACGACACGCCGCTCAGCGGTCATCTTGGCCGAGAGAAGACGTATACGTCTGTGGCGCGCAACTTCTGGTGGCCACATATGTATAAGTGGGTGCGCACGTACGTGCAGACGTGTGAGACGTGCCAACGCGTGAAGGCCGCCCCATCGTCGTCGGCTCCATTGATGAGCTTGCCGGTGCCGGCTGACTGTTGGCGCTCGGTGAGCATGGATTTCATCTTTGAGCTTCCGGCGGACACGCGCGGCCACACTGGCATCTTGGTCTTCGTCTGCCGACTGAGCAAGATGGTGCGGCTTGTCGCGGTGAAGAAGAGCGTGACGGCGCCGCAAGCGGCACAGCTCTTCGTCGATAATGTCTTTCGACACCATGGCCTCCCGGAGGCGTTCGTGAGTGATCGAGATCCGCGCTTTGTGTCACACTTTTGGACACACTTGTTCCGTCTTCTCGGTACGAGATTGGACATGTCCACAGCGGACCATCCACAGACCGATGGTCAGACGGAGCGCGTGAACCGAGTGTTGGAAGACGTACTGCGCAGCATCTGCACTGAAGACCCCACCAAGTGGAGCACGCTGCTACCCCAAGTGGAGTTTGCGCTGAATAATGCTGTGCATTCGTCGACGGGTTTCACCCCATTTTACGTAAATGGCTTGCGGCATCCGCGTACGCCGCTATCGTTGCCACCGGCTTCGAGTTTGGGTGGGGGAGAGGCTATCGCCGAAGATTCGCGTGGCCTTCAAGGCCTCCGTTCGTCCGTCAAACGGAACCTCCTCACGTTCATCGAGACAAGTGAAGCAGTACGACAGCGCGTCCGGGACGCTATGGCGGCTGCTCAAGACACGCAAAAGGAACACAGTGACAGGCAAGGGCGTAAGAACACGCACGTGTTTAAACTTGGGGACCAGGTCCTCTTAAACGCTAAGAATCTCCCTATCCAGGCAGCCACTGCGGTGGGCAGCACCAAGCTTCGGCCACGATTCGTGGGGCCGTTCACGGTCATTGGGGTCCACGGCAACGCGTACACGCTGGACCTGCCATCGGCCATGGCCACGCATCCAACGTTCTACGTGGGCTTGCTCAAGCCATATCGCCCGGCTGAGGCA
Organism: Phytophthora ramorum; assembly: GCF_020800215.1. Lineage (NCBI taxonomy): Eukaryota > Oomycota > Peronosporomycetes > Peronosporales > Peronosporaceae > Phytophthora > Phytophthora ramorum. The sequence goes on along the minus strand of NW_027150667.1, from coordinate 487,045 downwards.
GACGACTCTGAGAGTCCGACGAGTTCGAATACTGCCGAAGGACGCTCGCCATCATCTGCATCAAGTCAGCTTGGGGTGGGGCTGGAACAGCCGGCGGAGCAGCGGCCCTCTGAGGGGTCTGATCCTCCAGTGCGCCCACGCGGGCATAGAGCTGTCGGATCCAGTGAAGATGATCCCGAAGGGCACCGCGGTCCTCCTGAAGAGCTCGTTCGCTCTCCGAGCAGCGGTGAGCGACCTGACGAAGCTCCTGCTCGAGGCCATCAGCCCGCGGTTGCAGATCATGCGCTCCGCGCTCAAGACGACCTAAATCGTGAGGGACGTCCCGTCTTGACTCAACAGTCGACTCGACAAGATGCACGCGACCGCGTAGGGACACAAGATCCGACCGTTGCATCTCCAGCAGCCTTTGGCAGCCCTCCACAGCAGTCAGGAGGCTCCCCCGGACCGACGAGACGTCTTTCGTCGAGGTGTACGACACCGACGAGTGACGCGAGGCGTCCGGGTCCGTCGACACGTCCGTGGCGTCCCCTGCCCCCACTGATTGGTAATGAGGGCGCTCTCTACTATCATGTCGAGAGGATACTGAAGCGCCGCGGGCGTATCGGTCACTACCAGTATCTGGTGAAGTGGCGCGGTTATCCAGAGGATCAAAACACGTGGGAGTCTGGAAGCCGCCTCTCGGAGGACTGCGCCGACCTCGTGGACGCTTATGAGCGTTCCCACGGAGCCGGTCGGCGTTAACCCGGCCAAGAACACTTCGAGGTTCTATCGGCTGGGACTGCCAGGACTTCTGGACCTTCTGAAGGACCTCCTCGAGGATGACCCCCGGGGTGGGCAGGTTGCGGTTGAAGCTGCGGGTGCGCCACTGGCCGTCGACGACCATCTTCGCCATACGAGGCCGAAGACGTCGCTGGGCGAGCCTATCGAGGCGATACGGAGAATCCGGAAACTCAGGCATGGGATATCCCAAGTGGCGGAGCCACTGCGTGAAATCAAGTTCGTTGGATTGACGGGCCAGGCCCGTGTCGTCGTACAAGACGACCGGACACTCGTCGTAGTGCGGCAACCTGTGCCCGGGTTCCCGACTCCACCGGAGATACTCGCTGTAGTCTCGGAAGGACCAGTATCGCAATGCGAGAAGTTGCTCTCGCGTTCGAGGAGTCGCAGACTCGTGATCGCGCTTCGAGTCTCGGCGCTGCTCGATGGCGACCTTCACATCTCGAGCGCGCTCGCTGAGATGTTGTCGGTTGTCGCGCTGCAGCAGCTCAAGCGGGACGTCGTCTTCACTACAAACGTTGGTGATGACTTGCGGTTCCCGCTCGGTCGATGGGATTCGACGCGCAGGCTCGGCCTTCGCTCGCTCCGTGTTGCGCTCAACGGCAGCCTTGCTGCGAGGAGTCATGGGACTCCCTGGATGGAGAGCGCGTTGCTGCTCCGTGAGCTTGGGGGAAGCATTGGGGTCGTTGACCTCCCCTTGCTCGAGTCCCTTCTCGGAGTCCGACTCGCCGTAGTCGCCCTCGTTCGAGACGTCCTCCGGAGGCGAACGCTTCGCGTCCCGAATCGGGCATTGATCAACCTCCATCTCCGTGACGGACGAAGTCCGATCGGCGGCAGCCTGCCCATCGCCCGCAGGTTGCGAATCAGGGGCGTCGTGCGCTGTGTGAGCCTCTCCTTCGTTTGTCGAGTCCCGCGGGGCACCCGGCTGGGTTTCATCAGGCGTAGAGGCCCCGACACTAGCTCTTGGAGTTTCCTTGCCGCTGGCCGAGGTCGTTGGAGGCGTTGCCGTAGATGCCGACGGCGTATGCTGGTCGTCCGCTCCTGGAGCCTCCTCCATGTCGACATCCGGGCAATCCTCGTCGCCAAGAATGAGCCCAGGGTTCGTACAGTCGGTGTCCGACTCGCTGCTGCTGCTGGTCTCCTGCGGACCGGGCAGCTGCACCGCTGTGCGCTTGCTGCTGGATCGGGACTTGGTCTTGGCAGGCTTGGCTCGAGAGGGCGGATCGCCCGGCTTCTTGGAAGCGGATTTTGCTCTCGGGTGTTTGGGAGGCTTCTTCGCATGGGCGGCATCGCCTTTCTTCTTGGCATCGGCAGCGCTACGCGCTTTTGCTCCGCCTGTCTTCGCCATCCCGGATGTGGGCGTCTCGGTCGCGTGCCCGTTGGGCCTGGTGTGTCCTCGGTGCGTGTTCACTCGGGCGCAAAATGCGGAATGAGGCAGGGCCTTCTTCGTCGCTGGATTCCCCCTGGGACAGGTGCTTCCCGTTTGGGTGTGGGAGGGTGTAATGGGGCCACGCTGGCCTACACCGTTGCCGAGCAAAAGAACTTGTGAAAGGGGGAGACCCATTGTTCTTCGGTGTGGTTCACACTGGTCACCTTAAGTACGAGTACGTACTTCACACGAATTGGTGTGTGGCACTCGGCAGCACGTTAAGTACGATGGTGTACATCACACTAGGTACGGAGTCGGACTTACCGTAGCGGATCAATGGGGGCCACCCATTTGGAAGATCGTCAGTTTAGACAGGAGTTCAGTATGCAGATAGTTTACAGTAGTTAGAACCTTACAAGTGAGATTAATACAGACAGTTTAACTCTAACCTGGAAGTTCGCAAGTCGTTTGGTACTCGGTACCCGGAAACGACTGGAAGGCAAGCTTACAACAGAGACGCCAGGCGTCTGTTGTGGTTAGCGCGTTAACGCTTCCTCTAAGGCTAAGGTGCGTGTGTAGCGGGGCTACACATTCGGTTCACCTCCTACCTTAGTGCAACATGCACTAAGGCACACATTCAGGTGACCACCACAGGGTGGTCCACATTCATAGCAAAAGGCATATGACTGGCAGAAAGTAACACCTTTCTACCAATGAGAGTCATTCAATAGATAGGGGTTCTGCCAGCCATCCAATGGTAGAACCTCTCATTAGAAATATCAGTTTTAGGAGGAAACCCCATTTACAATCAATACAGTTCTCATTTACCACCAAAGCTATCGTTCGGTTCCTTTATCTAGGTTTAAGTATACTTGTGGATACAAGTATACTGAACTTAAGTAAATTACTCCTACGCTTCCTCCTACACGTGCGCACACGTGTAAGCTTAAGTAGTGGGTCTAAGCAGACCCATTACACCTGGTAGCACTTTGTAGTCCGTCCAACGACCGACTAACACGTTCGTATGGAATACGAACGCGGGGCTGAGAACCTGCCCTCGGACAGTAACATGTCCGTGGGTAGCCCAAACACGTCTGCAACGCATGTTGCGCGTGCAGACTGCCCCCACGTGTCGGAACCAGAGTGGGAGGCCCTCCAACGACTGTCAACAGTCATTGGGGAAGCGGCGGTAGCAACGATGTTGCGAACGCTATCGCCGACGGAGCAACACGGTGTTGCTCTGGGTTTCATCGTGAAGGAACAGCGTGCAACCACTGCTCGAGCTTCGGTGTCGCCATCGGCCACACCGCGCGTGGAGTCATTAAAACTCCACGTAAGCAGCTACGTTGGAAGAGAGGGCGAACCTCTCCTCCGTTGGCTTGTCGAGGTCGACACTGCCATTACGGCTCGACGTATCGTCGACCCGTTGTCGAAGGTTGCGTTCGCCATGTCATGTCTTGGCGGACGAGCGAGGAGTTGGGCGTACGGACGCCGACTCACAGATCCTACGTGCTTTAGCACGTACGAAGAGTTCAAGGAGGAGCTCAAACTAGCGTTTGAGCCCCCGCAGAACGAGTTCCGATCGAGGGCGGAGTTCCTCGATCTGCAACAGGGCAAGCATGACGTGCATGCTTACGCCCAAAGAGCACGGTACTTGGTCTCGAACATCGTGACCAACCCGATCGACGAGGTGATAAAGGTCGTCACGTTCATGAAAGGCCTTAGAGACGGGCCTGTGAAGACCTATCTCTTCCGAGAGTATCCCAATACTCTCGAGGCTGCCATTGCGCTCGCAATGCAAGAAGAGTTTAGCCTGCGGCAGGCTAAACTGCATGTGAACGCCCCGCGGCTGATGCCATGACCGGTGGTAAGGCCGTCGGGAGGTCCCGAACCAATGGACCTCTCGAGTGCGACCGCTGCTGGGAACCAGCAGCGTCGTGGATCAACGGATGTGCGTTGTTTCCGCTGCGGAAACATCGGTCACTACGCCCGCGAGTGCACAGCACCTGTGCACGCGGCGAGGAGCCGTCGTGGCGATAATGGGTATCGTCACGGGCAATAAAAAAACTAAAGGGACCAGTAGGCGCGGGGCGCCCTGCTGGTGATGCGATCGAGCGTGTCGACATCGGACACGCTGCAATGAAGATCGCTGCCCCCAGTGAGAGTCAATCTCACTGCAAGAAGCAAGATGACAAGCCGAACCTTGTCATCCTGAAGGTAAGCTCGAAGAGAGAGAAGTCTCTTTGTGCTCTAGTGGACTGTGGAGCGTCGAACAACTTTGTTCGACTGCAGAGCCTTCCAAGGCTTGACTTCGAGGAGGTGAAAACACCTCGAAGTCTATTGGAAGTGAGGCTAGCAACGGGTGTCGTTGTTAGAACCGAGAAGCGTATCGTACGCGTACGCTTCTCATATCAAGAGAAGGAGTTCGTCGACGAGCTTATCGTCCTGGACTGGACGATAAGTTCGATATGGTGTTGGGCATGCCGTGGCTTGCACGGCATGATCCGGTGATCGACTGGACGAAGCGCACGATCGTGTGCTTCAGGAGCAGCAGCAGCGCGACAGAGAGCGATGGCCCTGTCGGCGCAGCACATGCACCACGTGGTGCATGCGGCCCTCCATCAGAGACAGCGCGGAATGCGGCTGTCTCCGGTCACCCGAAGCGAACGTCAACGACTGCGAGAGTCGTTGGGAGAAGATGTGAACCGAATCAGCAGGGCCTGGTTCAATCCGATTCGAGAGGGTCTCGAAGCGTCCGGGGCGACGCGGTAATGTCGACAGGTAATGTCGACACACAATTGGTCGAAAGACACTCCGCCGTTAGGCGTAGAGGTAAAGAAGACGCGTCGGCTCTGGGAGCCGACGCTGCAAGCAGTGCGGACGGTTGCAAACGTCCCGCACCGGAAATGCTTGCGAGCTCGCGTGCAGCCGGGCTGCACGACGAAGTGGTGCGCGATCAAGCCCGGCTTGAACGCGTGCGCCCGCGGGTAGAACCCGCCGGCGAATACAAGGAACAACTGTCCACGGCCGGGCCTGGACAAGAAGAAACTCGCGGAGCCGGGCTCCGCACGAGAAGTGAACGGCGCAAGCGATCAAAGCTGCGCAAGTCTCGGTCAGGGACCGAGACGCTACAAGCAGTGTCTGCCGGGCAGACACAGGAGTTGGAGACGACCGTCGAGACATTGAGTGTCTTGACGCGTACGAGTATTGGTCTCCAATACAAGAAGATGAGGCTGAATAATCCTCCGACGTTAGCGTCGGAGTTGATGTCGCTCCCAGTCACAAGCTGGAAGCGTTTCGCTCGCGACCTGCACGATGGACGCATCGAGCAGATCTGCATCCTCTCGGACGTCGAGAGGATGACGTATGAAGCAGAAGAGCTGAATCAGCTCATCTCTGAGGGCGCGGACGCCCTCAGCGCGAAGTCGAAGAAGGAACGCTTCGACGAGCAAGGCTGGGACTCGCTCAAGGCGAGCCCCTTTTACAAGGTCTTGCGTGAGTACAAGGATGTACTCCCGGACGACATTCCTGCGGAGTTACCGCAGGATAAGGGTGTTCAGCACGAGATTGATCTCGTGCCGGGAACGAAGTACTGCGTCACGCGACAGTGGCCACTGCCGCGTGAGCAAGTCAAGGCAATCGACGACTTCTTTGAAAGTCGTCGCAATGCAGGACAAGTGCGGGAATCGAAGTCCCCGCACAGCGCGCCTACGTTCTGTGTCAAGAAACCACAGGGCGGGTGGCGCATCGTTCATGCGTACAACAAGCTGAACGATGCGACGGTACCGGCGCAAACGCCGATACCTCGAAAAGATGTGATCATCGATTCGATGACCTCGAGTACTATCTTCAGTACTCTGGATCTGAGAGACGGGTTCTATCAGATCCTCATGCGTGAGAGTGATATCCCTCTCACGGCGGTAAGCACTCCGAGCGGCATGCTCTGGGAGTGGCTCGTGATGCCGCAGGGGCTGAAGAACGCCCCAGCGACGTTCAACAGGTGCGTCACGCACTTGTTGCGCTCGGTGCGCGACTTCGCACCGAGCTACTTCGACGACGTGTTCATTCACAGCCGGGCTGTGGATGGGAAATCGGATGTGGAGATGCATACAGAGCATCTCCGCAAGTTGCTTGAGCTCATGCGAAAGCACAAGCTCTACGCGAACCTGAAGAAGTGTATCTTCGGGGCGACCGAGATACCCGTACTTGGGTGTCTCGTGGGGAAGAACGGCGTACGCCCAGACTCAAAGTGATCAATGAATGGCCTACGCCTTCAAATGTAAAGGAACTGCGGCAGTTCCTTGGACTCGCCACGTACTTGTGCAAGTACATGAGCAACTACGCGGGCAAGATTCGCCCGCTGTCGCAGCTCTTAAAGAAAGAGGCTGCATGGGAATGGACTGCTGATTGTCAGCAGGCCTTCGAAGCAGTCAAGCAGGGCTTGACTGAGGCGCCGATATTGGCGGTGGCCGACCAAGATCGCCCATTCCACGTTGTGTGCGATGCATCCGATTTCGCGATCGGATGCGCACTGATGCAACTCGATCACGAAGGTCGTGATCGTGTGGTTTACTACCAATCGCGTCAGCTGAAGCCAGCTGAGAGCAACTACCCGGTGCATGACAAGGAACTCCTTGCCATGAAGTATGCACTCGCTAAGTTTCGAGTGTATCTACTTGGGAGTAGACCATTCGTGGTCTACACCGACCACGCATCGTTGCGTACGGCGATCAAGTCGCCGCACATATCCCAAAGAATGGCACGGTGGCTGTCATTCTTTGCTGAATACAACTTCCAGGTTGAGTACAAACCTGGAAGGTTGAATGTCGTGGCCGACGCGCTTTCGCGTCGACCAGATTATGCGGTGCAAGAGGCCGACGCCAACGCAGTTGGCGTCGTCAGGACGACTACACCCTCGTCGTCCTTGTCGGATGACGTGAAGGCCGCATACGCACATGATGCGGATGCGAAGCAGTTGTTGGAGTACTTCTCCACACCTTCTGACAAGTCTCGTCAGAAGCTGGCCAAACACCTTCGTGCCCGTGTACACCGTTATCGTGTACACAATGGTCTGCTGCTTTACAGCGCAGTTGACGACAACGCAGATCGCATTGTCGTGCCGGATGATCATGAGCTGAAGCTCAAGATCACGTACGAGTACCACGATGCCCCGACATCGGGACATCCTGGCCGTGAGAAGACATATTTGCTTCTCACGCGTGACTTCTATTGGAGTCACCAGTACAAGTGGGTACGCAAGTACGTTCGTGCTTGCGAGGTATGCCAGCGCGTGAAGCCTGCGCCCAACTCGCAGGCTCCGCTTCAATCACTACCGACTCCGTCGGAGTGCTGGCAGTCCATTTCAATGGACTTTGTTTTTGGTCTTCCGCAAGACAACAAGCGGAGGACTGGTATTGTGGTCTTTGTTGACCGCTTCAGAAAGATGGTGCATCTTGCTGCAGTACCAGCCGAGGTGACAGCCAAACAGACGGCATGTCTGTTTGTCGACATGGTGTTTAGACACCATGGTATGCCACTCGACATCGTGTCGGATCGGGATCCGCGCTTTACAGCGCGATTCTGGCAAGAAGTGTTTACACTTCTTGGGACGCAGTTGTCCATGTCGACTGCGGATCACCCACAGTCCGACGGACAAACAGAGCGTGTCAACCGCGTGCTGGTTGACACCATGAAGAGCTACGCGCACTCGTTCCATCAATGGAGCGACTGCTTGCCGATGGCGGAGTTCGCCATCAACAACTCGGTGCATGCCTCGACAGGACACACACCGTTCTACGTGAATGCCATGAGGCACCCACGCGTACCGAGCGTACTCGGTGCGGTAGCTCCTTCCTTAAGTGGGGGAGGATATCCGGTTAATTCAAAACAACCGGATAAGCACGCTGATACGAGCAATGTATCAGCTGTGACGACTCGCGCACGTACTGCGCGCAGTCATGGCGACGAAAAGACAGTGTCTACGACGGGCGTAGACACTCCAAACGACAACGAACATCACGCGCAGGCCGGGCCTGCTGCGAACAAGGAGCACGAACTGAACCAGGGGTTCAGCTCGGATGCAATGGACTTTGTCCAGCGCCGACAAGCCGTAATTCGGTTTGTCCAGGACGCGATAGCAGCTTCTGTCGATCGACAGAAGCTGAATGCCGATAACACCGGCAGGGGAAACACAAATGAATTCAAAGTTGGTTCATTAGTTCTGTTAGCTACTCAGAACCTAGCTAAACATGCAGTTTCCGATTTCGGAGCAAGCAAGCTTGCTCCGCGCTTCATTGGGCCATTCCCCGTGTTGGCGAAGCATGGCAACGCGTACACACTGGACATACCGTCCAGCATGCGCTTGCACCCAACGTTTTACGTTGGGCGACTGAAGCCGTACGTGCAGCACGAGTCACCTACGTCTGGTGACCCGCCAAAGCGCTCTCGAGCGCGGCGACGCGCTTCGAGACGCCAGAGAGTCTCATCCCGACCTCGACCTTTACGTTCGAGGTCGTCTGCGCAACCTCCGCGAGCTGAGCCTTCAACAAGCTCAGCTCCTGACGCAGAGCAGCGAACTGCGACGCTTGGAGACGCTCAACAGCCTCCAAGCGAGACTCAAGGTTTGGTTGACCAAACCCGGGGAGTCTTCCCGCCCCCCCCCCCCACCCCCGTTGCGAGACGCACGCGGGGCAACTCGCTGGATCGTCCAGCGAATTGTTGGTCATCGGAACCAGACCCGAGGTCCGGTTCATTTTCGTATTCGTTGGAGAGGATTTCCTCCCCAACACGATACGTGGGAATCACGGAATGTCCTGATGGAGGACATTCCGGAAATGGTGACGGCGTACGAAGGCCGCCACCACCACCTCCGCCGAAGGGCGTAAAACTTGGGCGAGCGCTGTAGTCGCCTACAGCACTCGAATAAGTGCTGCGATTATCCGCAGCACTAGAAGACGCCTGCGCCTGAAAACTGGCGCGCAGGGTCTTGAGGTCGTCAGGTACACACATGGACGTGTACCCGTTGACGTCCCGCTCGGTGATGCGTACTGCTCCGGAGTAGCAGTACTCACAAGCAGTGTCATAAGGCACTGCGCAAGGAAGTCCAATACCGACTGCACCATGGTGCAGTCGTTCAAGTTTACCACGCTTCGAGAACTTCTCGTAGCGCTCCCGCGCCTGGCTAATCCGGTCGCGATAGCCAGCGGGGTTCTTGTTGAAGTTTTCAACAAAGGCACTCCAACTTTGACAAAGTGCCTGCCACTCGGGCACTTTGCTTCTGCGAGAAGTCTTCTTGCTCGCAAACCATCGGAGCTCATGGAAGAGCCCGATGTAGTAGTCGCGCCTTTGATTCGTTAACGGATCAAAGTGTAATCGCTTTGCGACGTCATCGTCAACGATGGCGTTGCACGAGTACAGCGCGTACAGATTCGGTGGCGCGGTCGCACCGAATCGGCTGCCGATCTCAGACTGAGACGGCATCCACGGCTCGCGCACTGGCTCAGTGTGCGAGGCCGCAACAACAGCGGATGGAGCGGAGTCATCTCCATCCCGCGGAGTCGTTAAGGCTCCAGCGGCAGCGAGCGGTGTTCCACTACCGCTGGGCGAACGCTTCGAGCCCGAAGCGTTCGAGTCGTCCCCACGTGGACGACGCAGACCCACGTTGAGGTCAGTGTGGCCCGGAGACAAGGTGTCCTTGTCTCCTTCGAGTTCCCCCTCCTCGACTTCACTCCCGTAGTCGAGGGGAACTCCCTCTCCACCCGGAGAGTAGATACCCACTCCGGTTTCGACAGCAATGATCTTGCCTGTCTTGTTTCGGATGGCATGTTTCTCATGCCATCTCGAGTGGTATCCAGCAACAGAGAGGCGACTCTCTGTTGCCGCGCTTGTCGACATCGCCGTCGAGGCGATGCCAGTAGCGGTCGTGGCTGAGGTAGCGGCCGTCGTCGCCTTGGAGGCGACGACAGCACTTGCTGTTGTCGAAGCGGCCGGCGTCTTAGACGAAGACGTCGTTGGCGTGCTCATTGGGAATGAGCACGTGTTCTCCCGAAGAAAATACGGATTGACGTGTCGAGACCGGCACGTCAAATCCTAACGGGGGGATGGTGTAGCGGGGCTACACAGTCGGTTCACCTCCTACCTTAGTGCAACATGCACTAAGGGATACATTCAGGTGACCATGGTCCACATTCATAGCAAAAGCATATGACTGGTAGAAAGTATCACCTTTCTACCAATGAGAGTCATTCAATAGATAGGGGTTCTGCCAGCCATCCAATGGCAGAACCTCTCATTAGAAATATCAGTTTTAGGAGGAAACCCCATTTACAATCAATACAGTTCTCATTTGGCACCAAAGCTATCGTTCGGTTCCTTTGTCTTAGTTTAAGTATACTTGTGGATACAAGTATACTGAACTTAAGTAAATTACTCCTACGCTTCCTCATACACGTGCGCACACGTGTAAGCTAAAGTAGTGGATCTAAGCAGACTCATTACACAACCTGGAAGTTGTATTCAGCAAAGAATGACAGCCACCGTGCCATTCTTTGGGATATGTGCGGCGACTTGATCGCCGTACGCAACGATGCGTGGTCGGTGTAGAACCACGAATGGTCTACTCCCAAGTAGATACACTCGAAACTTAGCGAGTGCATACTTCATGGCAAGGAGTTCCTTGTCATGCACCGGGTAGTTGCTCTCAGCTGGCTTCAGCTGACGCGATTGGTAGTAAACCACACGATCACGACCTTCGTGATCGAGTTGCATCAGTGCGCATCCGATCGCGAAATCGGATGCATCGCACACAACGTGGAATGGGCGATCTTGGTCGGCCACCGCCAATATCGGCGCCTCAGTCAAGCCCTGCTTGACTGCTTCGAAGGCCTGCTGACAATCAGCAGTCCATTCCCATGCAGCCTCTTTCTTTAAGAGCTGCGACAGCGGGCGAATCTTGCCCGCGTAGTTGCTCACGTACTTGCACAAGTACGTGGCGAGTCCAAGGAACTGCCGCAGTTCCTTTACATTTGAAGGCGTAGGCCATTCATTGATCACTTTGAGTCTGGGCGTACGCCGTTCTTCCCCACGAGACACCCAAGTACGGGTATCTCGGTCGCCCCGAAGATACACTTCTTCAGGTTCGCGTAGAGCTTGTGCTTTCGCATGAGCTCAAGCAACTTGCGGAGATGCTCTGTATGTGTGACGGGGGTCACACGCTGTAATGAGTCTGCTTAGACCCACTACTTTAGCTTACACGTGTGCGCACGTGTATGAGGAAGCGTAGGAGTAATTTACTTAAGTTCAGTATACTTGTATCCACAAGTATACTTAAACTAAGACAAAGGAACCGAACGATAGCTTTGGTGCCAAATGAGAACTGTATTGATTGTAAATGGGGTTTCCTCCTAAAACTGATATTTCTAATGAGAGGTTCTGCCATTGGATGGCTGGCAGAACCCCTATCTATTGAATGACTCTCATTGGTAGAAAGGTGATACTTTCTACCAGTCATATGCTTTTGCTATGAATGTGGACCATGGTCACCTGAATGTATCCCTTAGTGCATGTTGCACTAAGGTAGGAGGTGAACCGACTGTGTAGCCCCGCTACACCATCCCCCCGTTAGGATTTGACGTGCCGGTCTCGACACGTCAATCCGTATTTTCTTCGGGAGAACACGTGCTCATTCCCAATGAGCACGCCAACGACGTCTTCGTCTAAGACGCCGGCCGCTTCGACAACAGCAAGTGCTGTCGTCGCCTCCAAGGCGACGACGGCCGCTACCTCAGCCACGACCGCTACTGGCATCGCCTCGACGGCGATGTCGACAAGCGCGGCAACAGAGAGTCGCCTCTCTGTTGCTGGATACCACTCGAGATGGCATGAGAAACATGCCATCCGAAACAAGACAGGCAAGATCATTGCTGTCGAAACCGGAGTGGGTATCTACTCTCCGGGTGGAGAGGGAGTTCCCCTCGACTACGGGAGTGAAGTCGAGGAGGGGGAACTCGAAGGAGACAAGGACACCTTGTCTCCGGGCCACACTGACCTCAACGTGGGTCTGCGTCGTCCACGTGGGGACGACTCGAACGCTTCGGGCTCGAAGCGTTCGCCCAGCGGTAGTGGAACACCGCTCGCTGCCGCTGGAGCCTTAACGACTCCGCGGGATGGAGATGACTCCGCTCCATCCGCTGTTGTTGCGGCCTCGCACACTGAGCCAGTGCGCGAGCCGTGGATGCCGTCTCAGTCTGAGATCGGCAGCCGATTCGGTGCGACCGCGCCACCGAATCTGTACGCGCTGTACTCGTGCAACGCCATCGTTGACGATGACGTCGCAAAGCGATTACACTTTGATCCGTTAACGAATCAAAGGCGCGACTACTACATCGGGCTCTTCCATGAGCTCCGATGGTTTGCGAGCAAGAAGACTTCTCGCAGAAGCAAAGTGCCCGAGTGGCAGGCACTTTGTCAAAGTTGGAGTGCCTTTGTTGAAAACTTCAACAAGAACCCCGCTGGCTATCGCGACCGGATTAGCCAGGCGCGGGAGCGCTACGAGAAGTTCTCGAAGCGTGGTAAACTTGAACGACTGCACCATGGTGCAGTCGGTATTGGACTTCCTTGCGCAGTGCCTTATGACACTGCTTGTGAGTACTGCTACTCCGGAGCAGTACGCATCACCGAGCGGGACGTCAACGGGTACACGTCCATGTGTGTACCTGACGACCTCAAGACCCTGCGCGCCAGTTTTCAGGCGCAGGCGTCTTCTAGTGCTGCGGATAATCGCAGCACTTATTCGAGTGCTGTAGGCGACTACAGCGCTCGCCCAAGTTTTACGCCCTTCGGCGGAGGTGGTGGTGGCGGCCTTCGTACGCCGTCACCATTTCCGGAATGTCCTCCATCAGGACATTCCGTGATTCCCACGTATCGTGTTGGGGAGGAAATCCTCTCCAACGAATACGAAAATGAACCGGACCTCGGGTCTGGTTCCGATGACCAACAATTCGCTGGACGATCCAGCGAGTTGCCCCGCGTGCGTCTCGCAACGGGGGTGGGGGGGGGGGGGGGGGGGGGGCGGGAAGACTCCCCGGGTTTGGTCAACCAAACCTTGAGTCTCGCTTGGAGGCTGTTGAGCGTCTCCAAGCGTCGCAGTTCGCTGCTCTGCGTCAGGAGCTGAGCTTGTTGAAGGCTCAGCTCGCGGAGGTTGCGCAGACGACCTCGAACGTAAAGGTCGAGGTCGGGATGAGACTCTCTGGCGTCTCGAAGCGCGTCGCCGCGCTCGAGAGCGCTTTGGCGGGTCACCAGACGTAGGTGACTCGTGCTGCACGTACGGCTTCAGTCGCCCAACGTAAAACGTTGGGTGCAAGCGCATGCTGGACGGTATGTCCAGTGTGTACGCGTTGCCATGCTTCGCCAACACGGGGAATGGCCCAATGAAGCGCGGAGCAAGCTTGCTTGCTCCGAAATCGGAAACTGCATGTTTAGCTAGGTTCTGAGTAGCTAACAGAACTAATGAACCAACTTTGAATTCATTTGTGTTTCCCCTGCCGGTGTTATCGGCATTCAGCTTCTGTCGATCGACAGAAGCTGCTATCGCGTCCTGGACAAACCGAATTACGGCTTGTCGGCGCTGGACAAAGTCCATTGCATCCGAGCTGAACCCCTGGTTCAGTTCGTGCTCCTTGTTCGCAGCAGGCCCGGCCTGCGCGTGATGTTCGTTGTCGTTTGGAGTGTCTACGCCCGTCGTAGACACTGTCTTTTCGTCGCCATGACTGCGCGCAGTACGTGCGCGAGTCGTCACAGCTGATACATTGCTCGTATCAGCGTGCTTATCCGGTTGTTTTGAATTAACCGGATATCCTCCCCCACTTAAGGAAGGAGCTACCGCACCGAGTACGCTCGGTACGCGTGGGTGCCTCATGGCATTCACGTAGAACGGTGTGTGTCCTGTCGAGGCATGCACCGAGTTGTTGATGGCGAACTCCGCCATCGGCAAGCAGTCGCTCCATTGATGGAACGAGTGCGCGTAGCTCTTCATGATGTCAACCAACACGCGGTTGACACGCTCTGTTTGTCCGTCGGACTGTGGGTGATCCGCAGTCGACATGGACAACTGCGTCCCAAGAAGTGTAAACACTTCTTGCCAGAATCGCGCTGTAAAGCGCGGATCCCGATCCGACACGATGTCGAGTGGCATACCATGGTGTCTAAACACCATGTCGACAAACAGACATGCCGTCTGTTTGGCTGTCACCTCGGCTGGTACTGCAGCAAAATGTACCATCTTGCTGAAGCGGTCAACAAAGACCACAATACCAGTCCTCCGCTTGTTGTCTTGCGGAAGACCAAAAACAAAGTCCATTGAAATGGACTGCCAGCACTCCGACGGAGTCGGTAGTGATTGAAGCGGAGCCTGCGAGTTGGGCGCAGGCTTCACGCGCTGGCATACCTCGCAAGCACGAACGTACTTGCGTACCCACTTGTACTGGTGACTCCAATAGAAGTCACGCGTGAGAAGCAAATATGTCTTCTCACGGCCAGGATGTCCCGATGTCGGGGCATCGTGGTACTCGTACGTGATCTTGAGCTTCAGCTCATGATCATCCGGCACGACAATGCGATCTGCGTTGTCGTCAACTGCGCTGTAAAGCAGCAGACCATTGTGTACACGATAACGGTGTACACGGGCACGAACGATCTGCGTTGTCGTCGACTGCGCTGTAAAGCAGCAGACCATTGTGTACACGATAACGGTGTACACGGGCACGAAGGTGTTTGGCCAGCTTCTGACGAGACTTGTCAGAAGGTGTGGAGAAGTACTCCAACAACTGCTTCGCATCCGCATCATGTGCGTATGCGGCCTTCACGTCATCCGACAAGGACGACGCCAACTGCGTTGGCGTCGGCCTCTTGCACCGCATAATCTGGTCGACGCGAAAGCGCGTCGGCCACGACATTCAACCTTCCAGGTTTGTACTCAACCTGGAAGTTGTATTCAGCAAAGAATGACAGCCACCGTGCCATTCTTTGGGATATGTGCGGCGACTTGATCGCCGTACGCAACGATGCGTGGTCGGTGTAGAACCACGAATGGTCTACTCCCAAGTAGATACACTCGAAACTTAGCGAGTGCATACTTCATGGCAAGGAGTTCCTTGTCATGCACCGGGTAGTTGCTCTCAGCTGGCTTCAGCTGACGCGATTGGTAGTAAACCACACGATCACGACCTTCGTGATCGAGTTGCATCAGTGCGCATCCGATCGCGAAATCGGATGCATCGCACACAACGTGGAATGGGCGATCTTGGTCGGCCACCGCCAATATCGGCGCCTCAGTCAAGCCCTGCTTGACTGCTTCGAAGGCCTGCTGACAATCAGCAGTCCATTCCCATGCAGCCTCTTTCTTTAAGAGCTGCGACAGCGGGCGAATCTTGCCCGCGTAGTTGCTCACGTACTTGCACAAGTACGTGGCGAGTCCAAGGAACTGCCGCAGTTCCTTTACATTTGAAGGCGTAGGCCATTCATTGATCACTTTGAGTCTGGGCGTACGCCGTTCTTCCCCACGAGACACCCAAGTACGGGTATCTCGGTCGCCCCGAAGATACACTTCTTCAGGTTCGCGTAGAGCTTGTGCTTTCGCATGAGCTCAAGCAACTTGCGGAGATGCTCTGTATGCATCTCCACATCCGATTTCCCATTCACAGCTCGGCTGTGAATGAACACGTCGTCGAAATAGCTCGGTGCGAAGTCGCGCACCGAGCGCAACAAGTGCGTGACGCACCTGTTGAACGTCGCTGGGGCGTTCTTCAGCCCCTGCGGCATCATGAGCCACTCCCAGAGCATGCCGCTCGGAGTGCTTACCGCTGTGAGAGGGATATCACTCTCACGCATGAGGATCTGATAGAACCCGTCTCTCAGATCCAGAGTACTGAAGATAGTACTCGAGGTCATCGAATCGATGATCACATCTTTTCGAGGTATCGGCGTCTGTGCCGGTACCGTCGCATCGTTCAGCTTGTTGTACGCATGAACGATGCGCCACCCGCCCTGTGGTTTCTTGACACAGAACGTAGGCGCGCTGTGCGGGGACTTCGATTCCCGCACTTGTCCTTCATTGCGACGACTTTCAAAGAAGTCGTCGATTGCCTTGACTTGCTCACGCGGCAGTGGCCACTGTCGCGTGACGCAGTACTTCGTTCCCGGCACGAGATCAATCTCGTGCTGAACACCCTTGTCCTGCGGTAACTCCGCAGGAATGTCATCCTTGTACTCACGCAAGACCTTGTAAAAGGGGCTCGCCTTGAGCGAGTCCCAGCCTTGCTCGTCGAAGCGTTCCTTCTTCGACTTCGCGCTGAGGGCGTCCGCGCCCTCAGAGATGAGCTGATTCAGCTCTTCTGCTTCATACGTCATCCTCTCGACGTCCGAGAGGATGCAGATCTGCTCGATGCGTCCATCGTGCAGGTCGCGAGCGAAACGCTTCCAGCTTGTGACTGGGAGCGACATCAACTCCGACGCTAACGTCGGAGGATTATTCAGCCTCATCTTCTTGTATTGGAGACCAATACTCGTACGCGTCAAGACACTCAATGTCTCGACGGTCGTCTCCAACTCCTGTGTCTGCCCGGCAGACACTGCTTGTAGCGTCTCGGTCCCTGACCGAGACTTGCGCAGCTTTGATCGCTTGCGCCGTTCACTTCTCGTGCGGAGCCCGGCTCCGCGAGTTTCTTCTTGTCCAGGCCCGGCCGTGGACAGTTGTTCCTTGTATTCGCCGGCGGGTTCTACCCGCGGGCGCACGCGTTCAAGCCGGGCTTGATCGCGCACCACTTCGTCGTGCAGCCCGGCTGCACGCGAGCTCGCAAGCATTTCCGGTGCGGGACGTTTGCAACCGTCCGCACTGCTTGCAGCGTCGGCTCCCAGAGCCGACGCGTCTTCTTTACCTCTACGCCTAACGGCGGAGTGTCTTTCGACCAATTGTGTGTCGACATTACCTGTCGACATTACCGCGTCGCCCCGGACGCTTCGAGACCCTCTCGAATCCGATTGAATCAGGCCCTGCTGATTCGGTTCACATCTTCTCCCAACGACTCTCGCAGTCGTTGGCGTTCGCTTGGGGTGATCGGAGACAGCCGCATTCCGCGCTGTCTCTGGTGGAGGGCCGCATGCACCACGCGGTGCATGTGCTGCGCCGACAGGGCCATCGCTCTCTGTCGCGCTGCTGCTGCTCCTGAAGCACACGATCGTGCGCTTCGTCCAGTCGATCACCGGATCATGCCGTGCAAGCCACGGCATGCCCAACACCATATCGAACTTATTGTCCAGTTCCAGGACGATAAGCTCGTCGACGAACTCCTTCTCTTGGTAAGAGAAGCGTACGCGTACGATACGCTTCTCGGTTCTAACAACGACACCCGTTGCTAGCCTCACTTCTAATAGACTTCGAGGTGTTTTCACCTCCTCGAAGTCAAGCCTTGGAAGGCTCTGCAGTCGAACAAAGTTGTTCGACGCACCACAGTCCACTAGAGCACGAAGAGACTTCTCTCTCTTCGAGCTTACCTTCAGGATGACAAGGTTAGGCTTGTCATCTTGCTTCTTGCAGTGAGATTGACTCTCACTGGGGGCAGCGATCTTCATTGCAGCGTGTCCGATGTCGACACGCTCGACCGTCGCCAGCAGGGCGCCCCGAGCCTGCTGGTCCCTCTAGTTTTTTATTGCCCGTGACGATACCCAGTATCGCCACGACGGCTCCTCGCCGCGTGCACAGGTGCTGTGCACTCGCGGGCGTAGTGACCGATGTTTCCGCAGCGGAAACAACGCACATCCGTTGATCCACGACGCTGCTGGTTCCCAGCAGCGGTCGCACTCGAGAGGTCCATTGGTTCGGGACCTCCCGACGGCCTTACCACCGGTCATGGCATCAGCCGCGGGGCGTTCACATGCAGTTTAGCCTGCCGCAGGCTAAACTCTTCTTGCATTGCGAGCGCAATGGCAGCCTCGAGAGTATTGGGATACTCTCGGAAGAGATAGGTCTTCACAGGCCCGTCTCTAAGGCCTTTCATGAACGTGACGACCTTTATCACCTCGTCGATCGGGTTGGTCACGATGTTCGAGACCAAGTACCGTGCTCTTTGGGCGTAAGCATGCACGTCATGCTTGCCCTGTTGCAGATCGAGGAACTCCGCCCTCGATCGGAACTCGTTCTGCGGGGGCTCAAACGCTAGTTTGAGCTCCTCCTTGAACTCCTCGTACGTGCTAAAGCACGTAGGGTCTGTGAGTCGGCGTCCGTACGCCCAACTCCTCGCTCGTCCGCCAAGACATGACATGGCGAACGCAACCTTCGACAACGGGTCGACGATACGTCGAGCCGTAATGGTAGTGTCGACCTCGACAAGCTAACGGAGGAGAGGTTCGCCCTCTCTTCCAACGTAGCTGCTTACGTGGAGTTTTAATGACTCCACGCGCGGTGTGGCCGATGGCGACACCGAAGCTCGAGCAGTGGTTGCACGCTGTTCCTTCACGATGAAACCCAGAGCAACACCGTGTTGCTCCGTCGGCGATAGCGTTCGCAACATCGTTGCTACCGCCGCTTCCCCAATGACTGTTGACAGTCGTTGGAGGGCCTCCCACTCTGGTTCCGACACGTGGGGGCAGTCTGCACGCGCAACATGCGTTGCAGACGTGTTTGGGCTACCCACGGACATGTTACTATCCGAGGGCAGGATCTCAGCCCCGCGTTCGTATTCCATACGAACGTGTTAGTCGGTCGTTGGACGGACTACAAAGTGCTACCAGGTGTAATGGGTCCGCTTAGACCCACTACTTAAGCTTACACGTGTGCGCACGTGTATGAGGAAGCGTAGGAGTAATTTACTTAAGTTCAGTATACTTGTATCCGCAAGTATACTTAAACCTAGATAAAGGAACCGAACGACAGCTTTGGTGCCAAATGAGAACTGTATTGATTGTAAATGGGGTTTCCTCCTAAAGCTGATATTCTAATGAGAGGTTCTACCATTGGATGGATGGCAGAACCCCTATCTATTGAATGACTCTCATTGGTAGAAAGGTGTTACTTTCTACCAGTCATATGTCTTATGCTATGAATGTGGACCACCCTGTGGAGTGGTCAACCTGAATGTATCCCTTAGTGCATGTTGCACTAAGGTAGGAGGTGAACCGAATGTGTAGCCCCGCTACAGTCGTGGCTGAGGCAGCGGCCGTCGTCGCCTTTGAGGCGACGACAGCACTTGCTGTTGTCGAAGCGGCCGGCGTCTTAGACGAAGACGTCGTTGGCGTGCTCATTGGGAATGAGCACGTGTTCTCCCGAAGAAAATACGGATTGACGTGTCGAGACCGGCACGTCAAATCCTAACGGGGGGATGGTGTAGCGGGGCTACACAGTCGGTTCACCTCCTACCTTAGTGCAACATGCACTAAGGGATACATTCAGGTGACCATGGTCCACATTCATAGCATAAGACATATGACTGGTAGAAAGTAACACCTTTCTACCAATGAGAGTCATTCAATAGATAGGGGTTCTGCCAGCCATCCAATGGCAGAACCTCTCATTAGAAATATCAGCTTTAGGAGGAAACCCCATTTACAATCAATACAGTTCTCATTTGGCACCAAAGCTATCGTTCGGTTCCTTTATCTAGGTTTAAGTATACTTGTGGATACAAGTATACTGAACTTAAGTAAATTACTCCTACGCTTCCTCATACACGTGCGCACACTTGTAAGCTTAAGTAGTGGGTCTAAGCAGACCCATTACATCTTGTCCTCGATGCAGCTGATTGTGACGTTGCTCTTGGAGTCACCTCAAAGGATAACCCAGGGCTTCGTTCACATGCTACTACCGGTGTTGTAATTAGTCGTGGCGGCGCTGTGGAGCTTGTGCCGTTTGGTAGTGAGTGCAGTTGCTGTAGTGGCTTGCGTAACCGCGTGTTCTGCCGATGATTACTTTCGGCGGGGTCGTTGTCGTGCACCGTCTGACAGAATCTACACTCGCGGTAGCCATAGCCTCCTCCAGCCTTCCCCAATTCTGGCAATAGTTTAAAGTGTCTAGCCTCCTGGGCGTGCGGGTGACCTGATGCCATCTTTTCTCCTTTTTGAGGCGAAGTATTACAGTGTGGGGCTAAGATACATCCGGCCAAATCCGGCCGGACTCGGCCATGGCCGTATGTCTTTAATCCCTCGGCAAAACCACGTTTCGGCCATCGATTGGCCGAAATATTAAGTCCCTACTGTCAACACTGCGGCAACTGCAGGTAGTTGTAAAAATAAATAGGCTACAAGATCCCCCACCGTATGCCATGAATAAGTAAATTGATTTTTGAAAATAGAACTCACATGTAGCGACTGTAGAAACCGTTACTAAAACAATTTACATTTGTGAACAGAATTCAGGTATTGTATGACTTGTTTTGCTGCTATTAATAATATAAAATATGAAATGGCACTTATGACAAGTGTCAAGGCCATCGGTTCTCGTATTTGTAACCATGAGCTGCTCTTCAAAACTAAGACTTGTATAACACGAAACGACAGCTGCCTTGTACAAGGGTTACAGTGAGTAAGATTTGTACTTTTCTACGAATTTATTGTATGTACTACAAAGCACAATACTTATATTATATGCGGACGGGTTAGATGACAAGCGAACCAAAGGTGTCATTCAACGCACGTGCAGTCAGCATTTGTACTGACTCGTCTTACTTAGCATCCGATCTGATGGAATGTTTCAACTGGCACTGGAGAAGGTCTACCCTCCCTCTTTTTCCTTCACCTTCTTTCAATGCATTTATGCACATGTAGTATACAGACAATCCTCTCCTTTGTGATAGCGTCGGGAACCACCACATTATCACTCGCTGGAGTTATTACAAGGCAGAAATGTGCCGTAAAATTGGTACATTTGAACTTAACAGCTCTACAGCGTCGACGTACAGCAGGCAGTACTGTGGAGCATCGAGAGCTGGAACGCCCTGCTTCCCAGCGTCTTCAGTAACTGCTGGAAGAAGACTGGCTTGCTTGACTACTACACGTGCGAGTACGCCGAGCCGGGCGTGGAGGATGACATCGTGAACGAGCTGGCAGAGATGCTGACGCGTCTCCACCCCTCGAATCCGATGTCGGTTGAAGAGCTGCTGAACCCACCGGACGAGAACATCCTCGCGGATGAACCAACGGACGAAGATTTCTGCCGGGTCGAGTCTTCAGAGCGCGAGAATGGGTGCGGTCAAGATGTCGGTGATGGCGGTATCGAGGACGAAGAAGAAGAAAGCACTTCTTCAACCTATCCAACGCCCGAAAACCTGTCCACAGAGGAGCTGAAGGAGCGTCTTCAATGGATAGCACAACTTTTCGTTACCGCCGGTGCGATGGGGGTCCGTTCAAGGGACGTTATCGGGCTTCGAACGATGCAGCGAGTATTTAGAGAGGAGCTTGCGTGTAGACAAGGCCACAAGCAGCAAAAGTCGATGCTCGACTTCTTCGGACGTCCTGCACCAAATGGACCTTAGCAATAGTTAAGCACCTTTGAATAGTGATAATGACGTGTTTTGTATCACAAACCAGTAACTAGAGGGTAGAGGTATATTTGACTCGTGCTTGTATGGTGACGGTCATCGGGAGCCCTCCCCATATCTCTCCGTGGAGGGTATCACTACTCAGGATATCACGACCGAGAGGATTGTCTGTATTCCAGCTACGACTCAACTACATACTGTACTGAACCAGTTTTGCGTCGTTGTCGGCGATGTATCCACGTTTTCTTTGCGCAAAAACGAAGGGCGATAACAGACATGAACATGGAATGGTCATTTCAGGTTTTCGCGTTTCAAAATGATACGAATATCAGATACTATTTTTTTATGGTTGGACTTTCCTACAACGAGATGATACTTGGGGTAAACCGAGCACGTTTATTAAGTGTCGAACGGCGCCATCTAGCTCTACGATGGCCCGCCATTGTGGTCGTGTGAAGCCCAGTGAGGTGCGGTGGGTCGAACTGTCAGGAAGACAATGACAATTCACAAGTTAACTTCCTAGCAGTGTTCGAATCCAAGCGGAGTGGCGTAAACTATTGAAAGCCAGCCAAATGACAATCCCAGGACTGCTCGGCTGCGATCGAATCCTAATCTCCTTGATGTGCCAGCTGCTTTCACCTTTGTCAAAAATAACATACTCGCGATATTACTATTCATCTACTGATTTGAATAACTACTAAAGCGCAATTATCACAATCTAAAACAATAGTCTCAGTGCTTAAGATTGACTTATGGAAATTCCTCTTTATTGGTTATTGATTGTATTCTTATCTGTACTATGCCATTTGACATGTAAAAGGAAGCTGAGTGCGATAACACACAATTCTGCTACACATGTACTGTACTCAAAGATCGCCAGCGATTCGAGGTGGTGGTGCCTCGAAAACGTTTACTGAGCCCGATGAGAAAAGTGTTTGGGAGACGATATTTATTGGTACACCAAGTTGACGGAATCAAAACTAGGCTGCTTGTCAGTCCCGTTGGTGAAATTCCCTTGACATGCAACGATATATATCGTTTTGTAATATTTCGTTGCGTACCGAATGTCTAAATGGGTTGTTGGTCTTTTCAAACGGATCAAGCGTTTTTATCGGTTCTCTTTCGGCAAAATGATGAATCCATAGACATGAATGTTCAGTTGAAGATCAACTTGGGACCTAGCTGAACGACGGACCAAGCGAGAGCTGGCGCAGACTGGGAAGCTGCAGTTCAAGCTGAGACCAAGTCCCCGTTGTACTAGCTGGAATGGATGGCTGTCGAGGGTGGAGGCCCTGCAGCAACCTGCATGTGTAGTGCGCGACCCTGAGCAAGCTAACATTCAGTCTCAATTTTGCCTACTCAAGCTCAAGGACTTCGCAACATAACAATGAATACCAAACAAATACAATCACGTCGCATTTTCTAGAAGTGTTTATGGCCGTTATGCACTCCACCAAGCAAAATTCTCCCATTCGGCATGCTTCATACTCGCTCATTATGTGCTTGGGCTATCTGAAAGCATTCTAACAGCCCTAGCACGACTTGTGGTCGCTTTAGAAGTGCCATTTTTTGCCCTTGTCGTGCATGAAACACGAGGAAAAGGAATGAACTATCAACCTTTTTTAAAAGTAAAATTGCTGTTAATTCAACTAGTATTCTTGACTTTATCGGAGACCGCAGATTCATCTGGAGTGTTGTTCGTGATAAGAACGCTTCTCATCTGGAGATGCAATGCCAGATGATTTTGCAGGTGCACGATTCACGTAATGATTGACTTTCGAAGAAGGAAGAAGAAAAACGATTGTGTATTATGGTAAATGCAGTGGTTGCCATCATACACTGGCAAAATCGACTCGATGGTCTATATTGTTCGAAAAATGGATCGATTAGAGTCCAAATTGTGGTTCATTTTTCAAATAGTAGCGAAGTAAGCAAGCACCAGACTCTTCCACGACTGCAGCCCAAGTTCAATCATGCGTCTTCTATTTAACTTGCTCGTGGTGGCTGCGCTCACTCTCCTCGCAAGTACCAACGCACAGTCGATAGACACCGTTGCACACCAACGCCAGAGAGCGAATTTTGAGAGCCACAAGCTTCTTCGCTCTCTCAAGACAAACATCGAGGACGTTGTCGAAGATAGTGGCGACGTGGAGGAGGAGCGCGCGCCCAAGTTCCTCACGATGAAGCAGCTGCAGAAACTCCGTAAGAGTGAGCGGATCAAGGAAATTAAGGAGGTGTTGGCGATCGGAATGGTGAATGGTAAAGCAGCAGCTCAAGCGGCAGCTGCGGCGGCTAAGAACAAGAAGGTGGCTACTATCTCGACGCAACTAGATGACAATGCCGCGGAGATGCTGAAGACCAAGAGCCTCAAGAATGAGGTGTTCATCCGTTGGCACAATGACGGAGTGCACCCGCAGGCTATTTTTGACGCCCTGGCTCAACCTGGCAAATATTCCGGCGCGAAGTGGAACGGGATCGCCATTGCTTACCTCAATTTCGCCTCGGATATGGCGAAGGCTGCTGCTAAAGCTTCCTAACTATAGCATGTGGACTATCACGAAGCGTACATTGCGATGCTGGAGAATGGTTTGCCTACTTTTTAGACAGTGTTTCCGTGGAAAACAATTAGATGCCCCTCATAAGCGAACAACACGCATCTCTACTTCCAAAAGCCCCCCCCCCCCCTCTCCTTCTCAAGCAAATACACCATGCAGCGCCATGTGGATGTACGCGGTCGTGTGGAAATGTTCCTTGGTCAAACCAACTCAGAAACGTCAACGTGAAAAGGTGGACACTTACAATCAAGACCCACCAAAAAGTGAATCCACGAAATGACAACGTCATAAACTCCGTCTGGGGCGGCCTCATCATTCTCAAGTGCTTCGTCCGTCACAAGTAGATCTATCAATTTCGTGCGCAAACTATTCTGCATGATAGTTTAAGGTTTGAATATGCTACAAGAACGGTTGTTCATGTTCTGTACATCAAATATCAAAATTGCCGCCAAACTTCCATCGACCATGTCGGTAAAGTACGCTGCCTTGTGCGTGTATGCTGGCTGTCTAGATGCTATACTAACGCTCTGCAAACTACAACAGGAGGTAAATGAAGGGCATGAGCGCAAGGTACCGAAAAAAATTCCGAGATTGACCGCGGCTTTGCTGTGTGAGCTGCCCTTAAAAAAAGACCAGACTCCGGACCAAAATGCTGCTCAAGATACAATTCCGGATCAAAATGCGCCATGGATCGCTGTCCATGGGTCAAACAGTGCAATTATTGTCCAGGACCAGAAGGCGGTGCAACTTGTGAACGTGGCAGACGCAAATGCGGATCAGAAGGCTATTTTGATGCAGGAAAAGGTGGTGGCCATGGCTTTCAGTGGCTGTGGAGACTTCATTGCCATCGCAGACGCAACAGGAACCTTGTCTTTGTATAAAAGTAACGGCAGACTATTGTTTGGCCGTCGAGTGGCCCGCCCGGGAGGATCAGACAGGTACAAAAAGAACTTTACGGCTTTTAGAGAGTGGAATTGTGACTTTTTGTGCATTTTGGGGTGACTTAGTATCGTTTCCATCGAGTTTGCAACGTCGGACAAGAGCGTAAGCTCGAGTGACGCTCAAGATTTGGTCGTGGTGACGGCATCGGGTGTTTTATTAAGGCTGGGAGAGCTGCGGCTGGCGGAATTTGAGCAGTTGTTGCTTGACAAACCCAATGGTGCACTAAGTGTGATCATGAGGAATATTCGGTTTGGACGAGCAAGCGTTGGGCAGTTAAAATCTAATGCGCGATCGCGTATGCTGGTACGTGGTGTCGATCACTTCCACGGTAATAATATGCGGCATTTAACAGCATTTTGTACTGTAGGTCCATCGTTTTCAAGACGAGGAGTGTATAATCCTCGGAAACCACGGAGCTTTTCTGAGCGTCTGGGAAACTTCGTTATTGAATCAAGCAGAGCGAAGTGGAATTGAGGTGCGTGTGGTTGGATGTTGACTTGGGCTCAAAGTTTGCGAGACTCACCCTTGTGATGTTCAGAAATCGTCAGTGTGCGACTCCAAAGCAGAGTGTGTGGACACGATCGCCTTCGATACAAATAGCAAGTTGCTCGTGGTGCTGTCCGACGGGAAACTGTCATGGTATAGAAATGGTCATTTGCTTGATGTGAGCTTGGCGATTATTTGAGCTAACGAGTGCACTGAATGGCAGGTGGAATTGGCGTGAGATGACCGTGGCGTTTGAGATAGAGATTTCAGGAATAACGAGCTTTGCGGTTCTTAACGTTTCCTCAAGTGAAGAGCAGGAGCTGGGGATGTCTTCGCTACTTGCTGTAGCACGATTGCCAAAGAATGGAAGCTCGACACCATCATTAGAATTGGTACAAGTATTGCATCCTGAACCAGACGCTATTGTCAGTACATCTGTGTTGTCAAGGTTGCAGTCATCTGAAAACCTGTGGACTCAATGTGAAGGTCTGCATATTGCACTTTTCGCATGCCGTGGTGGCAGTAACCAACCCCAGACACTTGTGGCGTATCGAACACATCGCGGTGTCTCTGTCTTCCTGATGACAAGCGATGATAATACAAGTGATGCTAGCGGCAGCGATGATGGAGAGAACATGTTTGATGAGGACGCTGTCACGACGATCGCAGAATCTCTAGTGAATGTACCGATTTCGTCGCTTCTGCACAAGCGAGCACTGAAAAGCTTTCAGGCAAATATTGGAGTGTGTACCAGCCGTATTGGAGAAGAAGAAGATAGTTCGCGTGTCATATTGAAGCATTTGCTTGATGTAGCAGGGGCGATTCGCGAATATACGAGCTCATCATCAAGGCCATCATTGATTTCAGCAACGTTATTGCACTGGTGTGACGAGATTAGCGAGGTGTCGTACAAGTGGACAACATTCCAGCTACTCCGCAGCTCATCATCAAATGAAGCAGGAGCAAGCGGGAAAACGCTTCGTGAAAAATGGCATATTTTTCGAAGAATGCCTGTTCTCGAGATGCTCGAAAATTACATGAAGATTGGCTCAATGAGAGCAGTCAATATATTGTGGGGCCGCCACGTAGACGATGACACCGTGTGCAATATCGGCAGGCTACTGCGATGTCTTCCAGCTTCGCTTCCAGTATCTGCCTATGCAGGTTGGATCCAAAACGAGGTGATGGCCACGTTAATTCATCATGTTGAAAAACCTCAGGCGTCTGAATCGGATGCTAGAGCAAAGCATGATAGTCATCCTTTGCTTGCTGAAGTAGCGCATTGGCTTCTGGAGAGATCTGAAGTTGCCGCAGCTCAAGCTGATTTGGATTCCGCTATCCGTATTTGCAACTTACTCAAAAGTGAAGACAACGATGAAAGGATAAGTGGTGAAATTTTCTCATTCTATGAGTTTAAGCTGCAGACATTAGCAGGCCGCTCAACACTGCCAAAAAGCGATGAGCGCAAAGAGATAGGAACGCAACCGGATGCATTTGAGGAACTTGAGATATTTTGTCAGAAGCTTCGGCATGTCAAGCGTCTTGCTGTGGACCATCATTTTATTATTTCTTTGTCCGTGTTTGATGGAGAAACGCCGGCAACAATCGCTATGAGCATGTTGGATCGTGTATTAGCTCCAGACTTGCTGACAAAGGAAATCAAGGAGCACGTGAGAAAATATCTTCAGTTCTGTGACGTCGGTGTTGACCCTGTCCTGTGCGACTACGTCACCGAACTAGCCGAATCTATCCAGACTTCCCAATCGGTTGAAGAAACTCGTGCGCTTGTGCTGTTAGATGAAATTACTGATGCTAACATTCGTGCGGACGCTACATTGGCATTGTTGCGATCTGCACTCCCACCATACTCGCCAGCACTAAAGAGTTACGCACATAACAGTGCTCGCTCATGGAAAGCGAAGCGGCTAGAAGAGATTCAGGAGCACGTGCGTTTAATGGAGATTCAAGATATGCTGACAGCGTATGATATCAAGCGGTTCGATATCGCAGATACTAAGAGCGCCTCGCGCATGGTATCGCACATTTTGAACCAAGT
Organism: Phytophthora ramorum; assembly: GCF_020800215.1. Classification (NCBI taxonomy): domain Eukaryota; phylum Oomycota; class Peronosporomycetes; order Peronosporales; family Peronosporaceae; genus Phytophthora; species Phytophthora ramorum. The sequence goes on along the minus strand of NW_027150667.1, from coordinate 459,337 downwards.
ATCGCGACCGACAGCATTCACGGATGCAATGCTTCTGGTTGATGCTTACAGTGACCTGCATTGCGATCGAGCAGTAGTCAAGTTCGCAGAAAATCTGTTAGCCGATTCTTCTGAAGATTTGAGTGACGTCGACACCAGAGCTGCAAAGGCGATCGATGCACTATCAGCAGTGAAAAAGCGGATGGATCCTAAATCGAACGCAATGCTGACTGTGTCGATCATGGAAGAGATTATTGAGTTTGGCGTCATGTTGTTGGAGATGGAGGCAGAAGGGCTGGACTCGTCGTATCATACCGACAAGGCAGAGTTTCAGAGTGAGGTTGCGCCGTTGTCTTTTGTTTTACGTATGCTTGAGGCACTTGTTGCAGCGTACCTGCCCGAGTTAAACACAGCGATGGAGGTAGCTGGTGCTACCGAGAATGACACGCTCACGGCGTACGTTAATTGCCCCGTGTTTTTGCTGTCTGATAAGCTACTGGCGGATTTACAAACAATTCGCCGTGTTGAGGAAGGTTGCGGAATCTTGCTTTCTGTCTCAGCATTGCGTGACCCTGAAATGTGTGAGAGCAAACTGAAGGAATTAATGAGACCAGAAATTCTGTTTGCCGATGACGACAAGAACTCTGGTGATGAAAGTACAAATGTGGCAACCCCTACTGTTACCTTTGTTGGAAAGGGTAAAGGTAAAAAACGTGCGGTAGCCTCAAGTGCATCCGTTCCCACAAAAAGGCGACGCACAGACAAGAGCCTTGACCCTCAGTCGTGTGCGTACCGTGGTCAACAGCAAGATGATACCAGGGCTCGTCTCATTTTTGATCTGAATCGATTTGCATCCGCAGTGGGAATAGAGTCTAAAGCATGTCAGGCTCTCATCGCTCAGAGTGCTGCTCAGAGTGGCTCTATTTTGCAAGCTGTTCGCTTTTCTCGCGACATATTTTCTCGAAGAACAGGCACAGGAATCGACGACTGTGTAGCCTTTACTCTTAAAGTGTCTGAAGAATCGGACTCAACAACCATATTTCACCCGGCAGACGCGCTCAAGAAGATTGCGATAGCACTTTCACTATATTCGTCGACTCACGTGAAAAGCAACTATGGCGCTCCTTTCACCCGGAACCAGCGACCTATACCAGCTCATGTTGCGCGAATTCAAGCCCCGATGTATACTTTAGAACTCCTGAAGTATGCTCTTTGCATGTGCGATGAGGACTCCTTCGATGAGATGTTGATTCTTCTCAAAAACACGATTCTCGTAAACGACGTGCTCCAATTCACCCAGCACGATATTATGATAGCAAACCCTGATGTAGCACGGTGGACGCTGTACCCTCGATGGTACCGAGGGGACTCCTGCGTCTTGCCAAGTTACGAAGCCATGAAGCTTGCAACGCGGTTTGCAATCACTGAACACAAGAATCTCCGACGGGAAGTCGAGGCCAGAGATACAATTGCATCGAAGCGTTATGTGTCGTTCTTGGTTGATCAACGGGCGGACTTGCTCAGTCTGCAGGCACTGTTGTCTATGCAAGAACTGCCTGAAGACGCAGCGATTGTTGTCAACACGCAAATGGGAAAGCTGCTGTCAACTGTTTTCCAGTCCCAGGACATCGACAATTACTTGGCTCTCGGGTACGAATCCTTGCCATTTCGCCGAATCGTTTGAGATGTGTCTAACTCATGATTTGTTGTGCGTACAGGTCGATGCTGTCGATGGAGCAGAAGGACGCGTTTGACGCGTTCCGAAGGCAAATGTCTCGTGAGAATGTGGCAAAGGACTTCAATCGTTTCCAACAATTGGCTTTCGTTGGCGCAGATGCTGCTCGGGCCTGGAAGCAGATTGCGTTCTTGCATCAGTGTGTTGACCTGGAAGGAAACGCGAGGTGGTGGCATTATTTGAAATTGCTTGAGATTAAGTGCGATCACAAAGCCTTCCAAAGTGAGCGCCGTGACTTGGAGTACATCCGCCGTCTTGTGCCAGCTTTGATCACTCGAAGCAACTTCGACTTTTATACCGTTTTGGAGTTTACTCGTCATTACCAGATTGACGACAACTTCCCGTCACTCGTGTACGCAGAATCCCTGTTGCTGGAAGAATCAGCTACCGCTGACCTCGAATACCAAGACAAAATCGCGGGCGTTATAGAAGACATCCATGAGCAGCACTTAGTAAAGATGCTGCTCAAAAGCATTCCAAAGATTTCGGGGCAGGATTATGACCGGCTCCTATTTATTTTTCGGCTGTTGCTCGAGCATACTTCCTACCGTGAGCGTGAAGAAGTGGAGCGACGAGTGGAAGTGTTGCAAAACCTGAAGGTTTTCGCTGCTTTTCAAGTGAATGACTACTTGAAAACTGGCGAAAGCAAGCGATATCAAGCTGGGAACTGCAGTTCTAACGAATCCGAAACAGGTAACAAAGCCGATGTGGAAAAAATGTCTTTTCATCAAGTGATTGCCAACCCCCTAGAGGTGCTGGCACGGGTAGTGACCAAGGAAAACTTCAGTGTTTTGATTGGGCTCGCTGAACCTCTTCAGCTCGAGCCGGACGAGTTGCAAATGATGCTACTGAAGAATATGATAACCAAGAACCTCAAGCAAAATACCTTAGGCAAATGTTGCAGCCCGATCCAGTTCAGCGATGTCGAAGGCATCCTGGGCTGCTTAAGCGATACTGAATGCCGGGTTACGGCTGCTGAGTGGCTAGCCGAAAACTTTCCGTTAGGTGAAGAGAAACTGATGGCACTCGAATTTGCTCTGCATGCTGCTTTGTCTGGCGCAAATGGCGGAGAAGACCCCTCCAACACCTCTTTTACCGGACATGAAGCACTGACGAGACTGGAAACTAAAATTCTACGTGTCAAGTTGGAGTTACTTTTCCGAAATGCGAGTTCACAGTCATTAAGCTTGGCTGAAGTAATTAACGACACGAAGCAAACGAACCAGTTGATAGCGCTGGTATCGGACCCGAAGAAGCTTTTCAAGGAGTTATACAGACGATATGCTCTGTGGTTTTGCACGCAACACAGTGATAAGCTCAACACGGTGGCTAAGAGCATAGCTAAGCTACTTCAACTGCCAATGGTGAAACTGCGTCTTGAGTTAGTTCGTGAGTGGCTCGTAAAAGATGCTGTTCAAATGGGTAAGAACACCGCGAAAGAAGAAGACAAGGAAGATCCATTCGAACTTCTTGAAGACGAAAAGCTCCAACGATCCGATGAAGACTTTGGGAAAAGGATACTATATATGGCCAGCCCGAGTATGAAGCATGGTGATTCTTTCGGTGAAGAAGTTTTGATTTATCTTGTCGAGTTTGTAAAAGACTCGCTCCCTCGACCTGGTGTTACGTTTCGAGCAAAGATGCGAGCGCTACGCGTGATCTTGCGACTAGGCCAGCTCTATCATGGAGTAGTCAAGCAGTATGCAATCACCAAATATGGTATTGAGAACTTTGGCGCATTCTTCAAGGAACTGCTGGATTACACAAAACATTGCACACACATGATAACGTTTGAAGAGCGCCGAGTTCCGTACGAATTGTCATTCGTCATGAAGACCGACAAAGAAGCCCTCACGCGCAGTTGTCTTCGTCGATTTTCTTCGAATCAGCCATGGATGTTGCGATGTGCGAGCCAGCTTTTGCTTGACTTTGAAATCGAAGCTTCCGATTTGTGGGAGGATGTCCTATCAAACATGCTGAAACTGGGAATGGTTCGGTCTTTGACAAAAATTCTGGGACCACTAAGTCGGAAGTCGTTCGTGCGATCTCTGGACTGTGGCCGACAAGTTTGGGAAGAGGTGCTGACCTTGCCAATGATCCAGCTGAAGCACAAACACAGCAAATATTCGATGAGCATTCATGACAACAATGACGCTAATTTGTCTGCTGAACCGACAGATGGGGAGCTTCTCTTTGCTGGGGTCCCGGTTTCCAACGTGCGGTCTGCGCTAGCGCAGATAGTCTCGCTGCTTCAAAAATGCCCTTTTCTCGACCAAATCGACGTACCTGCATTCGTTATTCATGTTCGGGATCTGACTGAAATGGCCGAGGGTGAGCCTAATGGAGCAGAAATCGTGAGTCAAATGGATTTGTACGGTTTTGCCGTGAAGTGCGCCATGATCATACCTAAACCAGTTGCGCGTTTTGAGGCTCTGGTGAGGATTATTCGAGCTGGCGCGTTCGGATCGGTGCTGCAGGAGTTGCTGGATACGTCGTGCTTTCTCGATGGCGATCAAAACGAAATGGCCACGGAAGACGACTCGGGAGAGTTTGCTGATAACTTCCGCTTGATTCAGGAAAGTTTTTCAGAAGCTGCAAAACGAAAGGACTACTCGTCCATCTTGGCCACCCCGTTTGAGCCAGGTTTTGTCGAGTACCTGGCCGCTACCGCTGACATCGATTACTTGTTGTCTTTGCTGTACGTTGTAGCGTCAAATGATAGCGCTGCCCCCAGGATGATCCTGGTACCAGCTTCGGTTCTAATGCTTATGGATTTGTGCAGGTTGGAAGACAAGCGGATGGAGACAGCCTTGAATGCGGTCGAACTGTTTTACGAGTATCACCCCGCCGCAGCCCCATCGCTCGATTCTACCAAGACAGGTGACGAAGACACAATGGGGAATCCAGACAGCAAACGCTGGGAACTAATCGAAGCGTACCTGGAATCTTCAGAGTCGGCACATCTCGAACGGTATGACCAAAACCTTTTTTAGAGTAGTAGAGAATTTTTATCAGAAGAACCCAAAAATGGGTTCTTCGACACGAAAACAGTCGCGATGATAACTCGCCGTTGTAGCCGTACTCGTTACACTCGTGTAGTGCGTCTTATCATTCCTAAACCTGTTGCGCGTTTGAAGCTCTGGTGACGCTGAAACAATGGAGATCGGCAATCTAGTGCTATCGGACGACAGCGAGATGGAGGGAAAGGAGGACACGTGGGCTGAGAGCGGGATCATGGCCGAGCGAGTTCACGTATAATGAACGATCGTTGTACGTGCGCAAGTGCTACCCTCTGCACTACGATTTGGTTCTAAACAGACTCTAAATAAACTCTACGACGCCGACATTGAAGTAGCAGTGACGGTCACCGGAGCGCCAGGTGAAACGGTGGTATTTGCTAGGATTGAGCTGCCACTGCCAGCTACTAAATTTTTGTTTGTGGTTTAGGAATGGGCAAGTCGCTCTTTTTTGCGTACTTTGTCGAGCGCTACAGTTTGGAGCACCCACTCGTCACGATCATCACGGCTTCGTTCGGGAAGTCGGAAGGTAACTGGACCAAGATGACGGAAGTGGTGGTGTGGCAACGCGGCAAAGCTGTTGCCCGGGCTGTGGTACACGAGTGGGCAATGACGAAACCCATAATGGAAACCGAGGAACGAGCGGACAATGGAGTACTCTCACCTGTACGATGGAATATGTGCCGAAGAGGCATTGAAATGGTCTGTGTTACGAGTCCAAGCGAGTCGTGGCTCAACAAAATCACGAAGAAAGATACTTGTCCGAAGCTGACAATGCCGCTCTGGGATCTGGAGAAGCGTCAGACTGCCGCCGAAGAACTCAATCTTACCATTACGGAACCACGTACGGGGGCAAACTCGATCGGGCAGGAGGGACGCCACTGCCACCGATGAGGCGAAAATGTTGTTGTGCTTGTGGACCTAGTCGTGCATCGGTACAGCATCTTTGGCAGGGTTGCTCGTGGATGTTTATCCACGAATGCAACCTCCGTTGAAAAGCGGCAAACCATGATCGAAGATACCATTAAAAAAAATTCAACCAGGTCGACCAGATACGGACCGTTTCCAATAGAATGGAGGGCGAACACACACGTCACTGCATCTGCCACTATGGGCCGAATCCGACGAACCCATTCATGAAGTACACGATTGCGGAGCCCATTGTGTTCGTAAAGCGGGTGGTGGGGTGCTGGACCCAATATCACTGACGAGAGGAATGAGCTCACTCACTCCCCGAAGGGATGTCTAGAAGCGGCTTCGTTTCGTGGCACGTTATTCGAGACAGGAGTGCACGAAAAAATAAGCTCCGGGTGTAAGGTTAAAGCACGACCTCTTCGTATTGATACTCCACGATTGAGGAAGTTCAAGTTCAAAAAGACGACCCCAGCTAACAAGAGTGAGTGCTACTGCTTCTTCGACAACAATTTCTCCACATCGGTACTGCCGAGTAGCCCCTACCACGTTCCGAGGGCGAAGAATTTTGTGTCGATCGACTCGTTCTATTACTACTCTTCTTTCTTCCCAAGTTTGCTCAAGTCAACGAAGCGCTTGTTGCTGTTCCAGATTATGGTGCCACAGACTCATCCAGTGAATGGAGAAGACTGGGGTTGGTTTTGAAGCGGCTAGGCCTATTGGAAACAATGAAAAGGGACCCTGGTCAAGCCGCATTAATCTTTGTTGTCCCAGTTGAGAGGCCAAGAAATTGAGCTGGATGTATCAAATGATAAAGATATCGTGAACAAACTCCACAGTCCTCGAAGTAAGAGGATGAACACCTTCGATAAAGTTGAGATTCGCACAATTGGTGACCTACGGAAGCGTTTGGAGGACGCAGAGACAACGAAGGCCGATGCAAACACGCTACATGCGGGTAATCTGCCGCTTGGACGGTGCTCTCTGCACATGACGAGAAAAAGAAACATCCCTGGTTAAGACGACACTTGATTTGATTCCGCAGTTCGCGTGGGGGGGCTAAGCAAGACCTTCTCTACGCGATGTCGCCGTGATGACTTACGCCGAGACAGGAAGATCTATCAGGGAGGGAAATTCTTTATGGCGATGGTGCACATCGTGCATACTGACTTTGGATTTCGCGGTCTACCATGCAGTTGTTCTTCAATTGAAAGTCCCATTCTGAGTCCACAGAACTTAGGCGTCCTCTATCCGATTGAGAATCGTCCGTATCTCATCGACATCGCTAAACCTTTTAATGGTCTCTTCTATCAAGGCTGCCTTAACGTCTGTGGACCGATATTCACGAGCAACCCCGCCGAAGATGTTGTAGTGCTGCTCGACTTGATCCTTAACCATAAATTCATATCAGTCTATCTAGAAGGCAGCGTCAGGTCTATCACGCAGCCGTGACATCTCTCTCATCGGCGAAGAACAGGCGGAAAAACACGTAGAAGCCAAAGAGAGCGATGATGTAGCCCGCCATGAGGAATATCGCGGTCTTTGACATCGGCGTTTCCTCTGAATCGTGATGAACACCAGCCTGCACTTGCAAGATTCCACTAGCGTTCATAGTGAACGTGACGGGGTGGGCAAACTCACCCGCCTTGCCGATCTTGTCCCGGGGCAGAGCAAAGTTGAAGTAGCAGATGTGATCGTTCTCCTTGGCGATGTCCTTCTCGCCTTCATAGACCTCGACCGTAAGACCGCGCTGATCGTCCTCAAAGGTCTGAAAGTTCTTGGTCACCGTCGTTGGGATCCGCGCGTTCCTGGGGAGGATCACTTCCATGCTTCCATCCGCCGTCTCAAGTCCAATGGGCAGCGGAAGGACATCCATCATGAGCACATCGCGGAAAACACGCTGGTCCATGCCGCTCAAGATGGCAGCCTGGATAGCAGCTCCCTCACATACCACTTCGTCAGCGTTCACAGACATGCAGAGCTCCTAAATCACGAAATGGAAGTGAGTCAGTAAAGAGTAGCGCCCACATACATGACACGACCCAACGGCAACGCACTTTGCCATTGAAAGCCTCCGAGATCTTGGTGCGCAAGATCGGGATCCGCGTGGATCCACCCACAAGGATCACCTCGTCGATGTCGGCAGCTTCCATCTCCGCCTCCTTCAGCACGCTCGAAACGATCCGAAGACACCTACAGAGACCCACGAAATAGTATTGAGTAACAAACGATAGCACTCGGCGTTCACGTGGACATACTTCTTCCAGATCGGGTCGCAGAGCTGCTCAAACTTGCTTCGCAACAGAGAGTACGTGAACGTCTTCACGCCTGCAATCCCATGCACCGTAACATCAGCGTACTCCTCGGTGGACAGCTCGATCTTGGCCTTCTCCACTTCGCGTTTGAGCCTCACCATATCCACGTCTCCCACTTGTGCTCTCGTCACATCATGATGCTTATACAGCACCTCCAGCAAGTGGTCACATAGGGTATTATTGATATCCTCTCCGCCCAAGTTGGTATCTCCGCCAATTCCCAGCACCTCAAACTTGCCGTCATCAATGCTTAACAACGACACGTCCAGCGTTCCTCCTCCAAAGTCAAACACCGTCACCACCTTCCTGCCTGACAAGAACAGTCCGTACGCCATGGCGGCTGCCGTCGGTTCGTTCAGCAGCCTCACAGCCTTGAACCCAGCCATGGACGCGCTCGTGATCGTCGCCTTCCTCTGCGAGTCGCTAAAGTACGCTGGCACCGTGATCACCACGTTCTCTAGCCGCCTGCCGTCTTCAAAGTAGGCTTCGGCCGACGCTTTAAGCTCTATCAGTACACAGGCCGAGACTTCCTCCGGCTGCACCTGAATGTCCCTTTTGCCGCCTCTAAGCACCTGCACAGCCACGTTCCCCTGGGCTGTAGGCAACACTCTGTAACCGGCGTAGATCCTGGCCACGTCCGCCGCTTTACTGTCGAATTTCTGCCCCATGAGCCTCTTGACGGAGCGGATCGTGTTCCCCAGCGGCTCGCACGTCTCCAAAGCAACCGCGGCATTGCCCACGTCTGCGGCTTGACTCGATGGGTCGAATCGCACCACGGAGGGCGTCGTGCGGCCTCGATCCGAGCGGTTTTTCAGGATTTTGACATGGTTGCGCTCCACGTGCCACATTCCGACGCCTAAAAATGCGAGCACAGACCGTTAGAAGATGGGAGTCTTGAGGGAGGAGAAGGAGGATAGAGAGGTGGATCGAGTGTACAGGAGTTGGTGGTGCCCAGGTCGATGCCGAGACAGAGAGAGCCATCGGCGAAGCGTTCGGCGCCGCTCCCCCAACTGTCGTATTTGCTTTCGGTCATTTTGCACTTGCTTCAAAAATTGAGTCTGCTTGGTCGCGAGAATGAGCTACGTGCATAAACATGTCGAGCCGACCTCCGATCCTCCACGTTGCTGTTTAAATGGCTCGGAAAGTCGGAAAGTGGGCAACTTATCCTCCACTGGAGTGTGAATTGCCTACTTTCCGACTTTCCGAGCCATTTAAACGGCCGCCAAAATAATATTTGGGCAGTACCACGATGCTCTCGCCACCTAGCCCTAATGGGTTCCCCCAATGCAAAACCCAGGGTGTTTTTTGTTAGGGCAAAAAGTGCCCTGTGGGTGTTTTTTGACACGACCCTAAACTTAGGTTTTTTGATAGGACCCTAAATTAATGCCTTAAATACGGGAAATAAATTCAACAATATGCCGAAAATGCTTTCGACCTTCATTCGCCATTCATCCAGCCCTCAACAATGCAATTCTGTCCATCCTGCGGCAATATCCTGCTCGTGGAGCCCGACGTTCGTGCGCCGTGTGGCTGCAACTGCTGTGGGCTATTGCTGACTGTTGTGCTTTGTGCCTATTGCAGTCCGACGGCATGCGTTTCTTCTGCCAGACATGCCCGTATCTCTTCCAGATCAACGACAAGGTGGAGAAGAAGGTGCCACTGCAGCGCAAGCAGGTGGACGACGTGTTAGGCGGAGACGAAGCCTGGGAGAACGTCGACCAGACGGAGAGTGCGTAGAGTTGTTGGCTGGCGATTGGCTGCGGGATGTTAATTGCTGACCTGCGGCTGTTCTTGTGCTTCGTGTGTGCAGCGCGCTGCCCTCACTGCGAACACACCAAGGCGTACTTCATGCAGATCCAGATCCGGTCGGCGGACGAGCCTTCCACGACCTTCTACAAGTGCGTGCAGTGCAAGAAGCAGTGGAACGACTAACCAGCTTGGGGGTAAACCACAACACAGACATCCTTGCTTTCGCTCTCATGAAATTCCGCGGGCGTAGGACATCCCTACAAACGACACATTAGTTAAAAGTACTGGAACAACGCAGCGGCTAACGGCTCATGCGGGCGGCGCGTTGGGTGCGGCGGCAGTTGTCGCACGTCCGGTTGCACTCGGAGCGATGGAACGTTTGGCCGAAGTACGAGATCAATAGTTGCCGCCGGCAGGTTGTGTCGTCCTCGCAGTACTCAGCCACGGAGCGGAGCTTCTCCATGTGTGACGCACGCGCCTGCTTGTTCATGCCCTTCTGAGGCATGCGTAGGATGCTGCGCATCCTGGAAATGTCCCGCGGGCTGTAGAAGATGATGCACTGAGACGGCTTGCCATCTCGCCCGGCGCGACCGGCCTCCTGGTAGTAGCCTTCGATGGACTTGGCTACCGAGAAGTGGATCACGTACCGCACGTCTGGCTTATCGATGCCCATGCCGTACGCGATCGTCGCGCACACGATACTGAGCTGGCCATTCTGCCACGCGTCCTGCACCATGTGCCGGTCCGTTGCCGACTGTCCGGCGTGGTAGAAGTCGGCGCTCAAGCCGCGGTCGAACAGGTAGTTGGCCACGTCTTCGCAGTCCTGCTTCGTCATGCAGTACACGATGCCCACTGCGTTCCGCGGGTACGTAGTTGAAATGAGCTGGAAGAGTGCTTCCATCGCCTTTGCGTTGCTGCCCAGTGGCTTGTCGCGCACCTCGAACGTGAGGTTTGTACGGTTGAAGCTCATGGAGAAGACGTGTCCCTTGGAAATGCGCAGCGAGCGCTGCACGCCTTCAATCACTTTCGGCGGCGCCGTCGCCGTCAACGCCATCACCGGCACTTTGGGGAACGTTTTCTTCAGCAGCCCCAGCTGACTGTACTCGGGTCGGAAGTCGTGTCCCCACTGACTCACACAGTGCGCTTCGTCAACCACGAACCTCGCGAGCGCCCCATTGCCGTGCAAAACTTGCAGCAACTCCATCATCTCGGCCGACTTGACAATCTTCTCGGGCGTCAGGTAGAGCAGCTTGAGACTGGGCGTGGGGCGTCTCAGCTCCGCCGTGATGGACCTCTTGAGCGTCACGACTGTTTGGCTCGTCAAAAAGGCCGCCGGGATGCCGCACCCGCGGTTCCGGATGAGCGCCGTCACTTGGTCTTGGATGAGCGACAGCAGCGGAGACACGACGACGGTCACCCCCTTGGACAACACAGCCGGCAGCTGGTAGCACAGACTCTTGCCGCCGCCCGTGGGCATGAGCACGAAGCAGTCCTCGCCTCGCATCGTGGCCTCCACCACCTGCCGCTGGTTCTGTCGGAAGCTGTCGTTGCCAAAGACCGCCTTGTTGGCTCTGGCGAGTAAATCCGGTGGCTGGTTGTCGGGAATATCGATTCTGGGAGGGTCTGCAGTGCGTTTTGAGACCTTTGGGCGGCGTCTGCTCTGGCGGATGAGCTCCAGCGCCGTGTTGGGCTCGCGGTTCTCGGCTTCATCCTCCGAGTCCTCGTAGAAGGCGCGCGGCCGCTTCTGGCGAGTGGGCGATGCGTCCAGCGTCAAGTCGATGGCGGTGGTACGCACCTTTTGGCGTTCCAGAGCCGCCGACGCCTGGAAGTGCGCATCAATAGGCACGAACGAGCCCTGCGTCTTGAGGGGACGAGACACCACGGCCTTCATGGTAAATGTGGCAGTGATTATGTTGGCGCTATAGTCGGAACAAGTGAAATGCTTATGTCACTAAAGTGAAGGCATTTCTAACCATTGATGGCTGCTGCTGCGATCGACGCGGCTTGGACGCGCTGGCGGCATCTCCAGGAGCTGCATGGTGGGCATGCGGTGCTGGACGTGGCGGAGAGCGAAGCGCAGTTCGAATTGGTGGCAGCAGGGCTCGTTTTAAGCCAGAATCAGGTGCAGGAGCTGTTCGAAGACGACGCGGAGGCGTTCGTGGGGCTGTTATGGCCGCTGCCGAGTGTTGGAGAGGACCCCGAGACTGACAAGCGCTCACACTTCACGCTCGTGGCGGCGGCGGCGCTGCTGGACCAGTTTCTACAGAGTTCGGAGCAGCAGGCTGCGCAACTTTTGAGGGGGAAGTTAGTGAGTCGATTGCTGCTACCTGTGCTGCAGTTGGAACGTTACGCTTCGCTGCACCACGCAACGTTAGGTATGATCCGGATGCTGTTGCAGCTGAGTGTGCAATGTGGAGACGGTGGAGAGGTTGTACGTGAACTGTTTGGGAGGACTGAAAAGCTGCTGGTGGAGACAGGTGAATGCGAGGAGGTAGTGAGTTATGGCTCACTGTGCAGCTTGCTGGAACTACTGCTGCGTCAGAAAGTGGAACAGAAGATTGTGGACGAGCTGGTGGAACTCTCGTTGAAGATCTGCGAGCATGCGACGAGGAACTGGAGACAGTACCCACAAAATTTACGTGCGGTGGTGTTGCACGTTGTGCCAGCTCTTCTCGAGGTTTGCAGCAAGAACGATGCAACGAATGTGCATTTACGGCTGCTGACTATGGTGTTGGAGGCGTGGGAGCAGCAGAGTGGGTCGGTTTTCCCGCAAGAGCTGCTGTATCTGGTGTGCATCATCATCCCGCAATCGCCGCGTGAGCTCATTGCAGATAAGAGACTGCAGCAGCTTGTTTGTTTTGCGTTGCGCAACAACGACTCCCTGTTGCGTAAGCAGGGGCTCCATGTTCTGAAAGTTGCGTTCTTGTACTGCACTCCGCCGCCGGAGCCACAAAACTCGAATTCTAAGGCGAACAGTCAAATGCCGTCGTGGGTGAATACGTGGCAAAACTTTCTGACGGCCTCCGAGGTTATCCAGATGCATCATGAACAACACCTGATTGAGCAAGTCTGGCCACAGGTTGCGGATCTGTTGACAACCTTCTTGATCGTTCACGTTGAATCGAAGCAGCAGCAAGACGATGAGCAGTGGCCTGTGCAGCTAACATTCGACTGGATGCAGAGTCTACTGGTCCGATTGTTTGCTCATGATAACCCTGTGGTGAAGCGCCTATTCATCTCTAATTTCATGGAGACCTGCGTGCAAGCCTGGAACGCTTGGGAAAAGCAGTGCACCAACAGCCACGGCGTTGATCGCACAGCTTCGTTCACCTGCACTTCTGCGTTCCAGCGTTTTGTGCTTGTAGACTTGCTGCGTGCGTGCAATGATCCGGTACTTTACAAGCACACGCATCGCGCTCGTTTCCAGGCTTTGGTGGCTGACTTCCTGGCAGCATTCCTCGCTTTCCAGTTTGCTGAAAGTGAGACGGGACACGTGTTAGATGAGTACGTTGCTGCAATCGAAGAAGCAATCTTTGGCGAAGGTGCGGACAGTCACTCACCAGAGGCTTTACTGAGTATGCTGCAAGTGTTCCAGTCTTCCCATTTGAAACGTGCTGCCTCTTCCGCCTCCGCGAAAATGCTACTCAGCGCGGTAGCGGTCGACCGCCTGCGGTTTTTGTTGGACGTCCATGCAATGCAATCCTTCTCGCAAGCGATGAGAACGAAAATGCTTCGTGCACTGGCCCATGCGCTCACTGGAGGCTATGTTAATGCGTCAGCACTTTCGCTAACGGCACTGGCTCGTGTTATCTGCGTGTTCCCGACCAGTAGTTTGGTTAACGATGATGGGGAGGCATTCCTGTATTTTCTTAGGTGGGTCAAGACGTCTGCTGCGGCAGATAGCTCATTCAGCTTCCCAGCAGCTCTAGCAAGCGCACTTCAAAGCTATGTGAAGGTCCAAGCTGGCAGAAACCCCGAGGATGTGCTGGGTCCTTCTCAGTTGGCGAGGCTGCTACTGCTTAATGCTGAAGACATCACAGATGCAACCGACATTTATGACCAGGAAGAACCTGAAAAGCGGAAAGATTCGACCGTGGTGTTGCGTGCCTCGCTTGGTTCGTTCATGTCCGAGGTCCCCGAACATGAATGGGATAGAGCTCGACTCGTAGCTCTGGTTGGCAAGCTGGAGCACGAAGTGCAGGAACTTGTGGGAAACTGCTCGTCGTTGACAACGCGTATAGGTTTTACGTTCTCGTTTCAGCGCGATATCTTTTATGAGGGGCTGGTAAACTGCTCGTACCTGTTCAACTCAGCTATGGCGGTAGTCCGAAAGTGGATGGGCAATTCGTCAGTTGACACAGATTTTGGAGATCATGAAAAGGAAGAATCGATGGAGCTCGTAACGTCTGCCGTGTTCGTGCTCTCTCAGATGAGCACACACACAATAAATTCGACAGGTGATCTGCAACCCGTCACTGCTCTCGATGCTCTCTGCGATGATCTGAAAAGCATTCTGGTAGCGCCTGCGGATCGAACAATTTTTGACTTGGCATTAGCTGCAAAGTGTTTGTCCATCATTGGCGACAATGGCGCGGCTGTGGACTCTCTGCGTGCATTTGAAACTGAGCGTATGCTGCCGCTTTTGCTCACGCTTGACACGAGTCGGCGGTACAGCGGAAGGCTCGATGCACGATGTGCGATTAGCCTAGCTGCTGACAAGTGGGTGCTGCTCCATCACGTCATTGAAGCTTCTTCATTTGTCGACACGAAGCTCCTGCGAGCAACGTATGATGCCTGTGTTGAGGCCTTACCTACTGCTGGCATGGATCCCTCTGCATTGATTCAAATGGTAAACGTGCTATCGTTAACGCTTTCACAACTGGCTGCACCACTTGCGAACGGATCTAACGGCATCGAACTACTCGACAGTTTGTTGGAGGAAGTGTGGACTGCTTACAACGACAGCAAGGCTAAACCAGATGCGCTAACCCGAGCCGTTGTCATCTGCATGTTCCAACCAGTATTCCTGCTACGTGCTGAGCTGACAGCGACAATGAAGCGTTGGATCGCGGAGTTTATCCGCTTTGGCTCCCGGCACAGACCGAACGTGATTTTCCACTTGGCTTGCCGCTTATGTCAGATATGGCGTGCGCACCCGGCACCAGCGCTTTGCTTCGCTGGCGAACTTGTGGAGCTACTGCTATACAAGGAGCCACTCATTGATGAAAAGGAGCAGTTGACGACGGATGCTAGTGCCCCCTTTCAGGGATTCCAAGGCTTTTCTCCTGTCAGTGACAGCCAAACTCAAACAGCGGCCATCAGTGGCCACGCCAAGGACAGGTTTGTGCGGCTGGTGGTCCTGAGCTTCCTGGATGATGTAGCTGTCGAAAGCAGCGCGTCAACGTCAGGCACAGCAGAAACTAATGGATGCGCTGCTTGATCGGCTGTTAACACTCAACGCGAGCCCAGACTGGCAGAAGCAGCACATGCTCAACAGTGACGGGTTCGGCAAGAAATTGAGATCATGGCAAGCGCTCTGCATTATCAGCGCGCACGCCACGAAGTCGCAGTTCACAGAACTGCTTCCTACTCTCCAGACCGCGTTTGCAGTACCCCAATTGCCCAGTGTGCGCTACTACATGGAGCTTTTCGGCATGCGGATGACTGCGAAGTTCCCACGCGAGATCTGCTCGGGTCTTCTGCTTCCCATGCTTGGTGATGCAAACCTCATGCCGCAAGTGGGTGCCTCGTTGCTGCTTGTATCCGCGTATCTCGCAAACTACAAGTTGGACGACAGCAACTCGAATGCCGACTATGGTGAATTGATTGAAACGATGCTGCCGTGGCTGAATACTTCTCACGGCTACACGCGCGTGTTGGCTCAGTTCCTGCTGGCCAAGGTTCTTCCTCGTCACGTCCACCAACTTCGACTCAGCTCTAGCGATACGCCCGGCCTGCGCTTCCTCGAAGGTACTGCGCGCTATCTCAGCAACAACAAGGAGTGCAAACGGATGTTGCGTCGTCAAGCTCGCCAGCTTGAGGAGTTCCACCCTGACTATGAGAGCTCTTTGCTCGGAATGCTTTCCTCGGGCTTCATCAGCGAGTTCGGAGAGCTGCTGCCGCGTGACGAAGCCCTGCGCTTCAGTGAGCAGCTTAAAACTGCAATGAACGAGCTGTATGCGCAGTACCAGCTCGAGAACTTCGCTCCCACCCCGTCATTGGAGAAGGGTGAAGTTGTATCGCCGCCTGAGTCTGAAGCAGCTGGAGGAGCTCTCACCGTCCAGCGCAAGATTAACACCAGTGCGCTGCTACTGGAGGACAGCGCTCTACCTGCAGCGATGCGTGCTGATTTTGATGCAGCCCGGCGTGGTGACACGCTCAACGCTCGTCAACAGCCTCGACAGCCTATTATCATGTGTGCAAGTTTGGTGGACAAGATTCCGAACCTGGCAGGGCTGGCGCGGACGTGCGAGATCTTCAACGCTCAGAAGCTGATCGTGCCGAATATTCGTCTGGCAAAGCAGGACGTCACTTTCGCCACCGTAAGTGCTACGGCTCACAAGTGGATGCCATTGGAAGAAGTTCGACCTCAAGGCGATGACCTGCGCCAGGCTCTGCTTCGTTGGAAGAGTGAGGGGTACACCATTGTGGCTGTAGAGCAGACGGCTTCGAGTGTGAGTCTCGCCGACTACACGCTGCCACGCAAAATGGTTCTAGTGTTGGGTCGAGAGAAGGAAGGTATCCCCGTCGATGTGCTGCAGCTTGTGGACGTGTGCGTTGAGATCCCGCAGTTTGGCCTAGTGCGCTCGCTCAATGTGCACGTGAGTGGAGCTCTGATGCTGTGGGAGTACACGCAGCAGCAACTGATGTCAGGAGCGCTTCAGTCGACTCTCTAGACGTCCATATTCCTGTGCTATGGACAAGCCGACTGAAAGCTGCAGGTTGGTCGAGACGAAGACGCTGGATAGAATAGAGATCGTGAAGCGACTTATGTGCTCTGCCACTGTAGACTTGAATTGTTGGCGTCCCAGTACTATCTCTCCCTGTGTCAACAAGCTGGAAGCTAATCATTGTCCGTGGCGTCCGTTTCATGCAAACCGTGGGGCTTTCATGGGATCAGTAGCGTGGCTTATACCTGCATTCGACCAGGTAGGCGCATGCATTCACCAAGAGCAGTTCTTGTCACCTGCAGCCTCACTTCTCCTTTTACCTTTAACACCTCCGCATCACACTATGACCAAGGTTTACATCCGTCCTCGTCCGCTGGCCACCTCTGAGCAAGGTGACGAACTCATCGAGTACGCCGTCGCCGAAAGCGGGAGTATCCTCGTGGCCAACGCGGACAAGCAGTTTTCTGGCTTCGCTGGGATCCTGTCGGCGGAGAACAGCGAGGCCTACGCTCAAGCCATCAGTCCGATGGTGCCCGAAATGCTGAGGGGTTCTACCTCCTGCTGCTTTGCCTATGGTCACACGAACAGTGGCAAGACTCACACCATCTTTGGATACGGCGCTGAGCTCGGCATGTGCCAGCGTTTGGTCCAGGATCTGTTTCATCGGGGTAGTGGAGAATTGCTGGTTCAGGTTCGCTTCTACGAGCTCTACAATGGTAAAGTGTTCGACCTGCTGAACAACCGCCAGCCTGGATTTGTGCGTGAAGACGCAGATGGAGTGATTCATGTCCGAAGTGCTACGACAATGGGACCGAGCGGCGAAGTGCTGACTCAGTCGCTGCAAGCGGCGTACGGAGATTCTGCTGCTGCTGTTCTCGACATCATCCGTCAAGGCCGAAGCCTCCGCGCAGAAGGAACGTCGGAGCTGCACCGCCAAAGTAGCCGCTCTCACGCTGTGCTAGAGCTGGAGATTGTCACCCCCGCACTTGCTGAAGCTCGGAAAGAAGTTGCGTTGGCTCAGTCGCGCGTGGTCCCTCTGGGTAAAGCACGCGACGACTTGTACATCGCGATACAGTCCCAAATGTACACGGTCGTCGACGGAAAATACGCTTTATCGGGGGTGCAGCCTCCTCAAGAGGATCAAGACCGACTTGGGGTGCTGCGCGCTCAAGTTGACGTGGCTGAAGCTGAAGTGGAGGCGATAAAATCGTGCGTTGATGCCGAGAAGGCAAAATGTCTCGGTGGAGTGTTCGTGCTGGTAGATCTCGCTGGTGCTGAGTACACAGGCGAAGGATTGGATCGCACATCGAAGGAGCAGAAGGAGGCCCGCGAGATCAACTCGAGTCTTCTCGCCCTCAAGGAGTGCATCCGAGTGCAAGCACGCCAAGGATCGGGCCACATTCCGTACCGAAACTCAAAGCTCACGATGCTGCTGAAGTGCTACCTCGACGCTGAAATCGCGTCCTCAACCATCATGATCACCAACGTTTCGTCGGCTGCAACTCATCTGCGCAAAGCTTTAGACTCGATCAGCTACGCTGCGTTGGTCGCATCGGCGTTCAAGACTGCGAAGAACGAGAGGGGCAGCATTCAGAAACGCGTTTGACACTGCCAACGTCGCTCAGAGATCATGAACACAACAAGTATACGCTTCTTTCTGTGTTTAGTGCTGATAGCTGCCCTGCGCAATGATCAGAGCACCGAAGTACTCACTCAATCCGTCGTCGAAGAGCTCTCCTTCGTAGTCGGGATCCTCGTCTTCACTTGAAAACGCGGACAACGCTTCTCTTGGGAATCCTGCGAATCACCAAGTACTCATCGTGGTACGTGTTTTCTTGTAGGCCGGTGCGAACGCCTCTAGCCTCCACCAGGTGCTTCACTCGGAAGACATGATCCAGGTTGGACCCATCAACTTTAGTGAGGTATATCTCTTTCTCGCGGTGACGTCGAAGATTGGCCCAATTCTCAGCGTGGCATCGATCCTTAAACAACGAAACGAACGGAGTGGCTTCGTTGTTGCGCCAGTCGAGATGGTTTTGCACGGTTCTCTTGAACTCTTTTCAGGTACGGAAGGAAGGCCGCGCTCGGGCCTGGAGCGACATACTGCTGCTGTAGCGAACGCGATACAACGTGCTTGGTTTGCGATCCTTGTGGCACTTGTACCGAGCAACAATACTGGACGGAGTCGGACTCATCGAGTCAATGAAGGGTAGCACTTAAACTCCTGTTCGTTGACCAAGCAAATTGAAGAATAAGACCATGCTCGCAATGAAAGCCGATGTGAAGCCACAGGCCATGAACCTTTGCCCTCGAGAGAACATGCCACAGTGATTCCTTGGCGACACTGTCCGCAGCTGGAGTGACGAAGTGATCTGGCTCCCGTGCACAGGTTGACCCACTGTTTCCGGTCGTTCATGATCGCGTGGGACGAGCAGTCCTTGGGACTTGAACGCCTCGAACCTCAAGCTCAAGTGAATTTGACTGCACAGGGCTTCTGTGCTGCAGGTGATAGTGCTTAAAAGGAGTCGAAGGTGTTGGCGAGAACTTTTTCCTTGACGAAAGAACAGCGGGAGATGGCGGCTGGATATCTAGCTGCAGTGCAAATACAGCAGACAAGTTAGATCACCCACACAACACGGATCGAGCTCGCGGTTACCAGTATTAAAGGCGAAGCAGCTCGCCCCTGTAAGTGGGTATCTCTTTGGCGCAGTGGAGATTTTACTGCCCGGTGAACTGGAGCTGGAGGGGGCATTGCTTGGTCTGACGTTGAGACTCGCTTGTTCATGTGGACTCTGTCGACAGGAGTTGGTAGAGCGATGCTCACAGTCAGGTCTTCAACCGCGACAATCGTGGTGATTTCATTTTGTTGTACAGCTGACGTCGCGGCTTCAGGTCGGTCAGCGTTCACTCCGCTATTCATTGGCATCGGTTCAACCATGATAGCTTCTCTCTGTAACCAGGGTGATTGGAGAATCTTCCCGATGGTTTGGCGCTCTTGAGGTGCCTTGCGCAGCATGCTAGCTATCAGATTGTGCACTTCAGGAGACACCACAGCAGAGTCGAGCAGGTCGTATTGCCCCTGTGTGATTCTGTACACGACGCCGGGATACGACGGCGCAGCGAAAGCAGGTTTCCCACCCGAGAAGAGCTCGTACAAGACGCAGCCAAGTGACCAAATGTCAGTAGCGAAACCATGCGGATCACCTTCAAGCAGCTCGGGGCTCATGTAAAGTGGAGAGCCGACCACGGTCGATGTCAGACCCTGCGCTTCAAGCTCTTGCTCGGCCCCGGTCCCTGCACCAGGTGGGAGCAGCTTTGAAGTGCCAAAGTCTCCCAGCACGACGCGCCCAGAGCGAAACAGAAACACGTTCCCACACTTGAGGTCGCGATGCACCACACGATGGCTGTGCAGATGGTTGACAGCTTGTGCGAGCTGCTTGAAAATCCGGCGAGCTTCATCTTCTTGTAGTGGCGAGCCACTCGGAGAGCGCAGATACTCTTCGAGGTCGCCACCGTCTGCGTATTCAAGAATCAACACAAGAATCTGTGCGCCTGCTTCATCGCTTAGGAACCAAAACGCTTCGCGGAACCCCACAATATGCGGGTGCTGAGGCAAATGCTGCAGCAGCTCAACTTCATTGAGACATCTTGCACTACCGGAGAAAGAAATCATCAATCAGATGTAAAGTTTTGCCATGTTTGGATGGTCTTACCGTTCATGAGGCGAGTGGAAAGTCATGTCGATCTCTTTCATGCACACGCGCTCTCCAGTCGCAACATGTTCGTAGAGGAATACCTACCCGAAACCAAGAGAGGGATCAAAAGCGAAGGTCTTCGAGTCGTGCAAACGTTATTAAATGAGCGCGCGTACATCTCCAAAGACCCCTCGACCAACGTGTGCTAGTTGCTTGTACTCGTTCCGTGACCTCGTGGGAATCTCTTGACTTGCCATAGCGATGGTGGTGTCTTTTGTGACTTGGAATTCACACGGCCCAAAATGGTTCTTATCTTCGCTATTTGTGCTTCGTTGATTGACTTGGATCTCAGTTCCACTGCAGAGCTTCTCCGCCTGAGTGGAAACACTTGATCGTACTCTCCAGGATCTTGTACGGAATCGCTGGCGGTTCTTCATGTAGGGAATTCCCTACCAAGCCTTGATTTTGGTGATACACAGAAAGCTGGCGAAGAAAAGTTAGTCTCAGTCTTCAGAGACCCCACTATTTGCAAGATGCCAGCGTACCGTTCCGTGGATGTCCTTCGAGTAGCCTGTGGTCAGAGGCTTCGTCGCCAAGACCATAGTCGCCATGTCGGCGAGTGCTGGACTCTAAAATACAGGAACAAGGTGAGATCACACTTGATACCGTCAATCAGGCACACAGCAAACGCACCAGAGGCCTCGACGTAGGCAGATCCGTGTCTGCGTGACTCAACAGCACCACATTCGCAGTTCCCTACCAACAAACCGTCAGCCTCACATCCACAACTTCTGTAAAACAAAGAACACCATTCTTACATTCTTCTCGTGCGTCAGCGTCTTGCAGCAGCGCGCGAAGTCGAGCACCGCAGCGTCTCCAAACCGCCACTTGAGTGCGCTGACATCGTCCAGCACAATAGACACCCCACTAATCTCCACATTCTCCTCTTGTTCTTGACTGGTAAAGGTCTTCAGCTTGTGGAACAACACCGTCCATGCTCCCTCGTCCCTGTCAGCCTCCACCTCGGTCCAGTCCAGCACCTGGAGCTGCTTCTTCCTCTCGCAAGCTGCAAAGTTCACGCCCTGTACCAAAAAAAAACATCAGCATAAACCCAAGTCCCGCAGTCGACGAACGCACCAATTTGCGTCCAACCGCCGCATAATGCTGCGGGTCATTGGCACTCGCCACGAAACACACGCGGTGGCCAGCCTTGAGGAAGAGCGACGTGAAGTGGTGTACCAGAAATTCCCCGCCGGCCTCCACGCAGTCCTGAATCAGCACCAACTGCCCTCGAGGGGCCGACGTCGGCGACCAAGTCACCGAGTCCCCGAGATGATACAGCGGCTCCGCCATTCGTTTACGAGAGAGATGCTAAGTGAGACCATAAACAAGACGTCATATTCCTCGCGGTCAACATGTTGTCACCAACATCAGCTTGGTAGGCGATTCAGTGTATTTCAAAGGTTCGCACTTGTGCTTTCCACTACTTCACGGGTGGCCATCGACGTGCAGAGCGCAAAAGCTGCGACTCAATTCCGTGTCGCCATCCCTGGTTGCCTCGCTGTCACTGGAATGGTAGCTGGCCGTCTCTTCCTCCGTGACGCTGTCCAGGGACACGACGGTCTTGTCGAGGACACTCCTTCTCGGAATCTTGCGCAGTACCAAGAACTCGTCCTCGTACATGCGCTCCGACAGGGTCGTGTGGACTCCTTGACGGTTTACCAGGTCTCGAACGCAGAACAAGGAACCGAGTCGAGACGCATCGACTTCCAGAAGAACCACGTCGTGATACCCGTGTTCAAGAAGGCGCTGGGCCCACGTCCCAGCATGGTCTTTGTTTGCAAAAAGCGACACGAACGGAGTGCGTTCGCAGCTGCACCACGTCAGATGCTGTTCCACTGCCTGCTTAAAGTCTCCCTCGCTCTTGAACGCAGGCTTGACTCGAGCTTTCAGCGACTGATTGCCGCTGTATCGAACGCGGTAAAGGCGCTCCGGCACTTGGTCCTCGGTGCACTCGAACTGAGCCACGAGATTAGACGTTGTCGACGGCATCGGTCAATTTCAAAGTGACTGATGGACACCTCGTTGGGGAATGGTCTCACCTGCCTGTGAAGTGCGATAGTGAGCCAGTGATTAATCGCGTCACCCCAGGAGAATCTTTGGTAGATATCGCTGGAAGGTCCCGGAAGACAGCGAATTATTCACTGGTTCCGTGGCTACATGAGCAAGCATTCCAAGGAACCAACGCAACGAACCAGTCTGTAAACCGCACACTATATATTCACCATTCCTACACGACCACTACCAGCTCACTCTTCACTTCTAACCTTTGAAGGTATCGACCTCTGGCCCATCCGACTCGTTGCTACTTCGACCAAGACTCAGCTCGCTGTCCTCGCTCAAGTACTCGTCCAGGTAGGACTCTCGGAGGATGCTCCGTCGGGAGATCTTGCGAAGCACCAAGAACTCGTCGTTGTACATTTTCTCCGGTAGCACCGTGTGGATATCTGCGTCTTGCACCAGGTACCGCACTCGAAACACCGACCCCAGCTTGGACGCGTCGACTTTCAGGAGGAACACGTCGTCGTATCCAAGCTCCAAGTGGCGTCGAGCCCACTTCACCGCGTGGTCTTGACTGCCGAACAGCGAAACGAACGGCGTGGGCATCCGGCTGGACCAGTTGAGGTGTCTCTCCACCGCCTTCTTGAACTCCTCCTTGGTCTTGAACGAAGGTTTGGCCCGCGCTTTGAGTGACTGACCAGTGTAGCGAACTCGCCACAAAACGTTGGGGATTTCGGCGGCGTCGCACTCGTAGCGAGCCGCAATCTTGGACGCGGTGGAAACCATTTCGCACGGCTGATAGCTCCCTGGCAAGTTGCAAAGTGAGACAGTTGTCCGCACAAAGGACGGCGTCATGGAGCCATGGAGCCATGGAGCCAAAGCGGTGGCTACCGTCTGTCGCCCTGCTGATATCCGATATCGTGCAAATCTCGTAGCTGATCCTCCGGACTTGAAGGCGTTGTCCCGCACATTCCGACCCGGTCACAAATCAATCCGTGTCGTGATGAGGACAGCAGACGTAGTGGCCTGTATTCAGATACTCTGGCCCACTTTCCCTCCCTGGGCCAGTGTTTTGGTAGAATGTCTGGTGATATCCGATAGAAATGAAGGGGGGGGGGGGGGGGGGCATCAACACGATCTCATATCCCAACTCGACATCTCTCGGGCAAGTCGGTTTCAAGCTCTCCCGGCTGATATCTCTCACTATGCTGCTTCCTCTTCAACTGATGGGAGATGCCCGCGCTCCGGTCGGGCTGCTTGCGTGTGGGCTACTGGTGTCTGCTGTGGCTGTGGTTCGTTCCCATACTCAGCAGAAGCCACACGGTACAGCTACTCGAGTACCGTACCTGCCGACGCTGGTACCGTTGCTGGGGAACACGTTGGAGCTGGCCACCAACGTCGGCCGTTTTCACGAATGGGTCACTGGGCACAGCCAGCAACGTGACGGCAAACCGTTCGCGCTTCGTCTTCTCGGGAAAAACGATTTGGTGTTTATCGCGAGACCGGAGCATTTCGAGGAGGTGTTGAAGACGCAAAGTCGTAATTTTTGCAAGAGCGACACTACACGCGAAGTCTTCGACGACTTCTTGGGGGAAGACATCGTGCTTCTCAATGGGAAACGATGGCAGTTTCATCGTAAGATCCTTGCGAGTCTCATCACGACGCGAGCGCTACGCGAATACATGACACCAATCATTCAAGAAAACATACTGCGTCTGCAACGCACTTTGAAGCAGTGGAGCGAAACGAAGGGCTCGGTTGACTTTCACAAGCTCGTGCGCCACTTCACAATCGATACGTTCGCGGAGATTGGCTTCGGCTGCAAGTTAGACGTCTTGGCGTCAGGTGAGGAGCATCCGTTCGAAGTCGCGTTCAATGATGCCAACCGCATTTCTAGCGAGCGTATTACAAGTCCGACGTGGATCTGGAAGTTGAAGCGGTGGTTGAACATTGGGGACGAACGACGGCTTCGAGAGGCTATCGAGGAGATGAACGAACTGATGATGAAACTCATTTTCACAGCCTTCGGCCTATTGCAAGCTGGCGCTGATGATAACCAGCAGTCGGCACACCAGAACCTCATATCGATCATCGTGAGCAGCGAACGGGAGATCACTCCGACTGAAGTCCGCGACATTGCCCTGTCAGGTCTTGAGGCTGGAAGAAACACCACGGCGGACACGCTGAGTTGGTTATTCCACGCACTAAGCCACAACCCACGCGTGGAGACGACACTTCGTGCTGAAATTGCAGCCAAACTGCCGAAACTTGAAGAATCGGACAGCTACGTGCCATCTTTTGAGGAGATTCAAGAAGTGCCATATCTCGAAGCTACCATCCGAGAAGTGCTGCGACTGTACCCCACCGTTCCAACTGTTCCGTATCATTGCGTTAATGACACCGTGTTGGCAGACAACACGTTCATCCCTGCTGGCACCGATGTCTTCCTGACGCTGTATGCAGCAGGACGGCTGGCAAGTGTCTGGGGTCACAACGCCACCGAGTTTTATCCTGAACGCTTCATCGATGAGAAAACGAGGAAGCTACGCCAGGATTCCCCGTACTTAGCATTCAGCGATGGCCCACGAGTGTGCCTTGGACGAAATTTGGCGATGCTGCAGCTGAAGATTGTCGCTGCGACCATCATAAGCCGTTTTCACCTTTCCGAAGACCCTGAACAAGATGTACAGCCGATCCTGGACCTAACTATCGGAATGAAGGACCCGCTTATGATGCGTGTGGAGACAACACAACAGGAAGAAGCTGCATCATTCTCATGAGATCACACCTCAGCTGCCAGAGGAAGCATTGATGGTTCTACTCTGTTCGCCATTCAACGAGGCAGCAAGTTGCAAGAAGAAGCTGCAGAAGTTAACTCAAGTGTTGTGAAGATGAGCAAAATGGTAGGAAGTGAAAGAAATGGTATTCCAACGCACCATGTTTACTTCGAGCGACCCGCACTTAGGCACTGCTGAGCTCGGTTCAGATCATCCACATCATCATTCCATCCGGCGATAGTGCTGTATCCCCCATAGTGAAGTCTGGCAGTGCGTTGTTCTGCACTTCGCCGCTTGTGCGAGTACCCGAGAATTGCGAGTCATTGATGCAAATAAATGCTAGTCGCCGCATGTCGTCAAAGCTGAGCTTATTGCGACGACTAGACTGCGCAAGTGTGCTCTTGCACAACGTTTTCTCTGATGCCACGCTACTTGGCGCCAGCGAAAACAGCGTAAGCGCGAGAGACTTGAGGTGAGGCCAGTCATCCGCGTCCGTCTGCCAAAATTGCAGCGGCGATCGGTTGCCTTTTTCGAGCATCTCCCATTTGTATGTACGGTTGCTGCGCTGGTTCTTGGCGTAGATGACATAGTCGGTATACTCCGACGTCATGGCTTGACTGCGCTCTTCACTGACCCCCACGTCCTGGTCCGTCTCGGGGAAGTTAAAGATCAGCTCCTCAATCTGCTCACGATAGTCCCGTGTCATGGACTTGCCAATATACCGCGGATCAAGTAGGAACGCTAGTCCATGGGCCTCACTTAACACATACCGCCACCTCTCCGTCACGACCTTCTTGATGTACTCGAGCTCGACTGTAGTCAGGCCAAAGGCTGCATCGAAATCTGTAAGTAGGTGCTTTGACTCGAAGTAGACCTCTGAAATGGGTGCGCGGTCGTCCTGGAATTTGTACAAGATGAGCTCGATGGGTGTGAGAATGGTGATAGCCTTTTCGAGCGTCAGCTTCCAGTTCAAACTGAGTACAAACTCCTTGATGCTTTGTCGAGTCGCGCGCTGGTGCTCGGGTGATTCGGGCCCTGTAAATCCAGGGTCGCTTATGATAGACTGCAGCACGTCTTCAGCTTGTATCAAAACGCGGAAACGAGCGGCAAGCGTACCCCACGACATGGTAGGCGAGGCGTTCACGAAACCTTTCATGGTGTGGAGCAACTGTGGGTCGAACATCTTAAACTTGGGTGCGTACTGGTAGCTGCTAAAGAAGGCGAGCAACTCGTTGCAGTTGGTGGTAAGTTCCACGAGATCTTGAAAGGGGAAATCCATGGGGAGCTGCGGCGCCATTCGTCGCGGATCGTTCTCCACCGATTTCTCAGGGCCAAAGATGTCCATGATAGCCAAATGCAAAGCGTGACAGATGCAGCCATAGAAAAACTTGGTCGGGTACTCGGCCTTAAGCATATCCCAAGCTCGCGAGTGATACTCTGTGCTGCCAGTCACGACTCCGCTCACACTGTTCACAATGGGCCCCATCATTCGCTTGATGTCCTGCGCAATCATGATGGAATTATACTGCGCTTCGTCTCCCGCAGCCTTCTCCGACTCCAGGAAGAAGCGCTTCTCGCTGTTCACAGCCATGTATGTCACGTACAGCTCCTCGGGGTTGTTTGTGCGGTACAAATTCAGGTTCGACCACGCGTCTCGCTTCAGACACACGCGCGCGCTGCTCGTCGTCAGGTACCCCCACACCTGCTTGTGCATCTTGTCGTGGCAGCGGATCATCAGGTCGCCCTCGAGCCGCTTCTTGTCCGGAAGTTTCACGTTCGCTCGCAAGACCGACATGGCTCTGGCCAAGTGAGACTCCTCCATCGCCTCAAAGGCCATGCCCGTCACGTACGCGTGCATGGCCAGCGCTTCGTCCATCCGGTCGCTCTGCGTCTTGGTGAGCGGCGCATTCTTCTTCTTGTCTTTCGTCTCCTTGTCTTTCAGCGCCATCCCCACGTCCATCAAGCTCTCAGGCAGACTCTGCTGCATGGCCATCTGGTTCATCACTTGGGCGTGTTGCACGGCCGCCTGGTCCAGCGCGCTGCTCGTGATGGCGAGCGGTCCATTGGCTGTCTGCAGCTGCGCCTGCTGGGCCTGCAATTGCAGCTGCAGTTGTAGTTGCTCCTGTTCCGTCTTGACGCGCTTCTTGGCTGGGCCCTTGGCGTTCACCTTCTGGTTGTAGAGCGGCAGCACCTCCGAGAACTGATTCACGAACGCGAACTGGTGCTGCATCTCCTGGAACTGCTCGCACTTCTTGAGGTGGCGGATGGCCTGCTCCGACTTCTTGTAGTACAGAACCTGCTGCTTGCAGTGCTTGCAGCTCGACGAGTTGCGTCGCTGCGGGTCCGGCTCGTCCGTCAGCAGCTGCCAGATGAGGCTGGGCGTGCGTCCGGGCTTCTTCTTCTTGCGCGGCGGGCTCGCGGACCCGTCGGGCGCCAGCGGCAGCATGTTGCCCAGGGCCGGCGGCGACGAGCTCATGAAAGGCAAGTTGAAGTGCACGTGCTGATGCTGGTGATTGGCCTAAAGCGAGGTGGCGCTTGCCCCGGAGGTTTTTCGCGCTTGCTCCAGGTTTATATGCTGCCGTTCGTTCAAAACGATTGACGATCGGTGTGGATTACATTGATATGGTGCTATCATATTAGGACCAGTTGAACTCGCTTAAGTACTAGCAGAGCAGCGTCGTCACTAAAATCTTAATAGGAAAAATAGGATGGACGGACGGGCGGGCGGCGTCAACAACATAGTACGTTGTATGTTTTCTCAGGATGTCTGCAAAGTCTGTATTGGATCCCCGAATAACCAGCCCACACTGGTAAACAACCGTAGTGCCAGTCTGTGCCAGGACAAGCAAAATCACAAACCCAAAAAACGTTTTGCCTATCCCGGCATCTCCAAGAATCACAAGATGTGGAGCTTCCCGTGGATCTTGCCCATACAAATGTTTAATAGTTCCGAGTAGCAACGACGAATGAAGACGCTTGATCCAAGCATCGGGTTTTCGAGGATGAATGTTTCCGTTGGTAGCACAATCACGTTCCCATATTCGATAGTGCTGGTGGCTGTTGCCAATGTTATTGTTGTCTTCCGAGATCAGGCGAAGAAGAAGAATATGGACAGTCTTGAAGAGGATTGCTGCCTCCGATATCGAGGTCTACGCGAACAATGACGTTCTTGGGCGTAGGCGACACAATTGATTCGTTTGGTAAAACTCAACTCATGGCGCTCATCGTGATATCCAGCTTAATTCGGATCGACGAGAGCAACTTATCGTTGGCGATGTATTGATGGAAAGATGAAGGTGAATCCGCCAAATTTGATCGCGAATTGGTCAGCTGAGTTTGGTGTCGATCAACTGGCCAGTACTTGCTGTTCATACTAACGTTGCCTGAGCAACCTTTCGTCCTGTGCGTGTACAGCCATCGCATAACGTTCAAGTTCCCTCGTGCAGCAGCTCCGTCCATTGCTGCAACAGTCTAACGACGACTAGAGCTATAGCTGTGGACCACGAGTTGGAGATCGTTGTACACTGCGCTGTCGATGGCGGGCGGCGTGAGGAGGTCGCTGAGGAGGTGAAGGACGTGCAAAAGAGGTTGGAGCCTGGGTGGGAGTGCCACCTGCATACACAGGAGGGGCGGAGCTGTCTATTACTCCTCGACATGAGTGACGGGCTTCGCATGCTGCAGAATGCTAAGTGGTGATGCCTCTGCACGCTAAAACAAATACCAAAGCGACAAAAGCGCACAAACAAGGACTCTACCAACTAAGACCAGCCATGCCACGACGTCGCCTCGACACAAACCAACGATGATAACACTCGCTTGAAGTTGCATGCAGTCCATTGCTCTGTCAACAAGTACTGGCACGATTTGCACAGACAGTGGGCAGGGCCAACGGCCCCTCTCGAGCCTTCAAGGCCACGCAAGATCTTCAGTCCACCCCCTCGAGGCTCGACGGCTCGACGGCTCGATCGTTTAACGACCTTCACCTCACTGCAAATCGCCAGGAAGAGATGACGACCGACGAGATGCACTCCGAGGACTTTCTGCAGTTCTTGAGCTTCATGGGGGTCTACATGCGCGCGGTCGAGCACGACCGAGAGGACCGGATCGTCAACGACCCGTTCGCGGAGCCCCTCACGCGTCAGATCGCTCCACAGCTCGCACCTCGCATGCAAAAGTGGACGCAGAGTCTCTCGCAACCGGAAAACTACATCGCGTTGCGCACCCGCTACCTGGACGACGCCATCACGCAGAGGAACGCCTGCATCCGCCAGGTTGTGCTCTTTCGCGCGGGACTGGACACGAGACCCTATCGCTTGGCGTCACTCCAGGATTGCCACGTGTTCGAAGTGGACCAGAACATTGCGCTCTTTGAGCACAAGGTGGACGTCCTGGAGGCGTTGAGTGCCAAACTCATTCCGGAGCAGCACGAGATTGTGGTGGCCGACGTGAACGATTTCAATTGGGAGGAGAAGCTGCTGTCGGCCGGGTTCGACTCCACCATCCCGACGTTCTGGGCGCTGGACGGGGTGACGATGTACCTGGAGCGAGCGAGCAACGTTGCGCTGCTTAAAACTATTGACATCTTGTCTGCTCCTGGTAGTGAGATTTGGGGGGATGTGGGTGGTCAAGCGCTCAAGGAAGGGGAGATCGTAGTGTTTAAGCAGGTGGACGAGCTCAGTCAGGCGGAACTAGGCATGCATCTCTTCAGACTCGGCGAGGATGATGCGATTCACGGCGTGTTCAGTGAATTACCCTGGGAACTCGAGCTGCAGGCAGAATTGGGGGCGTCTGGGACGCACTTTGGTCGGGAATGGGAGCCTGTGCTGTCTGTGAGGACGAAGGAACCGGTGCCGCTGACTTTTGTGCACGGAATAAAGGCCGTGGGTGGTTAGAGAGGCTGCAGGAGTGAGTTGAGTTTGCTGTATTTGCATATAATAGGACCCATGTGGGAGGACTTGTGAGCTCTACATCTGCAGCCCAATTCAGTACGTGACCGTGCGCTGGAGACGGCTCTCCTTGCATGTGATACAGATGCACCTGCCGTCGACGATGGGGCAGCTCAGCGCCTTGGTGTGGTAAACTTCTCCCTTGTGGTAGTGGCAGAACTCGCGATCGCACAGGCAGCAGTAGTGCAGGATGCGCCGGTCCAGCGTGGCAGTGAACGGCACCTTCTTCTTGTAGCGAGGGTCGTGGCACACGTGGCACTGGCCACGGAGCGCGCGGGTCTCGGATGGATGGTGTCGAGGCCGAAGCTTGCCCTTGAGCTCTGGGACCGGGACCATGTACGTGGAGCGACTGGAACTCGTGACCAAACCAAATTGGTTTGTGGCCTGCACAACAAACTTGTACGTCTCTCCGTGGTGCAGCTTGTCCACGGTAACTGTGGTGGGCAGCGGCACTGCCAAGAGCTTAATCCACTTCACCTCTTCCGTTTTAGTGCGAGTCCAGCGCACTGTGTAGCACACAATAGGAACACCATTGTCCACTGGTTTCTCCCACGACACACGAGCAGCGGCATTTTCCACCGTCGTCTTGCTTGGCTCAACTTCCACTGTCACGCGCGTGGGCATGTTCGGAGGTAATCGGCGTAGCAGCCGAAGCAGCGAGTCGGCGTCGCCGTAGATAATTCCTCGGATCGGCAGCATCACTACTAAGAGGATCACGATGGCGTCGTCCAGCCACCAAAAGTATATCTTCAGCAGACCCCACAAGCTCAGTCTGTGGTCGATATCATCATCGTCCGAGTCGTCCGAATATTCCTCTTCTGTGTAGGTATCCACTTCCGAGTTCCGCTTGTGTCTGCTCTGGGAAGATGACGAGCGTGAGGACCGCGATTTTCCCGAGCTAGGTAGCAGAGGCGGAGATGAACCTGCAGCCGACGAAGCAGACGCCGCCGCAGCATTCGCAAAAGCGTCGTCACAGCGCACAAATCTATGTGAGCTGCGTCCATACGAGTTCCAAGTGGTAAGGCGGTAGACCACGTGCTGATTAGGCTCGACAACATCCAGAAACTCCGTGTCCGCTCCTGTGTACACGGACACCCACGTTGATTCGCCAGGACTGCGACGTTGCAGCTGGTATCGCTGTGGCGTGTTCTCTGCAGGCACCCAGGCCAACTGTAGCAGGGCTTTATCTTGGGCGGTTGCACCTTCCGCCGTGCAGACACTCGACACTACTGCTTCCGGCTTGCGTCCCATACCGAGGTACTTCATCTGTAAGAACATGGACAGCTGATGGCGGTGGAGCTCACTCTGCACGCCAATTTCCTGCAGTCTCGCTCCATCATTCGCCATCAGCAACGGGAACGTATACCCTGAGATCGAGTTGGCTCGGAAAACCTCACTGTACTGTGGCAACTGCACCGCATAGGCCACCCAGTCGGCCACTTCGGCCACTGTCATCTCGGCTCCCACGCTCTCCCAGCGTTCGTCCAGCTCCTTCCACGAGATCACAGCGTCGTGATCACTGTCCAGTTTCTTCAGGGCTGCGTCAACGTCCTGGTCGTTCTGAGCTCGTATCTTGAGCTCTGACAGGTCCAAGCCGCCGCTGTCGTCCGTGTCCAGCAAGTGGTGCAGTTTGTCCTTGATCTGCTGGATCTCTCGGCGGCCCACGCGGCCGTCATTGTCGAAGTCGGCCAGCAAACTCTCTGCAGTTCCCGTCGCAAGCACAAACGTAAGCACTTGAGCAACACACAGCAACGATAGAGGCAGGCCGAGGGCAGCGGCTTTAGTAGGGGCCAAGCTGCGGAAAAGAGCAGTAAAACCATTGCTACATGGCGGTAAACACGTTTTAACACATGTAGCGGCGTTTTCGCGTCGTGTTTTAACGTACCGACTGCCGGCTCCGGGTGGGTTTTGTTCTTCTTGCTGGGCTTCTTGCGGGGTTCCACGACGTCCGAGGCGCTCGTCATGGTCACCGCCATCTCCATCACCTTATTGCCATCTGCGTCCACAATAAAAGATTAAAACGTTAAAACATTTGTATTGGGTAAAAGCAGGATAATAACACGGACCTTTGGGCGTGACGACGTCCTTCGCGGCCACTTGCGAAGCCAAAAGCAGCAGAGTCAGCGCCGCGAGACTCAGCAGAGATACACCTCGTCGTCTTGCGGAGCTGGTGGCAGTGGACGTCGAGCGCCTACAGCACCCGGAGGCGGGCGTGGGCAGCGGCGGCCGCATCCTCGGCCGATTGTTGATCTCTGAGGCGAAACGTTAAATGACAAAAATGATGCTTTGCGTACGTGCGATTATCTGCACTTGTCACAATCCCGGGCGTGGAGATTCGGTCACCTCGACCAGTGATTGATCACCCACGGCTTGTTGCCGATAGCGATAGTCAAAGATGGCAGGAAGATAGATATCTTGCTTTGAGTCGCCTTGTGCCCCTTCACCCTTCACGGGCCACGTGGCGGGTTCTTTTTCCTGTGGTCACGGGAAACGCTCTCGACACGAGCTGCGACCTGTCATTGCCGTTGTCGTTGGGGCTGGTAAAAAACCATCGCAGACTGCAATTTGCAGGCACGGCAAAGGAACGAGGTGACGAGATCGGCAGGCGACATGATATATGGGGGGTGCAACTCCTTGACCGCTGACGTGTTTCAACGGACCAGGCTATCCTGACGGTGTTTTGAATGTAAACCGATCAACGTCGTTGCTATAGATAATTCGCTCAACGTCCGATCTCTTGAGCCTCGTGGCTTAGTCTCCATAAGAGCACCCGTCATGCGTGCGGTATTCGCTGCCATGTCGCCGCCACCTCTCGTTGGAGGCTCGCAGTTTTTTTTTTTATCTCCGGTCCGAGACTCTGTAGTGTTCTACTGTACTGGCGCGTGGATGTGTAATTCTTCTGCGGGCTGAATGGCATGCCAGCAAAGCCTTGTGAAGAAGTTCCAGTCGCGAAAGTCTCCTTCATGTGCTTGAAGCCGCCACTGAGTATGGCGTCGAGGCGGGCCACCCACCGAACTTTTCGTTCGCAGTAAACAGGTCGTCGACTCGATTTGGATCCAGTCTCGTCTCGGCTTCCTCGACACGAAGAATTTTATCGGTCACCTCCGAGTTGAGCTTCATCATGCTCTCCTTGCCCAAGTCTTTGACTACGTTGCAAAGTAAGGCCGGAAGTCGTGGCGATCGAGCAGTCCGAGCAACAACGTCGTGTTTCACAGGCTTGCTTACAAACGCGCTTCAACCGTTTGCCGATGTTTACCAATGCAGCAGTATGATCGTTTTCAAGCTTACCTGGCGCTACAGCAAATCCTCAACTGCGAGTTGCCTGATGGGTGGAGAATTGGCGCACGTCGTGAATCGTGTGAACCACCGTCGACGTCTACAGCTTGGGGACGCAATTTATTGCGGCACGTGGAGATGAACCCGGCGGAATCACCCTGGTAGGTCAAGGCTGCCACGGAGATGGCATCGAGTAGAGTTGATCTGCAGTCGCTGGGCTGACGGAGAACCTGACGCCTTAATGAGTCCTTGGTGCAGAACTTCAGTGTCTACTGGTATCTTGCCTTCGCCAACGCCACGTTGAGCTTAAATCACGCTGTACAGACGATGCCTCCGAACAGCAAAGAGTTAGGAGAATCATCCAACAACTAACTCAACCCCACGATCTCTCGCACAGCCACCTTGCCGACTACAGATATACTACACGTACACGCCGTAAATGTGCATGGCAAGCAAGTGTTGAGTCCAGTCATCTGAGTTTGAGTTTCTCTGATCCACCCACGCGACTGAAGTGCAACGCATGCCTCTTGGTCCGACGATCGTAGACCAGGCAAGGTGGAAAATGTGCTGGCCATCGTCGCTGAACTCGCATGCGTCGACTGGCAGGACGTCAATTGACGTCGGCCATCACCAGATCCGAATTTGCACTCACCGATCCGAAACGGTTGACTTTCGCGCGCAGAGATGGCGATCGAGGAGACTATGGACGTCTCCGCGGCATTCCTGATCAATGTGGGGGCGTCGATGGGGACTTTGTTCGGCGGCTTCATCGTCTTCAGCCAATATCTGCTCCGTGTCGTGAACCCGCGGACCATGTCCATTTGGCTCAGCTTCTCCGGAGGTCTTACGATTTTCCAGTCGCTCGTGGTGCTTTTCTCGAACTCCTTCCTCGAGTTTGTGAATGCATTCAGCGAAGGTGCAGGTGACAAAGCGAAAGAAACCAGCACAGGTCAGGCCTGGCTAACGACAACGGGGTGCTTTGGAGCAGGCATCGTGCTCAACTACTGTCTGGATCTGTTCGTGAGGCAACTGACTCCGGGCCAACGTCAAAGCCTCTTCGCACGGATGCACACCGGGGACACGTTTCAAGCCTCCCTAGAGACCGGAGTGCCAGAGCTCAAGTCTCCTGTAGAGCTCATGCAAAGTCGCCACTTCCTGCGAATGGACGAGTCGACGAAGGAGAAGCTGCAGCGCTTGGGGGTTCTGAACGTCATCGCTATCTCGGTCCACAATATCCCCGAAGGTGTAGCCACCATGGTAGCCTCGTCGGAGCACACCTTCATCGGGCTTGCGCTCGCTATCGGGGTAGGTCTGCACAACATCGCGGAGGGCGTTGCGGTCGCAGCTCCCGTGTACTTCGCCACCGGAAGCAAGTGGAAAGGAGTCATGTGGTGCCTGGTGGCGACCATCGCGCAGCACCTCGGGGGGCTCCTGGCCTTCGGGATCATGGGCAAGGATGCCGACAACTTCTCGCAAGGTGTGCTCTACGGGCTTGTGTCGGGCATGCTCACGTGCATCAGCATCAAGGACATCTTCCCCACTGCGTACATGTACGCCAATAGACGCGTACACCTCGTCTCGGGTGGAGGACTCTTCGGCATGGTCTTCATGGCGGTCAGCCTCATTCTGTTCAAGTACATGGGCGTGTAGCGCGCGACGTATCTAATAAATGCCCATTCTACTCGTTCGCAACAACAGTGATCATGCTATGTTCTTGGCTGTCCAGTGAGCAATAGCGTCTCGGCTTCATCTTCCCACACCTCCCACTGCGTGCCGCTCGATGTGCGCCATCGGGGCTAGAGAGCTGTCGCGCTTGAAGCCGACGCGTGGTGCTCGCCTGCACTAGAGAGGCGAGATATAGGTATCGCCCGCTGTATGCACCGTTAGATACCTTTGCTGCTCCATTGCCGTGGTAAGTTACATCGGCACAATTCAGGCTCCGTCGAGAAGTTCATGATGCTCGACGGGCGCAGTTCCGTGGGGCTGCAACGAGCTGTAGATAAACTTACGTTACTTGCTCGTCGGACCGACGACGAAGGACGATCGTTGTCACGTCACTTGATTGCCTTCCTGGGCATCCAATAGCTCTTTGGCCAACCATAACGACAAGCGCCAAGACAGTGCTGAGGTTGCCACGACGCCTAAGGCGAAAGTGTGAGGCCTGCGCGAGCTCTCTCTTACATATAAGTAACTCGCTACTTGCGCTGGTTTGTGCGAGTAAGCGTGCCTTGTTGTTCGCTATGTCAGACTTGCTCAAGTGCATCTGCGTCCAGCGTCCTAGGCTTTCGGCTGTCCTCTCACCCCAAAATCGACGCCATCTGAACCCCCGCCTGCCAGGTCGGTAGCCAGGCTCGAGAGGGCCGGAACGCATCGGCCACTATCCAATTTGCTTCAAGTCTCCAGTACCCGAAGCAGTCATGGCCATCGAAGAGGAAAGCCAACTCGACCTCACCCCGACGTTCGGGCTCAATGCGCTGGCCGCGTTGGCCACCGTACTCGGTGGTTGTGTCATCTTCAGCAACAAGCTGCTCCACCTGGCCAGCCCCATGTTCATGGCCGTGCTGTTGAGTGTCTCCGGCGGCATCACAATCTTCCAGGCGCTTGTGGTGCTGTTCGCAAACTCGTTCAAGGAGTTCACGGACGCATTCGCCCTCAACGACAGTGCGAGCGGCTCGACAGACGAAGACAACGACCAGGGTAACGCGTGGTTGGCGGCTACGGGGTGCTTCGGAGGAGGCATCCTCGTCAGCTACCTCGTCGACTTCATCGTGCAGAAGCTCACCCCGGGCCAGAACATGAACGGCACTGCACGGATGCAGCCTGACCGACTCTCGTTTGAAGAGGGGCCTCTCGACGTCAAGCCACCCGTGGAGCTCATCCAGAACCAAGGCAGTGACGTGTTCATCAAGATGGACGAGGCGGCCAAGGAGAAGCTCCAGCGCATGGGCATCCTCAGTGCTATCGCGGTGGGCATCCACAACATCCCCGAAGGAATCGCCACTTTCGTGGCTTCATCGGAGCATGCTTGGATCGGCCTCTCGCTCGCCATCGGAGTCGCACTCCACAACCTCGCAGAGGGTATCGCCGTCGCGGCGCCGATCTACTTCGCGACCGGCAGTACGTGCCGCGGTTTGCTCTGGTGCTTCTTGTCCGCCGTGGCGCAGCATATCGGTGGCCTCATCGCGTTCTTGTCGCTGGGCATGAACGCTGACAACCAAACGCAAGGCGTGCTGTACGGCCTGTGCGCTGGCATGCTGTCGGGCATCGCTATGAAGGAGATCATCCCGACCGCGTACATGTACGCCAACGGCCGGATGCACCTCGTGTCGGCCGGAACGCTGGGCGGCATGTTCCTTATGTCTGCGGGCCTCATCTTCTTCAAGTACATTGGCGTGTAAGCTCCTCCAAGCGTAGAGGGCGTGGATTTCTAGTAAACGGTTAGCGTAGCGAGCTCATGTAATGCAATCTAAAGTGAAAATGTCATGCGTTTGGTGTCTTGGCTCGTTCAGTTCGCCACAATATGCAAAGTCATGCCCATGAGCTCGAGATCGAGATCGTCGTGTTGTGTCTTTGTTTGCCAGACTCTGTTTGGTTTCAGCGAGCGCGTGTCAACTTGACTGCGTCGCCCGCCATGCGGACCCTGCGCCTAATACTTGTTTCTCCTTAGGAAATCTGGTTCATGCCTCTCTCTGGGCCTTGATCGCCTAAGACTACGAACTGCATGTCCTCACTCGATGCGGTGATGGCGAACTGACCACCGACTGGCAAATGGCCGATCCGGCATCACTAGTCGAGTCCCATTCTCCATTCTCCAACTTGCCGACCCAAGTACCAACCCAAGGAGACCATGGCCATCGAAGAAGAGGCCCAGTTGAACCTGTTCACAACCTTCGGCGTCAACGGAGCCGCCGCGTTGATGACTTTGGTCGGTGGGATGGTGGTTTTCAGCAGCAAATTGTTGCGCGCGGCCAATCCGTTGGCGCTGGCATTGGCTCTCGGTACTTCCGGTGGCGTGACGCTTTTCATCGCTCTGGTGCCGCTGTTCTCGAACTCCATCTCGGAGTTCACGGATGCTTTTACGCCGGCCGATGACTCCGGCTCCGTTGACGAGGACACCACCACGGGCGACGCGTGGTTGGCGACGACAGGTGCCTTTGGCGGAGGCATCCTCATCAGCTACCTCATCGATTTCGTAGTACAGCAGCTAACCCCCGGCCAGAACCCCAATGGAACTGCTCGCACTCAAGAGGTGACACGGGACTCATTCGACTCGTCCAGTGGGAAAGTGGACATCCGACCTCCCGTAGAGTTCATCGACGACCCAGGACTCGACGTCTTCATCCGGATGGACGAGTCGGCGAAGGAGAAGCTTCAAGCTATGGGTGTGTTGAGCGCCATCGCTGTGGCCATTCACAACATCCCAGAGGGCATGGCCACGTTCGTGGCTTCCTCCGAGCAAGTGTACATCGGTTTGTCGCTAGCAATTGGTGTCGGGCTGCACAACATCGCGGAAGGTGTCGCCGTGGCAGCCCCCATCTATTTCGCAACGGGAAGCCGGTGCAAGGCGCTGATGTGGTGCTTCTGGTCGGCCATCGCCCAGCAGTTTGGAGGGGTCATCGCCTACGTTAGCCTTGGGATGGATGCTGACGACCTCACTCAAGCTATTCTGTACGGACTTTCGTCGGGAATGATAGTCGGGATTGCGGTGAAAGAGCTCATTCCTACCGCCTACCTGTATGCAAATGGACGCATGCATCTCGTGTCGGCAGGAGCTCTCTTCGGGACGTTCTTCATGGCGTCGTGCCTGATCTTCTTCAAATTCATCGGAGTGTAGCACCAAGTGTTGTTTGTTTAGTGTTGTGAGGGAATAAATTGTAGTTTGCCAGCCATTAGGCGAAGACGACTAGATGTTTCCAGTGCCAAAACCATGCTAGTTGCATTCATATCAAGACACCAGCAGACTTCTCTAAAACACTGCAGACTGAACGTGTTTGCCCTTGTTGGGGAGAGTGGCTCCAGGTACAGCGTCGTAGGGAGAGAAGTATTGCTGAGCAGTATTGCCATTCCCCGTTGTTGCTGTCTGCGCTTCTTGTGCCTCCTTGGTGAATTTGAAAGCCGTTCGCGTTGGAGGCGGCGATGGAGGGCGGAACACCTTTGACTGCTGGTGGTCTTGGTTTGAATTGCCAGGCGTAGTGGGTCGTCTTAGCGTCGGCAGTGACGTTTGTCGTCCGACGGCACTGCTGCTCGATTTGGGACGCTCTTTACCGATAGACTTCACCGGCGAACGCGAAGGCGAGCGCGAGCCAGCGGATCGATTGCTGGTACCACCGCTCAGGACCTTTTCAATTGTCTTTGACGCTTGGTGCCATTTCTTGGTGATCTTGACGTTCTCCATCGTGCGCATGATGAGGTCGCGCTGGATCTTGGTCTTGATTGCAAGTTGCTTGCGGCGATTGACTAGCGATTCTTTCTCGTTTAGCATGTGCTGCGTGCGGGCTTCCGTGTCTTGCAGCTTGCGCAGCATCTCCAGTCGCTGGTACTCCTGGATACGCCTCATTCGCTCCACCTTGTCCAGCTTGAGTTGTGCCTGCAACTTTCGGTACTCAGTGCGCAAGGTTCGCTGGGTCTCCTGGGTCTTCTGCACCTGCTGCACATTGCGATCGATTTCACGTTGACGCTGCAGCAGCTCTTCCTTCTTCCTTGCTTCCTCGCGCCGGGCCTCTTCCAACACAAGCTGCCGCTTCTTTTCGAGAGCTATTTGCTGTTGCGCCTGCAGCTCCCGAGAACGTCTGTCTTCGTCCTCGTGGGCACGACGCAAAGCTTCACTAGAAGCCTGCTTACGCTGGATTTCTCGTTTGCGAGATGCCTCCAGCTTCTTAGATGCCCGCAAGTTGCGATGAATCCGTTGGGTGACCTCGCGGCGGCGTGCATCCATGGCTAAAGCACGCTCAGCTCGCTGCTGCTCGACCATTTCTTCACGCGCGCGCTCTGCTAGATCTAGCTCTCGTAATCGAGCCTGAATCTCCACCTGCTGAGCATGAAGCAGTGCTTCCGTTTGCGCTCGATGCTCTTCGGCCTTAATCTTGCGCTCTTCATCGCGTTCTCGTGCCTCAATTCGGCGTAATTTGTCTTGCCGGGCTTTCTCTTCTGCTAATGCGCGATCTCGAGCAGCTAGTTGTCCGGCTAGCTCTTTGCGTCGCTCTTCCTCGGCATCTAGCTGCGCCTTCTTCTTAATCTCTCTTTCACGCTTTTCAGCTGCCAGTTCTTGAGCATAGCGCATCCGAGAGCGCTCCATGGCCTCGTGCTGCCGCTTTTCGCGCTCCATCTTCTCGGCCGCGTCCTGTTGGATCTGATTCATTTTCATCTCGAATTCTAGCATTTGCTCAAGCTCGCGCTCTTGCCGCTGGCGTACCTTCTCCAGACGCTGTCGCTCGATATCTAGCAAAGCCGAAGAGCCCTTCATTCCAGGCGAACTAGATGCTCCCGAAGACATCGAAGGCGGGCCATTCGCAGTCGGACGCGATGGTGATTTTGCCGTGCGTTTGGATCGCGCAACACCTAGGCGAGGTGGAGCGGAATTTCCGGCTACACGGTCTTCGGCATCCAGCAGCTTGCGCTTCTCGACTCGTAGTGATTGCATTTCCTCGTGTCGCCGGAGCGAGTAGGCCTCATGACGCATGCGCTGTACAGCTGCAGAAATATCGGGATCGTAAAAGGAATCCAGGTCTCGGATCTTCAGCGTTTCAGGATTCACACCACAGCGAAGACAAGCTTCAGCCGAGCGCGGTGAGAGCACGATGCGTTCTGGTGGTGGGTTGAGCCCTGACGATCGAGCATTACTGAGCGTAGCAAAAACTTCCTCAATGGTCTGTGCTCGAGGCCCTCGTCGCTTGCGAACCTTAGTTTTCTTCTTGAGCTCTTCTTCCTGTTGTTGTGTCTGCCTCACGCTGCTTTCAGCCACGATGTTTTCAAGATCCAGGTGCATTCCACTACCCGAGACCACAGATTGGTTAGTGCCATTTCCACCTTCACTTTTCGCCTTAACGGCACTCGGTGAAGCCATAGCCGTCCTTGAATTGTACAAATCTGCTCTCCAACACTCGAAAGTCTCGGGCAGGGCGAAATTCTACCTCAAGAGGTTCTCGAGACTTCCAGCAGCGACAAACTGCTTGCTACTTTGCTATCATCAATCTTGTCTGCCCCACGGTCCTCTTTTTATAGGCTGGACGGGCAATGGTCAGTGGATGAACACGCTCTAAGCGGTGGAAAATAGCTCTCTGCATACTTGTCTGCATTGGCTAACAAATATAGTTCATACCTCTGCACGAGTCTGCGCTCTTATCCGTATCTTCACGTCAGAACGATGGTACACGAGCGACTCGCTGGTCCTTTTGGAAATATGGTACTGCTCGCACCACGCGACCCACAGCTTGTGCGCTTCCTTCGCGTAATACCAGCGGCAAATCCGGACGAATGTACTCAGGCCAGTACATGAACTCGAATCGGCAGAGCGTTGTGGCGGGAGGAAGTGCTGGCGTGGTTGGGACGCTCGCCACTGAGCTCTTGGGGTCTCCTAATCGCACGAGCTTCGCCATTTGTCGTACTCGGCCCGTGTGAATCACCGCCTGGAAATTCTCTCGGAACGTACGAGCATCGGGCAAGAAGTGCATCTCGGCATCAAACTGACGTGTGGCCGTCGGTTGAACGCTCGGGTGAACGAGCATGGTGCCTTTCCTGACGCGGTGGGCTGGCTGAGGAGCAGAGAGGAAGCGTATGAGCACAGCGCCAGTCTCTCCAGCGCTCAAACTTTGCGCAGCCTTATGCTGTACTTCGATGCTTTCCACTGCTACATCACAAAACTGGCCTAGGGCGTCCGGCCCAAGCAGCATACCCTCGCCCACGCAGAACGTTCCTGCCTGCACAAGCCCTGTCACAACGGTGCCAGCGTCCTCGATATCGTAGGCTTGGTTGATTTGGAACTCTGCTGGCGTCTTCGCCTTGGCCGCCCACACGCGCTTCGGTTCAAGCACGGCTAAATACCCTTGCAACACGTCCAGACCACCGCCGTCCACATTTGATACCTGGAACACCGGCACCGTTGAAGCTGTTAAAAGCTGAAACAGATTGTGTTTTTCTCCGGTGTACGAATCTGTGCTGGTCGGCGCCAACATGGCTCGTTGGCAAGGACAAAACGCCTTCAGCAGATCAGCAACCTCAACGAGCGATTGCTGTATTCGCTCCTCCGTCGCGCGATCCGTCTTCGTGAGCACAACAAAGATAGCCACCTCTAGCGCGGTGGCGATCTTGATGTGTTCACGCGTCATGTCTTGCACACCCTTCTCTGCATCTATCACCAGCATCGCGTAGTCCGGGAACTGACCAGCCAGCCCTGACGCCGTGCTCTTGAGGTACTTCTTGTGTCCTGCCAGGTCGCTCAACGTAATGAAACTCTCTTCCCTTCGCGGGTTCTGCCCCTCTTTTTCGTCCTCATCGCTGTCTCCAAAGTCGCAGGTGGCCAGCTCGTCCGTGCAACGGAAGTGGCCGTCCGCAGCCACAGCGATCGTGTGCTCGCTGACGCTGGACGTGCACCCGTTCTCCAGCTCGTGACGGTGGCGACACACCTGCATCCTGGCCAGCCCAGCGCCGTCGTCCAGACAGCCGCGCGTGAGCACCCCCACCAGCGTTGACTTGCCGCTCTCAAAGTCCCCGATCACCGACACTGAAAAGTCACAACAACAAGCAAACTTCAGTAAAAAAAAATGAAAACAAACGCAAGAGCATCAACCCACCACGGAGCCTCTTGGTGGCATTGTGCTCTAGCACCCGCGTGACCTGGACCCGCACCGCCCTGTGGTTATCATCACGGCCGGCTCGGAACCTCGACAGCGACATCTCCGCACTTACGACGCGGCACATCCTAGCAAACAAATACATGGCTACATTGTCAACTTCAACTTCAAATAGTACTTCAAAGTTTACATACTATAGTATTTTGTCTAAAAGTACTAACCTGGCCAGCGAGCCTAGCGAACGCAGCATGGCGTCCTCCGAGAGCCCTAGCAGCTCCCCATTGTCCCGCACGCCTAGCTCGTAGAAGGCTGTTCCGCCGCCTTCGTTCAGGCGCCAGTGCATCTGCGTCGTCAGCTGACGCAGGCGGTCGGGCGCCGGCTCCAACAGCTGCTGCTTGTACTCGACGTTGCCCTCCTCCACCTCCTCGGGCAGCCACTCAGCCGTGTCATGATCGGCAGCGCGGGCGAACTCGGCGTGTACGAGGCGCAGCAGATCTGCCAAGCCAACGTCTGCCATATTGGAGACTGACGCAGTCGTTCGATGCGTTGTGAATCCCTGTCAAAGTTAAAGTGAAACGATAAAGTTATATTTGGAAGGGTATATTTTATAAAAGGAACATAGCTTAAGTTTTGTACTGGTATGTTAAATATGATAGGATATTGATATCGGTGAATATGTGGTTTTGAGGGTTAACCAATGAAATCGCTGCATCGAGAGATGGGTACAAACTGCAGCTTCCTTGCACCGCAGCGAATATTCTTGTGTCTGTGAGGTGAAGACAATCTTGGCCTGAGTGGAATTGAGACTTCACCCGATGTGAGTGAAGCTCCGTTGCAGGCGTGGTTTCATATCCGACGGCGCTTCAGAATGACGACGACGCTAATGTTAGACGGAAGTGAATGGATTCGTATTCATGAGTGAATGGGGAATGAATTGTCTTACTCTCAATACACATGATGAAAGGGATGCAGATCTTGACGGTGTAGGATCCTCATTTTCCTTGGCCCTCAGTTTACTTGGTGCAGCGCGAATCCGAGCCGCTGGTCTTGCACGTCTCGCCGGTGGGGCAGTGGTCGTACTTCCAGTTGTTCGCGCCCGACTGACCGCACAAGGAACCAGAGGTGAGCGTCGCGGGCAGGCACTGCGAGTAGTTGTTGGATATCTTGATGCAGGAGCTGCTTGTCGTCTTGCACTGCGTGTTTAGCTTGCTGCAGTCTTCCCAGTCTAGCACGTACGTGATGCCAGTCGGGGGAATCGTAGTCGTGATCGGAGCAGTTGACACGGACTTGCAGTGGAAATCGGTGCCTGTGGCTTGACACGTCTCGCCGGTGCGGCAGTGACCGTCGTATTTCCACACGTTCGGGCCGAAATTCTGGCCGCACAGACCGCCACTGGGGAGAATGGCAGGAGTGCACTGCGAGTAGTAGTCGGAGTGCTTCACGCATGTACTACCCGATGTCTTGCACACGGTGCCTGCCTTGGTACAGTCTTCCCAGTCTTCTGCCGGCAGTGTCGTCGCTTGAACGGTGGAGATTGCAGTGAGAACAATGGCGGCGAGCACGTAGATCTGCATTTTAGCCTGAGAGTGAAGTATAGCTGTAGTTTGGTTTGTTGTTGAGCTGTTGAAGCTATGGAGCAAATTGAAAGTGAGCTTTGCACAGCATGCATAGTTCACTTCGTGTGTTTCGTGCTTTGGCAACTCTAAACGGTCTGTCCGGTGATGGAGTGCATTGGCATAACGGACGCGGTGTTGATCCTGTGCTCGAGTTGCTGCGATTGTGCGCCATTGATCTCTTCTAACAGAAACAAAAAATCAATGCAGTGCGTTACATGCGACCATACGCTGTTGCTTGGTAGCTTATAGGAGTTTTGGCAGCGTTCATTGCTGTCCTACCAGCAGCGAAACTAACAACGGTATCCGGTAGAACTTGCTTTCTGATCGGGAGAACAAATAAAGCGAGGTACGAGAAAGCCAAGGTCGAGAAGCGTTGTCCCAGGTGTCATGGCGAACTGCTCGACTCGACACTGTTCTCGTCTTGGTCTTTCCGGTGTTAAAATTTTCAGTAGAGAAAATTAACCTCACCAACGCATCGTGGTCGAATGGACAAGTACATGGGATCGTGCCGCTGCCTCGTGCGGACTGAGCACGTGATAGTGCGGCTGTGGCGCCACAAGTCATTTTTGCAGTGGTGATCGCCGAAAGCGGGGCTTCCTCGCCGTCATCGCCATTATTGCCATCACCACACACGTTTCGAAGTGAATCTATGTTCTAAGACAACGTCAAGCACTGCCAGGAAAGCACAGTGAGCAGCTATGAAGACTACAGCGAATCGGATGATTGCAGTTAGTGTGACTCGGCGAGAGTGAAAGCAGCGACCTCATTGAAGGCATCAACGGCACGAGCTACATCGACTCTGGCAGCGAGTGCGGTGTACTTGGACGACTACGCGCAGTGCAATGATGCCCTCTGGCAGCCACATCGCGGCACCAATACGACCGCTGCCCCAGCGGCGAGATGTGCGAGGCCAACAGCTCGGACTTCCGCTGTACGGCGTATCTTCACCAACTAACGTCATTTCTTGTCGTTGTTGCCTTTCGTGAGCGAATGCACCCAGTGCAGCTGCTTGAGCTTGAAAATCGACGCTTGCTGAAACGCGGTTCAGACTGAACCCGTTCGAGTAAAAGATATTTGAACCCATGGCAAACGTGTTGGACGAGATATG
The DNA here is from genome assembly GCF_020800215.1 of Phytophthora ramorum. Lineage (NCBI taxonomy): Eukaryota > Oomycota > Peronosporomycetes > Peronosporales > Peronosporaceae > Phytophthora > Phytophthora ramorum. Next base: position 414,472 of record NW_027150667.1, on the reverse strand, counting down.
GGTGGCCACTTCAACATGATTTTCATCGGCGGAATCCCTTCGGACAGCAAAAATGCGTTGCGAGCTTCTCTCAGTTTGCAATTTGCGCCCTCACGCTCAAGTGCAAGTCCAAACCTCACTCCAAGACCAAGATGAAGCTCTTCGCCTTCATCGCCGCTGCGGTCGCCGCGCTCTCAGCCGTTGAAGCGACTGAGGAAGCCTCCATCCACCTGCGCATCCACGAGAAGGGCGGAGCGTGCACCATCACCAACGAATCCCAGTGCAACGGGCAAAACTGGACGGGCAGTACTTGCTGCGCCGACTCCAACTACGAGTGCCGCTGGTCGGACGACGGTCAGAACGTGCAGCGCTGCCAGAAGAAGAACTCGGGCAACACTGGGAATACCGGAAACACGGGTAACACCGGAAACACCGGAAACACCGGAAACACCGGTGGAGGTGGCACTGTCGGTGACTGGGGAGCCTGCACGGGTGGCCTCAAGTGCAAGAACGCCGACAGTGTCTGTGTCAAGTACTCCAACTACTACTCGCAGTGCAAGCCCAAGACGCTGCCTGCGGGTGAGTTGTGTGGCCAGAATGACGGCACGAACGTGTGGAAGTACGACAAGTGTCCAAGCAACCAGAAGTGTGTTGCTCTGGGCTCGGACTTCCGCTGCACCAACAAGAAGCACCGCCACCACCACAAGGACCATAAGAAGCAGCCAGAGAAGGAGCAAAAGAAGCAGCACCACAAGGACCATAAGAAGCAGCAAAAGAAGCAGCACAAGAAGAGCGTGCGTAAGGACGCATCGTGCACGATCACGAACGAGTCTCAGTGTGACGGCCAGAACTGGTCGGGCAGCACTTGCTGTGCTGATTCCAGCTACGAGTGCCGCTGGTCCGATGATGGCCAGAACGTCAAGCGCTGCCAGAAGATCGCTGGAGGAGGTTATACAGACTCGGGTGACTACAGCTATGGGGACGACTACAGCTACGTGGATGACTACAGCTATGGGGACGACTACAGCTATGGGGACGACATTGAGTACACAAGCTACGTGGATGACTATGGCGACTGCACTAGGGACGATGTCGGCTGCTCGAACCCAACCAGTTGGTGCGTTTATCACTCAGTCTCGTACGCCCAGTGCAAACCCGACACGCTGCCGCCAGGAGAGCTGTGCGGCCAGGATGACGGCACCAATGTGTGGTACTACCCGTACTGCACGAGCGGCGAGACGTGCGAGCCGAACGGCACAGATTACCGCTGCACCAAGGCGAAGAAGCGCCGCCACCACCACCACCGCCACCACCACCACCGCGCGTAAGCGTGAGGTAGCAGTCGCTGCTAGCGAAGGGCGAGTCATGGTTTGCATCTCTCTTTCACTGTGTGTGAGCTGGGCGTTGGCAACGGGTTGCTAGCGCACCGTTATGAACAGAATCAATGTAGCGTTCCATTGCGAAGAGAGCAGTCTTCACCTTTCACCATTGCACTCCACCAAACCTACTCTGTCTAAAAAATACCATCCATCCATGACAATTTGCTCGTGAGTGAGCGCAACACTTCCAGCGTGCAAATGCACGAGGGCTGCCTTGGCATAGTGCCTGGTGTCCTTCACACACGATGACGACAGATCGCAGTAAATGGGCCTGATCTATCCGACGCTGGCAAGACCATTGATACTAGAGCAGTTAATTCCCAGACGTCGCTCGCGAACCCATCGACAGCTCTTCCAGGGCCAATCGCACCTTCATCCATGGTATCCTGCAAGGACAAAACCCACGCCAAGAGACACTCAAAACCAACCTGGAAGAGCTTTCATTCCTCCGTGCTCACTCCACATTCTACACTTTCAAGCTCAAGCCGAATCCAAGCCCCACTCCAAGACCAAGATGAAGCTCTTCGCCTTCATCGCCGCTGCGGTCGCCGCGCTCTCAGCCGTTGAAGCGACTGAGGAAGCCTCCATCCACCTGCGCATCCACGAGAAGGGCGGAGCGTGCACCATCACCAACGAATCCCAGTGCAACGGGCAAAACTGGACGGGCAGTACTTGCTGCGCCGACTCCAACTACGAGTGCCGCTGGTCGGACGACGGTCAGAACGTGCAGCGCTGCCAGAAGAAGAACTCGGGCAACACTGGGAATACCGGAAACACGGGTAACACCGGAAACACCGGAAACACCGGAAACACCGGTGGAGGTGGCACTGTCGGTGACTGGGGAGCTTGCACGGGTGGCCTCAAGTGCAAGAACGCCGACAGTGTCTGTGTCAAGTACTCCAACTACTACTCGCAGTGCAAGCCCAAGACGCTGCCTGCGGGTGAGTTGTGTGGCCAGAATGACGGCACGAACGTGTGGAAGTACGACAAGTGTCCAAGCAACCAGAAGTGTGTTGCTCTGGGCTCGGACTTCCGCTGCACCAACAAGAAGCACCGCCACCACCACAAGGACCATAAGAAGCAGCCAGAGAAGGAGCAAAAGAAGCAGCACCACAAGGACCATAAGAAGCAGCAAAAGAAGCAGCACAAGAAGAGCGTGCGTAAGGACGCATCGTGCACGATCACGAACGAGTCTCAGTGTGACGGCCAGAACTGGTCGGGCAGCACTTGCTGTGCTGATTCCAGCTACGAGTGCCGCTGGTCCGATGATGGCCAGAACGTCAAGCGCTGCCAGAAGATCGCTGGAGGAGGTTATACAGACTCGGGTGACTACAGCTATGGGGACGACTACAGCTACGTGGGCGAGATTGAGTACACAAGCTACGTGGACGACTATGGTGACTGCACCAGTATCGACGTTGGCTGCTCGAACCCAACCAGTTGGTGCATTTCTCACTCGGACTCGTACGCCCAGTGCAAACCCGACACGCTGCCGCCAGGAGAGCTGTGCGGCCAGGACGACGGCACCAACGTGTGGTACTACCCGTACTGCACGAGCGGCGAGACGTGCGAGTCGAACGGCACGGATTACCGCTGCACCAAGGCGAAGAAGCGCCACCACAACCACCACCACCGCCACCACCGCGTGTAAGCAGCGACAAGGAAGTTACCATGCCGATGCGTCTTCAGCTCACTTCTTCATTTAGTGGGCATCACTTTCTCAATCTAAGCTTACGTGTTACTTGGGCACCGTGGGATAAGAAAAATAATCGATGTATTCCATAAAACTGTTTGTGTAGTCGGTACTCGCCTAACATGCCCCCTAATCTTCAAGCCTTGAATCAAGGTGCCCACTTTGGAGTATCTATGATGATATCCTATGTTGCACTAGACTAGACATGCATGATACAACCCATGCGTGCATCAACTTGGTGCAAGTCACGTTGGACTCAGCCAGCTGTCGGAAATATAGTGTGAAAGCTGAGATCCTAAAACTCAGGTTTACCAAGGAAACGTGGAATCCAATGGATCCCATCGGCGGCAAGCAGTCGCCCCAGGATCCTCACTTTCCGATTTACTTCACCGGCCTCAAAGCTCCAACCCCCTGCCCAAGTTCCCAAGCAAGATGAAGATCTTCGTGCTCGCCGCTACCGCCATTGCAGCGCTTTCGACTGTCAACGCTGCCAAGCAGTCGTCCATCCACCTCCGCATCCACGAGAAGGGTGGGTCGTGCACCATCACCAACGAATCCCAGTGCAACGGGCAAAACTGGACGGGCAGTACTTGCTGCGCCGACTCCAACTACGAGTGCCGCTGGTCGGACGACGGTCAGAACGTGCAGCGCTGCCAGAAGAAGAAGAACTCGGGCAACACCGGAAACACGGGCAACACCGGAAACACGGGCAACACCGGTGGCTCGTGCACCATCACGAACGAGTCCCAATGCAATGGACAAAACTGGACGGGCAGTACGTGCTGCGCTGATTCCAGTTATGAGTGCCGCTGGTCGGACGACGGACAGAACGTGCAGCGATGCCAGAAGAAGTGGGGCAAGCACCACCACAAGGCTGCAGAAGAGGACACTGACGAGGACTCTCTCGACGATCTTGGCCTTGGCGACATTGCTGAGTCTCTCGGCCTTGACCCCAGCGACTACGACAGCTTCAGCGACTTCGACGACTGGAGCGACTACTTCGGCGACGACAGCAGCGCTGACGACGATGAAGACAGCAGTGAGGAAGACAACGAGAAACACCACCACCACCACCACCACCACCACAAGGAGCTGCAGAAGGGTGGAGGGTGCACTATCACCAACGAGTCGCAATGCGACGGACAGAACTGGACGGGCAGCAGGTGCTGCGCCGACTCCAGCTACGAGTGCCGCTGGTCGGACGACGGCCAGAACGTCAAGCGCTGCCAGAAGAAGAAATGGTAAGACGGCGACCCGTCCAAACTGCCAGCACCTGCGACGACCGCTTGTGTATCTCTCTAGCTTCACTGTAACGAGGACGCCAACGTGTCCTCATGAATATGAACTGCATGCGTGCCTTCCATTCACTCTTTACACAGACTTCAACGACCATCATTCTCAACAACCAACATTTCTATATCATATGTAGGCCACACCAAATGTTATTTCGGGTTTCCGCCACCACCCAGTATTCAATTCAACCCACCATGTCGACGCGGGCCTCACCGGAGTTGCTGGGCTCGCTGCAGCATGCACCCGAGCGCATCCGCAACATCTGCATCTTGGCGCACGTGGACCACGGCAAGACGACGCTCAGCGACAGCCTCGTGTCGGCTAACGGCATCATCTCGGAGCGGCTCGCCGGAAAGGTACCAACGTTTGACAATTATTTGAATTCCTGACAGGTTACACCGAGTTTACACTAATGTATCCATGCTCGATAAAACGGTAATTATGTTCAGGTACGGTACCTGGACAACACGGAGGAGGAGCAGGTCCGCGGCATCACTATGAAATCCAGCGCCATTTCGCTGGTCTACCAGCCCGAGCCTGTGGCCGACAAGGAGCCTGAAGCGCCGTACCTGATCAACCTAGTGGACTCTCCTGGCCACGTAGACTTCTCCTTTGACGTGTCCACCGCAGTGAGACTCTGCGACGGAGCCCTGGTGCTCATCGACGCAGTGGAGGGAGTATGTGCACAGACCCACGCTGTGATCCGCCAGGCCTGGAAGGAAGGCATCCGCCCGTGCCTCGTGATAAACAAGATGGACAGGCTCATTTTCGAGCTGCAGTTCTCGCCCATGGAGGCGTCTCAGAGGCTCAACCGGATTTTAGAACAGGCCAATGCCGTGCTGAGCTCCATGATCCGGATGGACGTGCTGGAGAAATACGACCAGGAGACGGAGGAGCCAAAGCAGCCCGAAACTGGAGATAACAAGCAGACAGATGGAGACGAAGTGAGCGCCGACAAGATTGAGTTTACGCTGGATGACGAAGTCATCTCGAAGGAGACGGAGCAGATGGAAAATGAAATGCTCTTCTCACCATCGAACGGCAATGTGATTTTTGCGAGCGCGACGGATGGATGGGCGTTTGGTATCGGGTATTTTGCCGCCCTTTACGCCAAGAAGTTGGACGTCCCTCCTCGTGTGATGCGTCAGGCGCTATGGGGAGAGTACTACTACAATGCCAAGACGAAGAAGATCGTGACGAAGCCGCCGACCTCGAACAGCCAGACGATGTTTTGCTCGTTTATTCTCGACCTGATTTGGGCGACCTACACGGCTATGGCGAATCCTGTCTCATCAGACGCGGACATGGAAACACTCCGCAAACTGACGCGGCAGCTTCGCGTTGCGAAGTTGGTCACTGATCGGGATCTGAAGCAGACTGACCGGAAGAACGCAACGCAAGTGGTCATGCGGAAATGGCTACCTCTATCTACAGCAGTGCTGCGAATGGTGACTCGCGTGCTACCTAGTCCTGTGACGGCGCAAGTCAAGCGTGCTGAGAAGTTGTGCACGATTTCTCCGGAACAGCTTGCACGATCACCTCAGCACGCCCAGGTTTTCCGTTCGCTGCAATCGTGTCAGACCTCAGAGGAGGCCCCGCTTGTCATCTACATTTGTAAGGTGATTTCGGTCGAGGCGAACGTATTGTCTGACTATCACCAAGCTGGGCTTGCTTCGACGGACGAAGTCTATGTTGGCGTGGGCCGTGTCTACTCGGGTGTTCTTACGGCTGGCCAGCCTGTGTATGTGCTGGATCCGAAGTTCCAAGGTGTTCCTGGCGATGTTGACTTCGACACGATTGATCCTACCACTGTAAAACATGTTGCACGTATTGACAGCGGCCTGATCAAGACGTATATGATGATGGGACGAGACTTGCACAAGCTTGACCGAGTCCCTGCCGGAAACATTGTGGGAATTGTGGGTCTACAGGAGCATGTTTTGAAGACGGCCACGCTGTCGTCCACTTTGGCTTGTCCTTCACTGACGAAAATGCCATACCAAGCAAAGCCCATTGTCCGTGTTGCTGTGGAACCGGAAGACCCGCGTAACTTTGGCGCGTTGGAGGCTGGTCTACAGCGGCTGTATCGGTCTGACCCGACCGTTGAAGTCCATGTGCAAGAGACTGGAGAGCACGTCATTGTGGCACTCGGAGAGCTTCATCTGGAACGATGCATTAAGGATTTAAAGGAACGCTTCGCCAAGGTTGCGGTGCAAGTCTCAGAGCCGTTGGTTGGGTTCCGAGAAAGCATTGTTGACGGAACAATCTCTTCGTTCCAGGAGAATATCGTGTTCAAAGAGTTTCTCAGTGCAGACACAAGCAAGGATGATACACCTGACAAGGAATATGACGCACATTCAGCACAAGATCCGAAGCTAGCGTTGGGAATGGCACCAGATGGCACTCTGACCCTGAAGCTCCGAGCGCTCCCGCTGCCTCTTGAGACGGCAAAGCTCTTGGAAGAGAGTGCTGCTCTTCTGAAGCGCATTGCTCTCAGCAAGAAGACAGCTAATGAGACAGACGACAATGAACCAATTGTGGAGGTGGTAGCTGCAGCTGGAGATGTTTCAACATTCAAGACGGCGTTGGAGAAGTCGCTTCAAGCGAGTGAAAACAGCTTCCTAAAGTCACTGCCGTTGGATCAGATATGGAGCTGTGGTCCTCGACGAGTTGGTCCGAACATGCTGATTAACAATATCCCGGGCTACCACACAACTGGCAGTCTGCTCGCGTCAAACTTGACAGAAGCGTCCGAACCTATCTCCGAGAAATCTGAACAAATTAAGAAGTTGGAGAACAGCATAGTGACAGGTTTTCAGATGGCGTCGTCGGCTGGACCTTTGTGCGACGAACCTGTTTGGGGAGTCGCCATTGTCATAGAGGATGTCGTTTTCCACGAAAAGGGAATCGACGAAAACAAGTCTGGGGAAGAAAAGGCCGAGGCAAGCAAATATGGCCCTCTTAGCGGTCAGGTGATTTCAATCATGCGCACTACGTGCCTGATGGCTTTCGTGAAGCAGCCTGTGCGTTTGGTGGAGGCTGTGTACGAGTGTACTGTGCAATGCCAGGCTGAACAGCTCGGCAAACTGTACAGCGTGATCTCAAAGCGACGCGGTGATATCTACTCGGAGGAGTTGTCTGACGGAACAGCTCTCTTCACAGTGAAGGCTCACTTGCCAGTGGTGGAGAGCTTTGGTTTCGCTACAGACCTGTTGATTCAAACGTCAGGTGCTGCTAGCAACCCGCAACTCATCTTTTCTCACTGGAGCATTATTGATATGGACCCGTTCTTCCAGCCCCAGACCGAGGAGGAGCGTGAGGACTTCGGCGAGCGCGTATACGAGCACAATTATGTGAGGCGATACATTGAGGCAGTTCGTAAACGGAAGGGGCTATCCCGTGACGAGAAGGTTGTTGTCCACGCTGAAAAGCAACGTACGCTGAAAAGATAGACACTAGAAGTTTTTGGATGCTACGGCAACCAGAATGCAAATACTATTAGACGGAGAGCAACGAACCACCTCACAATTTGTTTCGATCTGGCAGCTGGAAACGGACGGAGATGGTATTTTTATCGATGGTCAAAGTAGGACGCTATCGCTTTCGCTAGCTGCCTCGCTGTATTTTTGCATGAGGAGCAGCAATCAGCAAGCTCAGGTTAACTTGCTCTCAGCCTCAGGATGGCTCCCATCCGAGTGGCACCTACTCGCGGTGAAGGAAATTATGCGCTTGTCGCTTTGTCGAAATGGGCCTCGCGCCATGCAGAGAGAAATATGCTGAGCTCCAAAAAGGTGCCGACCCCTGCAGCTCTAATTGAAAGAACACACAATCGGCAACTCGCTGCACGTGATAAAGTATTCGAACGGCATCTCCCGTTCTCTTGGCTACGCTTTGTCGTCGGTCTTGTATCTCTTGCGTTGGTGTTCTCGGACGTCCTCCGCTCTGGCGTTGGCGTGTCTAATCTACAAGCGATATACCCTTCACTCCAGCCCGACGAAGTGGTGAGCTTTGGCACGTCGTGGAATTATTCTGTTTTCGCAACCACGAAGGATGAGGCTGCTAACATGACAGCACGAGTATGGAGCTACAAATATGACTCGACATCCATTACCTGGCGCGCATTTGCAAGCTTTCTTGCGGCGGCGGACTTCCCAAAGTGTTTATTGTATCTCTCAGAGTGCCCTGACAATACCTTCAGTGGTGAAGTAGCGTTTACAATGATCGACTCTCTTGTGAATGCTGTGGCAAACGTGAACAGCATACAAAAACAGTCTGCATCACCCAATGCTGGGCCCATAGGACTCAACTTGCGAACAAGCAGTGAGTACATAGATCGACTTCACCAGTTTATATTACCGACATGGTTTATCAACATCAACTGGCGTACGAACCAGGCGTTACACTATCCTCCCGAACTACTAGCAAAGTCCAATGCTCGCACGATATGCTTTCCTGCTGCTGGTAGTCGCATGCGAACCCCACGGTTTTGCCGTGAGCTATGGACAAATTTTGACAAATCTTGTGCTCCTTCGGACAAAGAAGGAAGAGCTGCCGGACTGGTGTATGTCCACACAATGGAGCGTCTTCGTGATGTACAGACCCGCTTTCCGAATCTAACTGTAGATTTGACATTTGTGGAGAGCCAAGAAGACATGAAGGTGTGTCGAGGAGGGCTGGGTTCGCTTGGATTCCGGCGATCGGATGTTAGCTCGATCATTCGTGCTCGGAGATGCACCAGTAATGGAGTGTCAAATCCGTCTCATTCGTGCGAGACGAAATATGTAGATGACTATCGCTATGAAACCGGGCTCCTGATTTCCGATGTCGTGCAGTGGTATCGGGTCGTTGCAGCACTGCGAATTGTGGGGCAGAGCTACTTTTTGCTTCGAGGGCTTGGACTGATGCTCAGTTGTTACTTTGTTCACGGTACTCCGAAGTCACAAAAGAAAATGTCTACCTGGACGCGTTTAAGCAAGGCGCGGCATTTGTTCATGAAAGTCCCAACCCAATGCGTTGTATTTGGCAGCCCCTTTCCAGTGACATGCTACGTGTTTGCTCATCTGCTCGACGCTCCTTTTACATATGACGTGCTTGAAAGCCATTTCTTTTCGCAAGGTGGAGTTTTGGATATTAAATTGGAGTCTTTCGTTTCGTACGCAGTGGTGCAGATGCGTAATGTGTGGATCTATGCGCTGCTATGGCATGCGGTGGTGAGCACGACTACGTCACGTTGGATTAACCGGAGAAACCAATTGAACAGCGGAATTGTTGGCGTTCCCGAATTTTTACTGAGCGCCTTTTCGAGTATTACTTTGGTTGCGCAGTATCGCTCGACATCCATCCGCTCGTCAAAGATTCTCGATATAATGGAGATGGCTGATAATTTGAGCCAAACATGGGTGGCTGCTAAGTATCAACATTCATTTACGCACCGTGGAAGTGGCAGTGTATTGCTTGGAGGGATATTGATCGATCTTAAGCTTCTCATTTGCCTCATTTTCGTCGTGATGGGAGCGTGGGCGGCACACATCCTCTGGGTGAATTATTGTGCTAGCAAACATTCTGAACACAAGTATCAATATACGCACTGGTTCATCCTCGCCCCAACTCCGGTGCCGTACTCGGCAGGAATCCTGTGGCCCACCGTGAGCATGTGTGTTCACTGGACAAGCGATTTTTTCTGCATCCGAGACGAGCACCACCGGCGGCGGCGACAACAACTTCAACAGCAACATCGATCACGGGCACAGAAATCCAAGAACCACGAAGGGCGAGTGATCCCTTTTAGCACCAGCTTCCGCTCAAAGCAGCTTGCTATAGAGCTGCGACCGCAGATGCGTAGGCACAGATACAGTACTCCGTCTGCGCGAATGAGTTCTAACACATTCCGCTACATTCAGCACCAGATGAAGTGCCTCCATGGGCGGTCGGACGATGTCGAGGCGAACGTAGCGTTCATGAACGCCGTGCTCATGAGTGATCCGTTGGCTTATATGCGCACTTGCCTCGGACGAGATCGTTCGACTGAATTAGCTTACTACCAGTCGCTCTTGCGTCCACGCCAGGTCGTGCTTTTGCCTGTGGCAGTTGTGGGAGAGCATAATGAGTACACCAGCGGCCTCAAACTCCTTCAAAAGGTGAATGCATCTGAGCTCTCGTGGCCAGAGCTTGTGCAATGCGGTTGAACTCTCCTGAAGAATGCATACTCATGGGCACCAACAATTTTGCCCATGGACCCCACTTTAAGGAGCCGCTGGCACTTCGGCAACAAGTGCTGCCTCGAGTATTGTTGGGTGCTCCGCAGTAGTCCACCCAGAGCAGCCGGAAGTGCTTAAGACAATTGGGATTACCATGGCTGCTTGGCTTGATAGACCTGGTCACCATAAAAAGGAACAGCTACAACAAAAACTCAAAACTCGTGCCATGAAGCAGCAAGGACGAACGTATCCTCCTTTTGCACTCGACTCACACTTTCAGAAGATTTCAACTGAAGCACGACTACAGCACACTCCACAAACCAAAAGCAACAATATTCCGGCATCTTCTTCGCGCGTGAGTAAAGTATATCCAGCATCAAATTCCTCCACGGAGGGTCGAAGCGACTGGCGCATTTATGAGCGTTGTACTTCTCAGTGACCCACTAGTGCTGGTATTCTCAGACATTCATCGTTCGGGTCTCAGCGTATCAGATTTACAAGCCCTGTACCCCCCCCCCCCCCCCCCCCCCCCCCCCCCGTCCTACAACCAGATGAGGTCGTGAATTCAGGGACGTCATGGAATTATTCCGTTTTCAGGTCTACGAAGACTGAAGCCTACGACTGTAGTACTGTAGTGCGTGTCTGGAGCTATAAGTTCGACACCACGTCTATTTGTTGGCGCGCATTTGGAAGTTACCTCAGCGCGCCAGACTTTCCAAAATGCTTCTCCTACCTTGAGCGATGTCCCAGTGAGTCAGTATGTGGCGATGTGGCGTTTAGGATGATTGATAGTCTCGTAATGTTGTCGCAAAAGTAAACTCAAGGACAACACGCGCTGTGCCAACCCAATCTAGACCCCGGAGCTTGACCCTACGAACGCAAATCGAATTTATCGATAGGCTCCATCAATTCTTGCTGCCATCATGGTTCCCCAACGTCAATTGGCGTACCAATCAAGCGCTGTACTATTCGCCAGAGCTTCTTGTACGGATAAACGCTCGCACAATCTGCTTCCCGACAATTGGGAGTCACGCGAAAACACCGCGCTTTTGCGACCAACTTTGGACCAATTTTAACCGATCGTGTGCCTCCACAGATTCTGAAGGTAGATGTTGTATGTTCACGCCTTAGAACGAGTCCGAAAAATCCAAGCTCAATATCCAGACCTTACTGTGGATCTGACAATACTGGAAAGCTTCGAGGATCTGCAAGTTTGTAGAGGCGGATTATCCGCGTTGGCAATTGGATGGTCTGACGTAAGCACTATCATTCGCGCTCGAAATTGCACTACTCCCGGAGAGTTAAGCTTCTGTGAGACTGTGTACGTTGATGACTATCGTTATGAAACCGGGTCGATGACTACCGACGTTATCCAATGGTATCGAGTTATAGCCGCACTCCGATTAATAGGTCAGAGCTACTTCGTACTCCGAGGAATAGGCTTGATGGCGAGTTGCTACTATGTTTACAACAGTCCACGGGTGAAGTTGCCGCGCATAGCAAAACTGCGAAAGGCTGCGAATCTGTTCAGGAAGGTTCCTGCCCAGTGCGTCGTGTACGGGAGCCCATTCCCAGTAGTATGCTACGCACTTGCACATTTGTCGGATGCTCCTTTCACATACCAAGTACTAGAAAGCAATCTTATCACATCAGATGGAGTTCTCAACATCCAACTTGAGTCCTTCATTTCGTATGCAATCGTCCAGATGCGCAACGTGTGGATTTACACACTTTTTTTATGGCATGGTGCTGTAAGCGCGTCAACATCACGTTGGATGGGCCCCAATCAACTGAACAATGGCATCATTGGGGTGCCTGAATTCCTATTGAGCACGTTTTCGAGCATCACATTGGTCGCACAGTATCGATCAACATCTTTTCGTTCGTCAAAGGTCCTAAACATGATGGAACTTCCCGCAAATATAGGTCGTGCCTGGGACACAGTCAAGTATCGATACGGCTTCGCTCATCGAGGGAGGGGTAACGCGTACCTCGGTGGGGTTATCATCGATTTCAAATTCCTCATTTGTCTCGTTATCGCTCTTGGAATATTTCGGGTGAGCCGCGTGGGTTGGCTGCGGTATTTGGCTCGCGTGCATGGTATTGATAGTAGGAAATACTCGGAATGGGGTTTCCTCTCTCCGACACCGGTGCCATACTCGGCTGGAACCTTGTGGCCCACAGTGAGCATGTGTTCACTGTACTAGCGATTTTTTCTGCATTCACGACAACCAACGACGACACGAGATGAAGCACGAGTGGGGGAGCAGAGACGATCAAGTGGCTCCACTTCCACCTTTTTCGATGCTGCAGAAACGAATAATGCCAAAAGAACGGCTTGGTAAATACGAGAGGAATGCACTATCCGTTCGAATGAGCGCGAGCACATTTCGGTACAACCAGCACCAGATGAAGTGTCTCCATGGACGTTCAGATACCGTGGAGGCGAATGTGGCCTTCATTAACCTTGTTCTTATGAGCGACCCTCTCGTGTATTTAGGTATGGTGATCGAAAGGAACCGCTCGACCGAGTTGGCCTATTACCAGTCGCTGCTGCGTCCACATCAAATCTTACTGCTACCTGTGGTGGTGGTTGGTGACCACAACGAATATTCTTGTGGTTTGAAGCTGCTGAAAAGTGTCTATGCTTCCGAGCTGACATGGCCAGAGCTCGTTCAATGCGGTTGAAGCAGAAAGTGGCTGATACACCTTAAGAGATAATATTGCCGTAATGAATGATCCTAGCAAATAAGCGTCTTGCCTGAGCAAGGCCACCGAATACGATCGTTTCGTTGCGTATCTGTATCAAGGTCGAAGTGGGAGGCAGAAAATAAAGATGCCATATTTATCCGCTACTCCGAAACTCGAAAGGGTGTGAATTGTCGTATTCGCTCTGACGTGAGATCATGAGTCACATTCGCGTAGCACCGACGCGTAGTAAGACCAATCGCGTATTTTTTACGTTGTCCAAGTGGGCCTCGCGATATAAAGAGAAAACTGCGCAAAGTGAAAGGAAACACTCGACTTCGGCTGTCCTGATCGAAAGTACGCAGGCTCGGCAACTAGCATCTCGTGAAAAAGTGTTCGAGCGACAGCTCCCGTTTTCCTGGTTGCGGTCCATTATCGGGATATTTTCTCTTGTATTAGTATTCTCTGATGTCCCTCGCTCTGGCTTGGGCATTTCCAGTATGCGAGCAATATATCCCTCACTCCAGCCAGACGAGATGATGGGGTTTGGTACATCTTGGAATTATTCCGTGTTTGCATCGAGCAAAAGTGACGCCTTCAGTGGCACCAAAACTGCACGGGTATGGAGCTATAAGTATGATTCGACGTCCATTGTGTGGCGCGCATTCGCGAGATTTTTGGCCGTGGAAGACTTTCCTGCCTGTTTCTTTTACTCTAATTTATGCCCAAGCACGACTTTCGGTGGAGATGTAGCCTTTAGGATGATCGACGGTCTCGTAGATGCCGTATCAAATGTGAAAAGCGGTGTGCCAAAGGCCGCACCAGGCAACTCAATACCTTTGCGGCTGACATTGCGCACGGATAGTGAGTATATCGACCGTTTCCACCAATTTTTACTCCCGACGTGGTTTACAAACATAAATTGGCGTACAAACCAAGCGCTCTACTATTCTCCAGAGCTGCTAGCTAGGAAGGATATGCATATCTGCTTTCCTCTCGTCGGCAACGGAGCACAGACGCCAAGATTTTGTCAAGAACTTTGGATCAATTTCGATAGATCTTGCTCTTCCACTGATGTAAAAGGCCGAAGTGTTGGGCTTCTGTACGCACACACGCTAGCGCGTCTCCACGACATACAGACCCGCTTCCCGAATTTGACACTAGATTTGACATTCTTGGAGAGCCAAGAAGATATGCAAGTAGCCCGAGGTGGGCTAGGTTTGCTCGGATCCCGGCGATCAGATATTAGCACGATCATTCGCGCTCGACAGTGCAGAGCGACACATTCTTGTGAGACTTTGTATGTGCAGGATTACCGCTACGAAACTGGATTGATGACCGCAGATCTTATCGAGTGGTATCGGGTAGTGGCGGTGCTGCGAATAATCGGACAGAGCTACTTCATACTTCGTGGAATCGGATTAATGCTAAGCTGCTACTTCGTATATGGTAACAACAAGTCTGTAAAGAAGTTGAAGGCACTGCATCTGTTCATGAAGACGCCGAAGCAGTGTGTCGTGTACGGCAGCCCATTTCCGGTGATGTGCTACGTATTCGCTCACTTACTAGACGCTGCCTTCATGTACGAGATGCTCAAAGGCCGCTTTATCACGCAGGCCGGAATTGTAAACATTGATCTTCGCTCTTTTGTCTCGTACGCCGTGATTCAGATGCGAAACGTGTGGATTTTTTCCTTGGCATGGCACCTAGTTGTGACCTTATCAACGTCACGTCGACTGGCTCACAGCAATCGCCTGAATAATGGAATAATTGGCGTCCCGAGTTTTTTTCTGGGCGGCATGTCAAGCATCACAATAGCTGCGCAGTATCGATCGCTATCGTTTCGTTCGTCTAAGATTTTCCGAATAATGGCGTTTCCTGGCAACGTCGGTCGTGCGTGGGAAGCTGCTAAATATCAATACAGCTTCACCCATCGAGGGAGAGGCAGTATTTTACTTGGCGGTGTCATTATTGACCTCAAATTTCTCGTCTGCTTTGTATTTGCACTTGTAGCAGCGTGGGTAGTGCGAGTCTTCTGCTTGTATATTATTGCCAAAACACAAGGCAACAATAGCTTTCAAGACTCGAACTGGGTCGTTCTTTCCCCAACACCGGTACCCTACTCGGCTGGAGTCTTGTGGCCCACTACCAGTGTGTCGGTTTATTGGAAAAGCAGCCGTTTCTGCATTCAAAACAAGGCACGAAGACAACCAAAACAACAGAGAAGCGAACGTTCATTGCGATGGAGTCGGGTAGTTGCCCCTTTTGCACCAAGCACAGAAGCGCTGCAGCGGCAAAGCGACTCTGACACCCGATCTGAACAACGAAGGGTGAATCCTTTACGCTTCATCCAGCATCAGCTGAAATGCCTCCACAGACGTTCTGAAGAAGTCGAAGTGACTGTCGCATTTATGAATGCTGTACTTCTCAGTGACCCACTGGTGTACTTGCATATCGTTCTTGGCAATGACCGGTCCACGAAGTTGGGCTATTATCAATCGCTGTGGCGTCCACAGCAAATGGTGCTCCTGCCTACGGAGGTGGTCGGAGAGCACAACGAATACACTATTGGTCTCAAACTGCTTCGACGAGTCAACGCATCGGAGCTCACGTGGTCAGAACTCGTACAATGTGGCTAATGACGCTGCACTAGCTACATCAATCGGCTAGGATTATTGGGTGAATGATGTCTGAATATTTGGATATTTTGAAAAATATCCTAGAAATGGGTTGCGTAATTTTCCAGTCGCAACCTGTTTGACAAACAGCACTTCAATCGGTTTTTGGTAAAAAGCACAAGACTTACATGAGTATCGTACTAAATGTCAAGGACTATTGACAATCATTGCACATGAAAATATCCATTCATCATGCTTAAAATTGGTAGTTGACCACGTAGTGTGACCAATACTACTATATCCTCATATATCTTACCACGGCTCATCGAACGTTCCGAACGGGTACTCACCCGTGCTCAGCGAGAACGTCGCGCACAGCGGGTTGGCCGGCGCCGTCGCGTTGTACACGTCGCAGTCCGTCTCCGGCTTGATGGCTACCACGAAGTCGCAGTCCTCGGCCACCTTCTTGAGGCCGTGGCCCACCTGCGGGTAGTACACGCTCCAGTCATCCGCCGTGAGCGTGAACTCGACGTTCTGCGTCTGGCCGGGCTCGAGGCTGATCTTGGAGAACTTCTTGAGCTGCTTCATCTCCGGCACGTTCAGCGAGTTGAACGGCTGAATGAGGAACAGCATCACGGTCTCTTTGCCGGCCACGCTGCCAGAGTTTGTCACGTCCACAGACACCACGACGTCCTCGGTCGAGACCTCCACGACGCTGCGGCTGAGACGCACCTCCGAGTAGGAGAACTCGGTGTAACTGAGACCCGTGCCGAAGTCCCATTGGTTCTCGCAGTAGTAGGCGCTGCTGGACTCCTGCGTCTGGCACATGCTCGTCACGGGGTGGTTGTACGTCAGCTGGATGTTGGCCTGGTCCTTCGGGTACGTGATCGGCATGCGGCCGCTCGGGTTCACCTTGCCGTAGATGATCTCGGCCATGGCTTGGCCGCCCAGTTCGCAGGCCAATAGGCCGTTCACCACGGCGTGCACGTTCTCGGGGAGGTCGCCGAGCAGACGCGGACGACCCTCAAACAGCACCAGAATGACCTTGGTCCCCGTGGACGCCAGCTCCTTCACGTATTCAATCTGACCGGCGGGCAACGCCAAGTCGTCGATGTCACCAGGCTTCTCGGCGTACGTGTCTTCGCCGATCACGGCGATGGTGTACTCGGCCTTGCCAGCCATCTCCTTGGCTGTGGCCATGTCCGCCTCCGAGTACGACCCGTTCGGGTGCAACCCGTTGAAGAAGGCGAAGCTGTCGTTGCCGACGAGCGTCTCCATGGCCGACTTGACCGTGATGCCCTTCGTGAGAAGGTGATCCTGGTCGCTGTAGCCCTGCCACGCGATCGTCCATCCGCCGCACATGCGGCCGATGTTGTCGGCAGTGAAGCCCGTGAGGAACACCGACGCGTCGTCGGCGATAGGGAGCGTGCTGTCGTTGTTCTGCAGCAGCACGATGGACTCGCGCGCCAGCTCCAGTGCCGCCGAGATATCGTCGTCGTTGCCGATGAGTGACAGGTTCTCCTCCCCGGGCACCGGCGTCTCGTACAGACCCAGCTGCAGCTTCATCTTGACCACGCGGCGGGCCGACGCTTTGAGGCGCTCGCGGAACTGCGGGCTCTGCTCCAGCAGCGCCTTCGTGCCGTTGTAGAAGCTCGTGTCCTGCGCCACCATGCTCATGTCCACGGACGCGCGCGTGAGCGAGATGCGCGTCGCCTCGGTCTCGTTGCGCGCGGTGCGGTGAAAGTCGGTCAGCTGGTTGATCTCGGCGTAGTCCGTCACCATCATGCCGTCGAAGCCCAGGTCGTCGCGCAGCAGCGCGTTCATGAGCTTGGTGTTCGACACGGTGGGCACGCCGTTGATGGAGATGTAGTTCTCCATGGCGCTGATCACGCCGGCGTCCACGGCGGCCTTGAAGGGCGGGAAGAAGTAGTTCATCATGTCGTAGTCCGACACCGTCACGGCGTCCTTGTCGTGGCCTGAAGGCGTCTTAGGGTAAACTATCCAGTGTTTCATGCAAGCGGCCGTGTGGTTGTTGCTCTGCAGGCCGCGGATGATGGCGTCGCCCATAATGGAGTTCAGGTGCGGGTCCTCGCCGAACGTCTCAAACGTTCTGGCCCACAGCGGGTTGCGCGAGATGCCGAGAATGGGGCCGAACACCCATGGCACGCCCGATGCCTCCGTGTCGCGGCCCGTGATGCGGCCCTGTTCGTACACAAGGTCGGGGTTGAACGAAGCGCCGCCGTTGATCTGCTGGCCGAACAGCACGGCGTCCTTCACGAAGATGGCGCCGTGCACCGAGTCGACGCCGTACACCATCGGGTGGCCACCGTTCTCCTCCATGGTGATGTCCTGGATCCTTGTGACCACCTCGCGCCACTCCTCTGCCGACCACATGTACGTGCCGTTCACGGGTCCGTTGTTGAACGGACTCGTGAGGTACGAGCCCACGCGCATCTTGGCGTACGCGCGCACCTTGTCGTCGTCGACCTTGTTGTCCTCCGTGAGGAGCTGGTTGATGTCGATCTGTGTCATCTGCCCGATGATGTCGTCGTCGGTGAAGGTGGCCACAATGGCATCGGCACGTTCATCCCACTGGTCTGCGGAAACGAGCGGAGCGCCCTGCTGCACGACGAGGCCGAGGGCCGTGCACAGCACTGCTGCGAACCACGACTTGAGCATGGCTGTTTTGATCCTCTTGGGCGAAGCTTGTTGTTGGAAGGAAAAACGGAAAGTGAGTGAAAAGCAGCTCCATACGCAACTTGCTCGCTCTCGTCTTTCATCGCGAGGGGGGGCGCCGTACTAACTACATACACATGCATCAGTGCAAACCTATGTGTTTGCGGGCGCGTGGTGCTTGGTCCGGGGCTGCCCTGCCTCCGCACAGGATTGTCTCGGCAGGAGGAATGTTGCTGATACCAAGAGCAAGTTGCCCCTTCCTACTGCGGCGGTCCGGAGGGCGTGGGTTCCATACGTGCAGCATGCAAGTACAGTATTATAATTACAAGCAACTACTATCGGATCCCTGGGTCAGATAGTCTAGGAAGAGGGAATCCCTGTGTCGTGATCACCCAGATGTTGCGCGTTTTGATGCGCGAAAACTGAAGCAGATTAATTGAAGATTGAAGATTAATACATGTAGGATCGTTTCGAGATCTTGCAGGGATTAAAAGCTTGGCACGGCAGAGCTCGGCAAGAACGGATCCTTTTTTCACTATGGGGAGCCATGCGGGGAATAGCAGAACGGTAGTGTTAAGCGTAGCAGAGTATAGTGTGCAAGTAGTTGTACAAAGGCAGAATGGTATTTTGAAGGAGAAACTCGCTGGTCAGCTGGTTTTGGTGTAAACAGCTTTGCTCTTGCCTGCTTCAACCACGATCTTTTTTTTTCAGTCTCTTGATTCAAGGGCGGTCATGCAGCAGGATACATAATCTACCGGCTATATAAATCCACGCATATTTGATCACTACATGATATTTATTTAGAGTCGGAGACAATGAACTTCAACGTGCGCACAAGTTCAACAGTGTTGAATCAACACACAGGTTCAACCTGTCGACTACGCAAATCGTTGTGCAAATGCCCGAATTCACATACACATGTATTACTTTAATATTAGAATACATCTATTGTAGCAATTTGCGCAGATCGCGCGCAGCTGCTATTAATATCATGGGCATTCAGAATGCTGCAGTCTCCTGGATTGCCAAACCCATCAATACGTTTTGAAGCTCAATTACTTTCATGTTGATTTCTCTTGGGAATATAAGCTAAATCGTGAGTTGGTGCAGCTCAAATTTCAGATTGCAACATGAGTGTGTGAAATATATACCCATTTGAATTTGAATTGTCTTACTACTGAGTACATGCATCGCAATAATTCATATTGCAAGGAAACACACAATGCCCATATCAGACTGGTTTGGGAGCAGTAGCGGAATCAAATAAAGCAAAAAAAAAATCAGAATCAATCCGGGTTGAGGACGCCGATTTGATACCGAATCCGCTCAGCCAAAGACAATGCCTGTCCATGCTTTCGTGATCTAAACATGTCGATACATGTAATGCAGTATCGTTAAGCAGTACATATTGCAGAGTATATTGATGGTATGTATATGCATTTGCAGGGTCCGATTGCAAGCGGAACTAGCATTGGAACGCTGACGGCAACGGCGAGAAACACAAGAAATCCTTGCCAATACTTTTATTTTTAATCACTGTAGTTTCTTTCAGATACGGAGCACTCGCTTGGCAGCAGTCAGGACACCCTACGCCAACCAAACATATTCTCTCCAGCCCGCGTCATCTTAGCTGCCTAAGCAAGATACTCACAACTCAATCTAATTAGAATAGATGGTTGTACTGCTTCTCCGCGCATGGCTCCCCATAGTGAAAAAAGGATCCGTTCTTGCCGAGCTCTGCCGTGCCAAGCTTTTAATCCCTGCAAGATCTCGAAACGATCCTACATGTATTAATCTTCAATCTTCAATTAATCTGCTTCAGTTTTCGCGCATCAAAACGCGCAACATCTGGGTGATCACGACACAGGGATTCCCTCTTCCTAGACTATCTGACCCAGGGATCCGATAGTAGTTGCTTGTAATTATAATACTGTACTTGCATGCTGCACGTATGGAACCCACGCCCTCCGGACCGCCGCAGTAGGAAGGGGCAACTTGCTCTTGGTATCAGCAACATTCCTCCTGCCGAGACAATCCTGTGCGGAGGCAGGGCAGCCCCGGACCAAGCACCACGCGCCCGCAAACACATAGGTTTGCACTGATGCATGTGTATGTAGTTAGTACGGCGCCCCCCCTCGCGATGAAAGACGAGAGCGAGCAAGTTGCGTATGGAGCTGCTTTTCACTCACTTTCCGTTTTTCCTTCCAACAACAAGCTTCGCCCAAGAGGATCAAAACAGCCATGCTCAAGTCGTGGTTCGCAGCAGTGCTGTGCACGGCCCTCGGCCTCGTCGTGCAGCAGGGCGCTCCGCTCGTTTCCGCAGACCAGTGGGATGAACGTGCCGATGCCATTGTGGCCACCTTCACCGACGACGACATCATCGGGCAGATGACACAGATCGACATCAACCAGCTCCTCACGGAGGACAACAAGGTCGACGACGACAAGGTGCGCGCGTACGCCAAGATGCGCGTGGGCTCGTACCTCACGAGTCCGTTCAACAACGGACCCGTGAACGGCACGTACATGTGGTCGGCAGAGGAGTGGCGCGAGGTGGTCACAAGGATCCAGGACATCACCATGGAGGAGAACGGTGGCCACCCGATGGTGTACGGCGTCGACTCGGTGCACGGCGCCATCTTCGTGAAGGACGCCGTGCTGTTCGGCCAGCAGATCAACGGCGGCGCTTCGTTCAACCCCGACCTTGTGTACGAACAGGGCCGCATCACGGGCCGCGACACGGAGGCATCGGGCGTGCCATGGGTGTTCGGCCCCATTCTCGGCATCTCGCGCAACCCGCTGTGGGCCAGAACGTTTGAGACGTTCGGCGAGGACCCGCACCTGAACTCCATTATGGGCGACGCCATCATCCGCGGCCTGCAGAGCAACAACCACACGGCCGCTTGCATGAAACACTGGATAGTTTACCCTAAGACGCCTTCAGGCCACGACAAGGACGCCGTGACGGTGTCGGACTACGACATGATGAACTACTTCTTCCCGCCCTTCAAGGCCGCCGTGGACGCCGGCGTGATCAGCGCCATGGAGAACTACATCTCCATCAACGGCGTGCCCACCGTGTCGAACACCAAGCTCATGAACGCGCTGCTGCGCGACGACCTGGGCTTCGACGGCATGATGGTGACGGACTACGCCGAGATCAACCAGCTGACCGACTTTCACCGCACCGCGCGCAACGAGACCGAGGCGACGCGCATCTCGCTCACGCGCGCGTCCGTGGACATGAGCATGGTGGCGCAGGACACGAGCTTCTACAACGGCACGAAGGCGCTGCTGGAGCAGAGCCCGCAGTTCCGCGAGCGCCTCAAAGCGTCGGCCCGCCGCGTGGTCAAGATGAAGCTGCAGCTGGGTCTGTACGAGACGCCGGTGCCCGGGGAGGAGAACCTGGCACTCATCGGCAACGACGACGATATCTCGGCGGCACTGGAGCTGGCGCGCGAGTCCATCGTGCTGCTGCAGAACAACGACAGCACGCTCCCTATCGCCGACGACGCGTCGGTGTTCCTCACGGGCTTCACTGCCGACAACATCGGCCGCATGTGCGGCGGATGGACGATCGCGTGGCAGGGCTACAGCGACCAGGATCACCTTCTCACGAAGGGCATCACGGTCAAGTCGGCCATGGAGACGCTCGTCGGCAACGACAGCTTCGCCTTCTTCAACGGGTTGCACCCGAACGGGTCGTACTCGGAGGCGGACATGGCCACAGCCAAGGAGATGGCTGGCAAGGCCGAGTACACCATCGCCGTGATCGGCGAAGACACGTACGCCGAGAAGCCTGGTGACATCGACGACTTGGCGTTGCCCGCCGGTCAGATTGAATACGTGAAGGAGCTGGCGTCCACGGGGACCAAGGTCATTCTGGTGCTGTTTGAGGGTCGTCCGCGTCTGCTCGGCGACCTCCCCGAGAACGTGCACGCCGTGGTGAACGGCCTATTGGCCTGCGAACTGGGCGGCCAAGCCATGGCCGAGATCATCTACGGCAAGGTGAACCCGAGCGGCCGCATGCCGATCACGTACCCGAAGGACCAGGCCAACATCCAGCTGACGTACAACCACCCCGTGACGAGCATGTGCCAGACGCAGGAGTCCAGCAGCGCCTACTACTGCGAGAACCAATGGGACTTCGGCACGGGTCTCAGTTACACCGAGTTCTCCTACTCGGAGGTGCGTCTCAGCCGCAGCGTCGTGGAGGTCTCGACCGAGGACGTCGTGGTGTCTGTGGACGTGACAAACTCTGGCAGCGTGGCCGGCAAAGAGACCGTGATGCTGTTCCTCATTCAGCCGTTCAACTCGCTGAACGTGCCGGAGATGAAGCAGCTCAAGAAGTTCTCCAAGATCAGCCTCGAGCCCGGCCAGACGCAGAACGTCGAGTTCACGCTCACGGCGGATGACTGGAGCGTGTACTACCCGCAGGTGGGCCACGGCCTCAAGAAGGTGGCCGAGGACTGCGACTTCGTGGTAGCCATCAAGCCGGAGACGGACTGCGACGTGTACAACGCGACGGCGCCGGCCAACCCGCTGTGCGCGACGTTCTCGCTGAGCACGGGTGAGTACCCGTTCGGAACGTTCGATGAGCCGTGGTAAGATATATGAGGATATAGTAGTATTGGTCACACTACGTGGTCAACTACCAATTTTAAGCATGATGAATGGATATTTTCATGTGCAATGATTGTCAATAGTCCTTGACATTTAGTACGATACTCATGTAAGTCTTGTGCTTTTTACCAAAAACCGATTGAAGTGCTGTTTGTCAAACAGGTTGCGACTGGAAAATTACGCAACCCATTTCTAGGATATTTTTCAAAATATCCAAATATTCAGACATCATTCACCCAATAATCCTAGCCGATTGATGTAGCTAGTGCAGCGTCATTAGCCACATTGTACGAGTTCTGACCACGTGAGCTCCGATGCGTTGACTCGTCGAAGCAGTTTGAGACCAATAGTGTATTCGTTGTGCTCTCCGACCACCTCCGTAGGCAGGAGCACCATTTGCTGTGGACGCCACAGCGATTGATAATAGCCCAACTTCGTGGACCGGTCATTGCCAAGAACGATATGCAAGTACACCAGTGGGTCACTGAGAAGTACAGCATTCATAAATGCGACAGTCACTTCGACTTCTTCAGAACGTCTGTGGAGGCATTTCAGCTGATGCTGGATGAAGCGTAAAGGATTCACCCTTCGTTGTTCAGATCGGGTGTCAGAGTCGCTTTGCCGCTGCAGCGCTTCTGTGCTTGGTGCAAAAGGGGCAACTACCCGACTCCATCGCAATGAACGTTCGCTTCTCTGTTGTTTTGGTTGTCTTCGTGCCTTGTTTTGAATGCAGAAACGGCTGCTTTTCCAATAAACCGACACACTGGTAGTGGGCCACAAGACTCCAGCCGAGTAGGGTACCGGTGTTGGGGAAAGAACGACCCAGTTCGAGTCTTGAAAGCTATTGTTGCCTTGTGTTTTGGCAATAATATACAAGCAGAAGACTCGCACTACCCACGCTGCTACAAGTGCAAATACAAAGCAGACGAGAAATTTGAGGTCAATAATGACACCGCCAAGTAAAATACTGCCTCTCCCTCGATGGGTGAAGCTGTATTGATATTTAGCAGCTTCCCACGCACGACCGACGTTGCCAGGAAACGCCATTATTCGGAAAATCTTAGACGAACGAAACGATAGCGATCGATACTGCGCAGCTATTGTGATGCTTGACATGCCGCCCAGAAAAAAACTCGGGACGCCAATTATTCCATTATTCAGGCGATTGCTGTGAGCCAGTCGACGTGACGTTGATAAGGTCACAACTAGGTGCCATGCCAAGGAAAAAATCCACACGTTTCGCATCTGAATCACGGCGTACGAGACAAAAGAGCGAAGATCAATGTTTACAATTCCGGCCTGCGTGATAAAGCGGCCTTTGAGCATCTCGTACATGAAGGCAGCGTCTAGTAAGTGAGCGAATACGTAGCACATCACCGGAAATGGGCTGCCGTACACGACACACTGCTTCGGCGTCTTCATGAACAGATGCAGTGCCTTCAACTTCTTTACAGACTTGTTGTTACCATATACGAAGTAGCAGCTTAGCATTAATCCGATTCCACGAAGTATGAAGTAGCTCTGTCCGATTATTCGCAGCACCGCCACTACCCGATACCACTCGATAAGATCTGCGGTCATCAATCCAGTTTCGTAGCGGTAATCCTGCACATACAAAGTCTCACAAGAATGTGTCGCTCTGCACTGTCGAGCGCGAATGATCGTGCTAATATCTGATCGCCGGGATCCGAGCAAACCTAGCCCACCTCGGGCTACTTGCATATCTTCTTGGCTCTCCAAGAATGTCAAATCTAGTGTCAAATTCGGGAAGCGGGTCTGTATGTCGTGGAGACGCGCTAGCGTGTGTGCGTACAGAAGCCCAACACTTCGGCCTTTTACATCAGTGGAAGAGCAAGATCTATCGAAATTGATCCAAAGTTCTTGACAAAATCTTGGCGTCTGTGCTCCGTTGCCGACGAGAGGAAAGCAGATATGCATATCCTTCCTAGCTAGCAGCTCTGGAGAATAGTAGAGCGCTTGGTTTGTACGCCAATTTATGTTTGTAAACCACGTCGGGAGTAAAAATTGGTGGAAACGGTCGATATACTCACTATCCGTGCGCAATGTCAGCCGCAAAGGTATTGAGTTGCCTGGTGCGGCCTTTGGCACACCGCTTTTCACATTTGATACGGCATCTACGAGACCGTCGATCATCCTAAAGGCTACATCTCCACCGAAAGTCGTGCTTGGGCATAAATTAGAGTAAAAGAAACAGGCAGGAAAGTCTTCCACGGCCAAAAATCTCGCGAATGCGCGCCACACAATGGACGTCGAATCATACTTATAGCTCCATACCCGTGCAGTTTTGGTGCCACTGAAGGCGTCACTTTTGCTCGATGCAAACACGGAATAATTCCAAGATGTACCAAACCCCATCATCTCGTCTGGCTGGAGTGAGGGATATATTGCTCGCATACTGGAAATGCCCAAGCCAGAGCGAGGGACATCAGAGAATACTAATACAAGAGAAAATATCCCGATAATGGACCGCAACCAGGAAAACGGGAGCTGTCGCTCGAACACTTTTTCACGAGATGCTAGTTGCCGAGCCTGCGTACTTTCGATCAGGACAGCCGAAGTCGAGTGTTTCCTTTCACTTTGCGCAGTTTTCTCTTTATATCGCGAGGCCCACTTGGACAACGTAAAAAATACGCGATTGGTCTTACTACGCGTCGGTGCTACGCGAATGTGACTCATGATCTCACGTCAGAGCGAATACGACAATTCACACCCTTTCGAGTTTCGGAGTAGCGGATAAATATGGCATCTTTATTTTCTGCCTCCCACTTCGACCTTGATACAGATACGCAACGAAACGATCGTATTCGGTGGCCTTGCTCAGGCAAGACGCTTATTTGCTAGGATCATTCATTACGGCAATATTATCTCTTAAGGTGTATCAGCCACTTTCTGCTTCAACCGCATTGAACGAGCTCTGGCCATGTCAGCTCGGAAGCATAGACACTTTTCAGCAGCTTCAAACCACAAGAATATTCGTTGTGGTCACCAACCACCACCACAGGTAGCAGTAAGATTTGATGTGGACGCAGCAGCGACTGGTAATAGGCCAACTCGGTCGAGCGGTTCCTTTCGATCACCATACCTAAATACACGAGAGGGTCGCTCATAAGAACAAGGTTAATGAAGGCCACATTCGCCTCCACGGTATCTGAACGTCCATGGAGACACTTCATCTGGTGCTGGTTGTACCGAAATGTGCTCGCGCTCATTCGAACGGATAGTGCATTCCTCTCGTATTTACCAAGCCGTTCTTTTGGCATTATTCGTTTCTGCAGCATCGAAAAAGGTGGAAGTGGAGCCACTTGATCGTCTCTGCTCCCCCACTCGTGCTTCATCTCGTGTCGTCGTTGGTTGTCGTGAATGCAGAAAAAATCGCTAGTACAGTGAACACATGCTCACTGTGGGCCACAAGGTTCCAGCCGAGTATGGCACCGGTGTCGGAGAGAGGAAACCCCATTCCGAGTATTTCCTACTATCAATACCATGCACGCGAGCCAAATACCGCAGCCAACCCACGCGGCTCACCCGAAATATTCCAAGAGCGATAACGAGACAAATGAGGAATTTGAAATCGATGATAACCCCACCGAGGTACGCGTTACCCCTCCCTCGATGAGCGAAGCCGTATCGATACTTGACTGTGTCCCAGGCACGACCTATATTTGCGGGAAGTTCCATCATGTTTAGGACCTTTGACGAACGAAAAGATGTTGATCGATACTGTGCGACCAATGTGATGCTCGAAAACGTGCTCAATAGGAATTCAGGCACCCCAATGATGCCATTGTTCAGTTGATTGGGGCCCATCCAACGTGATGTTGACGCGCTTACAGCACCATGCCATAAAAAAAGTGTGTAAATCCACACGTTGCGCATCTGGACGATTGCATACGAAATGAAGGACTCAAGTTGGATGTTGAGAACTCCATCTGATGTGATAAGATTGCTTTCTAGTACTTGGTATGTGAAAGGAGCATCCGACAAATGTGCAAGTGCGTAGCATACTACTGGGAATGGGCTCCCGTACACGACGCACTGGGCAGGAACCTTCCTGAACAGATTCGCAGCCTTTCGCAGTTTTGCTATGCGCGGCAACTTCACCCGTGGACTGTTGTAAACATAGTAGCAACTCGCCATCAAGCCTATTCCTCGGAGTACGAAGTAGCTCTGACCTATTAATCGGAGTGCGGCTATAACTCGATACCATTGGATAACGTCGGTAGTCATCGACCCGGTTTCATAACGATAGTCATCAACGTACACAGTCTCACAGAAGCTTAACTCTCCGGGAGTAGTGCAATTTCGAGCGCGAATGATAGTGCTTACGTCAGACCATCCAATTGCCAACGCGGATAATCCGCCTCTACAAACTTGCAGATCCTCGAAGCTTTCCAGTATTGTCAGATCCACAGTAAGGTCTGGATATTGAGCTTGGATTTTTCGGACTCGTTCTAAGGCGTGAACATACAACATCTACCTTCAGAATCTGTGGAGGCACACGATCGGTTAAAATTGGTCCAAAGTTGGTCGCAAAAGCGCGGTGTTTTCGCGTGACTCCCAATTGTCGGGAAGCAGATTGTGCGAGCGTTTATCCGTACAAGAAGCTCTGGCGAATAGTACAGCGCTTGATTGGTACGCCAATTGACGTGGGGGAACCATGATGGCAGCAAGAATTGATGGAGCCTATCGATAAATTCGGTTTGCGTTCATAGGGTCAGGCTCTGGGGTCTAGATTGGGTTGGCACAGCGCGTGCTGTCCTTGAGTTTACTTTTGCGACAACATTACGAGACTATCAATCATCCTAAACGCCACATCGCCACATACTGACTCACTGGGACATCGCTCAAGGTAGGAGAAGCATTTTGGAAAGTCTGGCGCGCTGAGGTAACTTCCAAATGCGCGCCAACTAATAGACGTG
Source organism: Phytophthora ramorum (assembly GCF_020800215.1). Taxonomy (NCBI): domain Eukaryota; phylum Oomycota; class Peronosporomycetes; order Peronosporales; family Peronosporaceae; genus Phytophthora; species Phytophthora ramorum. The sequence continues at coordinate 386,386 of NW_027150667.1, read as the reverse complement.
GTGTCGAACTTATAGCTCCAGACACGCACTGCAGTACTACAGTCGTAGGCTTCGGTCTTCCTAGACCTGAAAACGGAATAATTCCATGACGTCCCTGAATTCACGACGATGCGGGTCAATTGTGAATGTAATTCATCGTATTAACATAAGCTAGTCTACAGGTATCTTAACCGCACTGAACCAACTCCGTCCACGCGAGTTGTGATGCATTGACACGTTTGAGCAGTTTGAGATCATGGGAATACTCGTTGTGGTCACCAACTACAACTACAGGCAGGAGGAGAATCTGGCGTGGGCGCAATAGCGACTGGTAGTAGGCCAACTCGGTCGTATGGTTCCTCCCAAACATCATGCGTAAATACACGAGAGGATCGCTCATAAGGACAGCGTTCATGAAAGCCACGTTCGCCTCGACAACATCCGAGCGACCATGAAGACACTTCATCTGATGCTGGATGTACCGGAAGGTGCCCACGCTCATTCGAACGGAGGGGGCAATTTCCCTGCGGTTAACAACGTGTGAATTCAACCTGTTAAGGATTGACAACTTTGACTCTTGTGCGCTATACGAAAAAGGGGCCACCTGGAAGTACTTTGTTCTCCATTTCCTCTCTATGGTTGATTCTGTGAGCTGTGCAGGGTATCGGTTTTGTCGCTGCTCCCGGAAGTCTTGGATACAGAAAAAGTCGCTGGTCCAGTGTACACACATGCTCACCGTAGGCCACAGCACACCGACCGAGTATGGTACTGGTGTTGGAGAAAGAAAAATCCACTGTGAGTACTGCTCCTTGTCTTTCCCATGCTTGCTAGCCAAATAGTGCAACCGAATCATGCGCGCCGCACGCAATATCGCCACAACAATCACCAAACAGATGAGAAATTTGAGATCGATGAAAACCCCACCGAGGTATGTATTTCCATTCCCCCGATAACCAAAGCTGTATCGATACTTGACAATTTCCCACGCACGGCTGATGTTGTTTGGAAGTTCTATCATGCTGAGAATTTTTGTTGAACGGAAAGATGTCGATCGATACTGAGCAATCAACGTGACACTGGAGAACGCGCTCAGCAGAAACTCCGGCACGCCGATGATGCCGTTGTACAGTTGGTGCTTCTGCCCCATGAACCGTGAGGTGGATACACTTACCAAACAATGCCACACCAGGGCGTAGACCCAGACATTGCGCATTTGGACTACAGCGTATGAAATGAAGGACTCTAACTTAATGTTGAGAACTCCATCGGCTGTCAGGAATTGGCTCTCAAGTCTCTGGTACGTCAAGGGCGCGTCAAGTAAATGAGCCAGAACGTAGCAAACGATCGGAAACGGACTGCCATATACTACGCACTGTGTCGGCACCTTCATGAATAGGTGGAAAGTCTTTTGCAGCTGTGCCATTATCGGTAGTTTCTTTCGTGTTTTCGGGGTGTTGTGAACGAAGTAACAACTCAGCATCAAGCTGATTCCACGGAGAAAGAAGTAGCTTTGGCCAATAATTCGGAGGGCAGCTATCACGTTATACCACTGAACAATGTCGGTGATCATCAGTCCGGTTTCGTAGCGGTAGTCGTCGACAAACAGAGTCTCGCAGAAGTTGCCGTCGTCAGTGCAACTACGCGCACGGATGACAGTACTCACATCGGACCAACGGAATCCAAGAGAGGCCAAACCTCCACGGCAGAGTTGCAGGTCATCTGCGCTTTCAAGTAACGTCAGATCAACCGTCAAGTTGGGAAAACGTGTCTGAATATTGCGGACACGGTCTAATGCATGCACATGCAAGAGTCCAACAGCTCTACCTTCATAATTGGTGGAAGCACACGAGCGATTGAAGTTTATCCAAAGTTGTTGGCAAAACCGTGGTGATTTTGTGCGACCACCGATATCTGGAAAGCAAATCGTGCGAGCATCCAGTTTAGATAGCAGCTCGGGTGAATAGTACAGAGCTTGGTTGGTGCGCCAGTTACTGTTGGGGAGCCACGGCAATAGCAAAAATTGATGGAACCGATCGAGAAACTCATTTTCTGTTCTCAGCATTAGACTCACAGGGCCAGCTCGATCTGATTTCAGTTTTGCGCGGGTGTTTAGCTTTGCGACACTATTTACGAGCGAATCAATCATCTTGAATGCCACATTGCCGCAAACCACCTTGCTTGGGCAAGGTTCGCGGTAGAAGAAACACGCCGGAACGTCAGATGTCCTCAAGTAGCTTGCGAAAGCGCGCCAACTGATAGACGTGGTATCGAATTTGTAGCTCCATACGCGTGCCGTTGTGCTGCAATTGGTAGCTTCAGTTTTGGTTGACTTGAAAACCGAATGATTCCACGCTGCTCCGAAGTATACAACTTCATCAGGTTGTAAGACGGGGTACAGAGATCGCAAATTTGATACACTCAGACCTGATCGGAAAATGTCCGAGAAAACTAGCACAAGCGACATGAGTCCAATCAAGAAGCGTAGCCACGAGAACGGAAGATGCTGCTGGAAAATCCTTTCACGGACCGCGAGTCTTCGAGAAAGTACCATTTCAATCAACTCATCAGGCGTGCTTCCCTCGTCTGGATGCAGTGCATTTTCCTTCGAATAATGTACTGCCCATTTTGACAAAAGTTTTAGCGCTCGGCCAGTGTTGAATGGAGAGGGTGCCACTCGAATTGAGCTCATGGCAGGGATGGACGCTAACGATTGTGAACGAGCTCCCAGCTGGCAGTTTTTGCCCATGAGACGTGCACCCAGCTAAATCGGTTCGAACGCATTTAACTACCGCCGAGAGTTTTTTTTTTCCCTCACGAACAGTCTGTATTGATAGGAACGTCCATTATGATCAAAATCTTGTCGATGTTATCCGGTATTGGGCGAGCAATTTGGAGCTCGAAAAGCATTCACCATCAATCCCGGACGCCGCTACCTACATGCAGTCGATTGGCTTTCATCAGACTACGTCATGTCAACGTACTGCTAGACCAAAGCGTATATCCACGTAACCAGAAGTAACTTTGTTCGGGCATTCGATGAACCATTGCAAGACGATGCCATTGAACGATGTCCGAGGTCAGTTTTTTTGTTCGCAGCGATCTGGTCGGAGACTGTAAAATGCCAGCAATGTTTAACTATGCTACTGGGGTCTTTGCTCGTATCCTATTCAGAATAGTATCACCCACACTGCACAAGCTCTGACCATGTGAGCTCGGACGTCTTCACGCGTCGAAGCATCTTCAGGCCGTCTGTAAATTCATTGAGCTCACCAACTACGGCCATCGGCAGAAGCACAATCTGACGGGGACGCCAAAGCGATTGGTAATACGCCAGCTCCGACGAGTGGCCACGTCCAAACATCAAGCTCAAATACACCAGCGGATCGCTCATCAGAACTGCATTCATGAATGCCACGTTCGCTTCCACACTATCGGAACGTTGATGGACGCACTTCAACTGGTGCTGGATGTACCTGTATGTGTCGAAGCTCTTTCGTGCTGATCGGGCTTGCAGGCGTAGTTCTCCTTCCGGTAGATACTTTGATTGGGCAGTAGCATTCGAGGCGATGACTCGTGCATCTCCATGCCGACGATCATTCAAGCTTGGTAGTCTTGATAAGAATGGATGGAGATGACGGTAGTTCTTCCGGTCAACTACGTGTAGCATTTGTGGACCTCGATGACGTTCATCTCGAATGCAGTAATAGACACTAGGCCACTGCACGCAGACACTGACGGTAGGCCACAGTACATCAGCGGAGTACGGCACTGGTGTCGGCGGTAGAAGGGACCAATGTGTATATTGGTGTTTGCCTTCGTCAATTGTCCATACCCGGTAGTGTAACCAGATACTGTGCACCGCCCACAGAGCTGCGACTAGAAACAGCAGACAAATGAGGAACTTGATATCAATAATCACTCCACCTAGCAGTACACTACCTCGCCCTCGGTGAGCGAAGTTGTATTGATACTTGGCAGCTTCCCAGCCTCGACCACTATTGCTTGGTAGTTCTATCACTCGGATGATGTTGGACGATCGAAATGAAGTCGAGCGATACTGGGCAATGAGGGTCACAATCGAGAAAGCACTTAGCAGGAATTCTGGTACGCCAGTGATTCCATTGCTGACTTTGTTGGTGCTAACAAATCCGCTCGATCTGGACAGACCAACGAGAACTTGCCAAGTTAGTGCGTAGACCCAAACACTGCGCATCTGTACGACGGCGTACGATACAAACGCCTCGGGTTTGATGTCAAGAACTCCTGCCTGTGAGAAGAAATGGCTCTCCAGCATATAGTAGGTGAATGGGGCATCCAGCAAATGCGCGAGGACATAGCACACCACAGGAAAAGGGCTGCCATACACGACACATTGCGTTGGAACTTTCATAAAAAGCCGACACCCCTTCTTCAAACGCGTCCGTACTGACATTTTCTTGTGGGGCTTCGAGTTGTCAAACATGAAGTAGCAGCTCAGCATCAGGCCGATTCCACGAAGCCAGAAGTAGCTCTGGCCAACTGCCCGCAATGCTGCAACCAGTCGATACCAGTGAACAACATCCGTTGTCAGCAGCCCAGTTTCATACCGATAGTCTTCCAGAAACACAGTCTCACAAGTAGCAACACCTCCACTACAATCACGAGCGCGAATTATCGTGCTCACATCCGATCGTCGAAACCCAGTGGACGACAGACCACCACGACACACTTGCAAGTCCTCTTGGCTCTCGAGAAAGGTCAAGTCCACCGTTGTGTTGGGGAATCGGGTCTGAACCTCACGAAGCCGACTGATCGTGTGCACATACAACAGCCCAGCAGCTCGTGATGTAGTGTCATGGGGAGCACACGACCGGTCTAGGTTGGTCCATAGTTCGTGGCAAAAGTGAGGCGTTCTCACCCTACCGCCATTGGCAGGGAAGCAAATACTGCGTGCACACGTCGTTTCAAGAAGCTCTGGCGAGTAGTAAAGTGCCTGGTTGGTTCTCCAATTTAAGTTTGTAAACCATTTGGGCAGTAGGTACTGGTGAAGCCGATCGATGTAAGCGTTTTCCGTTCGGAGGGTAAGTCCTATGGGCCCAATTGGCGTCGGCACTAGCTCGGTTCTACTATTATTCTTAGTAGCCACCCGATTCACAATAGCATCGATCATTCGGAATGCTACTTCTGAATCGAAAGTCGTATCGGGACACTGCGTTTTGTACAAAAGGCAATCGGGATACTCTGGAACTGCAAAATGGCTAGCAAATGCGCGCCAGGTGATGGATGTCGAATCAAATTTATAGGTCCAGACGTTTGTCTTGGTCGTACCGCTGTACGCTTCATCCTTCGTAGCAGCAAACACCGAGTAATTCCAAGACGTTCCGAAACCAAGCACTTCGTCTGGATGCAGAGAGGGATAGTACGTATCAAGTTTAGATACTCCAAGACCGCCACGAAAAATGTCGGAGAAAACCAGCACTAGAGATACAAGTCCGACGACGAAGCGCGGCCAGGTAAACGAAAGTCGCCGTTCAAATATTTTATCCCGGGCAGCGAATTGACGAGCTTGGGTAGTTTCGATGAGAGCTGCCGTAGGAGTAGTCAGTTGCCTCTCACTGAGCTTATTTTTTCTCTCCGTGTAGTGCGTAGCCCATTTGGACAAAACAGTGTGCGACCGACTGCTTTCACTCCCGCCTACGGTAGATGCCACCCGGATGCGAGCCATGCTGCGACTGAAACCAAACGTTGCAACCTGGTCTGAAGTGATCAGGCTAATTTCGCATCGACCGTTTGGGCATATCGCCACCATCACGTCAGGTACAAGTTTGGACATGTTAGGATAAGATGAGATGTGGCCACTACAGCGAAGTGCACCCACAATCCCAAGTGGCAGACGTTTCAACCAACGTCGACGCTTTTGCCAGTAAGAGTAAGTTCGATCCTCTTGACTTAACATTGCATTTAGCTCACTTGGATATGGGTCAGGCGCGCAAACTAATTCCCAGTCCAGCTAGCAAACTTCAAACTATCACCCACACTGCACAAGCTCTGACCATGTGAGCTCGGACGTCTTCACGCGTCGAAGCATCTTCAGGCCGCCTGTAAATTCATTGAGCTCACCAACTACGGCCATCGGCAGAAGCACAATCTGACGGGGACGCCAAAGCGATTGGTAATACGCCAGCTCCGACGAGTGGCCACGTCCAAACATCAAGCTCAAATACACCAGCGGATCGCTCATCAGAACTGCATTCATGAATGCCACGTTCGCTTCCACACTATCGGAACGTTGATGGACGCACTTCAACTGGTGCTGGATGTACCTGTATGTGTCGAAGCTCTTTCGTGCTGATCGGGCTCGCAGGCGTAGTTCTCCTTCCGGTAGATACTTTGATTGGGCAGTAGCATTTGAGGCGATGACTCGTGCAGCTCCATTCCTCAATTGATGCACATTCCAGCTCAAAATCCTTGCGAACAAAAGGTGGTGGTGTCTGTAATGCTTCTGCTGAACTACGAGTAGCAATTGAGGTTCGCGATGCCACTCATCTCGAATGCAGTAATAGACACTAGGCCACTGGACGCAGACACTGACGGTAGGCCACAGGACCCCAGCCGAGTAAGGCACTGGCGTCGGTGGTAGCAGGGACCAATGTGTATATCGGCGTTTGTCTTCGTCAAGCTTCCAAATCCTGTAGTACGTCCAAATGGTGTGCACCGCCCACAGAGCTGCGACGAGTAAGAGGAGACAAATCAGGAACTTGAGATCGATGAGCACTCCACCTAGTGACACGCTGCCTCTTCCTCGGTAAACGAAGTTGTATTGATACTTGGCAGTTTCCCAACCTCGGCTAATATTCCAGGGAAGTTTCATCATTCGTATGATTGTTGCTGATCGGAAGGATGTTGAGCGATACTGAGCAATTAGTGTCACAATCGAGAAAGCACTTAGCAGGAATTCCGGTACGCCAGTGACTCCATCGAGCACTTTGTTGCTTCGAATCAGGCCCCACGATGTCTGTGAGCTGGCTACAACTTGCCATACTAGTGCATACATCCACACACTGCGCATTTGCACGACGGCGTAAGAAATAAACGACTCTGGTTTGATGTCTAAAACTCCTGCCTGTGAGAAGAAATGGCTCTCCAGAATATTGTACGTGAGCGGAGCATCCAGTAAATGCGCGAGGACGTAGCACACCACAGGAAAAGGGCTGCCATACACGACACATTGCGTTGGAACTTTCATAAAAAGCCGACACCCCTTCTTCAAACGCGTCCGTACTGACATTTTCTTGTGGGGCTTCGAGTTGTCAAACATGAAGTAGCAGCTCAGCATCAGGCCGATTCCACGAAGCCAGAAGTAGCTCTGGCCAACTGCCCGCAATGCTGCAACCAGTCGATACCAGTGAACAACATCCGTTGTCAGCAGCCCAGTTTCATACCGATAGTCTTCCAGAAACACAGTCTCACAAGTAGCAACACCTCCACTACAATCACGAGCGCGAATTATCGTGCTCACATCCGATCGTCGAAACCCAGTGGACGACAGACCACCACGACACACTTGCAAGTCCTCTTGGCTCTCGAGAAAGGTCAAGTCCACCGTTGTGTTGGGGAATCGGGTCTGAACCTCACGAAGCCGACTGATCGTGTGCACATACAACAGCCCAGCAGCTCGTGATGTAGTGTCATGGGGAGCACACGACCGGTCTAGGTTGGTCCATAGTTCGTGGCAAAAGTGAGGCGTTCTCACCCTACCGCCATTGGCAGGGAAGCAAATACTGCGTGCACACGTCGTTTCAAGAAGCTCTGGCGAGTAGTAAAGTGCCTGGTTGGTTCTCCAGTTTAAGTTTGTAAACCATTTGGGCAGTAGGAACTGGTGAAGCCGATCGATGTACTCGCTTTCTGTCCGAAGCGTAAGCCCCACCGGTACTAAATGGGCATTCTCTCCCCCACCTTCTGCATTTCCCACACCATTTACCACTGAATCGATGAACCTAAACGCAGCATCACCATCAAAGACCTCATAAGGGCAAGCTGCACGAACCAAAAAGCACTCGGGGAGGTCGGAAACAGCGAGGTAGCTTGCAAATGCACGCCAGGTAATCGAAGTTGAGTCCGATTTGTACGACCATACCGTCGCGTTCACGTTGCCAGTATATGCCTCCTCTTTCGTCGCTGCGAAAACAGAATAATTCCATGAGGTACCGAATCCGAGCACTTCGTCGGGCTGGAGCGCAGGGTAGTATTTGGCCAGATTGGACACGCCCAACCCACCACGAAAGATGTCGGAGAATACCAGCGCAAGTGAAGCTAGCCCAACAATAAACCGCGACCAGGAGAATGGAAGGAGTTTCTCGAACACTTTCTCTCGAACAGCGAGTTGGCGAGCACGACTTTGTTCAATTAGATCCGCTGGTGAAGCTGTATCTCGAGCGACCTGTGAACTGTGCCTGGTGTCGTTGTAGCGTGTAGCCCATTTTGATAAAACTGAAATCGCTCGGCTGCTTTCAGAGCCGACTACTGTAGACGCCACCCGGATGCGAGCCATGTTGCCCCAGCGCTTACAAACAAGAATACAAGTGACCTCGCTAATTTTGTATCAGTTGGATAGGGATATCGCCATCATCATTCGTTCGTGGTCAAGTACAATTTGAGCACGTTGCTAAGTGTGGTCTTGGTTCAATGCGGTTAGCTTCTCCTGCACAGTCCCACGTACTCACGTCTTAAATAACCTTGGCACCTTTCATTGTCTGCAGACCGCCGTCATAGGACGAGCCTCCAGATCCACAACCACTCCTTCTGCTCCTGGATCCGGCTTGCGATACATTGCTCGGGATTCTTGCATGACTTGGCCTTCGTTAATCCCTAGGACATCCTGCTCCTCGGTGCCGCAGTAGCTCACGTTTCGCTTCTCGGCGTCCACTTGGGCCTGGCTGGCTGAAAACAGTACTGGCTGTCCGAAATGTTCCGTTACCTTGTGCATCTTGGAGTATCGGCCGTTTGCTCCATGGTCATCACCCGCCGGGGCCTTTCGCAGAGTCCCGGAAAACAAGTGCATGTCGTCCAGATAAATATCCAAGTCTTTCACGCCTCTCTCGGGCGTCTTGCTGTAATTCCAGAACTTGATCATGGATAGCACCACGGGAGTATCAAACCCGATGTACACGATGTTTCCTTGTTGGTTGCCGAGCGAGCTAGCCAGAGGAGCAAGCCACGCATCATGCGCTTCCCATGTATTCTTGTCAAGACCGCTCATCAGGTTATCAGGCGTTCTTGTATCTTGTTGTCGCCCATTGGTATGGTCTAGCTCTGAAACAGAGTACGGCACAGCACTGACAATTGCAGGCTTGTGGTCAATTCTCGCCCCTGCGAAGTCGTAGAGCTCAAGCCCGTTGAGTCCTAGGTAGTAAGGATCGCCCCATGTTTGCCAGCACACGATTTTGAGTAGAAAACCTTGCGGATAGAGTTGTGCCTCGTAATCTTGCCTGATGATAGGCGTCTTGTACGCTCGAGTACTGAACGGGTATCTTACGCGCTCTGAGTATGCGGCAGCAGAATTGCCAAGGGATTTCCCAGGACTTTCGACGATATCTGGAAAACGCAGTAGTTGTCCGAAGTCGAAATTAGCCGCACCAGGTGCCTTGCGCAGCAAAAATCCTGTTTCTTTTGGTGAAATGACGACTCCATCCAACGCTACAGTAAGCTGCTTGACCCCGCGGAACGAGTCTTCGGAAGACTTGTTGTAGTTCCAGATGCGAAGGCCAAAAAAGTACTGCCCCTTCTTGAATTCAATGCGAACTTCGGGCACAGATGCGGCTTCCATGGGGACTAGCCACATATGCGTGTCGTCGCACGTAGTGGCCTCACCATCGATCAACTAAAATGGCAGCACAACGCAACCAAACATCAGAAAACAAGGTTATGCCTATAGAGTCTGCACAAAGTCTCACCTTATCAAGCGTGCGGGGATCTCCAACGTATCCAAGCTACACATTAACGACACAAAGCGCAGAAGATTAAGTATCGGGGATTCTACCTACCCAACAGTCTAGAACCACGTACCGATGCCAAATCACGAGGCGTTGCATCAATGTTAGCAGCATCCAACGGGATCGAAGTGCCGCGTGATCCAACCAGTACTTCCACTTGGGTCAGTCCTATGTAGTTCCGGTCACCCCATGTGTTATGCAGCTGCAGTGTTAGCCGCCGGCCATAAGGAAGCTTCTCTTCCATGTTAGCTTCGTCATTGAAATTCTCTTCCAACGTCTTGGCTCCATCAGCCACTTTAACCGCAACTGGGGATTTCTCTTGAGGTTCTTCAGCAACCCACGAATCGATTGACGTTCTCAGTCGTGCATTACTATTTGCAAGTGACCGAGTCGCCATCGTCATCGGTCGCCCATCTTTTCCGAACTGAGTCTGACGATACCCGTCGTCATTTTCCTGGTTCTTAGGGCTCTTTTCGACTGAGCGCGATCCCCCATCTGAGGTTTGGGGACGTCGAAGCTCCATTGAACGATGCACACTTGCTACAATTTCCCGAGCCTCTTCATCCTCGCGCTGCTGCTCTCGTGAAATTGCTGTCAAAGCCTCATCATTTGCCTCGATAGCTTCCAGGATAGTTGCATCTTGTGTAAACAAAATCACTTCGTTGGATATGTCCATGCTGTCGGCCCCTACCAGACCTGGAGCTTGTCGTATTTCGCCCTCAAAAATCGTGTTCCCAGACTCAGCACGACCGGATGAGATGCCAGTAAGTGCTGCAGGGTACGCATCGTATAAAATGAGACGTGCCTCCCGAACACCTCGACAAGTGTGTGTGCGTGACTTGTTGTAGTTCCAGATTCGTACCATTGACACTGCAATTGTAGCACCAAGTTCTAGCAGAACGTAGTGCGCCTGCTCTGGTGTAAAGGGTGCGAGCCACATGTGAAAGTCGTCACAGGTAAAGTTCACGCCGTCAATCAAGTTTGTCGGGACGCGCGGGTCATCCGTGTTCTCCTCCAGCACATTGATGCTTTCGGGACAAGCAGTCACCTGCGTCGCTGGGTCTTGAAATCGAACCAACTCGCCACGATGGTCAAAAATCTCCACACCGTTGAGCCCGACGTAGTAAGGATCACCCCAGGTGCTCAAAATCTCGATCTGTAGCCACTTGCCGCTCGGAAGAACCGGAATATCTGTAGTTGTAGCAGCGTTGATGGTATCGCCATCACCATTGATAAATGCTTTATTGTCCATGGGAGCTGCTTTGGAGGATGATGCCTCGAAACTCGCTGAATAAGGTAACACGGAAGCGCTGGCTGTTGTGAAGCTAGTCGCCAGTGGTCCTTGGCGAAGCTCAGTAAGCAACGCAGAAGTCGTAAACGATAGGCGACTAGATGCAGGCTTAGCCTTAGCTTCGTACTCGTAGCTGCCGTCCATTTGAAACTTGGTAGCCTCAGGGACATCAGCAGGCTGTGGCAAGCGACTTCGATTGGTCTTACTAAACTTCTCGAGGCTATCCCAAGACGAGAGCGATGTCAGGGCGGGAGGGCCCATCTTACGTTCACCACGGCTTTCCTTTGCTTTCGAATCGGCTGTGGAGTTTGAATAAGCCTTCATGTCCGCTTGAGCAGGTGTGTGTTTTGTATCTTCCGTGCACATTGGCTTGCCCTGTCTTCGACGACTGGTTACGCTGCTCGATGATGGTTTCTCGTCTGCTATCCAAGCTTCAAAATCAGAATTCGATCGGTCTGTCATAGGCAATCGCTCCGTTGATAGAGAAGAAGAAGCAGAGCCCGCTAGCCACAGCGGTGTGCTGTCTGTTGCTTTTTCCGAAGTTGGTTCGTCCATTTGAGTCGCTGCCCGTCGTCCCGATTTCACTGCTTCAGCCCAATGCTCAGATGCCTTTGCATCGTTTCTTGCTGTTGATACAGAAAAATTTCCAAGACGGGCGGTACGTGCTGTCTTCTTCGACGACCCCAATAGATCAATCCAGGTGCAAGTATTGTCGTCTTGATCACCAAACGTTTCCGGTAGAGACCCAGTCCACACGCATTTGTCATTCACCAAGACTTCGATATCGCGTGCACATGCTGAATGCATTTTCTACAATACCACAAAGAGAATTAGCACCAGATACATGGCTGGAACACCTCCTAATTCACTACGTACGCTGTTGTAATTCCATACACACAACTTGCTTGGTGTTGAGCAGACTTCGAATTTAACCAGGAGAACACCTGCGCCGTGAACAGGAAATATTAGTCGATGCGAAATAAAGCTAAACCGTAGCGGGGTCTTACCTGAGTCGCCTAGACGTCCCAGCCACATGTCTTTCTCTGAATTTGTCTGAGCTACACCGTTAAAAAGTTTGTGCAATCCTCGAACCATGTCGTTGGTTTTAGGGAGAGGTCGACCTGTTTGTTGGTCATAAAGTCGTAATGTCTCCATATCAACCGAAAGCTCGGCGCCATTCAGATCATAAACGCAAAGTTGCGTGAGACCGACCACGCGCGTCTTACTCCATGTCGACAGCAACTTCACTTGAATCTCGTAGCGCTCCGTCCTAATGAGCGCTCCCACACCCGAACCAATCGCAAGATTGAGTCGAGGAATGACAGGAACTTGCTCCTCGCGAAATTTGGCGTCCGATTGATTCTCATCTGAAGGTAAATCTGAAGCGAGACGCGAACCCTTGGCGTCGGCGATGTAAAGAGCCTCTAAAACTGGTGGTGGTGATCGGTCGTCCGAGTACGTTTCAGGGTAAATCTTTTCGTTTGATGGCTCATCCTGTTTCGTTAGTTCTCTTCTAGCATTGGCAGTAGTATCAGCAGCAGCTTCCTCCTGAAGAGCTCGCAACTTGGCGAGCCGTTCTTGCCGTTTGACTTCCATGAGGAGTTCAATTTCTCTCTCTTCATCCTCCAATTGCTTCATCATCTTAGCACGACGCTCCTCGGCGTTTTTCAAAATCCGATGCTTTTCTTTTCGCTCCCGAGCGAGGCGTTCCTTGACTTCATTTGCGTACTCGTCCTCCCATCGTAAGTGCTCCTCCAGCAAGCTTTGGAGAGGCGCGACAGTAGGGTATTCGCATTGATCCATTACTCCAGCAGGACGATTCTCAACACTTTCAGCTGGAGGTTTCGCCTGAGTTGAAGAACTGGCCGACGAGCTAAGCGCTGTCGTCATCTCTTTCCAGATCGCAGGGTCTCCGATTGAGCTCTGAAGTACCTTGACATCATTTGCGTCTTGATCACTAGATTGAAATTTGTGCAGTACATCGACCAGTGCCCGCTGCTCCGAGCGTGAAAGGTGTTGAATGATGCCCACCAGCTCTTTCGTCGTTCTGGAGAGATCAATTGGAGAGGTTGGTGCAGCAACAACCGCTGATCTCGATGTGCGTATACTATTCGGGACCTCCCTGCTTCTACCCACACTTGCCTTGGCATCATTGTCATCCTCCTCCTCGTCCTCAATCTCATCGATCACCAGGTCTCCCTCCTGTCTAAATTCACTCTCTTCCTCCTCCTCTTCTTCAAACTCCTCAAAGGACTCCTCCAAGTAGCTTTCCTCTTCGCCCCCTTCGTCATCTCCACCTTTCTCCTCGCTCTCAGTCGTAAGTCGGAAACGCGGCACACCGTCTTGGTGCTCCACTGCGACCCCCATGGGAGCCTGAGGTCGGTTCCACTTGGCTCGTCGAACTCGGTTCTGCTCCAGCGACTGGTCGTCGCCGCCTCCAGCCGCAAAATTCAGCGTCGTCGACGGTGCCGACCTGGGTTTGGCTTCCTCTCGTTTCCCAGGCAACTTGGTGGGTAGCACCGACGTCGCCGACCGGGTATTTCTCGACGACAACGAAGCCGACGGAGCTGCTCGAGCCGGGACATTGAACGCCGTCACGAACGCCTCTTCTCTCTCGTGCAGCCGGTCGCTGCGCTTTGAGGCTGCGGCGAGTCGCTTCTTTACCCGATTGCGTTCCTCCAGCACTTTGATGTACTGGAGCTGCTTGGTGAGCACGGGGTCCGCTTTCGCGTCCGAGGTCGACTCGACCCGCAATGACTGAAAGTCCTGCTGCTGCTTGTCCCAGCGCTTCCGCTCGGCCATTTTCTAGAGGACACTACGTCAAGATCGTTTGAGGGACTCGAGGGTCGCGCTCCGATGCCAATCGACCACTAACCGTCACGTCGTTTCGACGAGGATACATTGAAATGGTCGCACCACTTTCCAGCTGGAGGTCGCTGGTGCGTGTTCAGCAGAGCAGGGGCAACTGATCAGGCAATCCTGTATTGGCCACGCAGAGAGGGAATCGCGCAAGCATTCGTGCATTGTCTACATGCATTCCAGGGAGGGGGTACTTGTTGGGGTCACGTAGTTTGCCATTTGTGCATTTGCTTGCTCTTACCAGCGTCAGTACCAAGACTACGATGAAGATTCTCAAGTCCCTGTTCCGCAAGGCGCCTCGCGAACGCTCCAACCAAGCACCTACTGCGACTACCGAGGTGCTGCCCCCGATGGACTTGGCGAGGACGACTCGCCCCATTCGAAGCGGAGGCAACGGAAACAAGAAGCCCAAGCTCTCCAACCTCACGCTCGTCATGATGCTGTCGGACATGTAAGACGGAACAGCGTAAAGGAAGCCTAATTAACTGCAATAATATCCACGCCAGTCGTGAACTTCAGGACACTTTAGGCTGAAGGAGTCACTCTAAGAGTACGGCTCATCACGATTCGTCCGGAGATTGCAGCTCTTTGCCGTGGTTACCTTGCGTTCTGATAAGAGCCAAGTCGAGTCAGCCCTGTACACGGACCACGTCAACCTTGCATCCCGAATGTCGGTGTCGTCATACACGTCCAAGAAAATGGACGATGAGATTAGCTCGCGATCGTGCCCGAGCTAGGAGGCTGCATGGCTTACAGACTGTAGTGAAGCGAGTATAATAGCGTGAAGCTGCAGGCATCAAGGACTCACACTACCATTTCTGTGGGTCTTCTGCGGTGCTCCCTAGACGGAGGAACTTTGACCCACAAACCCCAGATATTCAGCCTTGCCTCGCCGACCCAACGCGAGCTTAGGACCAATGTTTCGCTGCCAACGATCAGTTTCAAGTCCTGCATGTAAGTAAGATCAGCCAGACGCACTGCTGGTAACTATGGAGAACCAGCACGCAGTGTACATGAACCGCGAAGACATGATGTCTTATTGCTACCTTCTGAGCTGAACACCAAACCTATGTTTCCTATCTGCCTCGCGATCAATCGTGTCCTGTGCTTCAAAACGAAAGGCAATAAACGCTCGAGTAGATTGATTTAAGGGGCATCCTCCCTATCCCAGGAAAGTAGCAATCGACAGATCGGGTAGCAGCACGCGGTCATTTCCACAGTGAATGGTGTGACGCACAGCTGAGAACTGCGCGTCGTTCTCGATAAACTCGATGTAGTCCGGCGCACCCGGTCGTACGACATTGTCTGCAGCGATAACCGACCCAGGGACCAGCGTCTCGCTACCAAGAATCAGCTTCAAATCAGACAAGTACACGGTCTTCTCGTGGTCGATGAAGTAAAGCTGCACGATACCAACAACAAGCATCCAAGACGCCGTCAGTTAAATCCCAACTCAACTCCAAAGACACAACAACACTCACGTCGACTTGCTTGCCACGGAGCTCCTCGTAGTTGTCCGAGAAGGCACCCACGTACACCGTCACCTGCTCGCTTAGACCCGCAATTTTAACCATCTCGCGAACGCGAGCTGCGAACACGGGCGAGTACTCGAACGAGTAGTAGTGCGACTCCTTGCCCGCGACCTCACGCTGCAGACTCGCGAAGCGCACAGTGCTGTAGCCCGTATAGGCCCCCAGTTCAGCCATAACCGCAGGTTTCTTCTTGCGGATCTCCTCGTCGATCACGGCTCCCTTCACCTGGCCGATGTTCATCATGTGGTTGGTGGACGCGAACTCGTCGATGCAGTCGATGACGGAGGCCGGGTTGCCACGTTCCGCGTGTTCCTTCACGTATTCGAGGCATTTGGCCGAGCTACAACAGTGGTGAGCAGTCAGAACATGGCAAAACTCACGGAGGACTGATACACGTACTTCTCATCCGTGCGGCGCTCCATCTCCTCTCGCGTCGGCTTGGGGCCGTTTCCCCACGGTCCATTCGGCTTCGGCGGCGAGCTCATCTATGTAGAGTGGATGGCGACGGTGATGTGCTTACACGCTTCCAGTGCAGATTGGCGAATGAGCCTCTGCAGCGCGTGGCAAGCTTGCTTGCAGGGAACTGGAATCAGAGCGGGGGCGTCAACAAACGGCAGGACAGATTACTACCCATGTGTCGGAATGATAGTCAAGATGTGGAATGTCGGATAAGAAGGGATCCTCATGTTACATGCGCTCTATTTCCTACGTGTCTGCATGTGTTGTTTAGCGGCCTGCTGGTTGAGGACATACTTTGATCACGAGTTATGTCCAGACCTAGTGAGCACGTACAGGTACTGGTCGACCAGCAGATCGGCGTTGAAGATATGCGGCGACGCTAGTGTGTCCACATGAACAGCGTCGAAGCCGCACAGCTTCTTCGCCTTGGTGAAGAACGACAAGTCGTTTTGTTCGTGACCTGGAACGTGGTGTGCGAAGCTCACAAACACCTGGGCATTCGTTTACAATGCACACAACATTAGCCAACCGATCTCAACGTTAACAGAGACAGCGATTCGAGGGATAGCAATATCTGCACCTACCTTTCCATCAGGGGCTAAGCAGGAGTCAATGGACTTGAGCAAATCGCCATGCTGGATAGTGAAATAGGTCAGCCAACCAACACTATCCAACAATGTAGGTAGCCCAAAACTCACCAGATGATGAAGCCACAGACACTCAGCAATGACAACCACATCAAATTGATCCTTCACCGACTCATCACCGCATTCAGAACTTTCAGGCCCCTGATCATCGTCCTTGGAACTATCAGTTCCTTCAGTACTCGAGTCCTCAAGACAACTCAACAACTCGGCCGTATCGCTGCCCCACAAGTGCCCTCTCACTTGGTGCCTCCCAGAACCGAGCAACTTGTCATTGCGTCTGATATTCGTCTCAATATTCTTCAGCAACAAGTCGTTCGGGTAATCTACAATCCATTCCAAACCTGTAAGAAAGCTTCAACCCCCCCCCCCCCCCCCCCCCCCAACAGAAACCCGGGATTTCCCCGCACCTGTTATCATTGCCACTTTAGCTCCAAAATGCAGTGCAACCAGCGACGGCAACGCTCTGCAGTCACCATCCCACCATAAACAGCAATATTCAGCCCCCACCCACACCCCACTCTCTCTCTCTCTCTCTCTCTCTTGAATCAACTTCAACTATACTCACGAGGCTGCACCGAATTCCACGACACTGTGGCCCTCCACGAGCTCCGGATGCTTGGCGAAATGCATGGCAATGAACCTCTGCGACCGCATCAAACACAGAGCGTCAATTACACAGCCCCCTCTTGGCTGCATTTCAATCTCCTTTTTTGCAACGGACCGCCCCATTCCAGACCGCGCAGGCGAAGAGCGAGCCAGGGATTGCGCCGTCGTCATCGGCCACTGAGATACGGAAGTGCGGCGCAGAGGAACCAACGTCCAGCTCCAGCACGAAGTCCTCCGGGTCGTACCCGTTGTCCTCCCCGTTCTGCAGGAACAGCGTCCCCACCACGTTGTCTTCATCCATTTTGTCGACGATATTCGGTTTCGTACTTAAACGAAAAGAATAAAATGGTTTAACCCAAAAGGTGCAATTTGACACCTTTGATGGTCTTGACGAAACCTGCGAGGAAATCACCCATGAAAGGGGTTTTTGTAAAGGGGCTCTTGCACTGGGTCTGTTTGCAACCCTGACTTGGTTTTTGCATTGGATATAGTTGCAAAACTGGCCGGGCCCTGCTACCGTGCGTGCAACCAAAGTTGCAAACGCCACCCCGCTTTTTAGCACAGTACCAGTGACAATCCTAGTCGATACGATCCATCCAGTCAATCAGCGATGGAGGATCGCCAGAAATACAACCCCAGTAGCAAATAGCCGGTAATGTCTATCGTGGATAAAGCCGCAAGGAATCGGCTTAAGTTTTTTGTGTGTGTTTTACTGGTTCGCTTTATAAATCCGCAAGGAAACAAGTCAAATCACGCTATATGAGCGAGTCCGGTCATTATCATCGCCATGCATATAGCTACAGCGAGCGACATAGTGTGAAGGAGCAACACTCCGAGGACACAGTATCCGATACATTTTACGATAGGTAGGCTGTTCGAGATTGGGAAAGCGCTCGAGTATCCGGATACAGTCAATGCGGGAATAGTGTGGAGCAAAACAAAATCTCTTTTTTTACACTTCCCACAGATAACTTTTGCTTTTTTACATTATTCCCACTTCCCCGTCGCCAAAGCACAACACCAACAGCAGCCACCGCTGCTGCCGGGAAGGTCAGTGTCGTCGTATCTCGCGTTCCAGCGCTTCACAGACCCCACCCAGCACTCATCTGAAAGCCCCGCGTCTCCCATACGTGGTGACCTCTCACTGCCGCCTACTTCCCCCGTCAAATCATGGGGCAACACTTTTTGTTCCACCGCGACCTGGTGGCCGCCACGGCCGTGCATCACGCGGTCAACGCGCGCCTCACCAGCGACTTGGCGGCGGATCTGGTGCTGATAGGGCCTCAGTGGTTGCGTATCTACCGCGTAGAGCCTTCTCCAAGCTCGGAGACTGCTCTGGAAGCTGCAAAAGGGCAGGTTTTGAACCTCCAGGCCTCCTTCCCCTTGGCCGGCGTAGCCGAGAGCGTCCACGTGCTCCGATTCGACCGCAGCCTCTTGAGGAAGAAACACCGTTTCTACGGAGGCGAGGAGGTGCTACTGCTCACATTCTCCATGTTCAAGTGGGTCATTGTGGGCTACGACCGCCGCTCGAGGGCGCTGGCGACGCTCGCTATGTTCTCGTTCGAGGAGGACGCTATTGGACCTGGAGCCACGCTGAAAGGAGAGAAGAACGGGCGAGAACAGCTGCTGGGACTTGCGACGCAGGCTGTGGCCAGAGTGGACCCGCAGACGAGGTGTGGAGCCATGCTCGTGTACTCGGACCAGTTGGTGATCGTCCCGTTCCGGAGCGAGTCCATGGAGCTGTCGTTCTTTGAAGAAGACGAGGACGAGTTCGAAGATGGAGACCATGTTGGATCCACGACGGCGGACTCGGACGATGAAGAAGACGATGAAGAAGAGAAGAAACTTGAAGAACTTGTCAATGAGAGCAAGCATCGTGGAGTCACGAGTGATATGAACAACACGCTCAATGCACTGCTGGACAAGAGCGTCAAGGTCGGATCGAAGCGCAAACGCAACCACATGAGTGGAATCATGCCGAACGACATCGCCGGACGTGAGTTCCTGCTGCGGCTGCGCGAACTAGAGATTACAGGCAAAGTGATTGACCTGGCTTTTCTCGATGGATATTTGGAACCGACGCTGATGGTGCTCCATGAAGAGAATGAGAGGAACTCGACGTATGGACGCCTGGCGGCAGGATTTGACACATACTGCCTTACTGTCATCTCCATCAACATGAACACGAGGTAAGCCTGACCTGTTCTACTTCGAGAATGCCCTCATTGAAGTGCTGATCGTCATACTAATTTCTCCCGTATGCAATGCAGACTCCACCCAAAGATTTGGACAGTGAAAAACCTCCCTTCGGACTGTTTCCGCTTGATCCCGTGTCGAGCACCGCTGGGCGGTGTCGTCGTCTTGTCGGCAAACGCATTTCTCTACTTTAACCAGACGCAGTTCCATGGACTTGCCACGAACGTTTTTGCGAACAAAACGGTGAATCAAACGGTGTTCCCTCTCAGTGGTGCAGTATACGAAACGCCCGACCACGAGACTGCGCAGCTCAATATTGTACTTTACGATTGTCAACACGAGTATCTGCACGAAAAAGAGCTGCTGCTGACTATGCCGACCGGAGACGTGTTTGTGCTATCTCTGCCGTACGAAGACACGTCCAACCGCGGTCTGTATGGATTTGGCGGTTCATCATCGAGTCGGAATGCATCGCTGTCGCTGCGAATGCTCCGATCTGGCATTCTCGCTACCTGCCTGTGCGTCAACGATGAGAAAAAGACGCTATTTGTGGGTTCACGGTCAGGCGATTCTGTATTGTTTGCTTTGGATCAGAAAAAGCTGACCGACGCTGGGGATGACGGCTCGACGGAGCAGCAAGACGAAGAAATGCTGGTTAAGGAGGAGCCCGTAAAAGAAGAAACGATTCCAGAAGTTAAACCTGAACCTGTTGAAGAGGAGGACGACGAAGATGATTTGTTCCTATACGGTGCTGCTCCCACCAAAGAAGAACCAGCAGCGGCGTCTGACCCGGAAGTGGCTGTTAATGGGATGAATGGATCCAGCGTTAAGAAGGAGACAAATGGTACTTCTGTTGAAGAAGAGAGCGGTCCGTACGATTATGAGCTCCGGCAGATTGACCTACTACCAAGCATCGGACAGATCACATCGATTGATTTGGGCATTGAAAACAGTGCAGACTCGAATGAAAAGCGCGAGGAGCTTGTGATTAGTGGTGGATATGAGCGTAATGGCGCTATCTCGGTGCTGCACAATGGATTGCGTCCAATCGTCGGTACCGAGGCAGAGCTCAATGGCTGCCGAGCGATGTGGACTGTATCATCTTCCCTGCCTTCTGCAACCAAAAGCCCAGATGGACGGAGTTACAACGCATACCTGATTTTGAGTGTTGCCCACAGAACGATGGTGCTTCGAACAGGTGAAGGCATGGAGCCCTTGGAAGCTGATAGTGGGTTTTACACGTCCGGCCCAACGCTTTCCGCGGCGAATTTGTTCAACAGACAGAGAATCGTTCAGATATTTAAGCAAGGTGCACGCGTGATGATGGAGGTACCCGAAGAGGAAGCACCAAATGGGAATAATGACAAACCAGAAAAGACTGAAGGTGATGATGACGAAGAGGAGGACGACGATGAAGAGGACGGACCGAGAGTGAAGCTAATTTGTACGCAGGAAATCACGTTGGAGGGTGATGTGGAGTGCGGAGGTATGAACGTCGATACCTCAAGCGTAGGAATTGTGTCGGTGGATGTCATCGACCCTTATATTCTCCTGCTGCTAACAGACGGCTCGGTTCGCCTGTTAATGGGAGATGAAGAAGACATGGAGCTGACGGTCATTGACCCGGAAATCGATTATCTTGATGGAGCTGCTGATTCGAATGGAAGCGTGGATTCTTCCAAGCATGGCAGCAGTTCTGCATGCCTATTTTACGATTGGGCGGGTATGTTCCGTGAAAATGCATGGGGTGAGGACGAACGCGAAGAGCGCAGTGATCCTGCAGCTACTGAGAGCAAAATGGCTAAAGCGGTTGGCGGCGACGACGATGATGACATGGATGCATTGTACAGTACAAAGCCAAGTCCTAAGGCGAGTTCGACTATCCGCAGTAGCACATCAAAGTCAGCACCGATCCCAGCTGCGCAGGCGAACGCTGATGGTTCTGTGTCGATTCCGCTACTGAAACAGAAGGACGCCAAGATGATGTGTGGCATGTGCTTTGGAGATGGTTCTCTGCACGTGTTCTCCCTCCCTGATTTCAAGAAGAGGGGTGTTTTTCCGTATCTCACTTTTGCACCGCAAGCTCTCGTGAATACGCTAGAGCACTACCAAGTTAGCAAGAAGAAGACGGTAAAGTTTTCTGCGCCAGTTCTCGGTCTCAACGCGTCAACGTCTTCAGCGAACGATGGTCGTATCAAGAAATCCCACACCATTAATTCGCCAGTGGCCGACATCATTATCCACCGTGTCGGCCCAAGTGAAGGCCAACATAACGCCCAGTACCTGTCGCGGATGGTGATGTTGGTGTTCCTGGCAAACGGTGACTTGCTCATGTATTCCGCTACACCCAAGTTCGAGAGCTTAAAACCTCGGAGCAACGGAGAAGTCACGCCAGTGTTCCATTTCGTTCGCGTTGGAACTGATCTAATTACCCGACCATTCCTACCCCCACGAGCACGTGCGAATGCTCACAACGAGGCTGGTAGCAACCCGGAGGTGAATACTAGCGCAGTGCTTGCCAAGCTCCGCGCTGGTTTCCGATACCCTATGCTAACATGCTTCTACAACGTTAACAACATGAGTGGGGCTTTTTTCCGAGGAGCACACCCGATGTGGATCTTGGGTGACCGCGGGCAGCCGTCTTTCATCCCAATGTGTGTCGCTGGGTCCGCCCCACCGGCCTCTCGCGCGAATGGAGCCTCGACCAAGAACACGGCCCCGAAGGTAAGCGTTCCAGTATTGAGTTTTACGCCGTTCCACCACTGGAACTGCCCCAACGGCTTCATTTACTTCCACTCGCGAGGCGCATTGCGCGTGTGCGAGCTCCCTTCGAGCAAAACTTCGACGGTGCTTCCGTCGAGCGGCGGCTTTGTCCTTCAGAAGGCGGAGTTTGGTGCTACGCTGCACCACATGCTGTACCTGGGCAGCCATGGTCCTGGTGGTGTGTCAGAGGCTTTAGAAGCGCCGACGTATGCAGTGGTTTGTAGCGTCAAAATGAAACCAGCTGATGCGGAGCGCGCTACAGAGGTCGAGAACGCAGAAGAAGAGGAAGAACCCGAAAATCTGGACGCAAACGGAAATCCTGTAGGAAGCAATGTGATGGCGCCCACCGCTGAAATGTTTCCGGATTATGAGATTGATCAAATGGCCCATACTGAAGAGGATGTATACGAGCTTCGCCTTGTGCAAACAAACGAGTTTGGCGAGTGGGGACGCCGTGGAGTATTCCGCGTGCACTTTGAGAGGTACGAGGTGGTGCTGAGCGTGAAGCTCATGTATCTGTACGACTCGTCGCTGATGAAGGAGGAAGTAGCTTCTACTTCACCGGAGTGGAACAAGAAAAAGCGGCCCTATTTGGTCATTGGCACTGGGTGGGTTGGTCCTCACGGAGAAGATGAGAGTGGACGCGGTCGTCTCCTGCTTTACGAACTTGACTACGCCCAGTACGTCAACGAAGAGGGAGGCGCCAGTGGAAAACTGCCGAAGTTGCGATTAGTGTTCATCAAGGAGCATCGACAGGGAGCCATTTCTGCAGTGACGCAGCTTGGGCCGTATGTGCTTGCAGCCGTTGGATCCAAGGTCATCGTGTACGAGTTCAAGTCGGAGCAATTGATCGGCTGCGCTTTTTATGACGCGCAAATGTTTATCGTGACTTTGAATGTCGTGAAGGATTTCGTCATGTACGGCGATGTCTATAAGAGCGTTCACTTCTTGCGCTGGAGGGAGAAGCAGAGACAGTTGGTTCTTCTCGCGAAGGACTATGAGCCGTTGGCCGTGTCCACCACGGAGTTCAGCGTGTTTGAGAAAAAGTTAGCATTGCTGGCGGTGGACATGGACGAGAATCTGCACGTGATGCAGTTTGCCCCCCAGGATATCGAGTCACGCGGTGGCCAGCGTCTGTTGCGCGTCAGTGACTTTCACTTGGGGGTGCAAGTCGCTAGCATGTTCCGCAAGCGAGTGGATGCTCATGGGCCAGTCGTACCTGCTACAAATGGCCGACCATCGGCCCTTCCATCATTTTACGTCAACGTCATGGGAAGTTCGGAAGGTGGCGTCGGCGCCCTGATCCCTGTGAGCGAGCGCGTCTTCCGTCGTCTCTTTACGCTGCAGAACGTGATGGTCAACACGCTGCCTCAAAACTGTGCGCTGAACCCGCGCGAGTTCCGCATGCTCAAGACGAACGCCCAGCAGCGGTGTGGACGACCTGACGCGTGGAGTAAGAAGAAGTGGAAAAAGAGTTTCCTGGACGCGTTCGTGCTGTTCCGCTTCTTGCAGCTCGACTATGTGGCGCAGAAGGAGCTCGCGCGCTGCATTGGTACTACGCCTGAGGTTGTCATTCACAACCTGCTGGAAGTGCAGCATGCGACGGCGACATTCCTGTAGACGTCGGCAAGTAATCGATCATGAAATACAGTTGGCACATTGTGATGAACTCGCGCGATTGGAATAAACGAAATCGATGGATAAGCCCAAGATCATTGAAAGTTTCTTGTCAATCTTCACTGAGCCATTCTAACATTGTTAATGGCAAAGGCCACGTACCCCGTTTCGTGACATAAACCCTGAACATCTTTACGACATACTTGTCGTTCGTCAATTTTGGTCTTGAACCGCTTGTTTTTCTATCTCTACTTCGGTGTTTCTTGACAAAATGTATCGCCAACGGCTTCAGCGTCTATGATTTTGTTCTTTACCAGGCTGAACCACTTCTTGAAGTCGAAATCCTTTTGGAGTCTATTCATCTTCGACAGACTTCACTGTAGGAAGAAGGCCAGGAAAATTCTTGCGTGATGAAGGAAAAAGTTGTGTCTTGTACTCGAAGCAGAAGTCAGAAGAAAGAGAAGAAGAGAAGAAACTTGGTAGTATGGCGGAGAATGCTCTTCATCCGTTGTCGTCTAGCAACCCCAATAAGTTTTCCTCTTACGATGTCGAATTACACTGTTCAAACACGTCGACCAAAACGAAGCTCGAAAGCCAAAATGCCGGGTCTTTTGCGATTATCTTGTTTGGCGTGGGGAGCCCATGTATGAGCAGCTCTAGTTAGATCTCGACTACTTAACTTACGTAGTTGATCGCATAGACCCTATCGTCGTACTAGCAGAGTAAAGGTGAGATTTTCCGACCCAAAGTCTACCCCCAGCGACCATACGTCCGACCGTGTTTCACATACTCAACCAATAACTCCGCGAAGCGCTTGTCGTTCAAGGTTTTTTGCCCGATTTTCAACTTGACCGTCTCCACTGTGAATTTATCCCACTTCTTGAATATGTCGGTCTTGAACTGCTCGTTTTGCAACATCTTCTTCATCGTTTTCATGCTGAAGTTTTTCTTTTCTAGACCGAACCATTTCTTGACGTCGAACACCTTTTTGAAGTCAATGGCCCTTTCTTCATCTTCAGCAGGAGTTGTCCGGAGAAACCTGTAGCCATTCAATGGGGTATCACGAGGCTGAGATAGACTCGATGTTTCCACCTTAGCTACGGAGGAGGCATTGCAACTTGCAACGAAAGTGACTACGATCACTATTAGTACGGCGTAGCTCAAACGCATGGTCAGTTCTTGGATGCGAGGTCTTGAGAGCTAAAACGGCAACTGAACTATTGAGGTCATTCGAAGCCTTCAAATCCCAGTGTGAATCAATCCTGTGGAACAACTGCTATGTACAGCGGAGACGTACCCTACATATATGTATACTCAAGTTGAGTATACCTATCGGTCGCGTTGCGTCTTTCTAGAGCATACCCCATCGGAACGAGGATCGCAGCTGTGGACGATAACTGTATGTCAAAACTCAGTCCCTGTGACGATAAGTCCTCATAGTTATCGTCGATAACTGTTAAAGTAATGGTTTGCAGAGGATTAGGACAGCGGAGGATAGCGCGAAGAGTAAGGTAAGAGAGGGTTCTTGAGGAGGAAGTCGGCCTGGAAGGTGGCTTGTGTGTTGGAGGAGAAGATGAGAAGTTGAGAAGTGAGGACTGGAAGTCCCAAATGGGGATAATAACCCCTTATCTGTCATACCTTGACTGGTCTACATTGCACGGGATACTAATCCTAAGTACTACTTGAGTACTATGATAAAGCGTAGGCACGCCGGAGATGTGTACTTTAATAGTGCCGAGTTTTCCAGCAAGCCGAGTAATGAATGCCCCGCCCCGAGTTCATAACCGCTTCTCTCACAGGAGCATTGCAAATGCCTCTGCGAAATGGAGCGAATCTAAGCAAATCCTGAAGTATATCCTCAGATGTGCTTGATTCAACGACAGCTTTACATGTAGATGCATACTATTAATAAGGCTTTGTAGACAGTTAAATTGGTTCGCCTTGTCTGCTTCTAACACCTACTACTCCGATCCACAAGTACCCGTTTGAGACTGTATGCGTATCCAATTCCTCATAGTTATTGTTAAAGTATGCATCTCCGACGTGCCTACGCTTTATCATAGTACTCAAGTAGTACTCAGGATTTGTATCCGTGCAATGTAGACCAGTCAAGGTATGACAGATAAGGGGTTATTATCCCCATTTGGGACTTCCAGTCCTCACTTCTCCTTTGGACCTCCAATACACAAACCACCTTCCAGGCCAACTTCCTCCTCAAGCACCCTCTCTTACCTTACTCTTCGCGCTATCCTCTGCTGTCCTAATCCTCTGCAAATTATTACTTTAACAAATTGAAAAGTGCATTTGTTTGCTTAGAGTTTAGTTGCTTTCTCTGGCTACTCTAATGCAGCCATTCATTCTGGAGAAATCTTCAGTACCTTAACAGCTAAACAAACATGTGCATCAGCAACTCCGTTGGCAGAGAATATTGACAAAACATGAGAAACGGATATCATCTCGCTGCAAATCACAAAAATCGGAGATGCCGACAAGAAATCTATACCCAAGCCTCGCTCCGTTTCTCAGTGAGGTAAATTGACGTCATTTATCTCTAAAGTTAACGACTTCCTATGTCCATTCTGAAAGCTGCCTATTTATCAGCCTCCAGCTGAGGCTCAAGTCGGCTTTCTGTAGCCAAGCTTTCACCGCGCACCCAAGCCTCACCCCCCCCCCCCCTTGGGAGCGCGGTGACAGAACCCTAAGCCGAGCAATGTGACCATGTAAGAGAAAGTCAACGACTTAAGAGCACTTGGCACTGAAGGTGGTGCAGGCAACAGCCTTAAGCACCAGGAGTGTTATTGAACGGCAGCCCGTAGATTCTTGGTATAAAGAAGAATGAACAGGTTTCTTCTAGAGAAGCCTCGTGAGACTAAACCTCAACCAACGGCAGCGTCCTTGTCCCAGCTTGTCTGGTTGAAGTCGACCAATTTCTCTTACCATGCCTGGTCCTGGGTTTAAGTCCGTGTGCGTAGCACACGGATCTTAAACCACAGTCATTCTTGTACTCCGTTACACGCAGCCTTCAATGAGCTTCGACCAGCTTTCTCAAACATGTGTTGTTTCGCGCAGCCTTCTGCCAGGCCACTTGCTCTCTACCGAGCTAATCTGAAAACTGCATTGATCTCTCTTATCTGTCTGTGGTCGTGAGGGACCCGCGGGTCTGGGTTGAGACCGTGGGAGCTGTTGGGTACAGAGGTACCTCGACGGATCACATGTCCTATTTTCTTGTGAACAGCCAAGCGTTCCTCGGTCTTGCAACGGTGGAGTACGTAATTGTACTCACAGGTACATGGCCTCGCTCGACCCGAGCTTCGTTGAGGTCCGCGGGGTGACGAACCACTTGTCCTTGCACAAACGAGCAGCCATGCGTCTAAATACAATTGCTAGTGCAGAGATGTGTTTTCATCCCATTGTATTATATTCTTGTAGATGCAGAGGCGACATCTCCGCAATGTCATCAGTAGAACCTCTTGGTCGTAGTTAATGTGCGACTCACATCGATGAGTATTTTTCTCCCTAGTGGCCTTATCGAGGTAGTTCTCGCTTTAAATTGCTGTAATTAGCTAGCGCTGGAGACAAGTATGTGAGCTACCAAATCCATAGAGTGGTGGCGTTCATGCAATTAAGAGCTTTTTCTTGGTTTGTGTAGTAGACAGTTGGTGGTTTCGAAGTGTGGGAGAATGAATTCCAAGTGCCTGCACATGTTTTTCACGTGTGAGTCAGTAGCACGTTCGACAGTTTAAATGAAAATTCCTGAATGTGTCTGAAGGAAGGCTAAAATCATGTGAACTACTACTGGTACATCGAGTTTGATCGCGAAGCTGCTCCCCAAGCGAAGCTCGGCAGTTCTCTACAAAACGTATCGTACTTAGGTTGTCGTATACGGTACATCTAGCAAATTCGGATTCCTTGGAGCAAAAGAGGGGTCGAGTTATTCCACGGAGCAACTCGTTCATTCCAACTCCAAGACTTGCTCCGACAACTACAGTTCTCTATTAGCCTTTAAAAACGTACACCACCGAGCCAAGGTGAAGCATAGGATTGAGAGTGATTTCACGTCGTTAGTCCTTTGTCCACTTCGCCGGAATGATTTTGAGTCCGCACTGAGAATGCATGCGCACGACTTCGATGTGGAAGTCAATGGAAGTCAATTCACCTCACAGTGGTCGAGGTCCACAGCACTGCAAGTTTGATCCGTGGCGAGCACGCAGTTATCTCACTTATCAATTTGCCACGTCTCCAATCCTCCGCCATGAGCAGCTTTTCGATCCTCGAATCCGTCACGTCCAGAGTCACCAAAGTCATCGCGCCGATGTTAAGCGGAAAGCTGCAACGCAAGTACGTCATGGCTCATCCGATTCGCCCCTTCGAAGAATCATCATCTGACCCAAACTGGTTTATCTCCGATCCATAGCTCGGCTGCATGTCTGGAATTCGTCAAGCAGAACGCCACCCGAAACGATCCTGCGTCTGTGATAGCGACCATCGACTCGTTTGCAGCAAGCAACACGATGATGAATGTCGGCGCAGGCAAAGGCGCCATCGTGGACGCTGAAATCCGTCAGAAGACGCCACACGTCATGGCTGAGATCGGAGCCTATACGGGCTACAGCACGGTGCGCTTCGCCAGCGCCCAACGCGATGCAGCGAAAACGGCTGACATCAAATCCCACTACTACTCCTTTGAGTACTCGCCAGAGTTTGCAGCCCGTGTGCGTGAGGTACGTCACCCACTGCAACATCAGCAGCTCCGCTTGCTGACTCTTTGAATGTAGATGGTCTCCTTCGCCGGGCTGGACGACCAAGTCACGGTCATCGAAGGAGCTTTCTCGGAGCAGCTTCACCTCCTCCAGGATAAGACTGTCGATGTCCGTGCACTGGATTGAGCCCACTATTCTCCACCTGGCGATCACCAACTCACCAAATTTCTTGCATCTGCAGATCTACTTCATCGATCACGACAAGAGTCTGTACGTCCCAGACGCCACCAAGATCCTCGCCAGTGGGACATTGCACCCGGGTTCGTTACTCATTGCCGACAACGTCCTGATTCCTGGCGCTCCCGAGTATCTCGCCTATGTCGATGAGCACCCTCAGCTCCAGCCCGTCTTGCATAAAGTCCCCATCGACTTCATCAGCTGGCTCCACGACGGTCTCTCCGTAGCCACCTACACCAAGTAACCTGCTTTAGCTTTCTTTTTTCTCAGCCACGGACGCGTCCACCGGCTTGGGAGCACTAATAATGCGTTGCAACTGCTTCGTAACTTGTCCCTTATCCTGTCCTGCTCTCTGCTGGGCCGCCACGACCTCAATTCTGGCCAGCATCCCGTAGTAAAAGTCCACCTCCTCCCTCAGACTCATAGCCTTCAGTCTCATCCTGGCGTTATCCCGTAGCAGGTCCTCTTCTAACGCCTGAGCAACCTGTACTCGACGGTGTAACCCGTCCACGTAACCCTCCTCAACCTGCTCTTGACGTTGTAGCACCTCTGGGTGCGCTCGATGATGTACCCCCTCCGCGGAACCCGCGTCTTCCTCTGCTTCTACGGCGTCTCCAGAGCCAGAAGCCTCACCACTGTCCACCTGCGTCTCCTTCTTCTTCGGAGGCTGCAAATGGCTGAGTTTCACGCGCTTGGGGGGTGGCAAAGCGCTCGACAACGGACCTTCTCCGGCGTCGAGTAACCTTTTCTTTGCTTTCGACGCCCAGTGGGTCTCTCGAGGTCGCACCAACTTGATCGGAGTGCGGATCTTCGTGGGGGAGCGCATGTCCGTCGACGGGATCGACGGGCCCATTGGGGGAGAGCTACACGCCCGCGCAGAAGAGGCCTGGTCGGCGTGCATTTGTCTACTTTAAACCGCGAAAATTCAAAATTACACTAAAAACCATCCTGTGAAAAAAACAGCGTGCTTTTGCAGGATCCTAAGTTACACTGAAGTAGTAACTTTTTGGCGTTCCTGTTGCTCTTTTTCAAGCCGATCGCATCGCTCTTCATGTTGCTGACGCAGCACCAGCCAGTATACGTTTGAAAGTCTCAATATTATTCGCATCAAAGTACATGTATGTTCTACCCGCCTTCCAACTTGACTACACCCCCACGTGCTTGAAGAAAGAGAGACTCAAGGCCATGAGGACCATGCCCATGAGTCCACCATTGGAGACTAGATGGATGCGGCCGTTCGCGTACGTGTAGGCGGTGGGGAAAATCTCCTTTATCGTGACGGTGGACATAATGCCGGCGACGATGCCGTACAAGGTTGCCTGGGCAAAGTCATGTCCCTCTTTGCCCACGATGGCAAGAGCGATGAACGCTCCGACATGCTCGGCAATTGCAGCTATCAGACACCACATGATACCTTTCCACTTGCTGCCTGTTGCAAAGTATACTGGTGCTGCGATGGCAACCCCCTCTGCGATGTTGTGGAGCCCCACTCCGATGGCCATGGATAAGCCGATGGCCGGGTCTTCAATTCCAGCCGTGAAAGTGGCGATGCCCGACGGAATGTTGTGCAGTGCGACGGCGATTCCACTGAGGATGCCCATTCGCTGCAACTTCTCCTTGGCGGCCTCGTCCATCCTAACGAAACCCTGCTCTCGTGGAGATTCCAGCAGCACACTGTCTTGGATGCTGACTCGGATGGACCCTCTCATCTCGCTGCTGTTGACTAGCTGCTTGGGCGTTTCCGGATTTACTCCTGGTGTGAGCTTCTGCACTACGAAGTCCACCGCGTAGACGATCAAGATCCTAACCCCCAGGCAGATTGTCGAGGCAAGCCAAGACTGACCCTCGCGTGTCTCGGTGTCGTTTACGTCGGGTTTGAAGGCTTGGGCGAACTCAAGCACGGAGAAGCCAAAGCTGATCACGAGCGATAGGAAGACGGTGACTCCACCCGAGATGCTGAGTGTCGTGGCCAGGGCCATCGGAGTGGCCAGTCGCAAGGTGCGGTGGCTGCAAATGATCAGTCCGCCCAGCACTGTGGCTAAAACGGCGGCAGCATTTAGCTGGAGCGCCATGGCAATGCGTTCTTTCGTATTCTCAGTCCCGCTCATACTCGAGAACGAGGTTGGCAAAGCTTGGTGATCTCAAGACGTCAATTTCGGGAGTGGCTCGAACGAGTTCAAGCCCAACAAATACCGAACTATATCGTCTCTTCGAGCACGTCTGCCACCCACACGCCCGGCCTGCTGCACGAACTAAAGGCGCAGTGGTAATGCAGCGTGCACTGGACTGGACAGACGCACCTGGCACCGAGTTGATTCAAGTGCGCGCGATGGACCAGCGCAAACGTTTTAAGACCCCAAGAGAGATAATCAAGATGCCTACGCGAGCTGACCATTTTCGTGAGTCTCGGCGGTGATATCTGGCCATCAGGTGGGTTCGCACAAGCAGCAGAGTCATGAGTCACTCGGAAACAGATCTGGAAAAACAGCTTACATATATAGAGCCGATTAGCTACTGCGTGGAGTGCAAGACGAGCTAAGAGGCGACGAAGTGGCCTATCACCACGACAGTGAAGTCAGGCCGGAAGGTGCTCTGTCATGCTGTGGTTACCATCAGAATGAGCAAGCAGCTAACGTATACAGTCGGATAAAACGCAGGATAGGTACTTACGGCAGCTTTCAACAGAGGAGCTTTGTGTGGCCTCAAATGGCTCAACTTCGACGAGAAGCGACCTTGTCGTCGTTAACCGATATGTCGCTTGTTCTACTCACGAACAGTGTGTAGTTTCGCGTATTTTGATTGACTGCATCCCTCGCCACGTTTCCAGCTCCTCCTCTGAAGTCGCATCGGTCTGATGTCGAGTCGAAGCGAGTCGGATTCGACCACTGCTGCAAGTCTTCCACCACTTCCTGCACTCCTGACCATGGTGTTAATTTATGAGCAATGTACCCATATCTCAAATGCCGTTCCATTGGCTGTATATTTTTTATCCACGCTTTATTGGTTGAAATCCTTTCATTCTGCCAGCCACCCGCCATTAGCTCATTCGCAATGGAGGCCGTTGATACACCGCCGACTTGGTGCTTGGATGAGCTCAACGTGGCTACGAGGCGCGGCCGTATCGTACGTAAAGTTCGCGAGAGGTACCTACGGGACGACCTGAGCTGCTCGCTGCCCAATTGCGCGCTGTGCAGCGCCGAGGATGACGCGTCGGCTGCGACGCACGTGCTGGGGACGACCAAGACGGTGCTGGCGGACACACCGCGCGACGGGGTGTATCTATTGCCGTCTATGAAGACGTTCCTGCTGCAGATGGACGTTTTGGAGTTCTCGACCAAGAAAAAAACCAAGGTGGACACTAGCGGACACCAAGTGTTTGCTGATGTCCTCGTGCTCGAAACGGTCTGGGAGTTTGTGAAGCGGCAGGACCTGGGAGTGTACAACCGGCTGCGCGCATTGCTCATGAATGTGGACCGGCGCTTTGTGGTGTTCGCCAATGAGCACCATCGTGCATGTTACGTGCAGAAGAAACAGTTATTGCCCAGAGGATATCAGGAGGACAGTTTGGAGGACCAAGTGTCCATCGAGACGGAGGACGAGCGCAACGAACGCGCCGTGGCCACCGCCTGGAGATGGTACGCCGAGCACCTGAAGCAGCTGCAGCGCCAGGACGTCAAGGTTCTGTTCCTGGCTAACGACGCCGAGGACTTGCAGCACGCCGAGAAGTTTGGTGTCGTAGGTGGGAAGACCATTGCAGACTTTGTGAAGCCTGTGGCGGCCCAGTTCCCAGAGCTGCAGGATTTGCTGTCAGCATCAGCCGCAGAGGAGAAGGAAATCACGGCAGAAGGTGTGAGCAGCTCGGCTGGGCGTCACAGCAAGAAGAAGCTGTACCCGGAGCATATGTCAGCCGCGGAGCTGCTGGCAGGTATCAAGAACAAGCGGTACTTTAAGGGCACGATTCGCTGCAACAGAGACCACTGGCTGGAGTGTCATGTGCTGATTCACGGCGCGAATGGCGTCAAGATCCCCGTGCTACTGCAAGGCCGCGAGCATATTAACCGCGCGATTGATGGCGATCTGGTGGCGATTCAGCTGCTGCCAAAGGAGCAGTGGAAGAAGCCGTCCGACTCGTTTGCAGCGAATGGAACGGCTGCAGCGGAGGCTGCCGAGGTGGCTGACGATGACAAGGAAGACGTTGCGCAGCCCGAACCTGTCGGAGTGGCGGAACCCACGGTCTCGCTGGAGCAGGTGGCGCTTGTCCAGAGCGATGCGTCTCAACACGCGAAGCCTGCTGGCCGCGTTGTGGGCATTATTCAGCGCAACTGGCGTAAGTTTTGCGGGTCTCTTGAGGCTCCGCGCGACGGTGCGACCTTCAATGCTTCTGGCAGTTGCCTCGTGGTGCCTGTGGACAGGAAGGTTCCGAAGATCAAGATCCAGACGCGCCAGCAGGAGACGCTTATGGACAAGCGAATTCTTGTGGCAATTGATTCGTGGCCAGCGGACAGCAAGTTCCCTCTGGGTCACTACGTTCGCACGCTGGGTGTCATTGGGGACAAGGAAACGGAGACCAACGTGCTGCTGATCGAGCACGACATTCCGTGCGACCAGTTTAGTGACGAGGTGATGCGCTGCCTGCCGGCGGAGGACTGGAAGATCACAGCAGAGAACTCAACGGGACGTCGCGATCTGCGTGACCTGCCAGTCATGAGCATTGATCCGCCCAACTGTAAGGATATTGATGACGCGCTGCACGCCAAGCTGCTGCCTAATGGAAACTTGCAGGTGGGGGTGCACATTGCCGACGTGACGCACTTTGTGGCACCCGGCAGTCCTCTCGACGAAGAGGCCGCTGACCGAGGCACTTCGACGTACCTGGTGGACCGCCGTCTTGATATGCTGCCGGGTCTGCTGACGACCAAGCTTTGCTCGCTGACAGATGTGGAAGATCACTTTGCCTTTAGCGTGCTCTGGGAGCTCAAGCTTGTCGGCAATAACGAAGTGCAAGTTGTTGATGTGGATTTCTGCAAAAGTCTCATCCGCTCTGTAGCTTCACTGTCGTACCAGCAAGCTCAAGAGTTTTTGGACGACCCGGACGCCGGTGGTGTGCACGGCCAAGACGATAAGCCTAAGAAGAAGAAGAAGGGCGAAAGTGATAAGGAGTTCGAGCGCCGGCAGTTGTTGGGAAGTGGTATCAAGACTCTCAACGTGATTGCTACACGGCTGCGTGCTAAGCGCATCGAGGCTGGTGCTTTGACTCTGGCCTCTCCGGAAGTGCGTTTTGTGCTGGACACGGAGACGCAGAACCCGCTTGATGTGCAGATGTACACCCTGCGCGACACCAACGCTCTCGTTGAAGAGTTCATGTTGTTGGCCAACATCACCGTTGCCAAGAAGATTGTGCGTCACTTCCCAACGTTCTCCATGCTCCGTCGGCATCCGGCACCTTCGAAGCGCCAATTCGACCTGCTTTGCAGCCAGGCGAAGGCTGTGGGCGTCGAACTCCACGTGGACACGTCGAAGCAGCTTCAAGACTCGCTGGATGCTGCCGATATGCAGGCGCTAGAGGTAGCCAAGGGTGGTAGCAAGGGCAAGCGGAAACATGGCAACAAGGCGAACCCGTACTTTAACAAGCTGCTACGCATCATGACCACGCGCTGCATGATGCCGGCTAGCTACTTCAGCTCAGGTGAAATTGCGCCTCCAGAGTTCCACCACTACGGACTGGCAGCACCGATCTACACTCACTTTACGTCACCTATCCGACGCTATGCTGACGTGGTGGTACACCGCCTGTTGGCTGCTGCTATCGGCGTGGCTCCGCTTCCTGGCTACCTCGAGAACAAATCGCACCTGAACGACATCAGTGACCAGCTTAACCGGCGTCACCACGCAGCTCAGCTCGCTGGCCGAGCCTCGGTGACACTGCACACTGTGCTGTACTTCCAGCAATACCCTACTCGTACCGACGCT
The DNA here is from genome assembly GCF_020800215.1 of Phytophthora ramorum. Classification (NCBI taxonomy): domain Eukaryota; phylum Oomycota; class Peronosporomycetes; order Peronosporales; family Peronosporaceae; genus Phytophthora; species Phytophthora ramorum. The sequence continues at coordinate 351,559 of NW_027150667.1, read as the reverse complement.
GTTATCACGAAGGTCAAGAACAACGGCGTTGGTGTGCTGTTGCCCCGCTTTGGCATCGAAGGCATGATCTTCTTGTGTGATAAGGATGAACAGGATGACGAAGATGTTGTGCGGTTTGATGGCAACCACCACACGCTCACACTGGTACAGAAGGACAACCGCAAACTGCAGGTGTTCGACCGCGTGCGTGTCAAGGTGTACGTGGCGCTAACTTTCGGCAACCGCCAGGAGCTCAAGATGGACTTGCTGGACGAGGATGATGACGAGGACGACAACCAGAATGATAAGGCTCAGAAGGAGGCAGAAGCGAACTTGCGCGCCGCTCGCAAAAAACGCAAGGTGGCCGCGTAAGTGTCACCGGCAGCTCTAATAGCACGTACGTATCCCGAACATGTTTTCGTTTCTCATTCGATGCATCTACAGGCGGTAGTGTTTGGCTTCGAAGTATCCCTTGTGGGGTCTTCTTGGGCCGCTATCAACTAGGAGGTTCATGCATGAGGTGCCGTCTAACTCCTCGTGCCAGTCAAATTCGAGAGAGAGGTCCATGCCTTCATCACACACAATGAGCTTGGACTGGGGGAAAATGCGCTGTTTTACCTTGGTGGGCGTTGTTGAGGATGAAGATGAGTACGAGACTGCCGATTAGTTTACCCTGTTTTTCTCCAGCACACATGCAAACTGGTACAAGGTGGAGAGGCCATATTTTGCACGCACAAGTGTGACGAGGAACACACTGGGGATGCTTCGGAGACGGCGTAAGTGGCAAAGTTCGTGGTGGCAGTCCAGAATCTCGTCTCGGAGACAATGACGTCCTTAGCACATCCCATACAGGACGGAGTGGCGCTCAAATCCAGCGGAGCTCCAGTCGAGCACACTATCCTCAAATTACACCTGGAATTGTTCAGGCTGTCTGACGGGTGCAGCAGTACCGAGCTGCTTGTTCTCGATATTCCCACGGCTGCTTGTTTTGGGCTCAATCTTGCTCCCTTGTTCGAGTCAAGAGCACCTGGTTCTCGAAAATCTCCACTGCGGTTTGCGTTCGACTATCAACTTGTGTGCTACATGCATGCGTACTTCCACGATCACCTGCACGTCATGCGTCCACCGACTGCGGTGATCATGTCACTTGAAGGCACGCACTTTGGAAGAGCAACGTCGATGTCGATGTCTTCAAGGCAGCGAGAAAATCTCCAGCGCCATGAAGGAGCGTTATACCTTCAAAGATGAAGAACGTTGAAGACTGCACCAGAAAGAGGAATGTACTCGATAAGCTCAGCTCGATGGTTGTTCAGCCATTTCCTACTAGATACTTCAAAGTAGTATCAGCCTGTGGAAGGATATGAAACGGAATGGGAAATCTCGAGGCGGAGTTCAATGTTAGCATGACTAACTCGTTAGCACCCGCCGTGAGGAGACGTTGGAATATGTTGTGTTGGACAGTTGGGGTGAAGCTCGAATTAAAAGAAAGCATATTCACAGTCGTCGTGGTGTATGCGAGCCAGGACTGTGCAAAAAATCCCCGTAACCCCAGCAATGGGTTTTGAATGGGGTGTCGCTACATGCAAAATCACGAGTGATGACTACGAACGCTCGACCAGGGCCTGCAAGTTGCTGGTATCCTTCGAAGGCGAGCATCTTCTGGACAGACCATCGTCCTAAATACTTTTGAAGTACATGTAGAAGAGAATAGGCGTCCAAAGTACATGTATGATGAGCATTTTCTCAACGAATCCGACTCGGACGATGTCTGACCGATGCCGATGTATCCATTTAGACGACGTCGGATCCGAGTGGAGAATCTACCGCACGTTACCAGCAGACAAAATACAATTCATAAACAATGAAATACACTAATCTCTTTCTTTTTCCTTGTCGATTTTGCGACTTGCAGCTGCTCGTTCATTTGCACAATGGCTTTCGATCCTTGCAAACTAGAAAGGTGGCTATTCTGCGGTGGCGCTCAAAACCTTCTCCCAATCGAACGTAAGGGATAGATCCATACCTATCAGGCAGCAAAATTGATGTACGAAGTCGTCAAGTAACGAGTCTACCCACTTGAAGTATAGCAAACAGCGTACCTTGATGAATAGTGCTCAGAATGAATATGAGTGTGAGACTTCCGACCATTTTGCCTTGTACAGTCATCCAATATTTTTCCAAGATGAATGCTAGCTGATGAAATGTAGAAAGCCCGTACTTCCATCGCACGAGCACAAAAAGTGCCGCCATCGAGGCCCCTTCAAACACAGCGTACGCGAAAGAGTTGGCAACTGAAGCATAAAACTGATGCTGCGAAAGACCGATGAAGAAGAAATTGTACTTGGCGTAAGGTAAGTGATAAATCAGCACTGTATAAAGTCCATAGAGAACGGAGCATGTAAACTCGGCGTACTCAGCAAAAATCAGCACCTCCGAGGCAAACACAAGCTGAAGCGCCTGGGACAATATCGTGGCATGGTATCGGTGTGAGATCTCCACGTCATCAATGATTGTCGAGCGCTTTGGCCCAAATGCTGTGGTAGATCGGACAGCTGAATGGCCATCATCTCGTGTATCGTTCGTACCTGATGTGAACTCGCCGAAATCGATAGTGTCGGCATTAACCACCCTTTCCAATACTACCGCAATTTTCGACAAGTTCTTGGCTTGGGAGTGGTCTATCGACACCCTTTTCGGCTTCCTATATAAGTCCACGGAAGGTAGCTTGACGGAGTTGCCTGTTCGTGTAACACCCACAACTGTGCTATCTGGACGCTGCCTAGTTAATCGAGTAGGCTTTTTTGCATTAAGGACACCGAAATGCAGTGCTCCTTCCAGAATTTTAACCGCAGTGCGTATCGTTTGTCGTCCGTCCACCACGAATTTACGCTCCATGTACAACCTGGTCTCGATGATGGCTTGCGTGAAGTCGACAAGGATGATTAAAGCACAAACTCCGAGCGAGCGGGCATTTTGCAGGCAAACATTCTGAAAGAGCGACCCGAAAATCTCGATCACGCACACACCCACATCTGTACTAATGTCTTCAAGACAGCTGGAAAGTCTCCAAATGATTCGCTTGAGTATGATTCGCAGGAGAGGGATTCCTACTGTAATGGCAGCTTGCCCCCACTCCGGGGAATGCATGAACAGAACAGCAACACCTTGAAAAATCACAAGGATCGATACCTGTGCTGAAAGGAGCTGGAGATATCTCCACTTGTCTATCCGAAGCTCTTTCATAAGAGTGGGCAACACCACTCCATGCAAACCCACAAGCAGGAGCAAGAACGGAGGAACTCCGATGATGCCACGAAATGGGATAGGAAACTCCCACAACGATGCCACTCCAAGCATGAGCAGCTCATTGAGCCCCGACGCCAGGACTGAAATGAATGCAGACTGTCGGTGTGAGTAAAGCGCGAGAGATAGACCGAGTGAGCAACGGATAAACAGCAGCAAGCTGAAGGTCATCGCGATGTGTACAAGAAACGACTGGATGAAAAACGAGGTATTTCCTACTACCCCCTGCAGAGGGCTCTTCAGAGGTATCGCCGCCATCAATAAAATAATCAGCAACCCTGGTAGTGGTGTCAGCACGATAACTGCAGCTACTCGAGTGCGACTGGCAACCCGTTGGTACTCTTCGAACGCAAGCATCTTTTCAATAGAATACCGCCCCAATTTCATGTGCTCGGACTTCCACTCGAGAAATTGTCGTACAATTCGTCTTCGCATCCGAACGGTGGCACTTTTGCGAATGGACTGACGACACGGCGCCGACGCTGAACTCGTTAGGTCTCCAGTTGTCGTCACACGCGTCCGATCGGTGCTGAGACCTCTCGAGACAGCTCGACTAACTGCGTGTCGAGGTGCAGATTGAATTGGCTGAGTCTCTCTTGCTTGTGATACCATGCTGTCAAGATGGCAGTCGCTGTGGGAAGGAGAAACCGCAGACTTCAAGGTTGTCACCTGGCGAAGGACGCTCTACTAAGAATACACATTGAAGCTCGCTCGAAGACTGAAATAGGTAGCGAGCGGGGTCTCATATTGCTTACCAAAACACAGGAGCCCAAACACGACTCCAGTCGCCAGGCTCGGTAACATAAAGCTCTGGGGATTGTCCATCCAAATGTCACTTTTGCCTGCTCAGTTGCAGCGCAGTCTCGACTGCTGGTTGAAGCACTCAATGTCCTTGAGTTCACTGTCACCCGTCGCTTCCAGGCGGCGGTGCTCGTCCAAGACGTCCTGCAGTCGACGCGAGTACCAGCCGTAGCAGCGCTGTGGGAACGGACCGAAGCAGACCACCTCCGGGGTCCCCGAGGTGTCGTTGACAGGCTTGAGAACCCCGCTATCGCTGCCCTGCTCCAGCCCGCGCATCACTTCCTCCTCATCATCTTCCTCGAGCTTCCGTAAACCGTAGCATATTGGTTGTCCGTTGAGGCAGATCGTGGCCTCCGCAAGGTGTTGCGAGGGTCCAATAACGAGCGTTCCCTTGGTCGATTGCTCAGCAGCGAAACTGGTCGGTAGTACTGCAATGAAAGTCAACAAGGCGATGAAGAGCGTCTTCTGCATAGTTGATTGGTGCTGTTCGAAGAGTTTTTTTAAAGTGATCAAAAGAGTGAGCTCGACCACTGGACAATAGAAATTAAAGCGAAGGCCTGGTAACATCCATGGTGGAGGCAATTCTCTACAGACCCACGATGAGCCAAATTGGATCATCCAAGGCGACCTCAAGTGTCGTAGCAACAACAAATGCTCGGCAACAACTTGCCATTTATTTTATGGTACAAATTCGTATATCCACGGTACTCTCATCTGATGTCCACCACACCACTTTTCTTTCGACACCAATTTGACTGGCCAAAGCTGAAAATTGACGAAAATGGAGCCGCAAGTGGTGGCGGATTTCCTGCAGTTCCTCGAGGACACGGACGTGGCCGTGGCGGTGGCCGTGATCAAGGCGCTCACGGGCGTGATCCACCGCAGCGAGGCCAGCACCATGATGCAGATGGAGGGCGAACTGCAGGAGGCGGCCCAGCAGCTGCGCGCGTTCCAGGCCGCGGACGACAAGGCGCCGGCCTCGCGCTTCCACAATTCCATCGCCACGACCGCCGGCTGCCAGTTGTTCCTGCGCTACGTGACGCGCTGCTTCTTGGAGTTCGACGACTTCGACCTCTGCCGCTCGCAGCTGATCGACCGGGGCAAACTCTTCGCCGAGACGTCCCTGTCCAGTCGCAAGCGCATCAGCGACGTGGGCCACAACTTCATCCGCGACGGAATGGTTGGCATCACAGGAGGTTGAAGTTGCCCTTTTGGAAAATGTCGTCTCATTGTGGGTGCGTGGTAACTGTAGAAAGTGTTGACGCACGGCAAGTCCCGCGTCGTCATCGCCTTGCTGCGTGAAGCGGCCAAGACCAAGAACTTTTCCGTCTTCGTGACGGAAGGGCGGAGCAATGCGTCCGGGTAGGTGAAAAGTTAGGGTGTTGTTGTTATTTTTGTGGTTGCTAAGTTGATATTGTAGAGTGGGTACTGCGGAGGAGCTGGCGGAGGTTGGGATCCCGACGACGGTCATTCTGGACTCGGCGGTGGCGTACTACATGGAGCAGGTGGATATTGTGATTGTCGGTGCTGAAGGTGTCGTTGAGAACGGCGGGATCGTCAACTCGGTACGGATATTTATTTTACCGAAAGGAACTTTGTGCTCATCCAGTGTTTGCTGTTGTGGCAGATCGGCACGTACTCGACTGCAGTGATCGCGCAGGCCATGAACAAACAGTTTTACGTGGCGGCCGAGAGCTACAAGTTTGCGCGACTGTACCCGCTCACACAGCGCGATGTCCCGCAGAAGCAGATGGCGGCTATCTCCGGCGATATCGCGGGTGGCGAGCCCACGGATGAGACCATGAAGAACGTGTCGTTTGCCAGCCCCTTCTTCGACTACACCCCGCCTGGATACATCGCGCTCATGTTCACAGACTTGGGCGTCCTGACCCCGTCTGCAGTTTCGGACGAATTGATCAAGCTGTACCAGTAACTATTTGCCCAGAGGCGGATACTCAAATCTAATTGCGAATGCTGCAGCCAGGTGCTTGTTCATGTTTGCGCTGTCTACTTCTTGCTGTGTTTCCTCGTAGCAGCTTTTTTCGTGTTTTTCTTCCTACGCCGCTGGCTTTGCTTTGACGGCATTTCGTCGGGTGAGGGGACGAACTTGCGGACGACGCTTTCGATTGCTTTGTACCCCGGGTCCTGCTTTGCCTCCGGTACCTGCAGCCACGCGTTCCAAACTTCCAGCATTCGAGCTGATGCGCGGTCCTTAAATCTGCACAGCAAAACCACAAACCTCTGGTTACCACACTACCCTTGAAAACTTTGAGAAGACTGCTGTAGTCAGTACCTTGTCGAGTCCTCCACACCAGCGCCGACGACTTTGTTGAAGAATGGGTCAGCTGAGGAGCCAAACTCCTGGTTAGACTTCACCATTTGTGCGTACGCGAGACCCAAGTTCTTCAGATTTGAAGTTGGGTTCCAAAACTGAGGGGGCTCGAATTGATAGGACGCCTCCATAGGCTTGGCGGCTTCGCTTAGCAAGGACAAGTTTTCAGGGTCTTCTGCGATGGTTCTCTCCAGCAAGTACGTGGCCCAATTGAGCTCCTTCATCCCGTGGTCACGCGCCTACACCACAAAATAATGTTAGCGACCACACCTCAAAGCGGGTTTTGCACAACTGTACTTACAATGGTCCATTCCCACGTTTCATCGTTGTAGATTTCATCAGGCGGAAGTATTGGCAAGCGCTCGCGCACCATCTTCTTGACTTTTTGATGGGACGAATACCATTTTTTAAGTGATGGAGACGGCGTCGACATGCTTCGAAACTCGTCTAGGAGTCCGAAGGGGTCCAATGTGTACTTCTCGCTGAAATCCCGATCATTGTAGCTCAGTTTTCCACCCAAGAAAAATCGTTGGCGCTTCTTGGACTCGACAAGATGGTCGATATTGGCGTCCAAAAGACGAGCCATGCTAAAGCCATCTCCCTGAGTCATCAGCAGAAAATAGAGAAGTTAAAACGACTACCAGCACCGGGTCCATGCTTACTTACCACGGATCCAAAAGGGACAAGTCTGGACCCCGGAAACTTCAGGTTGGGGTAGTGATCGTGCTTTGTGGTAAACCACTTGTAGGTCATCATCGAAAGGTTGAGAACCGTCACATCTGGACGTCTGAGCTCGCAACGTTGCAGGTATCGCAGCGAAGTCCACTGCAAATCAAAATTAACGAAGAGTACAGCGTTTTCTGGAAGTGGGTCCAAAAGTGCCTGAGCGTAGTTACGGATGTAGAATGCTTGGCTTTGGTTGCAGAGCTCGTGCCACCTCCAGATCTGAGCGGCTATCAGGGACAAACATGCGACTTGACACAGTACGGACACGACAGACTTCAGCAAATTGTTGACTCCAATTCGCCCGATTAAATCGAGGATGAATCCAAGGCCAATACCGAACCATGAAAATACGACGACATTTGGCTGCTGCCAGAAGCGCATTTGGACCCCGTAAATGAGCCCTTCGCTGATCGGAAGGTTGGCCAGCGAATGGAAAACCACCATATAAAATGTGTACATCGCCATCGTGAACCACCCGATTTGACGGCTCATGCCAGTACTAGCTCGCAGAGTTTGCACTATCCCCAGAGCAGCAACCGGGAACGCGAGCTGGAATGGAATTTCTCGAGTCGATAAATCAACGCCGTAGAGCCGCAGTCGCGTCCACAAATCCTCGTTCGCCTCATTGCTCGCGTACAACCGGAACGTACCGTAGTCTGCTCGGCGAATGTGGTGTATCAAGCCCGATAGCGTCGAGACATCACCCCACGAGCCTGGCTGCGGGTTCCAGACTGCTGTGATCGGCATGTAAATGTACGGCGTCAGCCCCAGAACGAACGCTGCGCTGAACTGCGCCAACTCTTTCCACCACAGCGTACGCCTTCTGGTCCACAAGACCCACGCAATGATCGGCAGCTCGAACAACACGATGGTGTGTTGGTTGCACATCGCCAAACCACACACAAAAGCTCCCATCAAGGCCGACTTCAGACCTTGACGACGCATGTACCGCAGCAGCAAGTACACCAACAATGACGCAAATGCGTTATTTAGCGCAAACACTTCGGCCCCCACTGCGTACGTCCAGATGAGCGGTGAAAATCCAAACAGAGCCTATCACCGGAAAAAAAACATCAAAATGAGTCCAAAGTTCCTGCAACACTGGAATTTGTCACGTACAGAGGTCGTGAAAGCTGCAACTCGGCGTCCTCTCCACGCTGTCGGTGCCATCCACTGCAACAAATTCAGGTACATGAACACTACCGCCATTGTGTCGCATACTGCAGCAATAATACCACAATACTGCGTTAAGCAACTAGCACAACGCACAGATTTTGTCAATGATCTTACCGGCAGAGAAGAAGTTGGCTCTCCACGCTGGGGTGTCCCCGAAAGGCAAGTACAAGGTGAAGAGGTGGACCACCATATTGAAAAGAGGGTAGCCGGGAGGGTGCGACACGCCCAAGTGGCAGGACTCGGCCACGAGTTCCCCACTGTCGCCTCCAGCAATGGAAGGGTACAGCGTCAGCGTGTAGCCTAGCAAAGTGCCCGATGCAAGGATGGCCATGAGGGCCGCGTCGCTAGTTGACAGAGCATAGTTGGTGGAGTTGCTGGCAGGTTTATGGGGCAGGTCGGTTGCTGTACTGGCGGGGGGAACGGTGAAGGCGGCGGCGTGAGGATCCTTGCGACGTCTCATGCTGGTCAAAATGGCGGAAGATACCCGACTGGTGATATTGAAAAGATACGTTCCGTTTAAGTACGAATTTAACTTCAAATTGAAGCGTTTGTGAATTGTTTCGCGGGGTCTCCAACACATCGTCGAAAGGAAGGCTTTAGCTTTATATCTTCAGCCGGTGGTGTAGGCTAATCAAGAGTGGTTCAACACGCTGGCGGCGACATCGGCTACTTTAATACCGAGTCTCGATCGGCTCATTTTGCCTCTCCAAGTAGCTCTCTGACCACCGGATTGGACTGCTTTTGATGTGGGAAAATGACACCTTGATTTGGAAGCAATGGTTTGACGATGCAGCTTTCAGCTTTATGACTACGTTTGCTTTGTTGAGCAAGCGAAGTATCGGTAAGACATTAATTCTGCATCCTGATGAGCCCTCACTTGTGGACAATAGACACGGACGTTTGGCTTGACGCGGCGTTGGACATTGGATTATATCCGTAGCGGGAAGGCGGCGCTCGAAGACAAACAAGAGAGTGGCTGCTGCGAATGCCGCTGCTGACGACGACCACATTGAGAGCCACCGTCCGCCAGGTCGAGCAGCACATCTAGCGCCATCACGCGAAACTAGCGCCATCAAGCGAGGCGTCGACAACCGCGACGGAAGGGTGACTGTCGACGCAGTCACTGCAACAGCAACCTTTGACTAGGTACTTGTACAGCCTACCTTCGGCTATGGGAAAGAAACGCAAGGCAGGTTATGCGTTTCCTACATGCACACCGATCGAGGAGACCTCCCTCTGCCGCTTTGGCTGCGAGGCTTGAGTGGCAAGGCGGCCTCGCTCGGGTGGTGCGGGCGTAACCTCGTCGTGCTGATTGCAGTTGGGCTGCTCTCTGCGCGATTTGTTGACGAATGCTGCTTGGATGACCGGATCGTGTGGCCACGAGCGCACGACGTGCTCGTTGAACAAAGGAATCCAGATGCATGCCGCGTTCGGCGACTGTCGCGTCGGCCGCGTCACAAAACTCGCCAAGCAGAACTGCAACCAGCAATTCTCACCTTCGGAAATCGTGCGAGAAAGCGCGCTTGCATGCAGAAAGCGGCCGTTATCAGCCTGCAAGGCGGAAGGCGTTCGTGCGCCTTTCCATCAGCGAAATTCAACCGTCTCCGGTTCGCTAAAGTTGCGGCTAAGTTTGACCAAATGTTGCTAATTCATGGCTTGGTAAACACCTCTGCTGCGGTAATTCCAGGCCGGACCTTGAAGTCTTTGCGTTTGAACGAGGCAGTGGCCTCGTTTGGATCAGATCGCTGCAAGGCTTTCAAGTCGAATCGTCGGTGCCGAGCAAGCGAGCCGCAGTGCTTGCGACTAAACATTCATGGCCAGCGAGCGATCCTCTGCGCCGGCACATTTCAGGAAGCCAGTCTCGCGTTGAACTTCAAAGTCGGTCGCAGAGAGACTCGCGCCCAGACTCCCTTTTTCGGCGGCTGTGTGCTACGCTGGCGTCGATGGGTACGACGGGTGATACGGTCTTCGAGGGCACCTTTAGTCGCGCTTCATCCTCGGGGATTCTGCGGCGGAACGGCGGGCTTGAAGGCTGCAGACTTTGCAGACCGTTTTTTTTGGCAGCGGCAATAGCAAGTCGCGACTATTATAGTTGCTCCAGCCATTGCACTCGCAGCGAGCATCAACTCCGTGCGATACAAGCAACTTCAACGCTGGCAGAAGAAGAAGTCGCCGCAAATAGAGACGCGAGTCGAGACCACCACAAATTCCGGCAAATTCCGCCGTGCAGGCCGCATTTTAGCAAAAACGGGTGAGGGTGCGGTCCGTCTCGATCGCCAACGGTGCAGCAAAGCAAAGCTGCTTTAGTAGAGCACAGCCTGCGTTAGTCCATGGCACTCCGTCTGGGCACTGCAACCCCAGCCGTGCTCGGCAAGTTGCAGACGTTTCCGCCAACTGTGCCGGCTTTTTAGCCACCGCACCGTGTTTTGCGAATTGTGTCGGCGGTTCCTTTTCCGCTTGGGGGCGCCGCAAGGTTGAACTTGCCAAAGAGACTGGACGGTGATCAAACGCCGCGTCTCTGGCACCCAGTCCGTGGCCAGCCCTGCTGGTGCCGAGCCCCACTTCAAAATCTGCGGCCGAAGACGTGCAAAGCGACATACGCCTCACTTCGCAATTCGCACCAAGCGCACAACATGGAGACCATCCTCGCGCCAATGGACGTCCACGTTGACCTGTGGAAGCAGCCGAACCCCGCCTCCGACGCCAAAGCCAGCCTCGTGCGGCTGCCCAGTCTCTTCGCCACCAACAACTCGCCGCGCCTCGTGGGCATGAGCGACGTGCTCAGCGCCCAAGTGTCGCCGCTCAAGGAGAAAAACCTCGCGCGCCTGCCGTCTATCGGCGACCTGATGAACCGCGACGAGAGCCTCAGCCCCGTGCAAAAGCACTGCATGGACCTGTACAAGCAGCTGCAAAACACGTCGCCAAACCAAGAGCTCAACAGCCTCCTGGCCGATGCCGCCGTGAGCCAACTGGCCGAGCAGCAACTGACGTGCAAAATCACAGAAGTCAAGACCAAACGCACGAGCAACGCGAAACTTTGCGGCATGGCCGACTGCAACAAGCGCGCCAAGGCCGGCGGCTTTTGCATCGCCCACGGGGGCGGTTTGCGCTGCTCCGAAGAGGGTTGCGCGAAACATGCTGTGAGCCTCGGACTGTGCATCAGCCACGGCGGAGGCAAGCGCTGCACCGTGGAGGGCTGTCTCAATGCGTCGCGCAAAAACGGCGTGTGCTGGAGCCACGGCGGCAAGCGCCTGTGCAAGCTTGAGGGCTGCAACAAGGGCCCCAAGTCCGGCGGCTACTGCTGGAGCCACGGCGGCAAGATGAAGAAGTGAAGAGATCTCCGAGGTTATTTATCCGTCGGTTTTGGATGGAGACACATGTACATGATGGTATTTTGACGTATTTATTCGATAAAGCACAACGCCATTTGCACCACTTCCTTCTTGTTGCAGTCCGTCTTGCCACACTCTCTTGCGCTTCTGGTGCTGCCGATCCGGACGCGCCAGGTGCTTGCATTTTGCGCTGGTTTAACGCAAGTGCAAGTTGCAGCCGAAAGGCCGTTTGCGAATCGCATTTCCACGACAGCCCCAGGTTGCGCTGTCCGCCCACGCTCGCGAGCACAGTCGGCTTCGCGCCTACTTACATGGTAGTACACGTTTGCAGCGCCTGGTGGCCACACGCAGGTTCCCGGGCGCCCATACTCGCGTGAAGCGCAGGCTGAAATTCTTTTTCCATTGCGTTTCGCGGCACCAAGCAGCATTTGTGCTGACTAGTTGAAGCATCTATGTCTACTTCAATTTCGAGCGGTGACGTCGACGCATGGCGCACCAAGCAGAAAAAGCCGCAGCCAGCCATTGGAATCCGGTGGGCTTTCCTCACATGGCGAGTGTCTGCCACCACCAGCCTTGGCACGTGGCTCGGGGCGTTGGTTCGGGGAGCTCGCTCGGCTCGGCCAGTCGACGACTGCCTCATCACATTCGCGACTCCGCGCGCGGTTCGGGGTTCAACTTGTGTGGACCCCCAAAACTGAAGGCAAATCCAAGCAGAAACGCCCAAGGGACGTCGAGTGGCTGCCGTCTTCCTATCACCCTGCTTACGGCTCTGAGTTTGTGTGTTGGTTGGTGCTCTGCGAGCTTCTCCTTACAGCAAGACGAAGATAACCCCAATGAGGTCGGGAGGACCAGAAGTTGGTCTCTCTTCTGGAGGGTCCGTGGGTGTCATGACGAGTGGCAAATGCAGCAAAATGGTCGTCCAGAGTCTCATGGATTTAGTCCTATGGCGTCATTTTACTTGCTTGTGGTCCATTCCTAACTTGCGTTAGAGTATCGCGTTGCATTCCTTTCAAAGCCACGTCGATTCGCCGGTCACGGGATCGTAGAGGTATGCTCGCTGGTATTCCTCACTCCAGTACTGCACGGGTGAAGCCGATTCGGCAGACTGTGGTTGCCATCCGCCGTCATTGGTATTGGACGAGTACACGCTTTCATCGAGTGAAAACGCGCTGGCCTCAGTGGTGTCGCTGTGTAAAATGAGCGATTGAGGTGAATCAACCGAACTTCTCGTTGATACTCGTCGAGTTGAAAGAGCAGTTTGTTGTTTCTTCTTGCGTTGCTGCGATTTCTCCTCCAGGAACTTGTGCACGATCACTCGTTGTTGTCTTCGCTTAATGTCCTCACGCATCAGGATTTTGTACCTGTGGAGCAGTAGCTTACCATCACGTCGGTCGATCGTGCGCTTGAACATGCGCTGAACAAAGCGCGCAGCTTGATTTTCAACTCCAGATCGACGCTGCTGCTCCATGAGACCAGCCATGGTACTAGCGCGACGTGTTCGCTCCTGTTTTCTTGCAGAGTGAGCTCTCCAGCAGCGTGCGATTCGGTTGGCAGCTTCAATGCACCTGGGAAGCTCCTTAGCTATCAAACGAGCAATAAGGAAACGCCAAGAATCGCATCGAAAGCGTCGATGCCATCGCTGAATGCGTACAGCAGCCGCAATCTGTTCCACAACGTACACAGCAGAAGCTGTGGAATGGTTGGCATTGGTGTTGCCACGGTGAAGACGTCGAATCCATCGTTGAATGGTTCGAGCTGCTGTGTTCCGACGGTGTCGAGGAGCTCCCGTCACTAAGCTCCGCCACTTCGACAAAGCAGCTCCGCGTTTTAGACACCTCTGGATTGTCGTCGTCGCTACAAGTCGGCGTTGCTTCTCCTTCTTGTACGCAATGTGCCGCCTCCATGTTGTCTGAATCACAACGACTGCGCTCTTGGCGATCGGTACTCGAAATCGTTCACGAAAACTTCCTCCCAGGTGACGAGCACGCAAGTACATCGGACGTATCGATTGATGAACAATGCTTCGGATCTTGCGCTCCTCCCTGGTGCGTACGAATGTTCGTTGTAAGCAGGACGCTGCCATGTCGCGACGCAAAAGCATCATTCGTCGCTCTGCTCTTGCAGCTACTCGGCGTTTTCTACCCCGCCAGCAGAATTGGATGCGTACAGCACTGTCGTTCTTCTTCCTCATCCGAAAACGGCATTGAAAGCCGCGCAGATGGCGCTGGATCGATAGAACAGCATCTAAGAACTCGACTTGGTCAACTAAGGCTCCCACCACCTCAAGAGGCAAGTCCCAGTCGCGCCACGACTTGTAGGCCAGCCAAGTATTCAGAATTCGTGTCGCCTGGCGCTCTCGACTTCGATCAAAAAGCTGAGCGATTGCCTTAACGCGCCTGCGAGAACGACGCGTTGAATGTGCTCGATACGTTTGCTGCAGCAGCTTTGCAGCGTTTTGTCGCCTAACGAACCCGTTGTGTGTCGTGCGGCGCATTCCAATGCGTTGAATTTTCCTCGCGGCAGCTTCGCATCGACGTTGCTGTACTCTCAGAAGACGTCGACGATATGCTCTTTGAATCGTCCTGGCATTGCGAGATAGCGCTCGAAGAGCTTGCACCAACGCCGCTTGTCGTTGATCGGCCTCTTTTTCTTCGCGACATTGGCGAATAAATCTGGCAAAGCGTTGCAGTGTGATAGCGGCAGCCATGTTTTCCTGTGCTTGAGACTCGAGAACCCACTGTCGCCAGGAGTTGAATTTACCGGCAACACGGTCGAACGAGACCTTTTCAAACATCGCAATGAGCTGCCGAGATGCGATCAACTGCAGTCGCTCCTTGCGCTGGGCATCGAGCAGTTTCTCGTACCAGAACGTCAACGCTTTGCGTAGCATAAAGTTAGTCGAGCCGTGCACAACTGCATTGCTGAAGAGCTGCTGGCGTAGCGTGCGTGAACATTTCGAATTGGCGAGCTTCAAAACGGGGAAGTGGCCATGAATCCATTGGATTTCGCTTTTCAATCGGTCTGCGTCTCGCCGTTGCTTGGAGTTTGTCTGCTGCAAACCCGAACGAAGGCGTTCGAGACGCTGTTCGTCAGGTGCTGCACGCCCTACCTCTCCACAGCTCGTTTGGTTACCACGAAGTGCTGCTACTGAAAGCAGCTTGGATTGATCCTGTGAGCGAGCTGGCATCGGGTCGAGCTTCCGACATCTCTTCCGTCTCGAAACAATGTCATGTTTGAACCGAAGCCCACTTTGAAGGAGGACCAAATCATTCGATCGATGTCTGTAGCGAGTCTTGCGAGCCTGCCGTGGCAATCTGCCGTACGGACTTACAATCTCGTCACAAACTTCGTCTTTTGTGTTGACTTCTTGCTGTCGTCCACTCAGCAACGACGCATTCAACGCTTCCTGCAGCGTTTTGGCAGTAAAAATCCCTGGAGTCGTCGTCGCTTCATCCTGAGTCGTGCCAGACTCTAGGCGAGCGGTTGCCACTACAGAACTGTTGCAGTGAAGCATTGAGCAGCCACACAGCACCAGACTTGCTCCGGGCCACGGTCAGTACCCATTGACGTTTCATCCATTTCTGTTGTTGCTGTGGCCAAAAATGGCAGTCTACGACCATGTTTGATCATTTCTCGAATACCACAAGCTCTCAAAACTGGGCAACAAACACACAAAATGCACAAAGCAATAAAAACGAGCGTTGGAGCCTCAAAGTTGTCAATTCATATCACTTGGACCTCAGTCCTCGTAACACAAAAGAAGAAAGGCGCCGCCTAGTTCTCCGAGCCCATGGAGCGCAGGATGTCGCTGTCGCCAGCGTCCAAAATGCACATGCACGAGACGCGGAAGTACTTGCCACAAGCCGTGCCCAGGTCGTTGTTGGTACCCGTGAAGTGGTGCACACCCGTCTTGGCCAACATCGAGTAGTACTCGACCTCCGACTTGCGGAGCGGGGGCGTGTTGGACGCCAGCATCACGAGCTTGGCCTTGCCGCTGCGCAGGTTCTTGAGCGTCTGCTTGTAGCCCAGCGCGACCTTACCGGAGCGCATCACGAGCTGCAGGCGGGAGTTGATGTTCTCCGCGGCCTTCTTCTGCTCGCATTGCAAGAAGTTACAGTAATGAGTAAAGCGGATTGGTCTGCATGCAAATTTGCGACTGCACAGAAAGGCAAAATGTGCAATTTGCAAGTACGAGTTGAGGCCCGTACCGACTTCTTCGAGGCAACCATGTTGAGTTCTTGATTCGCTTCTCAGCTTGCGTACGCTCCACTGAATCAATTTGAAAGTGAGCGAAAAGACGAATATGATTCGCTGCTTTCTTTGATTGGTTTACAATCGTTGTTATCTGATCTGATACTTCAGTTTCAGAGATGGCTACACTGGATCTTCAGAGCTGAAATGCGTGCGGTGCTGCTGGTTGGCAAGGGAATGCAAGAACTCATTGCATGCTCAAGATGGGCAAGGGGACAACGAAATGTGGATTCATAAATTAAAGGTAGTAGGCGGGTACGACGACTAACGCGGCGGCTGCGCTCGTTGCTTGGTGCTTGAAGCTTTTCTACACGTGGTTGCATGTTGCAATTTAATTTATAGTAATAGTACTTCCAGCAAGGTCATAGTCCAGCACGCACTCAGTGCACACTAAGCCTTCTGCGCACGCGGCTGTGCCGAGAGCAGCTTGCTGCTGCTGTTGATCGGCCGAGCTTCACCTCCCCATTCCTGAAATTTGCACCACACCGTTAGCAATATGGCCTTGTCGTAGCTTGTACAATTTACTCTGTTGACCGTACCGGAACAATGGGGCCGATGTCGATGTCGTCCGTCTCCCAGCTGACGACGTTGTGGACGGCGGGGATCATGTGGTCGAACACGAACACGAGCGCACCGGTGAGCTGGCCCAGCACGGCGTCTCCGAGCTCCATGGGTGTGTGTGGCTTGTACAGCATCGCTTCAAGTGGTGGTTGCTGCTGCTGCTGCTGCTTCTTGTCTGTCTTGGTCTCGACGACGCAAATTGGTAACTGAGACTTGGCGACGACCGCCCACATCACTGCCAGCCGCCATCTTTGTGGTTTTGCATACGTCGACGCTGGCACGCACGCAAAGTCTTAGCTGCTGGATCGCAATGGCAACTTCTTTTGCGCAGAACTGCGGGGCTTTGCAGGTCTTTGCCACCATAGACCAACGTCAACTGCAGCTGAAAAACACTGGTGCCCAGAATGCCTCACAAATTCAAATTGGCCAAACGAGGACTTCAAGGAAGCGCTGTGACTCGGCGACGCGCCGTTTCGTGCGCAAAGCTCGATAATGCGCTGGTGGTGGTGCTGCTGCTGCTGCTGCCTGCTCATACCAACCAACCAAGTTGGTTTACTCCGAGTGTTGTTGCTGTGGGCGGCCAGCTCAGAGAGTTGGTTCGATTCCGATGCGACAAAAGGCGAGCTTCAACATGCGACCTGCGCCAACCTGGGGCGAAAATTCACTGTGCGGCGCCGCCGTCGTCTCGGTGTGCTACAGCTCGAAGCATTGAGGTGACGCCAGCGTGCTCACGTCTTGGATATTAATCCCCATGTAGCGAAGAGTGGGCGGAGTCGGTCTGCTTCGCGCGCGACGGCTCGCTGTCTATGCGAGTGGCGGTAAAGCACAGGTGGTCATGCCCCCTGCATGCAGGTATCGAGAGGCACACAGACGGCGTGCCACGCGCGGACCATCGCGAAGATGACTGCGTCCTTTTTGAAATGGGCTGCGAGAAGAACAAGGAATCGATTGCTTGCAAATGCACGCAAGATGGACGCCGCGTAGGGCCTATCTTCAGAATTGAGGCGAGTTTCGTTTACATCTTTGCTGCCTGGGGAAAGTGTTGACGAAACAAAGGGGGAGAAACATGATCTCCGCTTGCCACCGATGGGCTGTCACGGGCTGCCAGAGTTTTAGCAAGAGCTTGCATTGCTTGAGAGTCGAAACGGCACTTTCAACACGTGCAACATGAGCAATGGAAATTGCATTGGTGCGTGGGTCTCGAGCGACGGCCAACGTTCACCTCGGACATCGATGCAGCGCGTGTCACTTGGCGGCGGCACGCGGAGTCTACGATCAGGATATTGCACACAACCGGCGGTGCACATGCAGTACCGCACACGTGAATCAGTTTGCATACGCCCTAAATGTCAAAATTCAACTGGCAACCCAAACTATGACGACGGCGCTTGCTACAAGTTTGTTGGTTGGTCTTACAAGCTACAGGGCTTTGGGCGGCCTTCGTTTCTAGGCTTATAGCTACCGGTAGATTAACTTTTACGTCCGTTTACATTTACAGCGTCAACTCAAGCCAGCTCGCTATGGATGAACACGATGTTCGTTGAAGACCGCGTTTGGGATCACTTTCGAGCTGGCGGACAGCGAATTGCTGCCAGCATGGCCATCCTACAAGTGCTCGACACCACGCTGTCACGAGATAGTTATGCGGGGGCCAACGAGACATGCACGGCACGCAATGTTTGTTGCAAAATCGCAGCGAATGACGCTAAAACTCGCTCCAGACAATCATTTGCAGTGATTACCGAGGGATGAATATTGGCCCACCAATGGACTGCTCCAAATGTGCAGGTAGGTTTCTAAACGATAGAGCAAATTGCTCTTTTCGTGAAGTTGCCACTGCGATCCAGCAGCTAAGACTTTGCGTGCGTGCCAGCGTCGACGTATGCAAAACCACAAAGATGGCGGCTGGCAGCGATGTGGGCGGTCGCCGCCAAGTCTCAGTTACCAATTTGCGTCGTCGAGACCAAGACAGACAAGAAGCAGCAGCAGCAGCAGCAACCACCACTTGAAGCGATGCTGTACAAGCCACACACACCCATGGAGCTCGGAGACGCCGTGCTGGGCCAGCTCACCGGTGCGCTCGTGTTCGTGTTCGACCACATGATCCCCGCCGTCCACAACGTCGTCAGCTGGGAGACGGACGACATCGACCTCGGCCCCATTGTTCCGGTACGCCCTGCTTGGTGAAGTTTCTAGATTAGATGGATCACATTAATCTTGCTGCGTGATGCAGGAGTGGGCCGAGGGTACACGACCAGTCAATACCAGCAAAGTGCTCACTACGCAGCCCCATGCTCTGACGGCCTAACTTTTAGCTTGACAACGGCCTGCAGAGCAACCAGCTGGATATGCTAGACGTAAAGAAGATGTTGTCGCGCCCGACTTCCATATCGTTCTCCTTCACTTTATATAATAAACAAGCAAACCATTGCGACGTTCACTTCAACTTGCACCCTGTCATATCAGATACTGAATTATGTGGAGCACACGAAAGCTGAGCTTCCGTACCACATCTCCGGTACAGCCGTTTCCGCTGGCTGGCTGGGACGCATCCGCCTTGAAGCCATCCACTAAACCACCGCTCAAGTCGCTTCTGTAGCATCATGACCGACGCCGCCACCGCCGTGGGCGTGAAGCTCAACGCGTCCACCATCGCCGAGCCCTTCAGCTCCGCCGTGCGCACATACATCGATCAGGACATGGGCGGCGTGGGCCCCAAGCTCGTGGGTTTGCTGGCCCACGGAGACCCGGCCGCCAAGAAGTACGCCGAGTGGACAGGCAAGGCCTGCGCGCGCGACGGCATCCGCTACGAGCTGCGCGAGGTGCCCAAGGACGACCTGCTGGCGGCGCTGGAGCTGGCCAACCATGACCCGGAGGTGCACGGCATCCTGGTATACTACCCGTGCTTTGGGCCGTTCCCGAGCTTCTTCGGCGGCTCCATGGACGACTTTCTGCGCGACAGCATCAGCATCAAGAAGGACGTGGAGGGCCTGTGCCAGTTTTACCGCGGCAACTTGTACCGCAACCTTCGCTACGTGGACGACGAGCAGACGCAGAAGTGCGTGCTGCCCTGCACGCCGCTGGCCATTGTCAAGATCCTCGAGCACATTGGCATCTACGACAAGTCCAAGCCGGACGGAGACCACTTGGCCGGCGTCAACATCACGGTCATCAACCGCAGTGACATTGTGGGCCGCCCGCTGGCGGCGATGCTCGCCAACGACGGCGCGGACGTGTACAGCGCCGACATCGACTCGCTGTACCTGTTCCGTCGCGGCAAGCTCATCCCGAGCGAAGAGACCCAGGAGACGGCGTGCAAGAAGTCGCGTGTCATCATCACGGGCGTGCCCGTCAAGAGCTACAAGCTGCCGCTCGAGTGGGTGAGCGAGGACACTGTCGTCATCAACGTCGCGTCCTTCAAGAACGTGGACGAGGCCGAGCTGCTCAAGATCAAGGGCGTGCAGTACGTGCCGCTCGTGGGCAAGGTCACGGTGGCCATGCTGGAGCGCAACCTGCTGCGTCTGTACGAGAACTTCCACTACAAGCCCAAGAAGGTCTGGCAATAAGCGCCAGGGTCGATGAACAAGGCGATAGAGCGCCTTATTCACTACCTCAAGGCGCTTTGCGTTAACATGCATTTGAATTTCCTCTGGTGTTGCAACTTTGCTGTCGTGACGCAGTGCAGGCTACTGATTGATCATTTCGGAGGTAACCTTAAAGTTACTGCGTGCTGAGCTCCACAGCACGCAATTTGAGCCGCTACCCACAATCAGCCTGCATACGCAGCACTTCGCACACGTGCACCATACATTTCATTGACTACAATGTCCCCAAAGGGCTTCCTACTGGTTGCCTTCACGCCGCCTTGGCATCCAAGCGCTCGACAATCTCCACATGCACTGTACTGGACGCGATAATCTCGCCTTGCTCGTTCAGAGCCTTTATCTCGAGAGTGTGCGGTCTCGCACCCAGTCCGCGCACCAACAAATTGCCATCGGTCACGTGAGTCTTCTTGAAGTAGACATTCTCGTTCACGAACACTTGCATCTCCTGCACGTTCACAGCAGTGTACTCCAGCACAAAAGACTGACCCTCTTCGAACGTCGCACCGTCCGCGGGGGCTGTAAGCGTAAGCTGCACTCCATCCTCCGGAGAAGGATCAGCTGGCTTTCTGACGTAGACATCCTGCTCGTACGTCTTGAGCTCTCCAATCAAGCCGGGAATTGGGATGGTCACCTCGAGATGAAGTTTGAACGGCTCAGCATCGTCACGCACGAATTTCCTCCGCGGAATCGCCAAGTGAACTGTTCGATTGAGGACGTCTGCTGTGCGCTCGTCCGGCTCCTCTTCTTCTGCGTCGTTCAGTGATAGGAAATCAACCTCCGACGCGATCACCTCGTCATCCACCGACACACGATACCGAAACACCTCAGCGCCGTAAACATGAAGCGCCTCGACCGGGAAGTTAACAAGCTTCCACTCGAAGGAAACGCCCTGCGGAGTGATCAGCGAGTTGTCTACAGGACTCACAATTTGCACTGACACATTCGAGATATCGTACGCCGAGTACAGCTCTTCGTAGTCTGGTAAAGGCACCGCCAATGGATGAAAAAGGCTGTACACGCACGCAACAAGGTACGCAACCAGCACCGTCGCGACGCAGCCCACAAACAGAAGCTCTTCCAGCGTAGGTACGCTTCCAAGTCGTCCGTCTTTCTCCGTCTCCGCTGGCAGTTCGCTGCTCGTGGCAAGTTTAGAGGCGACAACAGTAGCAACTCGAGTTTCAGAAGACCGTTGCCGCGCTTTGGGTGCCTTCACTACAGCCCTTGAGCTCTTTGCATCCACTCTTTTCTGCTTCTTCTCCGTCAGTAGAGCCTTGACTTCCTGCTTCACCTCAAGCTCTGAATTTGCACTCGTCGGGGACGCACAGTCGTCCTCATGCTCCGTCTCTGACGCGCTGCTGTCTCTGTTGCTTGGAAGGTTTGGCACTTCGTTGCAAATCTCCTGCTTCTCCTCGTTAGTCTCCTTGGGCCCTGCAGCAGTCGGAGCGTCTTCGTTCTGCGGCTTCACAACAGTTTCGTCTTCGGGATCGCAGGACGTGACCACGTCCCAGTCGCTGGTCGCACTCGTAGTTGCGTCGGTTTTCGACCCCGCGTCGCTGTCGGACACGGGCTCGAGCTGGGGCGTGTCGTCGGTTGGAGCGCCGCCTGTATCCGCTGTAGGTGGACTACTGTCGGACTCGGACGCGGCGTCTAGCGACGGCGCAGAGCCCAGCAGGAAGGCCAGCACCGTGTTGGGATCGTCAGCCATCTACAAAGGCTCTTCTTGGTGCAATGATGGCCATCGATACGGGCGTACGTATCTTTCCGTAGAAGATCGCAATGTGGTGTGGACCACCAAGTGAAGTTTCAGTCCAAAGGTTTGTGTCAAAAATGAGTCAAAGCTGCAGCGCGACGAGGAGAAATGGCTGCTGTGCTTGACGTGCTGGTGCCGCCAGCGCGGCTCGTAGCCACACGTTTGTACATCGGCAGCCAGCGGACTTCCGACACGATTCGAGTTCGGTCTTTTTTGTTGGATCTTCATTTCCGCTATTTCATTCATTTGGACTTGATTTTCAGTCTGGTCTCGCTTGATTGTTGGGCTTCAGTGGCGACGCCAATAAAGTGTGCAACCTGTTTTCCTGCGGTTGCGCTCTGTTATACGGTTGCGTGGTGCAACGGCGCAGACCAAAGCTGCTGGCATGGGCAGTTGGCACTGAGCCGTGTTGCGACCGGCTCGTTGTGTCCACTAACGAAATGCCGCCTGCTCAACACGAATTAGGCTGTGTTTTACGACACGTATGCTTTGCTTAGAAACAGCCGGCCTCTTACAACCACCGTGTCAAACGACCCATCCCACCGAAAATACGGCGGTTAAGTCAGCCTCCGATCCAATTTAAGGTGCGAAATAGTCGCTTGCGTCATGTCGCGGCTAAGCTTCCCAGCCGGGACCTTCAAGGCAGGCAGCCACTCTTCCTTTCTCTCTGGCCTTAGACAATGGCGAGCGGGCAGTCGGTGTTCAAGGGCGCATTCGGCTGGGACGACTGGATCTGGTGGGTGGCCATCGGCTGCGTGGCGCTGCTCATCCTGCTGCTGCTCGTGTGCTGTTGCGTGTGCATGCAGCGCGCCAAGCGCAAGGGCCACGAGCAGGCGCTGGCCTCCGTGCAGGCCCACCAACGACTCACACAGGAGCGCGAGCGCGCCGAGCAGCAGCAGCAGCAGCGCTACCACCAGGCACGCGAGGTCACGTTCAACAACAACAATAACAATGGCTCCAATGGCAACGGTACAACCAATGGTTACCAGCCACCAGGCTTCAACTTCTCCAAGCAGGTCACGGCGGTCCCCCTCGCGCCTCCGCCGAACCGCAAGAACTTGGGGCCGCAAGTCGCCGCCAACGGATACAGGGAGAACCCATCGCAGCGACACGACCAGCAGTTCGTCAAGGCCTACCCGCCTCTCCCGGTGCAGGAGCAAGCGGCGGGACAAGCTCCAGGCCAACAGCAACCCGCGTACCAGGCGCCGCCCAAATGGTTCAACGCACCGCAGAGCCGCAGTCCGCTGAGTCACGGCTACGAGGCCAACGCGCCTCGGCTCAGCTCCGGCAGCTTTGGATACGAGCCGCACACCAGCACGCAGTATCCGGACAGTATGCGGTACGATGACCCGTACCCGACAGGCGGAGGCCCCGATGGAGTTCCCTTCATGTCGGTTACGTCTCCGTCTGCGTCCAGGAGCTTGAAACAGAACCGGAAGCGCGGCGTAAAGCTGCAGAACCAGGTAGGCAGCCAGGAGCAGCTGCCGGCCCCCGTTATCGTGCCGAGGTACACTCGAGCACCGCCCAGTCCATCGGAGGCCAGGGCGAGTGCTGGATCAGGAGGCACCTTGCAGTCCCGAATTGACGCGCTGAGATCTGCCGACACGAACGATATGGTGCACTCGCGGATCAGTATCGGTCCTTCTGATCTGCTCGACTCGTCGGCAGGAGGCGCAGTGAGCACCATTCAGATGCCTCGGGCAATAAACGCGCAGGAGTCGTACGCCTCGGGATCTGATAGACGCTCGGGGTTGCTGGTGGGCAGCGTGCTGTCCCCAAATGCGTCGGCGCTTACATCGCCAGATTCTGTGGAGAGTGGCAGGAGCTACGAAACTTTCGACCCGGAAGCTTTTGAAAGCGCCAAGTCCACGGAACT
Organism: Phytophthora ramorum; assembly: GCF_020800215.1. Classification (NCBI taxonomy): domain Eukaryota; phylum Oomycota; class Peronosporomycetes; order Peronosporales; family Peronosporaceae; genus Phytophthora; species Phytophthora ramorum. The sequence continues at coordinate 327,867 of NW_027150667.1, read as the reverse complement.
TGGCGCTCAACTCACACACGGCTCGAGTCGCTCCATTGGCAGCGACTACTCGCTCGGGCAGTTCGAGGACGCTGAAAACTACGTGGCCAACGGCCACAATGCCAGAAGGCAAAACAGTGGCAACGGAGCTTCGAGGACACCGAACCGAGGAGACAACGTCTCGTTCAACAGTCGGGACTCGGTCGAATTTTGAGCTAGCGAGCAGGAAAGATGGGGTCAGTCTTCACCACCTCATGTCGAGGGAGAGTTGAGCAGACAGGAGAGGGCCCGAGTCGTATAGTAGCAATGCCGTATCTAATGTTACTCTAGTTTTGAACCAACGTCGCGTCTACCACCACCGTGAACGTGCACTGCCCGATCCTGTCGACAACGGCGGCAACGCCGCTGTAAAGCTGCTGAGTCCTGCACTGAGTCCCGAGCCAGCCCGAGCCTCATCTGCGTCGACTGTTCTGGTCGCTGTCTGCCGAAGCCCCATGCTGCCACCGTTGTGGCTGTAGCTGCTCCCGCCATCCCCTCGGTTCGCGAACGCCACCGTCTGTTGCAAGAACGTATCAAACGCCGCACTCGGCTCCATCGACAAGGGCTCTGAGCTCTGCAGCAAGCCACAACTTCCGTCAGCGAACTATTAAGTTACCAAAAGCTACAACCTCTGCTCACCGATTCAATGCAAGACACCGTCCGAAATTCCGCGAGTCCCATTGGCCCCGTAGTGCTGGGTCTATAGTGTCGAGGCAGCAGGTCTTTCTTGTTGCCGATCACGAGCTTCGGCAGCGTTTGCAGCGTCGGGAAGGCGTGTTCCTTCCCCGTTGAGGGCACCACGCAGCCCTTGCGTCTCTGCATATTGCTGATCTCCCTGCTCCAATTGCGAAGGTGTTCTCCGCTCTTGGCGTTGCTCAGGTCGTGCACAAAGACGACCCCGTGCACGTCGTGGTAGAAGGCCCCGCGGCTGAGCTCGTACTTGCGATGACCCCCCACGTCCAGAAATTCCACGAAAACGTCGCGTCCTGCGGGCCCCAGAGGCCGCAGCAACACGTGGACATCGCACCCGGTCGTCCACAAGGTCGACGGCTTGTCGACACCCGAAGAGCTGCGACAGATCGAGCGCAGCAGCGCCGTCTTCCCCACCCCGGAGTCCCCCACTACCAGCACGCGAACGCTCGGCGTCTCCATTTCAACTATCAATTGTGCAAGGTATACAGACTGTTTAGTCACCAATTAGAGATGAGAGGTACCCTGTTTACAACGATAGTGAGCTGATAATAATCCCGCATTTGCTGATACTCACCATGGCGGAGGAGTGGGCGTACGAGGAAGCTTCGGACGAGGAGAAGCTGCAGATCGCGCAGCGGTTCCTGCTGGCCAGCCCCCCGGGGCAGATCCACGAGGTGCTGCGCGACGTGGCCAAGCTGGTGCCGGCGCGTGTGCTGCCGGACGCGGCACTGCGAGGCGCGCTGCACGCGTACAATGTCAAGAATTTCCTGCCCGTGGACGTGCCGGACGCGGACTACAAGGTGCGTATACAAGATGACCCCCGCATCACTGGATAGAGGGCACTCTGGTCTTGAATATGAGCTCCCGGATCAAGTCGTGTGGGTTCTGACGATCGGGATATGACACTTTATCGATTTTGACAGATCCTCATCTGCGAGGAAGGAGAAGTGGACGCCGCCCACTACGTGGACCCCATCGGCAACCGCGTGCTGGGCTTCGACCATATCAAGCAGCAGATTGTGGCCGAAGATGTAGCCGAGATCCCCGAGGCCAGAGTCTCGGAGTTCGAGAAGGAGCGGTGAGGGACAGAGAGATTTGTATAGTTTTGTTACAGCTGCTGACGGATGATGCTGTTCTTTTGCAGACAGGAGGTGCAGAAGACGCTGCAGTCGTACCTGCAGTTTGAGTACATGCACGGGTGAGGAGATACATATTTGTATAGGAGGTGGGGTTGTCGGCGTGTTGCTGAATTGTGTTGTTTGCTGTTGGTGTAAAGAGGGACAGCTGGAGTGTACGTGGTGGGCACGAAGATCGTGGTGAACCTCTGCACGGAACGCATCAACCTGCGCAACTTCTGGGGCGGTCGCTGGAAGTCGCGATGGGAGGTGGACCTCACGGAGAACCCGGCGAAGGTCAAGGGCTCCATCCAGCTGCACGTGCACTACTTTGAGAACGGCAACCTGCAGCTGCAGAGCTCCAAGGAGGTGGAGGAAGAGGTGGCGATCCAGCGCCCCAACGGACTGGGGGACGCTATTCTACGCGTCATGAAGGAGGCTGAGGATGACCTGCAGACCAACCTTGAAGATATGTACATCAACATGTCGGAGGAGACCTTCAAGGAGATGCGTCGTGTTATGCCTGGTACGTGTGTCGTTTGTGTTGAGCAACTAGCCGCTGAGTGCTTGAGCTCACCTTGGTTGACGTTGTGTGCAGTGACCCAAACGAAGATGGAATGGAGTCTGCACGCGCACCGTACGGCCAAAGACCTTGGCCGCAAGTAAGAAAAGAGAATGGTGTACAGCTGCGCCGAAAGCTGACGCAGTCAAACAAGTGCAAACACTGAAATGGAAACAATTGTGCAACATGGCACGTGGTACGGCTGGCTTAGTACGCTGAGTTTTTAACGGGGGTGGTATGTTTTAGTTTCTAGCTACTGAGCTCAAGTGTCTCCAGCAACTCGCTCTCACCGGTTTGAAAGTTGGCCAGCTGCCACGAAAGTTTCCAAATGTGCACGACTCCATCGGCGTCACCCGCCGCTAGGAAGTTGCGTTGTCGTGGATTGAAGTCGAGGGTAAACATTGGCGCAGTTGCTGTCTTGGAGGTTGCTGTCGCAGTGCTCTTCGCTGCGCTTCCGTTCGACGACGAGGAGCGGACTAATGTTGAAGCAGACCCAGTAGCTGGGTCTTTGCCACTGAGAACCAACACGGGGCTTACGCGATCAACTTTCAGGTCGAACACGTAGACGTTGCCATCTTCGCTGGCTGCAGCAAAAACCATGGGGCGTGTACGGGACCACTCGGCAGCATAGAGATAGGCTGCTGACGGTGCTACCTCAAGCGAGAGCAGCAACTCACGCTGCAGTGTTGAGTACAAGCGCGTAGTACCATCTGCGGACGCAGTGAGGAAAACACTTTTGCGGAAGGGCGAGAAACTTGCGTCGTACACAGGAGCGCTGTGAGGCTCGAAGACGAAGTCCATTGCGCTCGGGAAGATCGTTGCTGGGTCCAGTCTGGCTTCGTACACTGTGGCGAGTGTCACCTCCTTGCTGCGCTTGGCGGACGCGTACGCCTCCACTTGTCGCCGTGCTGCTGGAATCCTCGAAGTTGGTAGCTTGCTCACAAGTCGCGCTGCTGTTGCTGTCCACTTCTTCTCGCCCTTAAAGTCCGACGAACGAACGTTTCCAGCAGCTTTTGCAAAGCACCGAGCAACGACTCCACCCTCAGACCCAACGACGAAGGCACGACTGGCCCTGTCGATACTACTGAAGGCGAGTGCTTTGCCACCGATAACTGGCGTCCGAGTTTCATCGCTGTTGCCTTTTCCACCTCCGAGTCCTTGGGGCAGATGCATGACGTAGCCCTCAACGGGGAATGCGAGCTTGTCTTTGACTCGCCAAAAGAGGATTTTGCCGTCGCCACTGACACTTGCAACCTGCAAGCAGAAGAAGTATTAGCAAATCTGCCTGTGGTGGAACTGCTCGTGGGTCTTACGTTGTAGTCTGCCGTTTGAATGTCGTAGACCCATGCGACCTTGGTGACGGGCTCACGGTGGAAGTAGTCACCAATCCCCGACGAATAAAAGCGGTAGTCCGCCGGCTCGGTATCCCAGACAAAGACCTCTCCGTTAAAGGAGCCAGCAGCGAAGATGGACGGGTTTTGCGGGTGGAAGGCGACGCACATTAGTCCGCTCTATGAGAATATAGTCACAGGTAAACGTCAGTGCTGCCAAGCTAGCAATGGCTGAGAAGAAATCACGGACTCACCGACGTTTCGAGCACAAGGGAGGGCTTTTGCGGGTTGAGGTCTGACTGGAAGACGTTCCACAAGCAGAGAGCCGAGCGGTAGTTGCACCACCCTGAGTGATCGAAGCGTCCGTATGCCACTGCAATTACAGAGCCCGTTGCGTTCCACGACACCCCCGTACACGACAACTTCAGCGAAGGCGAAGATGCAGCTCCGTTTGTGCTCGCTGTGCCTTGTTGTGGCTGGAAGTACGTGTCGTAGTCGAACTGCAGCCGGAAGAGCTTGGTGATGTCCTTCTCCTCCGACTCCTCCAAGTATCGCTCCAGTCCTGTATCAACATCGCAAGCATTAGCATCAAAATCCTTGAGAAGAGAGAGCCGCAACAGCTAACGCACCGCTGAAGCAGGAGCTGGTATGTCCGTTTTTGGCCATTTCTCGCAGCATGAGTGCACCAACACCCTGTAGACACTCGGAAACGCGACGCTGGTCCTCTTCCTGCTTGTCCGAGGCTGCGTCTTTGCCTTTGCCTTTTGTCGGTGGTTGTGCTTGACCCGTTTGCGTGGAACTCGAAGCCGTGGCGTCGTCCGTCTGGGCCTCGTCCTCAAACATCTCGATCTCCACCGTTTGAGCGCAAACCTCCGCTGTCTGCTTGGTCCGCTTGGACTTGAACCGCGCACAGCCCAACGTCACGTCCTGGAACATGGTGGCTGTGAGTCCTTGAGAGCAAATCGCCAAGTGCGACGAGTGTGTCAATGCTCGCGGCCTTTCGTACAAGATACTTTTTCAACATGGCTACACTGAGGCACTTCCACTCCTGGCTCTTATCGGAGAAACACAAGCATATAGTTTTTGATTATCGTTTGTGCACATATCTACTGCTAACTGCACTGCCTACCAGGACGGAGTGGAAGCCGCCTCGGTGCCACAGTCGTCGCCACAGCCCACACCGCTCGAAGCGATGGGCGTGGGGGCCTTGCCACGCATCGCGGCGCGGAACAGGTCTGCCTTGTGCTGCTTGAAGAGCGTCTTCAGGCCGCCGCCGTTGAGGAACGCCTCCTCGAGCTGCGTCAGCGAGAAGGCCACCTGGTGGTCCTTGACGCTCACCACACGGTTGCGCAGGTCCACAGTCACCTCCTCACCCTCAGCAGCAAGCTCGTGGAACTTCTCGTCGGTCACGACAATGCCCAGCAGCGCGTTGTTGGGCTGGTTGCGGGCGTAGATGTACGCGAACGACTTGGCGATCACAGCCTGCACACCCACGGCCTTGAGGCAGATAGCGGCCTCCTCACGAGACGAACCGCTGCCGAACGCTGACCCAGCCACGATGATGTTAAAGCCCTCCCTGACCTTCTGCGGGAACTCGGGGCGCACGTAGGCGAACGACTTGGCAGCCAGCACGTCCAGCTCGGTCTCGCACTCGGCGGGCCACAGCGGCGACGACTTGTTGAGACCCATGAACTGAGCCGGGATCACGGCGTCCGTGTCGATGTTGTCGCCGAACAGCTGCACCTTGCCGCTGAACTTGGGCGGCAGCGCAGCCTCCAGCTCAGCCACAGCAGCCTGCTCCTTGGCGACCTGAGTGTCCTCCGCATCGTCGGCAGTTGCCAGCACGGGCTTGGGCTCGTGCACCGTGTACGACTTGATCGACTTGGACGGCGACGGCGTGGAGGCATCGGGTTCCACCCAGTTGCGGTAGCTGTCGAAGTCCTCCTTGTTGATCTTGTCGAGGTACGGCAGCGGGTCCACCACCTCCATGTCAAAGCTGGAGGCGGCCACGACGGCAGCCGAACTCAAGTTACCGATGGAGCCCCTGCCCATCCGGTTGCGGAAGTTGCGGTTCTGACTCGAGAGCCACACCTCGTCCTCACCGGCCACATCGGCGCCAATGCCGACGCAGAAGCTGCAGCTAGGTACACCGACGGTGAAGCCAGCCTCCTCGTAGATACGCACGAGTCCCAGCTCCTTGAGACGGGCGACGATCTCCAGACTTCCAGGGGTGACACGACGCTGGCCAGTAGCCGACGGGCGTTTGCCCTCGAGCATCGCCTGCTGCAGCACCATCGCGCCCAGGATCAGGTCCTCCTGGGTGGTGGTACACGCACCAATGAAGCATCCATCCAGCTTCATGCCGAGCTTCTCCTGCACACTCACGCAGTTGTCCGGCGACGGGTACAGGGCAATGAGCGGCTTGACATCAGCCAAGTCGATCACATGGTGAGCAGCGTACGTGCATCCCTCGTCAGGTTCGAAGAACAGAGCCTCGTCAAAGTGCGAGTCACGGCCTTCAAGCACGCGCTGCGTGATGGCATCAGCCTGGAACACGCCGGCAATGCCGCCGAACTCGGTGCTCATGTTGGCCACGGCGAACCGCGCGTCGTCCGAGAGGTACTTGAGTCCCGAGCCGCCGTAGTACACGGCGCGCTCGAAGGCCACCGTGTTGCGCTTCAACTCTCCTAGAATGTGGAGGATCACGTCCTTGCCGCCGATGCCGAAGCGCGGGGCGCCCACGAACTCAATGTAGCAGACCTCGGGCACCTTGAACCACGTCTGGCCCGTCACCAAGGGCATGACGACGTCGCCAGCTCCTAACCCAGCAGCAAAGGAGCCCATGCCGCCAGCACTGCACGTGTGGCTGTCTGCGCCAATGACGATCTGTCCTGGCTGCGCGCGCTTGCGGGCGAACTCGGTGTGCATGATGGTCGTGTTGGCCGGCTGGAAGTCCGTGAGCCCGTGGGTCTTGGCGAACGTCGTGGACATCTCAATGAGCGCCTTCTGCTTGGGCAGGTGGTTGACCCGCGGGTCCACCGTGTGGTCCAGCGCCAGCCAGAAGCGGTCGGGCCGGTGCAGCGGCGGCCGCCCGATGGCCGCGTGCATCGTGTCCATGGCCTGGAACGTGAGCTCGCTGGCGATGGTCCAGTCCGCCTTGACGCAGAGCACGTCCCCCACGCGCACGAAAGGCTGCGAGAGGCCCACGGCGTGCTGGCACAGGATCTTCTCGATCACGTTCATGGGCGGAGCAGCGGAGGTCATGCTGGACAAGTGGAGAGGTGCGAGTCCGGTGGTGCGTCGCGAAATGGCAGAGGTGGAGGATGGAGTGAAGGGAGATGGGCAATTGGATGTGATATTTGATGCTTGGTTATTGTAGTGATGTGGAGTTTGACAAGTAGATACTGTGGTAGTATAATCATTTAACGTGGATGAGATATATGATGACCTGTGGGAATTAGTAGTATAACAAATATAAAAGGTAGACAGGTGTTTGCGCATACGCTCTTTACGATTTTTATGTGAGCCGTGTTCAACTGCGTGGCTGCAGTTCTTGTGGTGCAGGGCAAGACGTTGCGTTTTGTGCATTCCACAACCAGTTTTGCATCTGAAAGAGCTGCTCCAATTGCGGTCTTGCACTCGCTATCGAAGAACAACATGTCCATGAGCAGTCTAGATACTTTTGTCCAAACGGAGCCATGCTGTCTCTACGAAGCGTCAGCGGTGTACTCGAGTCCGAGGTTCCGACGGACTTTGTCCATGATCTTCATGAGACCCAGCGATTCGGCGTGCGAGTACTCGTTCCGTTCAATCTGCTGACTCTTGATGGCCTCCGTCACTGCCTCGGCTTCGTAGAGGAAGCCCGAGTGGTGGTCGCTCGGGTTCGGCCACGGGAAACGCGACGTCTTCTCCATCTCGCTGCCGGTCTCGTCATACGTGACGACCGAGATCTCCATCGTCGCGTGTGCTGGCGGCTGGATGAAGATCCGTCCTTTGGAGCCTGTGATCGTCACGGTCTCACTGATCCTCGCGAGCGTCGAGTACTCCACCGTGGCGAAGCGCTGGCCGCTGTACTCGAGCGTGATGGCGTTGTACACGTCCACACCTTCGTCGCTGAGCTTTCCTGCCGTCGTCACCTTCTCAGGATCAAAGCCAAACACCATCGTCGCAGTAGCCAGGACGTAAATGCCGATGTCCAGCAAGCCGCCGCCGCCCAGCTCCTTCTTCCAGATGCGGTCGTTGTCAGCTTTGAACGGGACGCCGAAGGTGGAGTGCACGTGGTGCACGTCACCGATGCCCCCGTTGTCGATCAGTTGGCGCACAAAGCGAATCGCTGGGAAGAATCGCGCCCACATGCCTTCCATGAAGAAGAGCTGCTTCTGCTGCGCCAGCGTGATGACCGCTTCTGCCTCCTTCGCGTTCATGGCCATCGGCTTCTCCACCAGCACGTGCTTGCCGTGGTTTAGTGCCAATAGCGCGAGCTCGCAGTGCGTCGGGTGAATCGTGCCGATGTACACCACGTCCACCTCCGGGTCCGAGCATAGAGCCTCGTACGACTCGTACGCGTGAGGAATATCTGCAGACGACAGCATCAGTCTGATGCTCGACAGTCCAGGCAAACAAGGTTGCTCGACGTACCATGCTTCTTGGCAAACTCCTGGCCTTTGTCCAGCGAACGAGCGGCGCAAGCGTGGAAAATGGCGGACTTCAGAGGTTTCGCGTTGCTGACGAAGGTGTGCGAGATGCGGCCGCAACCGAGAATGCCCCAGCGCAGAGGAGCGGTGTCGCTGCTTGCCATGTTTTCGGATGTGGAGTGTGCGACGGAAACGAGAATGACGACAAGATGATTGTCAACATGCAGGATCTCCACTTCGATTGCTCATGAATTGGTTGTGGTTGAACTTTACGGCCTACTTGTACGTGTGCATCGACTGACCTACTTGGCGTCGGCCGGGTATACCAACCCAATGTCCTTGCGGATGCTGTCCATGATGGTCATGATGCCGAAGGACTCGTCTAGCGAGTATTCCTCAGCCTCAAGCTGCTTCGATTGGATGGCCTTCGTGACAGCTTCGCCTTCGTGAAGGAACCCGGAGTACCCGCTGTCCGGATTCGGCCATGCGAATTGCGTCGTAGACTGCTCTTCTTTGCCGGGCCCAACGCTTCGGATCACCGAGACTTCGGTTGCAAGATGCGCTGGCGTGTGAATGTGAATGCGACCTCTAGTTCCCGAAATGGTGACGGTCTCACTGAGCTGCGCCAGCATCGAGTACTCGATCGTAGCGAAGCGCTGGTCGCTGTACTTCAGCGTCACCGAGTTGTGAACGTCGACACCGCCATCGTTGAGTGTGCCAGCCGACGTCACCTTCTCCGGCTTCGTGCCCAGCACCATTGTGGTGAAGGCGAGAGGATAAATGCCAATGTCGAGCAGTCCTCCTCCACCCAGTTCGTTCTGCCACAGACGCTCTTCGTTCGGCGGGAACGGGTAGCCGATTTCGGCGTGGACGTGGCGGACCTCGCCAATCTCGTTGTCCTCGAGCAACTTGCGGACGAAACGAATGCTCGGGAAGAACCGCGTCCACATGCCTTCCATGAGGAAGAGCTCCCTCTCTCTCGCCAATGCAATCAGCGACGCCGACTGCTTCGCGTTCATTGCCATGGGTTTCTCCACCAACACGTGCTTGCCGTGATTCAGAGCCAGCGTCGCGTGTTCGCAGTGCCACGGGTGAAGTGTGCCGATGTACACGACGTCAACCTCCGGGTCAGAGCACAGAGCTTCGTACGAGTCGTAGGCACGAGCGACACCTGGTCATTGCAAACGCTGTGATAAGTGCCAACGGCGATAGTTTGAGTCGCAGTTGCATTGTTACCATGCTCCTTTGCGAACTCCTGTGCATTGGTTAGCGACCTGGCGGCACACGCTTGGAGCGTCACCGTTTCCAGAGGCTTGATAGCGCCAGCGAAAGCTTTCGAGATGCGGCCGCAGCCGAGGAAGCCCCAGCGGAGGGGAGCGGTGTCGGCCATGCTTGTTACGAGAGCGGATACTCTTAGCGACGGTTCAAAAGCGCAAGTGGCGAGGCCCGTGACGTTGTTGCCTATCGACCTGATGCTGCCTGCAGCAATGATTCGTGGTTGAAGCTTTTAATCACGCTGACAAATCCTGGAGGCGATGTCTTTCTCGACGAGAGCTCCACGCAAGCAGGAGGCTTCTACTAATGCTAGGAGCTACCGAGGAGAACGCGCAGGACGTACACATCGGCGTTGGTAAGTTGTCTCGGAGCCCATTTTCAATGGCATCTCGGATATTTGTCCCGTGAACGGGAGCTGCCGACTTCGTTCAAGCCCCATAAGCACAACAACACCGTAAGCAGGGAACACCTTTGATTCGTGGTTGAAGCCTCCATCATGCTGACACAACACCTGCAAAAGATACATGTATGCCGTCACTGGCGGTGAGTTTTGACGCAAGCTCGACCTGTGCATGTAAACCTTCATTCGCAGGCATGAGCAGCTTCCTTGGCGGATCAGATGAATCTGCTTGGCAGCCAACATCTAAATGAGTCAGATTATAAGTCACACTCTCCACTTTCCTACAAAAATCAAGTATCTTTCCATCTATCCGCTATAACAAATCAATTCTCAATTGACGATCAGGATACGATACTACCGGTATCACATCATTTTGAGATTTTCCGCTTACCTCATACACCATGAGCGCCCCTCTCCGCTGGGGTTTCCTCGGCTGCGGCCGCATCTCGTCGGACTTCGTGAGCGCCATGAAATCCCTGGACAACGTGACGTTCCAGGCGTGCGCCGCCCGGTCGCTGCCCAGCGCTCAGGCGTTCGCCAAGCAGCACGGGATCGCGAAAGCCTACGATACGTACGAGGCGCTGGTGTCGGACGCCCACGTGGATGTCGTGTACATTGGCACGCTGCACCCGTGGCACTACGAGCACACGGTGCTGGCTCTGAGCCACGGAAAACACGTGCTGGTGGAGAAGCCCATGGCTATGAACGCCACCCAAGCATCGGCCGCCATCGCCCTCGCCCGAGAGAAGAAGCTCTTCCTCATGGAAGGCATGTGGACCCGGTTCTTCCCGGCCATCCGCCACGTGCGCCAACTGCTGGCGGACAAGGAGATCGGAGACGTCCACCACGTGCACGCGGCCTTTGGCTGCGCGTTCGACGTCGACAACGCCAGAATGTGGCACAATGAACTGGGTGGAGGAGGCCTCCTCGACGTTGGCATCTACCCGCTGGCGTTTGCCACGATGGTGTTTGGAGCCAAACCCGAGAAGATCACGTCGGCCGGCAAGCTCAATGATGGAGGAGTGGACATTTACAACTCCGTGACGCTCGAGTACAGTGGCAACCGCTTCGCTACTGTCGAGTACACGATGCTGGCCACGATGGAAGAGACCGTCACCATTGTCGGCAGTAAAGGACGCATTCACCTCCCCGTGCCGGCCCACACGGCGACGGAGGTGAGGGTGACCAAGTACCTGGACGACGGCTCGCAGAAGGAGTCCAAATCGCTGTTCCCGTGGCCGACGCCAGCTCCTGGTGCTACCTTTAACTACGGCGGCTCGGAGGGCTTCCGCTATGAAGTCGAGGCGGTGGTCAAGGCCATCCAGAGCAAGCAGCTCGAGAGCGAGGAGTACTCGCTGGACGAGTCGCTCCAGATCATGACCATCATGGACAAGATTCGCAAGGATCTCGGACTCGTGTACCCCGCGGACACCAAGTAGGGCATTACTGTTGGTAGTGCTAATGTGCTGCATCTCGTAGCTTTAAGCTGCGGTTGTTGTTCAGAACAGCCAAACAAGTTGAGTTCATGAAATGACTGTGATCTCTGGTTCTCCTACTCGTCTGACTGGAAGGCTGCACGTACACTGCCTACATTGCATCCGATCATTGCGCAGCAGGAACAGCTTCAACCACGAATCAAGTCTACACTCATCGGAAGTTTTCCAACTGGTCCAGCTTCAACCACAATTGCACTCGAGAAGTAGCTGGACAAGCTCACAATTGGGTTTTGTGCCTGGTGAAGAGGGTGATCTCAATGGGTGCTGACTCGCAAACTCCGCTGCGCTGGGGGTTCATCGGTTGTGGCAACATCGCCAACGACTTTGCCAATGCCCTGAAAGGCGTGACCAGCGAGGAGGCGAAGCTGTCTGCATGCGCAGCTCGATCTCTAGAGACCGCTGAAAAGTTCGCGAAGACGCATGGTACGTCGACAGTGAATGCGGTAGTTCTGCAAATGTATTGCCACTGATCGTCTTGACACTTGGACTAGGCTTCGCACGCGCGTACGGGTCGTACGAGGACTTGTGCGCTGACCCAGAGGTGGATGTGGTGTACGTCGCCACCATCCACCTCGTGCACTCTGAGCACATCGCGCTCGCATTGAATCACGGCAAACACGTGATAGTCGAGAAGCCCATGACGTTGAATGCGAAGCAAACAGCGTCGGTGATTGAGCTGGCCAAGACCAAAAAGCTTTTTCTTATGGAAGGTGAGAGAGCAACACATCAGCATTAAAGTAGCTCGCTTTTTCGACTAACAATCTCGTGCCATGAATTTTCTGCAGGGGTTTGGACGCGCTGCTTTCCTTCGATCAAATACGTTCGCCAGCTCATTGCAGAAGGGCAAATTGGCGACGTTCACCACATCCACGGCGGCCTCGGCCTCGGTTTTGTGACTTCGGAGACCGAAGCGAACTTTCGTAGCTCGTCGGGTGATGGAACGCTTCTTGGTCTCGGGATCTACCCGTTGTCATTCGTTACGATGGTATTTGGTACCAATCCGTCGAAGATCATTGCCACTGGGAAGCTGAGCACTGGAGGAGCCGACGTGTATGGCTCAGCCACCCTCGAGTTTGGCGAGAACCGCTTTGGCACGATCAACTTTACCGCCTTAGCTGAGCTTGGCAACTCCGTCACGATCACGGGTAGCAAAGGGAGAATTCACCTTCCGTCGTCAGCCCACAATGCGACAGAGGTCAAATTAACGCAGTTCCTCGAAAACGGCTCGCAACAAGAAAAGACGGTCCTGTTCCCGTGGCCAGCATCATCACCGAACATCGCCACGCCATTCAAGTACCCAGGCTCGGAAGCTCTCGTGTACGAGGCCGAGACTGTCATCAAGGCAATCCAAAGTGGCCAATCACACTGTGAAGAATACCCACTCGAGGAATCGTTGGGTATCGCGAAAATCATGGACGAGATCCTAAAGAATATCGGAGTAGTTTACCCTACTGCCTAAGGAGAGCATACTCGTGGTCCAGTATTAAAAGGGTTAAGAGTGTGTTTTTCGGCTCGCTTCTCCGAATGATTTATTTACAGTGAGCATTCACCGGAGGTAGGCGCGCTACAAGGTTTCTATTCACCTTCATCCTGAACACTTTTCATCGCGATGCGTCCTATATGAATGACTAATCGCCCAATTGCAGTGTTTGCATTGTTCATACAGGAATGGATTCTGCACTGGGACAAACTTTTTGTTTGTTTGAGTGGCACAACTATTGTGTGGAGCACTGCGGAGATACGCAATAATACAGCTCTGATCGGTGTCTATTTTAATAGCAAAAAGACTTCATGATTGAAAACGGAACTGCTACGGATTAGATGACGCCGACACAAATGTCTGGTGCTCTGCTCTATTGCGGCCTGGAGAATCGATTGTTATGGAGTACAGACCCTTGACATGTGATATCTGATAGCACTGGAATCTCACACAAGATGTGGTGGGCCACTGGTGGCGGAGCCTCTAACATCTACAAGATGTGGACGCTGCAGCTGCTGGGGCTGGATCTCGAGACGTAGTGGAACAGGAGCACCAGTCGGCAATTCGCTCTGCATCAGGCATCCACGCTCCAAGATCGTCACCCGCAGTATGACCAAGTGGGCTACCATCATGATTATCTGGGTGGCAGTTGTCGCCGGCATTGGAGCAACGCAAGAACTTCGAATGCTGCGAGGTGCTGTCGTGCAACACAAGACAAACTCGTCTTCCTCTGGCAATCAAGAGCTCATCAGTGCGAGCAGCCTCGCCCACACCATTTCAGCTTTGAAGGCGAACGTTCGATGCTTCAACAGCTTATTCAACTCGAGGAAGTGCGTCTACTTGCCAACTAAAGCGCCGTAAGAACGTTTAACACGAAAACATGTCAAGAACATCTTGATTACTGCATTCGCTTCAAAGCAAAGGTGGTCGCTCGGCTCTTAGCGTTTTGCCACCCAGAAAACGTCACGCCCGTACGTCATAGCAACGCCAGCGGTCCACGAGTACATTTTTCCCTTTGATGATCTACAAAAGTGCTACCCGAAATGACCTAACGTTTGCACCTCGACCAGGCAGGCCTCATTTCACTTTTCATTTTCCTATCTGAAGCACAAGCCCCTCAAACACCTCTCGTCATGCGCACCTCGCTTAGCATCACCATTGCCGCCCTTACTGCTGGCCTTATCTTTGGCGACGCAACCGCGACGACTGCTCTGCGCGGCATCAATGACGTTAGCTCGGAGACTCGCAAGCTCGATGAGGTTGACGGCTCTGGATCGACTGCTCCCCTCGATTCTATCGACGGCAGCTTGGCTGGACTGGAGGAAAAGGGCGTCCGCCCAGAGAACAATGGCTACCAGAAAACGATCTGCCAGTTCAACTCGTGCTGGAAGGTCGACATTTTCACCAAGTAACACCGTCGACTTTATCAACTACGTTGGTGTAAGGCCTACGAGTTGTAGCCGTCGTCGAGTCCGTAACGCGAAAAGTATACCTGACGTTTGACGTTCATTCCTGGTTATTTCCTTAATCTGCTTCAAAAAGAGTTGAACGAGCGCTAGCTCGCCATCAACGCAATACCGTGCGTAGTTGGCTCGTAGGGTACAAAACTACCCCAACTTTCAACAGGGAGAGACGGAATTCGCTTCTCTTCGGAAAGTTATAACCCCCCCCCCCCCCCCCCCGAAGTTCACCGAAACCAATTCCTTTCTCCATCATCACCAGAAACCACTCTTTCTTAGCAGCATGCTGAACGAAATCCATTATCCAGATGCCTCAAAGGTGAGGTGGTAGGTGGCCCCACGTCGCCGGAATAGGTTGCAGCTAGAACGTAAGAACAAATTGCTTCCCCACTACATGTAGACGCACGCACCTGGGGACTGTGGGCCAGCAGGCATTCAACGTATACGGGTCACCTCCAGACTTTTAATCGCCCACACTTAATGGCGACCAAAACACCATCCTCCTTCCTTTCAGTACAGTCGCCGCTGTGCTATCGCTCTTCAATTACCAACCTCTCAGCCAAACACAAGCGGATTTACTCTCGTCAGCGTGGCGTCTCTCGTTGTTGCCGTCTTAGCGGGATCGGGACACGTTAACGCTGCTCCAACGTTTTGCGCCGTCGACAACATGAGCTCCAGCACCAGCAAACTCCATGAAACCGACGGCTTTGGCTCGGTTTCTCCATCCGTGGACGAAATCCACCAGGAACTCGCGGTCTGCTGACCGAGCGCAAGAATCCAGAGAGCGAATAGTGCTGGAGCGAGAGCCTCAAGGTGTTCGAGACCGACGCCAAAGTCGAGCACAACAAGAACAAGGACGGCAAAGTGGACATGCAAGCCCTGATCCAGCACATCGTGACCACCGCGTCGATCGTCAAGACGCTCAAAGGTCTGTAGCCATCTCTCACTTCAACATGTAGGATGTAGCCATCCATGTCACTTTTCTCCCATCACTCACTTCACTGTCCTCAAAAAGAGAATGCGATCTTATTTTTAGAATCTTTCGTACTTAATCCGTTAAGTACGCCCCCCTATCTGAAACTATAAAAAGCGCACAAGACGCGAAGCCCCACAAAGCGCTTCCTCCCGGCTAAGCTAAGCTTAGCTTCGTGCGTTGCTGTCGGTTCGGCTTCACTTCCGCTTTGCCCCCCTGGCAGTGCATTCGACGCAGCTGGATCTCACGGTTCGTCTCGTACGATTCCCTACTCTTACCGCCTCGTACTCCCCGCACTAGACGCTTCACCATGAAGTGGCTCCGCTCGGCCGAGATGGAGTACATCTCGCTCATTGTGAACGAGGACGCGGCCCACGACTGCGTGCAGAAGCTGGGCGACCTGGGGGTGCTGGAGTTCACGGATCTGAACCCGGAGCTCACGCCCTTCCAACGGCGCTACGTCAACTACGTCAAGCGCTGCGACGAGATGGAGCGCAAGCTGCGGTACTTCGAGGTGGAGCTGGCCAAGTTCAGCATCACACCTAAGCCCGCGGGCTCCATCGACCAGTTCCTGGCAGGATCAGCGGACATCCGCTACGGCTCGCAGGACACGGCGGCCCGCGCGCTGGACACGCTCGAGCGGCTGCTGGAGGACAAGGAGCAGGAGCTGCTGCAGCTCAACTCGATGCATGAGAAGCTCACGCGGGAGTACAACGAGCGCAAAGAGCTGCAGGAAATCATCTCGAGGGCCGGAGAGTTCTTTGAGATTGAGAGTGAGTTGGTTATTTTGTGTGAGTATTTTTACTGTTGCTGACTTTTTTTTTAGTTCCTGAGGTGCAGGCTCGTCGCACTTCGCGGACAGGCTCGAGGTCTGGGGGATACAGTTTTGTGGAGGCGTCCGCTGGAGCGGGAGGAGAAGACTCGTCCACACTGCGCTTCCGCAATGTGACGGGTGTCGTGCCGGCTGATGAGAGACTCAAGTTTGAGCGGATGATCTTCCGGACCACTCGCGGCAACTGCTTCACGCGGTTCTCCCCCATTGAGGAGCCCCTGGCGGATCCGACCAATGGCCAACCGGTGACCAAGCACGCGTTCGTGATCTTCTTCCAGTCGACTTTTATTGAGAACAAGCTGCGCAAAATCTGTGACGCCTTCCACGCGCGGCTGTACTCGCTGCCCCCCATGGACGACCGCGCTGCTATTGCGCACCTGATCCAGAGCAACGCAGGCGAGCTCAACCAGAGCAGCCACATTTTGCGTCGCAACCGTGAGAGCTGCGTGCTGCTGTGCCGCGACCTTGCAGAGACGCTCGAGTCCTGGAAGTGGTCGGTCTTGCAGGAAAAGGCTACGTACCACGCACTCAACATGTTCCGTGCTGACGTAAGTGGCATGCTGCGTGCTGAGGGTTGGGTCATTAAGGAGGCGCTGTCAAGCGTGCGTCGTGCTGTCACGCGAGCGCACACAGCGGCGGATGACAAGTCCATGCCGTCTCTTGTGGACAGTGTGGCCAAGCCGTGGCCTGTGCCGCCCACTTACTTCGAGACGAACAAGTTCACAGATGCCTTCCAGGCCTTCGTGGAGACGTACGGTTGCCCTCGATACCGCGAGGTCAATCCGTCAGTGTTCACGGCTGTGACGTTCCCGTTCCTTTTCGGCGTCATGTACGGCGATATTGGCCACGGCCTCTGCGTGCTGCTCTTTGGACTGTATTTGATCCTGACGGAGCGCCGCCTCGAGCACCCAGGAAGCATGGGCGAAATGACGGCGTCGATTTACGGTGGCCGATACATGCTGTTTATGATGGGCGCCTTCGCCATGTACGCTGGTCTCATTTACAACGATTTCTTCTCACTGCCGCTGAACTTGTTCGGCTCCAAGTTCGCGTACCCGGACTGCCTTGAGTCTCACGACCGTGAGGCGAAGTGTGTGGCTGAATACATTATTGACGGCAAGATGACGTACGTCAACGCCACAGACGTATCTGCTGGAGATAACGTGTACGCGATGGGGCTGGATCCAGTTTGGAAGACGTCTTCAAACGAGCTGCTGTTCTTCAACTCGTTCAAGATGAAGATCTCCGTCATCTTCGGCATCATCCAGATGACGTTCGGTATCCTCCTCAAGGGCTGGAACAACATCTACTTCCGTGACTACTCGACCTTCTTCTTCGAGTTCGTGCCCCAGATCGTATTCGCCGTCTCGCTCTTCTGCTACATGATTGTGCTGATTGTGATGAAGTGGAGCATTAACTGGACTGAGCGCATGAAGCACGAGGTGTGCCCGTACAATTACGCTGGCGAGCACACTGGTTGCCGTCCGCCTTCGCTTGTGAACACGCTTATCAATATCGCGCTGGCGCCTGGCAACGTGGTGGACCCGCTTTACGAGGGCCAGCTTGAGACTCAACAGACGCTGCTAATGATGGCATTCGTCTCGGTGCCGGCCATGCTTCTCATCAAGCCCATCTACCTGAAGATTCAGCACGACCGCACGGCACCACCTGTAAGCCACCACGTAGACTTCGATGACGAAGCTGAGGAGCGTTTGGTGACGCAGCACCACGGCAACTCTGGAGGCCACGGTGGTCACGGTGAGGAGTTCGAGTTCGGCGAAGTGGTCATTCACCAGGGCATTGAAACCATTGAGTTTGTGCTGGGCATGGTGTCGAACACTGCGTCGTATCTGCGTCTGTGGGCCCTGAGTCTGGCTCACTCGGAGCTGGCCACCGTGTTCTGGGAGAAGACGATGCTGTCTACCATCAACAGTGACTCGTTCATCGCCATTTTCATCGGTTTTGGCGTGTTCGCGGCGACGACGTTCGGTGTGATTTTGGCCATGGATGTGCTGGAGTGCTTCCTGCACGCGCTGCGCCTGCACTGGGTGGAGTTCCAGAACAAGTTCTACAAGGCTGACGGCTACAAGTTCCACCCGTTCTCGTTCAAGCAGACGATCAAGGACTCGCAGCAGGTCTAGACAGCAAGTGAATTGAGTGGAGTCTCGAAAGTCGACCCCGCCCGAAGAGCAAGATCCGACACGAAACCCCCACCCACCGATTCGCAGGTGGTTGGCTCAGAAAAAGAGAACCTGAAGTTGAAGCAGACACTGAGCACTTATAGCAAGAGAAGGAGGCAGGAGAAGGAACAGGTCTGCGGTGCATATGGAAGCGTACGCGTCTTCCCTTTTTATAATAGGACTTGCTAGCTTTTGATCCCCGCGTTGGCTTCTCTCTCCTCGTCACGTCCATCTCCTTGCAGTATCCTCTCCACTTGGTGAAAAGGTGGTGCCATCCACCCTCGTCTATTACTTGGACGCCTTGGACGCCTTCTTCTCCATCTCGCTAGAAAACAAAAACATCAGCTCTTGCTCTACTCTACCCACCAAGTGCAGCTCACATTTGCTGGACTTGTTTGCGCAGGTTGCTGCTGGCGCTCAGGTCCTGCACCCGGTCGAGAGCCTTGCTGTCGGCGTAGAGGTATCCGGCTCCTCCGCCAATGAGGACGCCGCCAGCAATGGCAAAGAATTGCACGCGCTTCGGGAACGGACCCAGCGCTGAATTGCAGCACAACACCAAGCACAAATGTGAGGATTAAACTTGTGCACAACTCGTAATAATTCGTGGTGTTGTGTACTGGTGGCGGCGGCGAGCACGGCGGCGCCCATGGCACCTCCCACGCTCGAGCAGTACTCGAGGTCGCTCCGTCGACGGTCCATCCAGATTTTCTCCTCCAGGGTGAGACGCTGCGGGGCGCGCGGGGTGTTGGCAGCGGGCGTCGAGCTCATGGTCCTTTTGCTGGGTGTCTATGTGAGGCTGCATTTGGATGAACTGTACAGTAGTCAGTGTCAAAATGCAACACCACATTTTGGATGTTGATACGGTACCGCGGGTTGCAAGTTAACTCATATCAGTGCTCTAGAAATTCCTTGTTCTTCAGCGGTACCCGTTCTCTTCAGCTGAACAGCACCTTGTTCTCTTCAACGTGAGGCAAGCGATTCGTGTGCGGCAAGTGAATATTTGGTCCTCGGTGGCGAATGTGAGTAAATTCTGGCGCCACGACCAGCATGATTCCGCTTAGGCGTTGAGACCGTGTGGCGCTGGCCTGAAGGCGAGACTTTATCCCCAGTCGTCAACTTCGACGAGCACTTGTGTCCAGTGGGTAGCAACGTCGACATCAACTCTGCTGCCGTTTCCGTGGTTGGCGTGACCAACGTAGCATGGGTCTTACAAAAAGGACGAGATGTTGTCGTCAATGATTTCAGTAGTTAGCACCACTGCAAGGTAGGAAAACCTAAGTTGGACTCTTAAGCTTATAGCTGAGGCTGGCGTATGGCTGCTTAGCACTGCCTAGGGCGACACGCAATGGCCAAGGAGCATGCACAGCACGGTTCGATTTGAACGATACTTTAGAAAGATAACGCAAATAATTTAAACGGTTCAAAACTACACGCCTTTCGCCTCCTGCTCTCAGTTGACACTGTTGTGCTCGTGGCTCAAATGCCGCACGTGCTTCGTCTGCGGTTCCTGGACAAACCCGTAGCCTGGGTGTCGCTTGGTGGCGAGCGACAGCGTCGGTGTCTGTGGGGTGCGAGGGATGCACGCGGTCGGCGTGACGGTCATCGTGGAAGATGCCGGGGGCGCCGAGGAGTTGATCTGGTTGGGGTTGGTCGAGTACACATCCATGAGGAAGTCCATAGACTCGTCAAAGTCGGGGACGGTCTCCTTGACAGCGTTGGTTTCCCATGACGACGGGTAGTTAGCGTTGCCGATGAACGCACTGGAGATCGTAGACGTGCTGAGGTTGTTGAACTCGGCGGTAGCCATAGCAACCGAAGTCGCCATAGCACTGGAGAGATACGGGTGTTGTAGTGAGTTGCTCATGGGCATGGCAGGCAGCGAGGTCGTTCTCGCAAGGCCAAGGGGAGTTGCTGCCATCGGGGCACTCACAAGGTGAGTGGGGACCGGAGTCATGAACCCCATTGCGCCGGGGTGGGGCGAGTGGTGGTAGACGCGCGTGTGCACGTTAACGTAGGGAGACACAGTCGGTTGAGAGTACCTCAGCACACCTGGGGCGGTAATGCCGGCAGACATCGGTGGAGACTGAAGAGTGCCGTTCCGGTTGCGGAGACCGCGCATGCGGCGTGCCATCTTCTCCCGGTACTTTTGAGCGTGCGTCTGCGTTTGACGCACGGTGCGGGTGCCCACCATTTCGGCGATGGCCTTCCAGGGCCCCTTGGGGAACGTTTCCATTGCGCGCAGAAAGCGCTCGTGCTCAATCTTGGTCCACGTGCCCGAAGCCTTGACGACTTCTCCATTGGCGTCCAGCTGCTGCTGTTCCCGGTCTAGGGACTCGGCGACGCGCACGGTGCCGTCCTTTACGATCAGCAAGTCCTTGCGGTCCAGCTCGGGAATGGACGAAGTGGACAGCCGGAAGTCGTCGTACTCGTCGTTTGCTGTGGTGCCCTTGACGTCGTTGTGGTGCTCCTTGTCTTCGTGGGCGCGCAGTTGCTGCCGCTCGGCCATTCCGAATGACATGAAAGTACTTTGGTTTGTTACTTGTTGGGTGAAAGTTGGAGTGAGTCGACAGCAAACTGACTGGAGTATGCCGCGATTCGTTGAGTGTATATGAGGTAAGTAGGTCAGGTGGTCTGGTTGCTACCGAAGACGAAAAAAAGAGTCTGTCGGATCGGGGAGTCTGGTAGTCGCGTTGATCGGCGACTGTGTGGTACTGGTGGTTTCTACAACTGATCGTTGGTCCCGCAGCAGTGAAATTCGAGAATGAACAGCTTGATCCGTTCCCTGCTTTTCTCGGCCCCTCTCCTGTGTCTGGTTGCAGCGGTGGCACAAACGCTTGACAGCCGTGATACTTTGCTGATAGCGCAGCCCGCGTGCGTGACTGCGCCGGCTGGCATCTCTGTGCTTGCACTGTCTATGAGTTTGCTCCGCCCAAGTTGGAGGGAGCTGCGTCGGACAACGCGCTCAAGAAATCGAGGACGAGCCGCTGGGGCCCACCAAAAAGCCGTCGCTTGTCAGTGCGTGAGGGAGGAAAGAGGAGGCGCTTCGTTTGCTCGGGGCCGCGCAAAATCCAGCATTCGTAATGCCCGGAGCTGTTGGTCCACCCAGCCGAGCACCGAGGCCGGTCACGACGGACAGGGCCCAGCGCAAAGCTCACATTTTGCTGAACCGGGCGCCCAGTTTTTGATTGTTTTCGTTGCCAGGAAACAAGATGGCGAGCCAACAGGTGGTACAGTGGCAACGAGCGTGTCAATCAGTGTGCCACGTTGAAACGGACGACGCGCATAGCGAGGACAAGCGGTAACCCTGCAAATATTACGGAGCATAGGTAATATGCCGATATTCGACGCAGTTAGATACTAGCGTGTTAAACAGCTCACGCTATATCATGGTTGCATGCGCTCGTACAGTGTGATGTCCGTATCCTACGGCCATCACACTGCCATCAGTCGAAGTTGCCGTTTTTGCACGGGGCAGTCTCAGGCTCTGCCTGACCAGGGGCAACGGCAAACCGACGGCAAAAGTGCCCGCGGGCGTGGGATGCCAGGCAGCGGCCGACGCGGTGTCGTCTCGTCCTGGTGGGGACATGCGCGGACTCTGCCGTGACGAAGCTTGCGAAGTCCGGCGATGTAAGTGCCCCGCGCACGAATTTTTGCGATGCGAACTTGATCGCCACTACACCGCAGATGGCCACTCCAGCTGGAGGCGCGCTCTCTCTGCTGAGCTTTTGCTCCACCTGGAGCTTCCCGCTACTGGGATGAAAGATGCGGAGATTGGGCGTCCCACCTGCATAGCTCAAAAGCAGCACGTGCTCGGACGACGGCCAACACCATCGGGTGCAATCGGAGCAACCAAGTGTTCCCCATCGCACTCGCACAGCAACAGCTTGGTCAACTTCCGATGCCACAAATGTTACTACACATCCTTTCTGACGCTTGCATCAACTTGTTGCCCCCTCAAGTCCCACGTTCGAGATCGAGTTAGCCCCTTCTCGCTCCACTGCGCGCGAGCATCGGAAAAGCGGGGCGGCTCAGCCCGGTCTTTGACGATCGTAAAGCTCTCTAGATCTTTTGCCGACATCGAAAGCGCCCTCTATCATTGCTCGCGCAGTTAGCAACAGCAATGTGGGAATGCCGTCGCGAAATCGCCGCACGACCGCTCAGCACTCTTCAACGATAAGTCCAACGAAAGCACAACTGTGACAAACGCCTTGCTTGGTTGCTTGGGCGGACCATCAGATCATGGTGTGGGCGAGGGTCTCCTTTGCCGAAGATTCGGTCAAGTCTGTCGTGGCGGGTCAATGAACGGCGCCGTGTACAATAGACTGCGTGTGAGCCGGTTTGACTAACCGTTCTTCGTAACTCGCCAGCGACAAGTAGCCGCGCTAGAGCCGGATTCGTCAATGAGGTCACCAGGGCCCCACGGCCCCAAGTCCACGTTGAAGCGGCCTTCTTATTCACGCTCATGCTCTATGCACTGACAGGTCGGTCACCTCCACTCCTACTTTGCGCCTGACCAACGCCGCCAAGTATTTTTTCTGCTGCGTCTTCGTCTCACTTCGTGTCCTCGTCAACTTCAGGAGACAACTCGCGTGTTTGCTCTGTCGTTGGCTCCCACTCCTGCCCATCGGTGGCGTCAATGCGGACTCCTTTACCAGCAGCACCTCGGAGCGCTATAGTGTAGTGGTCGATTGCGGGCCGAGCCCGGTCACTGCGTTGCCAGCCGTCGAATAACGAAAATTGTCACGTCTTGAAGAGCTTGCTCTGCACTCGGTGGTCCGCCAGCTGGAGGTGCTTTCGGGGCGGCCTTCTCGGTGAAAAGCCAGTCGATCTGCTCGCACGAGAAGCTCTGCGACAGCAGGTCAAAGAACTGGTGCTCCATCGGGTTGCGGGAGCGATGCGCCATCAGCACCAGCGTCTCCGGCGTAGCGGCTAGCGCTTTGAGAGATGCCACGAGCGGCGCGTATCCTTCCGGATCGTATACAACGTCTGAGAGCACGAGCACGTCTGGTTGCGGCGGCAGATCGCGCGGAGGCTCTCCCCAAAGATGCGGCCTTGCAACAGGGAGCACAGCAACGTCTCCTTTAACAGAGCTCTCTGACGGACGTGCTTCGCTCGACTCGTGAAAGTTCAAGCGGATGTTGTACTCCAGCAACGGGATAACTTCCTATGCACGTGTAAGCATCGCCAAGACGAAACCAATGATGAGTACGTCGGATCTACTCCTCGAATACACGAGCAAAAGGTTGCAGCAAGCCGGTGCTTGCGTACCTGCATGTCTGTGAGGGTGACCCGCGCGCCCAGCATGGCACAAAAAATTCCAACAAGGCCAAGTCCGCTTCCAAGCTCCACCACTTGCTTTCCAACGAGTAGTTCTTGCCGCGCAGATAGATAACGCGTTAACACTAAGCACGAGTCCCATAGTTTGCCTCCGATGCCTGAACAACGGCCATATAGGTCGAGGAGACACAAGTGCAGCACCAACCAGCATTAGCCTCATCCCGTTGACTACACGTACCATCCCAAAACGAGAAGCAATGCTACGTACCCAGGTTCCCAGGTGACTCGGCAAGTAGGATATCATGTTGTAATCCTTCGCCCACCACAGCTCGGCAGCAATGCACACCGAGGTCTCCCGTGATTCCGTCCTTCAGGTCCCCACCGACAGGCACAACCGTAAAGGGTAATGACACGACGGGAAACAAGTTCCACGTCGCTTTGGATGCCTCATGCACGCCAATCTGAAGCGCGACGGGGTTCGACGAGCAAGTTTGGCTTGCTTCATCTCCGGCCACAACAGCAATCCGGAAGCTCGCCTTGCCTCGGTCGTTCAGCGCGAGCTTGCCATTCACATCAGCACTTCCCGCATCGCCAATATTCGACGGGTCCAATGGCTCCTGAAACACCAGCTTGTACCTGCCATCGGTGTTGTTTCGCAACGAGCACTGCAGATAAATATGCTCTCCATTCCTTACGTAATCCCGTCGGAAGAGTCCAAACTCGTTGCCAATATTGACATTCACGTCGAAAAACTGGTCCAGCGGAACTTGCGACGGCAGCAGACATCTATCACGAAAAAAGCACGAACGAAAGCATAAAAATTTAGCGTCCAAGTGTCCGTTCCTCCAAAGCAAGCGCCTGCTGGTGCCCGTGATCCCCACGTACCCGAAGTTAACTCGGAGCTGCTGTTTGTCGTGAACCATCTTGCCCATCTGCTTGACCTCGGTGGCAGCCACCTCGCGGTCCTTCGCCAGATTCTTCCGCAGCCGACGGCGAGCGGGCACGCAGTACTGGAAAACCGTCGGGGCATCTTTCTCCCCGTTGTCGAGCACTTTGTTCACCAACTGCAAGGCCGCCTCGAATCTCTCTAGGTTCTCCAGCGCCACGAGTTTACGTAGGAGCGCCTTCTCGTTCCTTGGGTTGTGCTTGAGTGCCTGCGTAGCGTCTGGAGATGACAAACATTATATTTTGCAGTTGTTTAAAGGTGTAATTATTGTAGCACAAGGTGCAGCGTACCGTGGAGTGCAGCAGCAAAGTCGCGCTCCTGGATGGCGGTCTGCGCGCGATTCGAGTGCAATTGCGAGGCCGTCAGAGCCTTCCACGAGGCCGCGTCGCCAGGTTCAGGCGCGCCAGAAGATGGCCTATCATCTCCTGCAGTTAGTAGCTCGATTGCGTGCGTGTAACTCGTTCGCGCGGCGTCGTAGCGCCCGTCGGCATAGAGAGCATTGCCTTGTGTCTGGAGCGCTTTGACTTCGTCCATTGTATTACGCAGCGACTACCGGTGCTAGAGCCAAAGGAATCGGGGCGCTGACATTTCACGAATGATGTGCACCACATAACGGAATGTTGAGCGTATCTTTTGATTGACAAGCATTGGTGCTGATTCAAAAGCAGTGCTGAAGCCGTAGCTGCAGTTGCAGCTGCAGATACTAGGAGCACATTTGTTTGATAGTCTATAGACGTTGGTGGTATATTGCACGTGGAATGAAATAGGTCGTGCTGCTGGTATTGCCAAGGATTATTCGATTGGTTTAACGGATCTTGTGAAGCCTGTTTCTGCTTAAGTTATTGACAATGTCGCTGCTCTGAACGAGTACGACTGGCGCTTGTGTGCTGTCCGCGTGGCCTAATGGATAAGGCATCGCCCTCCGAAGGCGGGGATTGGGGGTTCGAGTCCCCTCGAGGACGCTTTTTGCGAGCTTCGAGCAGAAGTGTAGTGGGTGATCATTTCGTCACATTTTTGGACACTAAACCTTGAGATCAATGTGCGCGTACAGATCGGATAGACCAGGATGCAGCAGCGGAGTAAATCCGACAGCCATTGTGCTCTATTATTTCGTCGACGCAAAGGGAGAGCCCACTAGCACTGGTGCCTTCATTATCAACACTAGACCCCCAACATTGCGCTGCCTTGGACCAGGTGGAGCTGCACCCGCGTTCATCGCTCGTGTAGTACTGCCACTGGTGAGACCTACCAAGATGGACAACCCTGCTTTGGTTTCGATTGCTGACGAGACTAGAGCCGCCTAGAAAAGTGCTTGTGGCCTTCAGGCTTCGTGACGTTGTGTACTCCGAACGCCTGAACAGCAACCTGGAATCTGCCAAGCTCAATCTCTCGCCCGAGTACCTAGCCAAACTGGGGTCACCCCTCATGCATTCACTGGCTGAGACCCGATCAAGGGTCAGCCCGAGTACGTTATCTTGTCTGCTAAAAGGAAACCTATTGGATGGTCCATCAAAGCCGAGCTTCAACGGCTTACTAACGTGCGCAAATATATTCGGTTGAGGGGCTCTGGATGATGTAGCGAGGCGATACTTCAGTGCTGCGTTGACATTGCACGTAAAATGTTCAACGAGAGACGACTCGGCGATCCTCCAGTGGTTACATTCCCGCACCTCAGAAAAATGTATATGGACAGCGCTGCAGTGGTTGCATGTACATACGACGGACGAGTGCATCCACCAAGCAATGGAATTGGCTGCTGGCTTGGGTTTGCATGTTGTCGAATGGTTTCACGTGAATCGGCATGTACATGTATCATAATTTCATTATCATCATTCACTTCAACATAAAATGGATACATTTCTCCCTAAACCAATATCACGCGCCAGATTTTCTCTCACTTGCATGTCAAAATGCAACTCACGATCGCGATCTTCCTCCTGCGGCACAAGTTGCCGGTCAGTGAGCAAGGAAAGGTAGCTGCTCGTCTGTCGGACTTCCTCGTCTCGGACATGTCTCTCGCCCAAGCCTGTCGATGGAGTCGCGCCGGGTCCTTGGCGCTGCTCAATTTCGTGTGGTCCAGAAATATCCGAGATCTTAACGCTAGTACCAACTACTGGAGTGTAGCCAAACTTTTACATACCGAGCCTCATTACTACAAGTGGGAGTTCTCCCAGGCCATGATCCAAGCTGTTCGCAGAGCGGATTTGTGTATGATCCAGTGGCTTTTGAGTCATTTCGCTTCGTGCCCAATCATCAAAGAAGTTGTGGAGGAAGTAGCACGAAGAGGTCAATTGGGGGTGTTGCAATTGTTGGATGGAGATCGAACGCACGGGAGCATTGAAATGAGCTTCAAAAGTTTGAATGAAGCTGCAAATCAAGGCCACTGGGATGTGGTGAGATGGCTACATGAACGACCGAAAGCTACGTGGGAGGTCAAGCAACGGAATACTGAGTTGGTAGGTGCTGCTGTTGTCCAGAACAATTTGGAGCAAGTTAAGTGGGCTATTGCAGTTGGCTATGGCGTGGGGGAACTTAATTTTGCAGGCTGCTCGGAAGCCGAGTGGCAAATTCGAACGGAAATTATTCGTTTTTTGCTGGACGGTGCTCATGGCAATGTTGCAGATATAGCTGGCGCAGCAATAATACAAGCAGCAAAAATTGGCGACCTGGCGTTTGTGCGGTGGTTGCTGTCGCGTCCTGAGGCTAAAATGAATGGCGTACGCAGTGTTCTCGGCGATGCTGTTACGACTTCAAGCAGAGGGGGGCATCTCTCGGTGCTGGAGTGGCTGACTACCTACATGGATGCCTTTGATCTGCCATACGAGCGGTCGAAAGCCATGTTTGAGGCTGCAAAATATGGCAATGTGGAGTTAGTTGAGTGGCTCGTTGTTCGATATTTACGAGACCCAAGTGTTGACCTCTTTTGTGACCAAGAGCAGGAAATGCTTGCAGATGGGCCTTGTGCCAGTACTGCGATGGATGTTGCTGCTCAAAATGGTCATATGGAAGTGCTTCAGTTTCTACAGGCCATTGATATCACGTCTCGAAAACGACGCAAAACGACACAAAAAGCTACGAATTTTATGTACCAAGTTATTCGATGCACGACTACAGCAATGGATGCTGCTGCTTCCAATGGGCATTTGAGCATTGTGAAATACTTGCATAAGCATCGTTCGGAGGGATGCACCGTTGCTGCGTTGGATGGTGCTGCTGCAAATGGACATCTCACTGTAATAAAATGGCTACACAAAAACCGGTCCGAAGGCTGCACTGCGGCTGCCAAGAATCTTGCAGCAAGCAACGGCCATCTGAAGGTTGTGGAATTTCTACATTTGAATCGCTGCGAAGGCTCTACAAGCTCAGCTATGGATCACGCGGCCACAAAACCATCAACTATGTGCTATCCACGAACGCCGCCTCACATTGTCTATGGGAAACAACTTGCTATTTTGCAGTGGCTGCACTCACGCACATCAGTTGACTGCACCTCTGCAGCTATGGATGCCGCTGCAGTTAATGGGGACTTAGTCATGCTGCAATGGCTGCACGTCAATTCACAGGCAGGTTGCACGCCGAACGCAATGGATGCCGCGGCAGCCTTTGGACGTTTAGACATTGTGAAGTGGTTGCATGTGAATCGTTGGGAGGGGTGCACGACTGCAGCGATGGATAACGCTGCTGGCAATGGGCATCTAGATGTGGTGCAATGGCTGTATAGAAATCGATCGGAAGGCGGCACTGCTAGAGCCTTGGACGAGGCCGCAGCGAACGGACATTTGAGCATTGTTCAGTGGCTGTTTTTCCATTGCGCTGGCACTCGTGTCACCTCAGCATTGATCCGAGCGATGGTGTCAGGCCATTTTGAGGTGGTGCTTTTTCTTCATGCCCACTACCCGAGCAGTTTTGACGACGAAAGACTGAACGAACTGAAGGCATGTCTAGCGGCCAATTCGAGGTGGAACATGGCTTGTCTTGAGATAACGGAGTGGTTTGACGATATTTATGCAGCAACTTCTGATCAATCGGAACAGCAACTCGTGGAGACAGTTGATTGATGAACCAGCTACAGGTAGCTAACTCCTGTAGTCTACAGTATTACAGTTCATGCACATTTTGCTGATGCTGGGTACGGGATCTTAGATCCGTCCGCGCAGGGACGTTTGCGGACAATAACCGGGGGCCTGGTCACGCTTATCGTACGAGTCCGGGGTTGAGGTGTGCATACTAAGCCACCTTGGCATTGTGCAGTCCTTCCTGGATTATTATCATGAAGCAGATGGTATCTGCCAGAACTGAGTTTCCGTCGAGTGTTTGCTGTGCTGTTGGCTGACAACTTGCGCGTCGACGCCAGTTCCCGCGTGGCCTCCATCTCACGTCGCTGAGCTTCTTTCGCCTCCTTTTTCAATGACACTTTCTCGGCGTTCAATGCATTGATCTTCACAGCAATAAAAAATGGTGAGCAGAAATAAGGCATCTGTCTCTTTGTCCTATGGCGTAGGCTTCTGCGTCTTTAACGGATTAACTTCGAGCATTGCACTCACCTTCGCCTCCAGACGCAGTGTCTTCTTCTCAGCACTCTCGCCCTTCGATCTCAGTCGCTGGTTCTCAACTTCGACAGCTGCAAGTGTCGTCTTCGTGGCCTCCAGCTCGCGCTGGAGGCGTTCTGCGACTTGCTGCTGCTCGGCCATCCGAGCCCGACTGATAGCCGCCCAGTCTCGCGCCGACTCTAGCTGCGAAACGTCACGCCTGGCTCCGTCCAACGCGTTCTCCAAGTTTTCAATCGCAGCGCGACTTTCTCGATTTTTCGTCTTCACCTGTCGGCGTTGAAATCAAAAGGTTGACCTTGAGATCGCAGTCCAAACCACCCCGGTCTCAGCAAAACCATACACCACATCGCGTCACTCTCCGATGCACCCACCTGCTTGCTCTCCTTGACGAGGTTGACCACCATCCGGTGCACCAAGTTGCTCGGCATGGCCGCGATCAGAGCCGCTGCAGGACCAAGCACAGCAATGATTCAATGTCATGGGCTCTGCATGCAACGTGTAGCGACTAGAGAGACTGGGGTTGTCAACAGACCTTCGGCCTCTGGGAAGGCCACGATCTTGTCCATGCACACGGACTCGAAGTGTTTCGTGACGAACCGCAGACACCTGCCCTCAATCGTTCATAACATAATGATTCATTTATGCCAATACAATAACAATTATTGCGAGAAAGCCAACGCACAGATCCACAAGCGAGCGCACTTCCTTCCTTCTGATTGGCCTGTCCTGCTCCGCGTCCTCTTCGGTGGTCGAAGCAAGCAGCGCCCGGCATCGACGCACGTGGATGGGGAGCGAGGCGCTACCGAACCCTTGGCAGCAGTGTGGACACGTGGCCATTCCCCGCTGTCGCATGCGCTCGGACAGTGCCCCGCTTACCTGCAGCGCCGCCAGCGCCCGAACGTCGTCGTCGTCCATGGTAAATTGTGGAATGCTAGTACGCCTTTCTAGGATCTAGGACCGAACCTATGGAGAGCTTGGATTGGATGAAAACCAGAGCGAGGAGTGAAGGTTTCTGCAAAAATGCATCGAGGGCCTCGTCAGTAGACCTGCATGAGGATGTCGTGCTCCTGGCGGTACTTCACGAGCGACGGTCGCATGAGCCACGGGTGCATCTCGACGTGATTCACGGCCGGCCTCATGCGCGCGGTCTTGCGCAGCTTTCCCATTCTTCTTGGGGGCAATCCTCGTTCCCAATCGTTGACAGGGCAAAGCCATTAGATATCACCCACTCGACTCTCTCTAGACTGTTCTGTGTCACAGCAATCTCCAGTTGTTAGCCCTCGTTTCATCCGTACTTGCACGCTCATGCAATTACTCCATGAGTTCCCAGTGATCAGCTTTGGTCAGACATTGAACAGAGCTCCTCATCAGTCCATTGGATGCCTGAATGGCTGCTATCAGCTTCGAGAAGTTGCAGCACCATAGGTGGCCGGCCACCTTTGGCAGCCTCTCGCACGACTTCCTCCGATACTGGACAACGTGAAATATGGCCTAACAGCCAATGAATCATGGACAAATCCAATCTTTTAACCGCCTGCACCATTGCCTGGGAGAATTCCCATCGATAATAGCGTCGATTCGTCTTCAGGAAATTTGCTAGCGTGGCTTTAAATCCTCGACGACGATCCGATGTGACTCACTTCGTACCCACGGGTGATTGACATGTCAGCGATGAGGAAATCGGAGAGCAGGGACGTTAGTGTCCCCGGCACGTTCGTTGACAGCTTGCGACGCAGTACGAAGCTCGCCAACGTGAGCTCCACCACTAACACTATATCTCTGAATTTTGTTGTCAAAAGATGTACTGCGAAGTAGAAAGATAAAAGAACGAGGCGGAGCCCTCGAGAATTTTTCTTGGAAATTCGCGTTTTCTCCTTGAGCGGAGCTGGTGCGCAAGATGCGAGCGAGCGAGACCATCGTGTACCAGGCGGTCTTTGCGCCGGAGAACGTGGCTGGCGGCCAGACCGTGCTGGTGGCTGCGACGAGCTCGGGGTTGATCCACGTCTTGGTAGTACTTTCAGATCGGACGAGTGCTTTGTGCAGGGCCAGCCACCTCGACGATTCCCCCTACTTGGCCCTGTGTACCCCCACATTCTCGAAAGTCTATGCGGACTTTGCCAGCTTTGCCAAAAGGCTTGTCAATCTTGCCTTCATCGGCAGACCCGAGTTCATAATTTACGCACCGCACACGAGAGCCCACCGCTTCTTTAGCCTCTTGCTCTGTATCGAACAAGCCTGCAACGATTGCGAACGGGTTTCTGCCATCTGCTGTTGTCTCCCCCTTCAGGCGCTCGATTTGACCGCTCCGCCGATTAGTTGGCGCTGTAGTTGGCACATCTACATTCCCGACAGAAAGCGTGGCAGTCTCCGTTGTCAAGGCCTCAATATCTGGAACCGTCGGGGCAGGCGTGAATGCTTCCGGGTAAATCAGTTGGCTATCCTGGAGAAACGACTTCGAACCATTCTTCGTAGTGGCCTTAGACTGAGCATTGGTTGAAAGCTTTGTACCTCCAACTGATTTTCCTTTCAGCTTAGGAAGCTTCAGGGCCATCAACTTTAGAAAGCGCAAGACAAACTTCTCACCTGGAGTGGGAATAGGCTGCTGTTGCGAGTGCAACGGTGGACCTACTGAAAGGGCTATGCGAAACTTACCGGCTTTGCCGAAGGGCCCAACAATTTTGCCTAGGACCCGCGTTTGCTCGAACAGTACCACCGAGTCCTGATAAACGCTCCACTTTACATCCTTCGAGAACATGTCACGACCGATGACTTCGCTCACACTTAGGTTATTGCCGCTTCTCGGAATCATCACCTTGTCTACAAATCCATCTCGACTCTTCACTCTACCAATCCGTAGCTCGGCCAAATCCACAACAGAGCGGTGAACAGCAGACAGCGTACTTAACTCGCCATCGCTCAAACCCACAACACTTTCCACAGCGCCATAGAACGCCAGACGACACGAAAAGCGCTTAGCGTCGAGATCGAGACGTGAGCAAACCACCAATGCCTCAGGCGGACAGAAGAGAGCGTGCTCAAACTGCAGCAGCGCAAACACCGTTGCTTCGCTGCTTCTGACATCATCGCCAGAAACCTCTAGACTCTTCACTTCAAAATCGAGCTCTGGCACGTATTCATGCAACGCTGTAGCATTAAACTTCACCTTTTCTCTTTTGGCACCCGTCACCGCTTGTAATCGCGAGAAAAAAGTAGCTGTAGCAATAACTGTAGTATGGCCCACAGTAGCATGGCATTTCGCCCCACTCTTGCAAGCCGTGCCACGAAAGAACGGCACTCGCGTCACCGGAATGATGACTTGCGTAACAGAAGTTAGACTTTCAGGCGGAGACACTGCTAGTGCTCTCTCCACAAGTGATGGGTCCAGACCGTTCACTCGAACTCCGACCCGGTCACCTTGAGCACATCGGTCCACTTCCTGCTTAAATACCTGCAGCGTCTTCACCTTCGCCTTAACTCCAAGCGGAAGCAGTTCCAACTCATCTCCTTTGCCAAGAGCTCCAGACAGCACAGTACCCGTCAGCACTGTACCATTTCCTGGCACAGCAAAGCAGTGGTCCACTGCAAGACAGAAAACTCCGGTTGCATCGCGTTCTGGGACTTGTAAATTGACCCTCAGCACCTTCAAAAGCTCCGGAATCCCTTGGGTGTCTTGTCCTGCTGCCACAGCAACCGGAACCACCGGAACTTGGGCCTCTTCGTGGTGTCGAAAATGTGGGAAGTGATTTGTCAAAAATGCACGTATCTCCTCCGTCACTGCAGCGATTTGGCTCGTTCTTTCAGCCTCGACACTAGACAGCAAGTCCGTCTTTGTAAGAGCCACCACCACCCTCTTTCTCGACACCAGCGACGCCAGCAGCAAGCTCTCGATTGTCTGCGCTTGGAGCCCTTTTCGGCAGTCGACGACCATCAAAACCGTGTCAATAATGGCTACACCACCCAAAATGGTGCGGAATAGCGATGCATGACCGGGGCAGTCGACGAGCGTCACTTGGAGAGATGGTTCCTGTGGGCATAGGGGCTCCAGACGGAAGCTGGAGAAGCCCAGGTCCAGTGTGATGCCGCGCTGCTGACTCTGCGGGTGCTTGTCCAGCGCCGCTGTGGACAAGTGCGTGCTCAGCGCGCGCACGAGGCTCGTCTTGCCGCTGTCCACATGCCCCAGCACGCCCACGTTCACATTGACTACCGACATCGCTGATTGGATAAATATGTAGAAAATCCAAATGTTAGAAACCGTTACATATCGATGCATTTCACGGAATTGAAGCAGGGATCAAAGGAAGGAGCTCCTCGACGATGCTGCAGCGCACAAGCGGCCTGGTGCGCCGCACCATCGAGCAAGAAGAAACGCAGTGTGCATACAACCGTCATGTGCTCACAGAGGTGCGGGTCGAAGCCTTGCAACAGCACCAGATCACTGTACATTTTGACCCTTTTCCCTGTCTTGCAACAGGTGCAGAACGTGTTGGACGAGATGGTGTACGACGTGGAGGTCTGTGAGCACGAGTCCGAGGTGGTGCAACTGAAGCAGCAGCTGCAGGCAGCAGAGTGCTCACTAGCCGAGTACCAGGAGCGCGAGAGCGATCTTCTCCAGGAGCGACAACAGGTCCGTTCGCCGACCCTTTTGCGTGGAAGCGATTGTTAACGCAACCGTGGTGATGTCACGTAGGCGTATGAGTATGCAATCAAGGTGGAACAGGAGGGGAGAACCATCATGAGCAAGCTCAATGAGCACTTGTCCGTGGTTGTCATGGAACTCGCCAAGAAAGAAGTGTACGGTGATTGCCCGTGCTAGATAGGGATGTGTGTTTGACACATTTGTTGCATTGCAGAGTGGAGGAGGAGCTGGAGCAGGCGAAGGAGCAGCTGAAGTTGAGTGGGCAACTTTCGAAGGAGCTGGCTAGCGCACAGCGGGAGATCCGAGAACTGCGACGGGCTAATGATATCCAGTATATTCTCAGGAAGAACAATTCAGTGCCGACGAAGCTTGCGTCAGAGTCGAGGATACCCCTACGTGGAAATCATGTCCCCGTGCGAGCGATGTCGGTTCCTACAGGATTGCCGGGTTTGATGGTTGGAGGAGAGAATGTTTTCTCTCAGCTGCCGGACAAGATTATGCTCAAGTTGTTTTCGTTTCTAGACGAAGACAGCATGATAGCGATCAGTGTCACTGATCGAGTGCTTGTCAGGCGGGTGAATGTAATGTTCGGCGTGACGGTGCCTACGAATCTGGCAAATGCCAACCCCCATCCAGCCGTAAAGCAGCGACCGGCTTCTTCCCCAACTCGGAAACAATCGAAGACCCGCAGTCTAAGCTTCATCGGCTCATCAGAAAAGGACAAGGTGCCGTATGGGTTTACCCTGTTAACTTGTAGAGGGCTGATTGACTAATGCTGACACTTTTTCCTTGCCTGTGGAGAATAGCTGTCGAAGGTGGATGCCATCGTGAAGTCACTGAAGCCAGACCAGATTAAGCTCTTCCACGACATGTCAACTAGAGTGAAGACGTTGGAGGTCAGTGTTGCTTTCGCTTGGAATCCGAGCCGATTGTCGTACACAGATTCACATTTTCTGTTTGCTTTGCAGGCTCATCTCGCTCAAGTGCAGACCGAAAAGGAAGACGTGGCCGCTCGACTCTTCAGCGCAGAAAATGTGCGGGATTTCCTCATGGAGAAGCTGAAGGACTTAGAAGATACGCTCGCCAACAGCATGACCATGACAGCAAAGAAAGATGAGCAGGCTGGACTCGACCGAGAAATCATTGGCTTCCTGGATGCGAAGACGCAGGAGTACGAAACAGCCCTGAAAGAGTACGCGCACCAGAACAACGGACTTCGCGTGGAGATAGCCCAGCTCCAAGAGGACCACACCTCCAAAACGACGGTATGTCTACTCCTTCCAAAGTACGGCCTGCTATAGCAGTCGTTCACTAACGCTGCTGGTTCGCTTGCAGATCATCCAAGACATGGTGGAGCTGCTCACAGATGAGAAGAAGGAGCTCGAAGCGCAGGTGCGGTCCCAACGCAAGATCCTCGTGCGCGAGGTGAAAGTCCTGCGAGCCCAAAACCAGCAGCTCGTCGCCGAGAAGGACCACTACTTTACGCAGCTCAAACAGCTCAAACACGCGCTACAGCACCTCGACGAGCTTCACTAAAAAAGGCAAGTTGAAGCTGTGCTCGTCACTGTTTCGAATCCCAAAATCCTCGATCGAATGCCCAATGTTTTCCATCTACTTCTCGAAGATTAGGCAATCACCAATCCAGACCGCGCTTTCGGCTCATTTGGTAGGTAAAGTGCCGCTCCGTAAGGCACGCTCTGTATCTCCCTGCATCATGGCGACGGCGGCGCTGCGTCGCTTTGCGCTTGCGCGGCCCCATGCGCCTATTGCATCCGTCAACTCACTGCGGTTCCAGCGGTGCGCGGGTTTCACGCGGGCCCCGCGTGCAGGGCGCAATCCGTTCGTCCGCAGTCCGCACCTTTGCGGGGCTTTCTACTCCACCGACAGCGGCGACAAGGAGGACGAGGAGAAGCCGGCGGACAAGAAAGAGGACGAGAAAGAGAGTGACGTGGAGGTCGTGATCGAGACCGACCTGGCCACCGTCGGGGAGGGTGACAACGCCCCCTCGTACCCGCACGTTTTGGCCATGCCGGCCCACCGCCGCCCGTTCTTCCCGGGCGTGGTGCTGCCCATGACGATCACGAATCCAGAGGTGACGAAAGCTCTGATGTCTCTGAAGGAGAGCGGACAGAAATACGTGGGTGTGTTTTTGAAAAAGTCGAGCGGAGACCCGCTGAAATCCGGTGGAGGAGAGGATTTGGTCAAAAATCTGAGTGAGATCCACCATGTCGGGAGCTTCGCGAGGATCGACAATATGCTGCCGTATGACGCCAACTCCGTGCAGGTGCTGATGGTGTCGCAGCGTCGTATTGCGATTGATGATACTCGGGATGAAGGACCCCCGCTGAGAGTGAATATCAGCAACTTGGACAACCCGCCGTTTGACCCCAAGAGCAAGTTGATCCGGGCCTATTCGAACGAGATTGTGGCCACGTTGAGGGAGATCGTCAAGATGAACCCGCTCTTCAAGGACCACATGCAGTACTTCTCGCAGAGAATTGACATCCACAATCCGTACAAGCTGGCGGATTTTGCGGCCTCCGTGACGTCGGCGGATGGGGAGGAGCTGCAGCAGGTGATGGAGGAGATGTCGTGTGAGGCGAGGCTGAAGAAGGCGTTGGAGTTGATCACGAAGGAGCTGGAACTTAGCAAGGTGCAGCAGACCATCAAGGAGCAGGTGGAGGAGAAGGTCTCGAAGAACCAGCGCAACTATTTGCTGATGGAGCAGCTGAAGGCGATCAAGAAGGAACTGGGCATGGAAAAGGACGATAAGGACGCCATGATCACCAAATACCGCGAGCGCCTCGCGCAGTTTGCGCCGGGCAGTATCCCTGATAGCGTGAACGAGGTTGTGGAGGACGAGCTGAACAAGATGTCGATGCTGGAGAAGAACTCGTCCGAGTTTAACGTCACTCGCAATTACCTGGACTGGCTTACCCAGCTGCCGTGGGGCAAGGCCACTGAGGAGAACTTTGATTTGGCCAAGGCCAAGCAGATCCTGGATGAAGACCACTACGGTCTCAAGGACATCAAGGAGCGTATCTTGGAATTTATCGCCGTCTCGAAACTGAAGGGCGACGTCCAGGGCAAGATTATCTGCTTCGTCGGTCCTCCTGGTGTTGGTAAGACGAGTATCGGTAAGTCCATCGCGCGCTCGCTGAACCGAGAGTTCTACCGCTTCTCCGTTGGCGGCCTCAGTGACGTTGCTGAAATCAAGGGCCACCGTCGCACCTACGTTGGTGCCATGCCGGGCAAGATCATTCAGTGCTTGAAGTCTACTCAGAGTTCGAACCCGCTGATTCTGATCGACGAGATTGACAAGCTGGGGCGCGGATATCAAGGCGACCCGGCATCGGCCCTGTTGGAGCTGCTGGACCCCTCGCAGAACAGCGGCTTCGTTGACCACTACATGGATGTGCCTGTTGACCTGTCGCGGGTTCTCTTCATTTGCACGGCAAACGTGACAGACACTATCCCTGGGCCACTGCTGGATCGTATGGAAGTCTTACGTCTGGCGGGCTACGACTCCCCGGAGAAGTTGGCGATTGCTAAGGAATACCTCGTACCCAAGGCACTGGAGAAAACTGGTCTGCAGAAAGCAGAGACGACGCCTGAATCGTTGGGCTTGACGGATGACGCTATTCTGACACTGGTCAAGCAGTACTGCCGTGAGAGTGGTGTCCGTAATTTGGAGAAGCATGTGGAGAAGGTGTTCCGTAAGGTTGCGCTTGAGGTTGTTGAAGACATCGAGAGCGCCAAAGCAGTGGAGGTGCAGGAGGCTGGCGAAGCTACCGAGCCGGTGAAGGAGA
This sequence comes from Phytophthora ramorum, assembly GCF_020800215.1. Classification (NCBI taxonomy): domain Eukaryota; phylum Oomycota; class Peronosporomycetes; order Peronosporales; family Peronosporaceae; genus Phytophthora; species Phytophthora ramorum. Next base: position 290,200 of record NW_027150667.1, on the reverse strand, counting down.
CGGGGGAAGTGTCGGAAGACAAGGACCGTTTCCTGATCACACCCGAGAAGCTGTCCAAATACGTTGGCAAGCCGATCTTCACATCGTACGTTCTCAGACTTACCATCTATGCGAGTCGTTCTAACGTTTCTTTCTGCAGTGACCGAATGTTCGACAAGCAGTTCCCCGGTGTCGTCATGGGACTTGCCTGGACAGCAATGGGAGGAGCGTCGCTGTACATTGAGACCCAAAGGGTGTTCACAAAGGGTGACCGTTCCGGTCTTATCACCACAGGCCAGATGGGATCCGTGATGGAGGAGAGCACGAAGATCGCACACACTTTTGCTCGCAGCAAGATGCACGGAATTGACTCGGAGAACAAGTTTTTCGAGGAGAACGAAGTGCACCTGCACGTTCCTGAGGGAGCCACGCCGAAGGACGGACCATCGGCTGGCTGCACCATGGTCACGGCCTTGCTTTCGCTTGCCATGAACAAGTACGCGCTGTTGATCCCTGTCACTCAGGCCAGAGATTGAATATGGCTAACTTCACTGGTTTTGTTGTATTAGGACGGTGAAGCCTGACCTCGCAATGACCGGAGAGCTGTCGCTTGTGGGCAAAGTTCTGCCCGTCGGCGGCATCAAGGAGAAGACCATCGCTGCCAAGCGATCAGGCGTGAAGACGCTTATCCTGCCGCTGGGCAACAAGCGTGACTTCGATGAGCTGGAAGATTACCTGCGCCAGGACCTGGACGTGCACTTCGCCGACTACTATGACGACGTGTACAAGGTTGCTTTCGAGCAGGAGTAGACGCGAGTAGATGATGTCCATAGCGAGAGAGCAGCATTATGCGGGGCTAATTACAAGTATCAAGCTTTGCTCCTGATGCCTGTCCGTGGGTCGTTGGACCTCTTACGCTACACTAGCTCGTGTCGACGCCCTAGCAGGACAACCGGCGAATGCTCCTTGTCTCCATATCTCACGTGGTGAGAGTTATGGTTACAGAAACAACCGTAGAAAAAACAAAGATTAACGTCAACGACTTGGGTATCCCCTGCAATGTCTCCGAAACCCAAAGGCATGTCGTGACCTCGTTCAAATGATTTTGCGGTGTGCAAAGAACCACAACTCGATCCCAACTCTCGTTTTGCTTTGTTACGTCGTGCACCCCCTTGGCGTGGTTGCCATTGCAGGAACAAACAACGTATTCAGCAGCGGAGAAGTCTCCCCCACACAAACAATTCCGATCTCCAAGCAAAAGCTGAAAAAAAGCTGCTGGCACCGGTCTGAGAAAAGGTGGAGTATATATTCCTACGGTATGGCAACTCGATTCCTCGCGGCGTAGGACAATGGTGTGTGTATACCTGCAATGTGGGCGTACGATACCGCTGAAGACATACATGCACAACTCGCTCGCGCCTGGGTTCGTGTGTCAACCGATGCAGCGACGGGAGTGAACCAAGCGGCGAAAAAGAGCTCGCTAACCTCCGATTTGACGTCAATGTGCGACGGTACTGTATGCTGTCGGGTGGGTTTCCCTTGGTCTACAACACGCAAAGAGAACAAATATTACAACGCCCATTATTGAAGCACCCGCTAATGATTCACTAAAATAAAAGCTTCATTCCACATCTCCCCCTTCACGCTCAAGTCAAGCAAGTCAAAGCATGGAGTCGTCCGTCCACCTCACGCTCGCTAACTTCGTGCTGCGCAACAAACTGCAGACCTGCGCCCCCGAGAGCGTCTCGTTCCTCATCTCGGACTTTCTCATCGCCGACCTGCCGCTCGCTGGCGCCTGCCAGTTGAGTCGCGCGGAGTCCATCGCCCTCTTGAATTTGGTGTGGATGCGCAGCCAGCGCGACAATCATTCCGATACGTGGAGCAACGCAAGACTTCTGCAGACTGAGCCCCGCTACAATCGCTGGGCGTTCTGTAAGACCCTGAGTCAAGCGGTGGAGAAGAAGGATTCTGTGTTGATTCAGTGGGTCTTGCAACACTTTCCGAACCTTCCGATAACGGAAACAATCGTCAGAAAAGTTGCTGAAAACGGACTTTTGTGGCTATTGCAACAATTGCAAAGTGAGAGACCGAGACGACGCATTGGGTGGGGCAAAACTAGCTACCTCGACGCTGCTAAAGCCCGGGAGTGGGAGGTGGTGCACTGGTTGCTGCCACGTTGCCATGTCTCGCAAAGGTTCAAGAAGCAAGACGCCCAGTTGGTGTTGCAAGCCCTTGATCAGAATAATCTGAGGGAGCTCAAGTGGGTCCTCTCCCTTGGTTTCACAATGAAACATCTCAAGTTGGTGGACCCACCGATTCACCCGCAACTTCGAGCTATCGTCGAGGCCAAGTCGCTGGAACATGGTAGACGTGGACCTACGGATACCCTAGAGACACAGTGGCGAGATCGCACCGTTCTTGTGCGCTACTTGGTTGAGAACGGGATCATGCCTTTTAAGAATATCGCTGAGATTTCATGGCGTCCAGCTGCGAGATATGGTGATCTGGAATTCATGAAGTGGCTTGCGTCAAAGTCGGGTTCTACCCGTCGTGCTGCGAGCAATATTAGCCTGGTGGAAGCCTTGAAAGCGGCTGCTGATAATGGCCATGTTGCAATTGCCAAATGGTTGCTAGGCAACTTCCGCGGTCTGGTCGAGTCCCGTGCTCTGTCCGAAGCTGTCTTCTTGGCAGCGAATGGTGGCAATTTGGAAATTGTTCGCTGGTTGTGCGATAAATACTCGAGTGACCAAGGGCTGAGGCTCTTTTTGAAGCATGACGCCTATCTTTCCGACGACGAACTTGAGGATGAGGATGAAGAGAATAATTTGAGCGATGAGATCGATAGCAACGATAACGGACAATGGAACGATCATGGCGACCGAAGGAGCGAGGCACCCTACAAGCAGAAACCTCCGATTCAAGCTACAGCCATGGACGTCGCGGCGAAGAATGGCCATCTCTCTGTGCTTGAATTCCTGCAGAGTGTGAACACTACTCCGAGTAATGAACAGCAACACAACGGCGGAGAACGAGGAAGAGGGGGTAGAGGTGGAAGAGGAGGCAGGGCCGGCGGCAAACGGAAGAAGGCAAAACGCCAACGAGGTCGAACTCCGTATTGTACGACTGCAGCAATGGATTTAGCTGCTGCTGCTGGTTATTTGAGTATCGTGCAATGGCTTCACTCCAATCGACGGGAAGGTTGTACGAAAATGGCAATGGACCGTGCAGCAGCAAATGGACACTTGGAGGTAGTGAAGTGGCTTCACTTGAATCGTTTGGAGGGTTGCACAACGCGTGCTATCAATGCTGCGTCGGCTAGGTGCAATGCACGAGAGCCCGACGAGGAAAACTCTTCGTTTGCAACACCTCAAGATGAAAGTCGATTTGAGATCATTCAGTTCCTCCACTCGAATCGATTTGAAGGTTGTACATTCGCAGCCATGGATGGCGCCGCAGGAAACGGAAATCGCACACTTCTGCAGTGGCTGCACACTCACATGAGACCACGCTGTAGTCCCGCAGCAATGGACAACGCAGCAGGAGAGGGATACCTGAATATTGTGAAATGGCTCCACCAGAACCGCAAGGAGGGTTGCTCGTCAAAAGCCATGGACCAAGCTGCTGCTGGAGGCCACTTAGAGGTGGTTCAATGGCTTCACGATAATCGCGAAGAAGGCTGCACGCCTGCAGCAATTGATGGTGCTGCAGCTAATCGCAACTTCAAGGTGGTGAAGTGGCTGTGTGAGAACCGAGATGAAGGCTACACGGCGAGTGCCATGGAAGATGCAGCACAAAATGGGGATCTTGAAATGGTGAAGCTGCTCCATGAAATCAATCCGGACCTTCTTTTGGATATTGCAGATGATGAATTCCTCGATGAATTTAGTGACGAAGAACCAACGGATTGTGTGCAAATGGTAAACAACCTTGCTCTGGATGCAGCGGCATCAAATGGACACTTGAACGTCGTGCGATGGCTAGACGCCAACTGCAAGGACCTGGACATAGTGCCAGCTATGGAAGACCCAATCACCAATGGACATTTCGAGGTGCTTCTGTATTTGCATTCAGCGCTCGGCGGCGTTTACAGTGCCTACGACCTGAATGAAGTATGGGATAGCTTGCAAGAGGAAACATATCTGGAGTCAAATGAGGAACTCGTAGCCTGGTTCACGGAAAACTACCCGCGCCCCGATGAGGAAGATGTGGAGAGGGAGCTGGAGCTGGTGGACAATATGGACGGGATGGACAACGCCGAGTTGCTGGGCGTTTATTTGGACGCTGCATTTGGGCGGGTATTCCTACGTTAGCCTGTCTCTCGTAAAATGTATCGGATGCTGTGTCCTCGGAGTTCTGCTCCTCCACACCGTGTGATTGGTTATGGGTCCCCGTTGCACCGCGATACGCCCGCGGCGTACGCCGGCGCAACAGCCCTCCCAATCATGTTTTCGCCCGGGTCGCCACCGCTTAAATGCTGCCAGCCCCCCCCCCCCCCCCCCCCCCCCCAAAGTCCAAGTAGTTTGCACTTCAAAGTTCCAGAATATTTCTTGCGGCGTTGACGTCCCGGTTCCAGAAGTGGGCCTTGCAATGACTGTTTTTACAGTGCAAAACGTTTCTGTTCCCCTTCAAGACGAACTTGACCTCCTTGGTGTCCTCGTCCTTCACCTTCGTCAGTAGCCGGGCTTGGTGGAGGCGCTCATGGCAGCCGGAGCACAGCTTACTCGTTCGAAACTCATCCATGGGCACGGCCGTAGCTCGCCGCTCAAGTGCCTTCCTGAACGCCTTAACCGGCCCGTGCAGATTTCCCCGAAGACCATCCTGGCAGCTCCAATCTCCAAACGCAACACAAACCTGCGCGCTTCGGAGCGGTACGAGACGCTTGGCCAACACTCTCAGGGCCTTCATCTTCATGCCGTACGTTAGGAACCGCCACTTGCGGAACGAGTGTTGGGCCGTAAACGATAGCAGGAAGCCCGAGGACTGTAGAAAGCACTGCAGGCGATCCACGTAGACGTCGTAGTCGGCGGTCTTGAAGGACGGTATCGCTGCAAGCAGCTCGCGGTACCTGGTCTCGCGCTTCCTCAAGTTGCGGCACCAAAAGCGTTGTTTGTCTAACTTGGCCGAATGATAGTATTCTATCTCCACAATCCGTTGGCCGTGACGATTCTCGCGTTTACGTTTACGCTTCCAATGCCGCCTGTGCTGTCCTTGTTGTTGAGCTTGCGGTGTTGGTTGCGTTGCCGGCGAGTTGAAAGTGGGGAAGACATTTCCGCTGCTGAACACGTTGTTTGTTCCTGCAATGGCAACCACGCTACGGAGGTGCACGACGTAACAAAGCAAAACGAGAGTTGGAGTCGAGTTGTGGTTCTTTGCACACCGCAAAATCATTTGAACGAGGTCACGACATGCCTTTGGGTTTCGGAGACATTGCAGGGGATACCCAAGTCGTTGACGTTAATCTTTGTTTTTTCTACGGCTGTTTCTGTAACCATAACTCTCACCGCGTGAGATATGGAGACTAGGAGCATTCACCAGTTGTCCTGCTAGGGCGTCCACGAGTGTACCTTCCACACTGCGCTGCATGAGCACCCCGCGTTCTAATGGAGCTGACTGTATTGGTTCAGTCATGGCTACATTAGGTTGAAGCTGTCAGCCAATCATCACACGTTGAAACGTACGGTGAAGGATCTCGTTTTGTAAAGTCTCCTCCGGTCGGCGATGGTGGTGCGCATGCTGTGGAACATCGGTTCTGGTCTTGTGCACGGCGTGTTGCACAAGAACCCCCGCCCTGGTCTAGCTGGACTGCACTACCCGGCAGTGTGGAGAGCCCGCTCTGGATTCCTGGACTGCGACGTGAACCTCCACCTCAACAACTCGTCCTACCTCTTCAGTATGGAGCTTGCTCGCTGGCATTTTACGGCGTACGAGTGTTATCGATGCACTACATTAAGCCTTCACTATCAATTAACTTGCTCAATGGGTGTTACGCTCCTACAGATCTAACGGCGTCTTGTGGCAAGCGTTGAAGCACCGTCGGATGTTTCTAGCGGCCTCGCAGGCTATTCGCTACCGCCACGCCATCCCCCCGTTCCATGCGTACGAGATCAGGACGCAGATGGTGTACTGGGACGGTGCCTGGATCTACTTCTTACATCAGTTCCAAGACCCTAGTACTGGCAGGCAGTTTGCGGAGGGGTTGTGTCGTGTTATGGTCAAACAGCAAGGTGAGGGTGGTGTATCATTCGAGAAGATGATCTCGGAGGTCTACGATGGACCGATCCCAACTCGTCCAGCGGAGATTCCTGACGTGGTGAAGGGATTCTTGGAATGGGATGTTGCCAGTCGTTCCAGTATGGAAACAGCTCACGAAGCGGAGACGCTCAAGATCAACAGCAATCCTCCACCACTCAACCCCGAGAAACTTGGAGCTCGCATCTGGATGGAAATGCAGCGCTCTATGAACCGCCCGTAAAGTTCAAAGAGGAGACCACTCACCAGCACGAAATTGCCAAACAAACTGAACGCTATCAATCGGTACAGCTTCCTACCACTCGCGTAATCTACAATACCAACAAAGCTTTGTCATCGAGGTAACCGAACACCTTGAGGTGTCTTTCACTAACGGACTGTACCCTCAATAATAGGACCCTTGCAGATTCTTAAGAATCCTAGCACTACCTTTAATCTGCTTCTACCACTCGCTTGCAACCATTTCACTGCTTTAGCATGGCCTCTTGGAGCTGGACTGGTTAACAAAACTGTATAACGCTGCGCGGGGCTTACTACGCTATCAAGACTTGCAAAAACTACCGAATAATGGTCGATAAAGAGAAAGGAGAGGTATTGCGTAGGCGTACTCACATTTCGTCGACGCTGACGCTGTGATCCGCGCGTTGAGAATCGAGATAGCACACGATCTCGGGTTCTTTGCACACAATTGCGCGCTCCATCGCGGAGATAATATCGAGTCCTTCGTAGTGATCCAACAACCATTGAACCCCCTGTAAGTGACCGTACACCGCTACATCCAAGGCTGTGCTCGTGCAACCTACCGCGAAGTTCGTACGCGAATATTTCAGCACCTCCAAGTGGCCTCCTTCCGCTGCATATTCGATAGCTGTGGAGGTGCAGCTCTCTGGTCAATTTTCGTGAAGCCACTGCACGATATCCAAACGACCTCCAGCGGCAGCAAAGTCTGTCGCCTGATGCGTACAGCCTCCTGTCGTGCTCTCATGCAACCACTTGACCATCTCGATATTGCCGTGTTCAGCAACTCCGTCCATCGCGTTCGGTGAACAACCTTCCGTCCTATTTTCATGCAGCCACTGGACAACCGATAGCTGTTGCTTCACGAACGAGTTAGGCTCGTGGTATTGACGAGGCCTATCGCGGTTACCGCAGCAAAATGAAATCTGATAATACCAAGAGGCTGCGTTATCCATGGCGAAAGAGTTGCAACCTTCGGACCGGTTCGCATGCAGCCACTGTACCATCTCTAGGTGCCTGTTACCGGCAGCTCTATAACCATTTTACCAGCACAAGACCACGATGACTGTATCATGCCTCAACTGAGCGAAGCGAGGTCTACCGTTGAGTGGGTGTCGAGATGATAGGACCATAACGCATAAGGCAAGGCAAGCTGCAGTACATGCTTCAACTTCGCGCTCGCAACTGCATCAATTGGCTGATCCACTCGTTATGATTTGAGGCGGGCGTGACCAGTCCATTTGGCGTCCCTTGCAACGGGATACGTGGCAATTAATTTAGGCATGCCAGCAGCGGAGGGGGGCGACGCGGACAACCCTGGGCTCGAGGCGGTGCGCGCAGGTCAGGGGCGCGAGTGTTTATGCAGAGGCGTCACGGCTCTCCGGGCTCTGGTCGTCGCTGTTGTCTGTCTCGTGGCCTTGGACGTCGTAATGGTGACCAATATCTTCAGTGGTGTCATACCAGAGGTCGAAGACGGCGATATCTGCACTACTAAAATGGTGAATGTTAGTGCCATCAAGTACCATTCCGAGCACAAATACTATGACGAGCTCAAGGCGGCGATGGTGCCAGGACCCATATTTCGAGAGGAACACGCCAAGCTTTGCCACAAGAGGACACGAATCACGGCCAAGTATAACTACTGCCTCCCGATCTCGGGACACAAAGACGCAGAAGCGTGCAAGGCGGCCGACCGCATGGATCTACTGAAGCTGGACGCTTACAAATCAATTTGCTACGCCAGCGTGCTGCACATGCTCTTGGTCGAAGTGTACGAGGAGCTGCAAGCGACAGGGAACATCCCGTTTCTCACTTTTGGGTCTTTGCTGGGAGCTGTGCGGGGCGGAGCGATGATCCCCTTCACCGAGGATGCAGACATTGGTTTCGTGGGCGACCTTGTCAAATTTGATCCGTTGCGACTCGCGCTCCGGAGGAAGGGCTATCACATCTTCCACATGGGTATTTGGCGCGTGTGTGTTGCTCCAACCCACCCACTGGCTGGTCATTTGTACGACCCAAGCTTGCCTATGAGCGAGGATTTCGACGTACCGTACGTCGATCTGTACAAGATGAAGCAGATTGGTATTGGAAACTGGGATCTCCAGGAACTCAATGCCAGCAACGGCAGTATTTTACTCGGCGAAAAGGTTCAGCCGTTCTCTCAGGTAATGATTAACGGGATGTCATTCGACACAGTGCAGGACCCGGATTTCTTTTTGAAAGAAGCGTATGGCGATGATTACATGACTCCAAAACCACGGGGTACCGTGCATATCGAGTGAAATCCTGTACGACAAATTCATAAAGCGAGGTTGACAACAATCCTGGGATGTACCTGGAAATCATGAACCTTGTCACTGTCGATGGGCCTTTTTCTCAAGAGTTGGTTTCGGTTGTGCGTCGACGAGATCGGCAGTTGATCAGGTGGTTGGTGACTCATTTCCGCTCTATCCAGTCAGTTACAAGGTGGTGAGCGAGATCATCACTTATGGTTCTTGCAATTGCTTCAAACCGAATGAGGACATAGAGATGTTCTGTGGAGTGAGGATGCACTGATCGCGATGCGGCTTGCAAACCTCACTGGGGGTGGTGCACTGGTTAGTCGAACACACAACCAGTCGGATTACTTTTCAGGATAAAAGTACGTTCCTCGTCCGTTTGGCACTTAAATCAAACAATGTGGAGGAGGTTAAATCGCTCCCTGATGAAACTTCAAGGGTGAGGCCCTGGACTACGATGGTTGATACGGATATTATTTGATACTTCGAAGTAGTTCTGCTGGGTGTGGATTGTGGCGAGTAGCGAAGTGCGATGATCTCGCGCAGTGGGTGTTGACTAACTACTAAGTAGGCAAAATGTCAAGATAAGAGCGCACTCAAGCGTGGAGTGAATGACACTAGTCGGTTGGGCCACCTGCTTTTGTGCTGGAGCGTCTTCATAGGATCGGGACGTGTGGCGATTTATCCATAGTCATGTATAAAGCGGTGGAGAACGGCAAATTGGAGGTTGTCGAGTGCAACACGTCAGTGGACTGCCCACATCAAGCTGAGGAATGAACTCAACCTGCGCTCTACCCCAACGACTGGAGATTCGTGAATTGGAATTGGAATCATTGAAATTAAAAACCGGCATACGACTATCGCGAGTCCTACCACAAACGCTTTTGCTTTATGACAATTGTACTTAAAGTATGCTTCAAGTGCCGCCAATGTGTAGTAGTCGACGTTCGAGAAATCGTGGCGACAACCTAACCGTAGCACAACTGCACTAGAATATACCGGTACTTTGATGGCGGCTCAAGAGTTTTCAAGACGTGGAAATTAGGCATAGCACGAAGTGAATCTTCTACGAAAGGAGCCGATGTACAATCGATGATCGCTCAAGAGGTGATGGCCAAAGTTGCCTTACCTGATAGAAGTCCTTCACTCGGAGTGCTGGAAGTGACATGGCTACATTTGGCTGAAGCGATCAACCAATCACCGGCGGTTATTCACCGCACGCTGGATCGCAACCTCTCAGTCGGTAAAATCTCTCCTCGATGGTGTTGCGCTCCATCTGGAACATCGGCTCGGGGCTCGTGTATCGGCTGGTGAACAAGCGGTCGCTAAGCAAAGGCGTCCTGGGGGTGAGCCAGCCAGCGGTGTGGAGAGGGAGAACGGGCCTGCTGGACTGCGACGTGAATCTGCACCTCAACAACTCGTCCTACCTCTACAGCATGGAGCTCGCCCGCTGGCACTTTTGCGCGTACGTAGCTGCTCATTGCCGTGCAAACCTTCCGTGTAATTAACTGGCGCTGTGTAGTGCGAATGGCATTTTGTGGCAGGCGATCAAGAACCGCCGCGTGGTGCTCGTGGGCTCGCAAGCGATCCGGTACCGTCACGCGATCCCTCCGTTCCACGCCTACGAGATCAAGACACAGGTGGTGCATTGGGACGACGACTGGATCTACATGTTGCACCAGTTCCAGGACCCCGTCTCCGGCAAGCAGTTCGCAGAAGGGCTCGTGCGTGGGGTCGTGATGAAAGGCCGCCGCAGGGTGTCGGCGAACAGGATTTTCGCCGAAGTGAATGACGGAGACGCGCTCGAACCTGCCAAAGAGATGCCCGCTGTCGTCAAGGGGTTTCTGGATTGGGATGGGGCTTGCAATGCGAGCATGCGAGAAGCTGGAAAGAGGGCGGAGATGGAGCTCGAAACGAATCCACCACCACCTGCACCCGAGAAGTTTTGGTCGCGGATGTGGCAAGAGATGCAGAAGTCCGTGAACCGTCCGTAGCCGTGTCAAACTGCGAAAATAGATGAATTACACTGAAATCGTCATTTTCACAGACGTCGAAAGTGTCGTCCGCATGCAGTTTGTGATGGCAGGCATTTGCATTTGGTGATGACTGGTTTGGTGCATCGAGCGCTGAACAAAATGCGCATCCAGCTTTCGAGTACCCGCCAGGCTTCCCGACCAATCTGCACATAATATTAAATGCGAACCCTAGAATCGAGGAACTCAAGATAGTCCTGCACCGCAACAAGAACGAAGTAAGTTGATGCGCAGTTGCCACTGCCTGAGCTTTCCCTCAGTGAAAAAAAAAATCATGTACGAAAACCTAAGCGATCTGACGGGACCTGATGATTATTGCAATGACCAACGCGATTTTGAACGACACAAACAGATTTGCTGACTTGCGTAAGGTGTCCTCGACGTACGTACAAATTTACGATTGCGCACACTGTGGATGATCATGTGCTATTCTATTACGCGGGAGCTTCCACCTGAGCGAAACGATAGCTGCAAGGACGCACACAATGAAGTGTTGAAGTACTTTGGTTGAGAAAGGTAGTGATCATTCAAATGGCAAAAGGCGCAACTCCCTTTTCTATGATATTTGTCACTAGAATGGTCGCGGGATCGCAGGCGATGAGCCTGACGCTATGAGGCTGAGAAAGTGTCCTCTTCTTGGCGATTGCAGTGATTCTTCGATCGGTCAACCTCTGAATGTGTTGCTAATTATTTTCTGGTCTCCTGAAGATGGTAAAGCTGCTGTGAAATAATTTGAATGCTTAGGTGTCACTTACAGAGTAGCGATGCAGCTTCCTTATGTTGGCTGGACGAGGGTAAAATAGGTAAACGTTCAGGATCATAAAGCAGCTGTGCAATGATTCGCGTAACAGTACATGTAGATAGAATAGCCGATTCTAGCTATCTCCTGTCACGCAGCACCGGTCGTCGGTGGTGACGGTCTGCTGTATTAATCACGCTTCTGAAAAAAGCTTATCTTGTATTAGAGACGTTACGGAATTTTGACCAAGTTTGTATTGACTCAAGTTTGTATTGACTCAATACAAGCATGGTCAGAATTCCATAATGTGTCTAATACAGGATAAGCTTTTTTCAGAAGCGTGGTTAATACAGGCTCTCGCGCAGACGGGGGGGGAGGATGTATTTCATCCTTCCTCACATAGTTGTGTGTACCACTTGGCTTTTGTATTTTCAGAAAATAAGAGGTTCTTCTCCGATCAGCATCGAGGATTAGACGTGCACAGGGCCGCCGATAATGGCATGTATATTTATGAGGACAGCATCAGCAAATAAATAATGCCGCACGGCAAGGCAAACCTGCTGCATACATAATGTCATGTTGAGCTAGCAGTACATCAACTATGGCACTATGACCGATATGAGCTCTCGACACAGACAGGGTCCAAGTTGATGTAACTAATCACAAAATTCACGTATTATTCCGAATGTTAGCATTTTTAATCAAAATTAATAAACACAATTAACGTGCCGCCTTGTCGTCCGATTTTCACAGAAGGCAAGTGGTAGGTAGCTCATGATAACCCACACAAGCCACCCGTACAGGTTCTGTGAAGACCGGTGCACGTAGCTCAGCAATGAGCCCGTCTCTCCTGACACGGCTTCGAGCATTTCGGCCTCAAAGTTGGGATGCTCCCTCGTCACGTGTTGCATGAGGTTGGTGAAGCCGTTGCGGCGGGTCTGTTTTCGAACCGTGCCACAGCGACAGCGGAAGTATTCAAGTATAACTTCGTCAAAGCCATCGCGGCACGGTTGGAAAAAGAACCCCGTGACTTGGGCCGAGGTGAAAGTTGGGCGGAGAGGTCGAGAAACGATGACCATTGAAGGAAGGCTGGGGTGCGGGGAGTGGGTTACAGGAACTTTGCAAAATGAGAGTTATAAGTATCTTGACGCTTTTGAGCGCCAGCCAACTCTGCGACCAACCGTTAGAATGGTTGGTTTTGAAAACCCACATAATTTTTGATGGGTTATGATAGGTTTTACATATGTAATATTGTGGTTTATCTTTCTTACATAAATTATGACATTAAGCAGTCTCGCTACATAAATTATGATAAATGCTGGGTCGGCAGCCAGCAATACATTTATTTATGATATGATGGACCATTATTGTTATGGCCATGCTATTTTCGGCGGCCCTGGACGTGCACCTAATTTCAGAAATCCTCCCTTGGCGAGCAGATCTCGTGCTGCTACTCAAAAACTTGTGTCTCGGCCAATTCTCTCCAAATGACCATGCTACACCGCTCCAATTGCCTTCCAGGGGCACTGGAGAGTGTTGACAAAGCTAGGCTGGACGTTGAAGAGACCCGGCGGTCTCTTCGATGCCCATACTTACCTCAAACCAGGCAAAACCAAGAAAAACGAGGAGAACAAGGACTTTTTTGTTGGTACAGAGGCACTCATGAAGTATCTGGATCAATGTGATCGAGATAAGACCTTCCTCCGTACAATGGTTCTGGTACGAAGTGTATGTCGCTGTAGAGTAGATGGAAACGAATCAGCGCCGACCAAGTCCACCAGGCCCCCAAGCGGCGGAGAATGATCCAGCTGTCGGTCGTTCCGTTGAGCGTGAGAACGCGAGTAACGACCAGCACGACCGAGGAGGTACGAATGGCGCCGCAAGCGAGCAACGAGGTAACGGTTGAGTGACTTGTGTCAATCCCAAAGATACGAGTCCCAATGAAAATGACGAAACGAAGAAGGTGTTAGAAATACGACTGTAACCCAGGGGTAACCCGCGTGTAGCCGCGGTTCAGTCACCGGTTTCGGCCGCCACTCTCCGGATGGTGAGCTCGGGACAACACGGGTGGCTGCAGGCAGGCAGGAAGCAAGTAAGGCTTTAGTTATAGGCGTCCTTACTTCTCAAAATACGACGGTACCCTCAGTAACTTTCAGGAGGATGGAGACGCGGTACCCAATGTACGTCTCGGTAAGATTATTGTGTATATACACGATAAGGACATACGTTTGCTGATCTCTATCTCTTATTGGTCTACTTGCAAACGACCCAAACATAGTGACGCCTGGCAAGAATCTAAATCAATACGCAGCGCTGGATTCGGATACTGAGAACGAAGCCGCTTCAATTGAAGACGACGACAAATATGTCGGCCCTGTCGAGTTTGCTGCTGAAGACGCGCCAATAGCACCTGATCTCCATTTTGACCCTGCACTGCTCGCTGCGGTGGGTGGTATTATGGTAATACGCGTAAGGACATGCCCACTGACATCAAATACAATTGATGGAGCCAACCGAGTAAAAAAAAAAAGACGAACCGTATCGCTACATACACGAATCGTATGACGTTCGACCCGCGAGCTGAATGAGTTAGTGCACTCCGAGCGTGTTCTGGTAATGAAAGCGGTGTGGTGGTATGATAACGAAGGCGTTCATACTTTTGCAACTGGCGGTAGCGGAAAGCGTGACAGAATTGTGAGACGGAACTGAGAGACAGGAGAAAAGGCTAAGTTGATGGCTCCACGCATCGTCAAAAATTACCAGACGTACATGGGGGTGTCGATGTCCATGGTCAACTGCGGTTCCAGAGGTAAGTTATCTTATCGTGTATGTGCACCTTTAATGCTGAATCTAATCGTGTCTAATACCTGGTGTAATATATATCCGTTGCAACTAGCGCGACGATACAAGAAGCATTACAAGTCGCTATTCATTGACTTAATTGATCTGGCGCTAATCAACACATTCATCGTGTACAACTGGCGTCACTCCATTGTTGGTAAAACGAAGATTTCGCACATCCAGGATTTGAAGCAGCTGCACATTACGCTGATTCAGATAAAGAACGACGACTGGGAGAGAAAGCTGTGTTATTGTCATATCAACCCGACGCCTTCTGAGAAACGTCAGGTGGCTATAGCCCACATGCCGTTGCAGACGGATGAATGGCGCAAAGGAAACAAGTACACAGCTACATTGGATACTAGAAATTGCCGGCAGCGTGTCCGCAAGGCATGTTCGGTACTCAAGCACGCAGATCAGTGACGAGGGGGGGGGGGATCTTCTACTGCGAAAACCTCAAGACCAAAACTGCGTCGAAGAGCACGCAGGGCGCTGGAGTGTTCTTGTGCATTAAAGTGATGCATACCAGACACGGCGTGGAAGCCTCCTGCTTATAGATCTGACACAAGCATTGGAACAATGTCACGCTGATTCCGTATATGTGCATCAAGTTCAAGGTTCGAGCGCGGAAGCCAGCTTGTGTCGCCGGCAGTGGCCACAGTGACCGCAGTGACGACAATGGCTCAGACGAGTCGATCGGTGAGGCTGGAAATGATGGCCCTCACCAAGGATAGTGTGTTCACGCGCTGACGCAAACTAGTTCAGTAGCGGTTGCAGGCTCTCTTTGCCTTGCGTGCTTTCAATACACTGTTTGATGTTACTGATCGCCATCTGTCCTGATTCTCTAAATATTGACAAAAAAAACGGATCGCCTTCACCCCAAACACGTTACCAAGCTGGGGTCTTAGACACATTAGGCGAACAAACGCGCACTCCGTGAACACGTTTGTAGGGTGAATACAGAATAGCTCTGGGGGGAAGGATCGAGGTTAGGACCAACTCCCAGCTTTGGTTGATCCACGATTATAAACACACACAATATTGTATACATGCCCTTCTTTCGGATAAAGTTGAACATTTCCAGAGTTTCGCCAAACAAGCGCAACCAAAAAGCTTCGCGCGCGCGGGGGGGGGGGGGGGGGGGGGGGGGGGGGGGCTGCTCTGATCTCACCACGGAACTTTATCTTTGCTTATCTGGCGTTGTCTGTAGCTGTCGAGCACCCATGCGGATAGATAGCTTGTGGTGACGCATGAATCTTCGCCTGCAAGACTTAGCGATCTTGAATGTGTCTTCAGGTAGCCCTTAGTTTTAAGCTATCTCAAGCGCCTTGTACTTTAGCATTAGTTAGGAAACGGATCAGCCCTCTTTACGCATAGAACATCATTCCTGTGCCAAGAGGATACCGTACAACAGTTGCCCAAGCCACAGATCCGCAGGTAATCAAGGAGGCACCTCGGCCACTCGCGAAGACTAGCAGGCGCCACACGTATACATCAGTTCAGTTAAAGAATTCACAACTAGTACAGGGCACGAGCGCAAGTTTCCTGTCGGTGCATACAAGAGGCACGCCGACAAACTCAGCAGACACGCGAGATCCTGCTGGGGATCCGCTACGAGTCGCAGTGGCGAATTGTCGCCTGAAATGAACACGGGAATTTAGATCGGTAAACGGTAACTCCTCCTTCAGGGTGCCCACGGGAAGAAGGACAAGGCTGCGAAATCGGTAAGCCATTTCCCACATATACCACACTCTCCCCAAGCAACCCTACTATGGCATTCCAGTCCAAGTGGAAGAACAAGAGGATTCCGCTCAAGGTGACAACACAAAGAGCTCGGATCTCAACAGGACTGGCCCACGTTTCAAGACAACAGAAACCGCCGAAAATGGGAGAGTGCCTGGAAGACGATGTAACGACAAACCAAGGAAAAAGAAGTGAACAACGACACCGTACCTGCCACACAGATCATAACCCCATGGACGGAAACTATACTGTGTCCGGCAGGGTGCAGTCGGTGCCAGCGCCGGCCCAGGACCTTGGAAGTTGCAGTGGCAGTCATCATGGAGGGTCATCTTCCACCAACCAATCAGGTCAATAGACATCTTTCGAAGATCGTGTTAGGTGTTGGTAATGGAATCCATACACATAAAACGACTATTTGGGTGTCCATTTGTAATCGTTAAAATCGTATCGAACAGCCTTATCACAAAATACGCCAAAACGGCCTCAGTATCCCACAGCGATGGTGGTGGTGGAAGCATGTCTTAGGCGATACACTGTAATTTTTTATCATCATGACTCTTCTTTGGAACATTGCTGATTAAGGTGTTTCTGTGCGGCTTTCAAAGATCACCCACTCAATGATTTCTGCAATCCCAACAATGAACTCTGCTCTTGCTCGCTTCCAGCCATCGGCTCTCTCACATTCTCAATACATTTTGGACGTTCGTGTGCGTCGTTTATCCACCTCCACTAACTCGATAGATGGTAGAACACTCGATATCGATGCAGCCGAGGGTGATAGCAACCACGAAGATGAGCAACCTTGTGAATATGGGGGCAAGTTCGGTAGCAGCTACTTCGACGATGAAAATCAAAGGGACGATCAAAACAACAACGACTCAACCGAGTCACTTGCACCCGCACAAAATGCGCCAGCAGCCGAGTCCAACAGACTGCAAGAGCGGAAAGTTCGTCGACGATTTGGCCCTAAAGAGGCCTGTTCGTTGTTCAAGTGGATGTCGGTGCGCCCTACACCACTAAGCAATGAGGAGTAAATAAAACATCGTAGCAGTATGTACGTACGCCTGACAGCAAAATATATGATATCACATTATATAGAAATCCTTTTTTATTACTAACCACTGGATGATATATTCGTAGGCGTGCGGTTTAGACTCAGTTAGACTAAATCTATGATGATGGAGCGGATAACCCCGCTTAAACAACAACCCGCGTACAAGGCTCACGAGACGGCTTCACGCTACGGACACTACCTACTGTATACGCCACCGTATCACTCCGATCGAGTTCATCTGGGCTACGGTCAAATGGAGGATCGCAATATACCGTCCCAAAAATGCGAACGACGCTGTCGACAAGGTGCTCCTTGGCCTCGATGCTATCACGCGAGAGAATGGAATAGACGTCTACAATCATATACGTGCGTCAAGCGCGGGTATAAAGATACCAAAAATAGGCTAATGGCCCTAGAAGATCAAGCAAGAAGACCAGCTATAATTCCTTCGGGAGTGTATAATGTCTTGTCTCATTACATTCTGTAATGGGTCTGCTTAGACCCACTACTTAAGCTTACACGTGTGCGCACGTGTATGAGGAAGCGTAGGTGTATTTAACTTAAGTTCAGTATACTTGTATCCGCAAGTATACTTAAACTAAGACAAAGGGACCGAACGATAGCTTTGGTGTTAAATGAGAACTGTATTGATTGTAAATGGGGTTTCCTCCTAAAACTGATATTTCTAATGAGAGGTTCTGCCATTGGATGACTGGCAGAACCCCTATCTATTGAATGACTCTCATTGGTAGAAATATGTTGCTTTCTACCAGTCATATGCTTTTGCTATGAATGTGGACCACCCTGTGGAGTGGTCAACCTGAATGTATCCATTAGTGCATGTTGCACTAAGGTAGGAGGTGAACCGACTGTATAGCCCCGCTACACATTCAGTCTGTTGGAATACGATTGACCAACACTGGTGACATACTGGCTTTTTGTTGTTGAAATATTCACATGTTTATCAGCAACTACCAATCAAATGTACCCCTGAAGCTTAGCCCTTTTCATCTGAAAATCCCGAAACGAGGTTAAAACAAGCCAATTCGTAGCGGCAAAACAGTTACGAATTGGCTTGTTTTAACCTCATCTTCGGATTATAAACGCGAAATGGCACCCTATATCTAAATATCAAAATCAGTTTTTTTTTATCAACTAAACGGACATAACTGCGCCTACATTTTCGTTCAATGACTTATGTCGTATACAATAAGGATTTTTTTTTCTGAATCTAACGCAAAGCTGCTTGATAAAATGTCACGTGTTTCTTGCATACGATAACCCTCACGCGCAGATGATTACTTATGGAGTTGTGACCATCGTAGTGTAAGCCGATTGTGTTGGATTTCAATCACCAGCACTTAGCAATGTGTAACTAGCTACAGGAGCAAGTTGAATGCGTGCGGGGGTACGGTGCCTCAAACAGATATCCAATAACCAGCAATTTCAGAGCGGCAGCTTCGAAATTACTGTAACGGGAACACTTTCGTTCTGGTGGCGGATCTGGAAATGAAGAAAAGTGAATTCAGCATTCAATACAGTGG
This sequence comes from Phytophthora ramorum, assembly GCF_020800215.1. Taxonomy (NCBI): domain Eukaryota; phylum Oomycota; class Peronosporomycetes; order Peronosporales; family Peronosporaceae; genus Phytophthora; species Phytophthora ramorum. Next base: position 271,502 of record NW_027150667.1, on the reverse strand, counting down.
CGAAGTAATTCCGTGCAGAGAATATAATTACGCGGAAAGTTTGACACTGTATTGAAGCTCATTGAACGTATGATAATGGGTTAATGTGCTGCTGGATAGGCGCTTATTGGAGCTAAATACTACTATAAAGTGGCCATTCATTCGCGCGAAGTAGTCGATGCGAGATACAAGGGAATGCTAGCACCACTTCTTAACCGTAACCTCTCTCGGAATGCTGAAACATGGTGATTGGGTGTCAATGGCGAAATTTGCTGTTGACTCGTTGCGCAACAACGGGGGAAGTAACATTCCAGTACGGTGATCACAATATGTTCGATTAGGTGATAAATTGCAATTTGGTTAGTGATTGTTGTAAGGCGAGTCATTAATACTTTGCTGTATAGCGTAAGTGATGAGCTTGTGTGACTGAATCTTGCAATGGCTTTATGCCGTAGCACCCCGTTCTTCAAAATATGTATTTCACGTTGTTGTTTGAATATACTTGCTCTCCCGTTTGAAGTGGTAGATCAAATGAGGCAAACCCTTCTGTCTTTAGTGGGGTCAGTCTAGTCTTACACTATTGATGATCAATCAGACTCTAAACTGGAGTATGCTCCAGTTCGTGGCATCTTTATGGTAGGTATCAGCGAACTTGGGCCTCTCAAGTTTGTTTTTAACCCATATTCATGAATATGACCAGAAGAAAACCCCGGAAATCGGTACTGTTTCCTGAGTCGTTTAGATCTATGTAGCTCAATATCTAGTGGTTGGTGTTCATACTGTTAATTTTTAACAGTATGTTCGTGCACCATTAGCCATACAATATCATTGTAATGCATTCTCTGATTCGACATCCAATCCAGTAGTTTGGTGGTCGTGCTTCATTAAAGACGCCATCCAAGCATTATATTATACTTTTGCAATACGGGGACATAGCTAATTCTCTACCGCAGCACCTGCGAGGTTGAAGTTGCTGGGTTTTATGTTTTATGTTTTTACTTTTCGGATAAAAAATATTTGGACTAAGAAGTGTGCTTTTCTACAGCTTGATGAGTGACGCTGATATCACTAGTCATGTTTGGGAGTATGTCAATACCCAGTGTCGAATTATATACGGACGTCTCTAACCTTGGACTTATCGTTCTCAACCCCACCATGGACGAGTTCATTTAGCTGAAGTTTGACGATGGCGAGCTTCAGATGATACAAAAAGTTGGATCAACAGAGGCGGAGTTCTCTATTAACGCTACAGAGCATACGTGTATTGCCTTAGCCCTCTGTGCGTGGGGTCCAAGTGGAATCGACAAACTGCGGGAAGAATGATACACGTCATATGCTGGAGTGATACAGATTTGGACGGAAAGATGTGACGGACACAAAACAATGACAGAGGAGGTTTTACATCCGCCGCAACATACACTCATTTCGACCAATAAGATCATCCCTATGTGAACGCACCTTCGCGACTCAAAATTAGTGTTGGAAATGCAGTGTCCGGAGGACGCAGCAACTGCTCGCTTGCGAGCTTGGGGTGTGGCCGACGAGGACAACCTGTGCAGTAACTTGGAGGATGATGAAGGTGACACAGCAAGCACTGCTGATGAAGTGGTAGTTAGGGACCAAAGAAATGCCTATTTCAACGCTCTGAAACTCAAGGTGCTAGAAGATATCAACACTGGCGTCAGCGCCGAGCGTCCAGCACGGAAGCAAGCTTTGAAGGCTACACCGCGCAAGCCACCAGCTCCGAAAGTGACCGCTAAGACGTCTCCAGCACCGAGTGAGTCGCCCGTGCTTGAGCTTATGTCTGGTACGTATCTTTCGCTTGTTACGTACATGAAATATCTACTAACCTGTATACCTATGCTGCATACATTGATTTGGTATGATGTATCTTACAGTTTCTGGTGTCGTTCAAGCTGAGTCCGAGTGCGGTAAAGATCCTGGTGTACATCGAAGTATGGAGAGTAGCGCGGCACGAAGCGATCATGAGTTCGGGGAAAGGGAACCAAGTTGCGATGCTGAATCCAAGAGCGCCGAGCAGAATATTATTGGAGGTTTGTTCATCAACTATGCTGTATACATGATACATCTTAGGCCTAACATGTACATTATGCTGTATATTTGCTTCATTAGATCAACAACAAGTCATTGACATCGTAGGAGATGATTCTGAGAGTCTCAAGTGTTCCAGCGCCGGTGACCAAGACTACCAGGTGCTGGATTCTGGCGAGGAATCTGAGGAAGACGAATTGAGCGATATGGAAGCACGTGACACGGATTCATCGTCTTCTGACACATTTGACGAAGACGACGAAGATTTGTTTGCTGACGAAGAGCGCCATTTCGCGGATCAGTTCCTGGATTCTATGGGCGGACAAGAGAAGATTCTTGCCGGGGATGTCGTTGGGCCAGCTTTGAAAGATCTATCTATAACTGGGTGGCACGAATTGGAGACACCCGACGTCAACGCATACCTTCAGACGGCGTACACGCCAGTTTCGTCGGACTCCGAGTATCCACATCTATATCAAGGCAGTCATGGTCCTACCAGAGCTGCATTGAAATGCGGACCATCACCTATCGCTCTCTTTTTCCTCTTCATGCCTGTAGCATTATGGCAACATATTGCTGACAGCAGCAACCAGTACATGCACGAGCAGTTGGACCCTCGAGTCGATGCATATTTCGAGCGCAAGGAGAAGCGAGGTCGGAAAAGGAACAAGCAAGTTAGAGCGGAGCGGACCAAGACACGGCGTGATGTACTCCAGGAGTTTCAATCGGTGTCCCCGATAATGCCTCACGAGTTGTGCGTATACATCGGTTTGCTCATCGCGCGGACTGTCATACCAAATCGAGAGAAGCTGGCGAATCATTGGAAGCAGAATGATCAAGGCGCCATTTCGCGTGGTGTATACGGGAGGTATTTACGCCGCGACCGATTCATGGAGCTCACACGGAACCTCCATTTTACCAGCAACCACGACCTGCGCGCCAGGACGGACCGAGCCTTGAAAATTCGCTCAGTGGTGAACGTTTTGCAGCAGACATTTGTGAGCGCTTTCGTTCCTCCTGCTGAACTTTCATTTGATGAAGCAATGCATCGTCATACAACCGTACCAGAATGTATATGAAAGATAAGCCCCATAAGTGGGGCACAAAGCTGTCTATGCTTTGCTGTGCGCGATCCGCTTACTGCATTCGGTAAGAATGCGAGTTTTATTATGCTGTATTAGCTGTGTTTGCTTACGCTGTATTTTGTGCTGTGGTGCTGTGGGGTTAGTTTCGAGGTGTATTGCGGTAAAAAACAGCACATTGCCGAGTCTGGAGCTGTGTATATGAAGTCTGGACCTGCTGCTGTCGTGCGGAATCTGAAGGAAGTCTTCGGTGACAAACCATCAGGAATGTCGATGCGACTTGTTGTGGTAGATCGATTCTACACGTCTATTGTTTTGGCCGTTCAGCTCCTACTCATGGTTTTTTTCACTATTGATACCATCATGACGAACCGCCGCGGCTTCTGCAAGGCAGTGGTAAACAAGAAAAAGAAGCGTCCCAAGGATATTCCGCGGGGAACATTGACGTATGCACGTTCGAAGCTTGTGCGCGAAATGGCTGCTATATGCTGGTGGGATAGCAAGCCCGTTCACTTCCTGTCCGTCGGAGGCAATTTGACGCTGGATCGCGTGGCTCGGCGCGAGAAGACCGGCGAGCAGAACGAAGTCGCGTGCCCCAAAGTAATCAAGGACTATCATCGGTTCATGGGCGGAGTTGATGTGCACGATCATTTCCGCTTGCAGCGATATTCGGTGCAGCGCTCTATTACGTTTCGCAAGTATTATAAGTCGCTGTTCTTGGGACTCGTTGACCTCGCACTTACGAATGGATACATTGTGCACCGCGTCTACCGCAAGAAGAGGAACATGAAAGCGATGACTCACGTGCAGTACATGTGCAAGCTCCACATGCAGTTGATCGAGCTCAAGGCGGAAGACATATACGAGGGAAACACTTTCCAAGCGGGTAAGTATTTCTTCTGTATGTGAAGCGTTTGCTAAGCTGTATATACTGAGTTGATTTCCTGTATATCCAGGTGAGTGTATTTCGGGTGAAATCTACGAGACACCAGGGGCTGAGTGGCACGTCCCCAAGCAAGGTGACGCCTGGCGCGAGCATTCAGGACAACGCAAGCGAGTGCAGAAGAACTGCAAGGTCTGCACGATACTGAACGACGATGGCAAACGTGGGGCAACTACTACGTACTACTGTGATGGCTGCGACTTCCCGGGGCCGATATACTTGTGTATGAAGCCAAAATGGCCAGTGAAAAACGCTATCATGAGTTGTTGGGAGATCTGGCACTCGGAGTACAAGAACGGCAAAGAGATTCGAGCTAACAAGAAGGGTAGGATTCGTGTGCGCGCGACGAAAGCTGCTGCATCTCCAGGAAAGTCGCCTGCCAAGCGTCGCCGCAAGGACACCGAGTAACTAAGCTTGAGGTACATTGCACGTTGCTGCGTATGAAATATGCTTGAACAGATTGCGTTTCTTGTGGTTGCTTGTCTGTTCGGTCTATGAGGAGATATGGAGCAAGCAATGTTCACCTTCCTTTGATTGCGCCTGCAGAAGTTGGCCATGTATCCAATTCTTGGAGTCTAATAGGATTAGCGATATATCGTCATCACTTGATTACACAATTGGCACTCAGTAGTGACTTGGTTTTAGTATGATGGTATGACAGACCTGTCCGTAGCACATTATTTCGATTTTTAGACATATTTTCCCCTACGAGTCTGGGGTGGAGCGGACATAACCACTGCGAAGAGGATATCCGGCCGCACGCACGCGGTGTCGTAAGTTACAAAGACGCCGTTGTGCTGTATTTATACAGAATAGAGCACCCTAGCCAAAGCAGAATATACAGCGGAAGACACGACCGAATCTAGTCTTTGTCCTCCCCCCTTCCACACCCTTCCCACAGAGTATACAAAGTTTTATATGTTATTACGCTGTATATACAACTTAAGAGTGTCCAAAAATCCCCGGTTTGAAGGGGTTAAGATGCACTCCGGGTACACGGATATTCACACGCTCAGGCTTTAGGCAAGGCGGGACACCATATGTGATACGTTCACATAGGCATTTTCAACTCCATTGGGTTAACCTGCTTGAGGACGGGGTTGATTCAGACATAGATCCAATTTCCGGCTGTTTGGAGCCGAATCTGACCTTCCAAATCTGGGGGGCCCATCTTAAAGCCTGACCGCATCCGCTCCGCGGAACACAGCCGAATTCCACATTCAACATGCGCAAAGCACATAACCAGTACTCAATTTTTTTTATAGCCAATCAAATATCAGCATATATCCACGTCACTAGTCACCCATTGATTCCAATCGAGAAATTGCACTCCGTCTCGTGTCACACAACCACGCAAGAATGAGGGTACGTTAACATTCTGTGGGCGGAGTCGACAGGATTCCCCACACGAATGTTTTCGACATCAGCCAAAGTGTAATGGGTCTGCTTAGACCCACTACTTAAGCTTACACGTGTGCGCACGTGTAGGAGGAAGCGTAGGAGTAATTTACTTAAGTTCAGTATACTTGTATCCACAAGTATACTTAAACCTAGATAAACGAACCAAACGAGAGCTTTGGTGGTAAATGAGAACTGTATTGATTGTAAATGGGGTTTCCTCCTAAAACTGATATTTCTAATGAGAGGTTCTGCCATTGGATGGCTGGCAGAACCCCTATCTATTGAATGACTCTCATTGGTAGAAAGGTGTTACTTTCTACCAGTCATATGCCTTTTGCTATGAATGTGGACCACCCTGTGGTGGTCACCTGAATGTATGCCTTAGTGCATGTTGCACTAAGGTGGGAGGTGAACCGAATGTGTAGCCCCGCTACACAAAGTGCAAAACAATCCAAGTTTGGGATGAAAATACCACCCCACGGCCATAACCCACGTGCATCGGACTCTCGCGACTTCCAACTTGACCCCAGCTCTCCATTGGAAAAACGAATCTTTCGTCAGTTGGTAATAGTAAGTGTGTGCCGCACGATGGATGTCTCAATAGAAACCGATCCAATATTGCTCTTTGTTGTCTACGCGAGACTTTGCTTCAATGAACTCAGGAACATTGTGTCGCCTGCTTTACGACCACGGAGGACCGGGAGTAATTCAACACAATGTTCAAAAAAGAGAAGTCCAGCTTCGTAAGTGTGCTGGGAAGTTGTTCTCTACTTCGTCGTGGCAACGCGCTGGTCGTTATGGGAAGAAAAGAAAAGAAAAAGGAAGGGAAATGCAAAGGCCGCTAGAGCAGCCAAAAAACAAATGTATTGACAAATAAGTAATGCATGCATGTTGTGCTTTACTATAATCATAGCCTTCGAGACGAGCCCCAGACAAATGTGATGAGCCTCGAATCTACAAATTACACTCCAGTCGATGCTCTTTTTCTATCTTTATCCTCGCGTAAAAACGTGTTTGCGTTAGATCATCGACTAGCGGTATGCACTTGCATATAAATGTGTAAATAGACTGGGGAATCGTTCAACCGTAAGTCGGTGTCCTCTGTTTGTAGTGTTTTCCGTGCCTCGTACTCGCGAGTCGACTTGTCGGGTGTCCACACTGCGTCACCGCCTGGCCTGTCCCTAGTTAGAGAACGTTGTCCAGTGGCTATTATTATCGCCGCTATACAAACGCACCTAGTCTGCCTAAACACGTATGTCATATGATAGCTGAGTTTCTTGGATATTTGCAGCGCAAGGGATGCCAACACACTAGATCTATGCCAAGACGTTTAGTACGCGGTGCTGGGGCGAAACCACCGGGGGCTAGACTACCCTCTCTTTGCATGTTATACTGCTCTGCGGGATGATTACCGACAACTCTACGGGAATGCTGATACTCGTCTCTCTCTCGCTCAGGACCGTACATCACCTAATGAGTCGGCTACTTTCACGAGGTACTTCTCTCACCACTAACTGTAGCTGTATTGGAAATCAGATGCCAGTTTCTGCACGATATATTTAAAGCAACAGAAAAATAACACCTGTTGCTCTGCAGGATCCAACTGGTTTTAATAAACATATATGTAGGGCTACGAAATACATGGTGCGTGTTCTGGCTCAACAATACGTTAAAATTGAAAATGAGAACAATTGTTTAACTGAAATCTTTAGCTAAGATCTCACCTGCAAATTATGTACTAGCTTCTACAACGATAGTACAGGTCGGTCCCACATATGCAGTCCTTCCCGCAACACGTCGCTTTCTGTTAACAAGTACTCGCTTTGGCTCAGGTGCACAACGGACTAAAGGCCCTGCTTGGTATACTTATCTGGTCCAGAAAAGAATTAGCACATCACCAAACGAGTCGTAGCTCTAAAACTAATAAGGGGCAAATGAATTGCTTCATTCAGCCACACCAGAGGCGTGGCGGCTACCCCAGATGAAATGATTGCCGTCCGGCGCGCGCTTGGATCTTGACTCAGCCTGCTGCTCTTTAGCACATGCGTTGCGCTAGGCCTGCCGAACCTTGGGAAGTTAACACCGGGTATTCCTCGAATGCGTTCGATAGCCCATCAACTTGATAATAAGTCGACCCCTCCCAGAATAGTCGCTGGAGGCGTCACTGAGGATAGACTAGGCCCGTAGGTAGCATAACCGACCAGGCGTCGGCGCGTACACGCCAGCTACTCAGGTAGCAGGGGCGTCACATGCACGGAGACAGCACAGGTGTGAGCGTTATCGGCAGCCGCAACGCTCGGTTCGTCTGTAGGCTTGCTCACCGCAAGTATCCGAGTACACCATGCACTATATATCGTCAACGCGGGTCTTCACCGTGGCGAACACTTGGACCACGCGCTGACACACGGCCAGGAGGACGCTGTAGATCCCTTTGTCCCTGGTGGTCTCAAACCACCTCCCATGCCCTCCGTCTGCGTTTACCTTGCCTTCTATAGTCTGTATATCCAAAGCTGACCCTCAACTTGTCGTTTGTGTTTGCTGCGTAGTTACTTGACTTAAGCTCTTCCCGCTCAAATGGTAACTGAGAGGCGAGGTGAACGATCGCCCACCCAACAGTCTCCTAACTACCTTGCCCGTCGCCTAACTACCCTGCCTAAATCGTTCTCCACCGACCTTTCGCCGCACGCCAGCGACCTCTGCGCCCTGGATCTTTCCGCTAGCACGTCTTCTCCGACATTCATCCGCCTCACTCGCGTCGCCCCGCTCCGCTCTCTGCTTCCTGGACTGCTTTTGCTGACACGTCGTCCCACCTGGGTTCTCGCCATGAAACTCTTCGTCTGTAGCCTTCCGTCTGCCTGGCAGCACTGGCGTTCGTCCAGCAGCTGCCGTCCTGCACTTCAACGGCAGTCGCCGGTCACTACTTCGGGGCTGTGCTGCCTTCGCCGGCGTGACGCAGTCCACGCCTACTCCAGCATTAAGCAATGATGTGGCGACACCAATTCGCGCCGTGTGTGTGGAAAACCTAGTTGGGTCGAGGCCATCTCTTCCTACTGCGTTCAGGATGATCACTGCGACTTTGTACGATGTGATCCTGCCATTTTGCGTTGTCAACGCAGGTCCTTCTGGGGTTGTGCCGAGTGATTCAGACCCTAGATATATCCAGCGAGCAGCCCGGACTGGACACAACACTCTGTCCCCTGACTTGCGGTGGTATTGGGCCTCCTCACGTCAGTACTGATTGTTCTTCGCCCAATTTAGAGTAATCCCATCAATATTGCCCTTTTGGGAGTTGCCGGTTTGCCATCGTTGTCGAAGAACTTGATGGTCGACAACCTCATGAAGTAGTTTTGCACCTTATGGCCGATGAAAAGGTATTCTGACCGTCTGAGTAGGAAGAAATATCCAGCAGTTGGCCACCCCACAGGAGTTGATCGCGCGGTTGAGAAAGGTCCATTTCAGCAAAAATGACCCGGAGCAAGCGGGCGATCAGGGGCTGCTGCTTAATGACAGGGTTGGTGAAACAGCGAATACTACGCAGCAAAATTGCGTGACTGGCGTTGACCCCCAGGTCGTAGCCTGCTCTTTTCTTGTGAAACCAGCGGACTGCGCACAGTTTCCCGCAGATTGTTGCGTATGTATTCCCGATGTGCTGTCGATTCATCCCGTACTGCCAAAGGTAAGCCGCAATGCACTAAGCTGCTATGTGTTAGCGTCGGTTGTAGCTGCTTGAAGCCACGGTTGGAGCTGCATCATTCGGCACCAAGCCACCCACTGCTTCCATGAACGTGTGTACTGGGGCCGAGTCGTTTGGGCTAAAGCCCCCGCATCGCAGTATCGCTCCCAGAACCGCGAGAGATTTCTGTAGCCGTGCGGGATCTAAATCTGTTGCCACAACGATGAAAGACAAGAAAACGTCAGCGCCAATACCGGAGATTGCCACCCTCTGCTGCCTGCGTCGGCCATGACGTTGGCGGTACCAGCGATATGTGATGCCGTAGAATAGAATCCGTGTTTCACTTCACAAAGACTTGGTATTTGGAATAGCATCTGCGCGAATGCGTTCCGGCTGAATCGTTTGTTGCTCCATGCAACAGCAGACTGATTGTCAACCCAAAATTTTACATGTGTACCGGATCGCGATGTAGACGTATTCCATTGGGTTCCCCACACCAATGAAGCGTAGACGACGCTCATCAGCTCTCACACGTTGATACAAAATCGTTTTGGCTGGATTGGTTAAAGTCGTGGATCAGCTTTGACTCAACGGTGTCAAACTGAAGCTGCAGGTACTGCTTACGAGCTGGGAACAGCGCGGACAGACCTCGGTCGCTAGCATCCATATTGATATGAATATCTGGAATGTGGCGCTCAGTAAAATGCGTCATAGGAATCGAGTTGAGACGGTCCATGCGCCTGATCTTCTCAAACCACCACAAGTCGTCCAGTGTATCGGCCGATACAGAAATCAGACCAAAACGTGGTGCTGCACGTGCTTGGTCTGCCACGCGCTGGAAGAATGACGCTGCCGGACGAATACATGCCGTAGACTGCCCAGTAGTTTGTTCAACTTCGTGTGCGTTGTCGTACGGTGTTCGGCTACCTCGCAAACGCGATTCAGTGCTTTTGCCACCTTGGCAGTCGGTATCGAAACAGTCATTGCTTCAAGGTCTCAATTGAGACCCAGGTAGGTGTCAGTAATTTGGCGCCGCCTTCAGCTCATTTGAGCTTCCTGCATCCAGACTTCTCCCCTCCCGATCATCATGCCCAAGACCCCAACAAAGAAGGACACAAACGCGTTACAGTCGCTCTTTTCATGTCTAACCTCAGTGTAAACAGCCGCCTCCTGCGCGGCAGCACGAAACTAGCCGTGCTCACCTTCATCATGAGCCGCAGCTCCATCGACAACATCTGGAAACTCAGGGATTGCCCCAAGGCGCTGACAGCACCACGGCAGCCATACCCGAAACGTTCTCGCCGTTTCACCGTCGCTGAATTCGGTCAGATTGTCGCCGCAGTGCCCCTCTGCAAGCGGCAAATCATCCGAGCGTTGGCTGAAGCTACAAACATATCGCGCTCGACGCTACACGACTAACGCAAGGTCGAGTCTTCCCGGCGGGTCATCTCACGTGTGAAATCCACGCTGACAAGCGATCACAAAAACCAGAGGTTGTCGTTCGCTCGTAGCCACGTGCGTCGACCCGTCGGTACGTATTTCTCTATGAATATAAGCTGTACTGTCTTTTCATTTAAGCTTTTTTATTAACTTGTATTTGTATATGCTTCTTGTTGTAGGAGCACGTTCGTACCGGTTGGACTCTATGTATGACGTTGTCCACATTGATGAAAAAGGATTCAACATGTACAAGGCGTTAAACCGCTACTACCTTACGTCTAATAAGAATCTTCCGCATCGCTCGTGCCCAAGTAAGCGGTGTATCGGTAAAGTAATGGTTTTGGCTGCAGTTGCTCGCTCATGCTACGATATCGGTTGAAATCGTTATTTTGACGGCAAAATTGGCATGTGGCCACTTGTAGAGCACACAGTGCCATTCCGAAGCTCCGTCAACAGACCTGCTGTGTAATGGGTCTGCTTAGACCCACTACTTAAGCTTACACGTGTGCGCACGTGTAGGAGGAAGCGTAGGAGTAATTTACTTAAGTTCAGTATACTTGTATCCACAAGTATACTTAAACCTAGATAAACGAACCAAACGAGAGCTTTGGTGGTAAATGAGAACTGTATTGATTGTAAATGGGGTTTCCTCCTAAAACTGATATTTCTAATGAGAGGTTCTGCCATTGGATGGCTGGCAGAACCCCTATCTATTGAATGACTCTCATTGGTAGAAAGGTGTTACTTTCTACCAGTCATATGCCTTTTGCTATGAATGTGGACCACCCTGTGGTAGTCACCTGAATGTATGCCTTAGTGCATGTTGCACTAAGGTAGGAGGTGAACCGACTGTGTAGCCCCGCTACACCATCCCCCCGTTAGGATTTGACGTGCCGGTCTCGACACGTCAATCCGTATTTTCTTCGGGAGAACACGTGCTCATTCCCAATGAGCACGCCATCGACGTCTTCGTCCAAGACGCCGGCCGCTTCGGCAACAGCAAGTGCTGTCGTCGCCTCCAAGGCGACGACGGCCGCTGCCTCAGCCACGACCGCTACTGACATCGCCTCGACGGCGATGCCGACAAGCGCGGCAACAGAGAGTCGCCTCTCTGTTGCTGGATACCACTCAAGATGGCATGAGAAACATGCCATCCGAAACAAGACAGGCAAGATCATTGCTGTCGAAACCGGAGTGGGTATCTACTCTCCGGGTGGAGAGGGAGTTCCCCTCGACTACGGAAGCGAAGTCGAGGAGGGGGAACTCGAAGGAGACAAGGACACCTTGTCTCCGGGCCACACTGACCCCAATGTGGGTCTGCGTCGTCCACGCGAGGACGACCCGAACGCTTCGAGCTCGAAGCGTTCGCGCAGCGGCAGTGGAACACCGCTCGCTGCCGCTGGAGCCTTAACGACTCCGCGGGATGGAGATGACTCTGCTCCATCCGCTGTTGTTGCGGCCTCGCACACTGAGCCAGTGCGCGAGCCGTGGATGCCGTCTCAGTCTGAGATCGGCAGCCGATTCGGTGCGACCGCGCCACCGAATCTGTACGCGCTGTATTCGTGCAACGCCATCGTTGACGATGACGTCGCGAAGCGAGTACACTTTGATCCGTTAACGAATCAAAGGCGCGACTACTACATCGGGCTCTTCCATGAGCTCCGATGGTTTGCGAGTAAGAAGACTTCTCGCAGAAGCAAAGTGCCCGAGTGGCAGGCACTTTGTCAAAGTTGGAGTGCCTTTGTTGAAAACTTCAACAAGAACCCCGCTGGCTATCGCGACCGGATTAGCCAGGCGCGGGAGCGCTACGAGAAGTTCTCGAAGCGTGGTAAACTTGAACGACTGCACCATGGTGCAGTCGGTATCGGACTTCCTTGCGCAGTGCCTTACGACACTGCTTGTGAGTACTGCTACCCCGGAGCAGTACGCATCACTGAGCGGGACGTCAACGGGTACACGTCCATGTGTGTACCTGACGACCTCAAGACCCTGCGCGCCAGTTTTCAGGCGCAGGCGTCTTCTAGTGCTGCGGATAATCGCAGCACTTATCCGAGTGCTGTAGGCGACTACAGCGCTCGCCCAAGTTTTACGCCCTTCGGCGGAGGTGGCGGTGGCGGCCTTCGTACGCCGTCACCATTTCCGGAATGTCCTCCATCAGGACATTCCGTGATTCCCACGTATCGTGTTGGGGAGGAAATCCTCTCCAACGAATACGAAAATGAACCGGACCTCGGGTCTGGTTCCGATGACCAACAATTCGCTGGACGATCCAGCGAGTTGCCCCGCGTGCGTCTCGCAACGGGGGTGGGGGGGGCGGGAAGACGCCCCGGGTTTGGTCAACCAAACTTTGAGTCTCGCTTGGAGGCTGTTGAGCGTCTCCAAGCGTCGCAGTTCGCTGCTCTGCGTCAGGAGCTGAGCTTGTTAAAGGCTCAGCTCGCGGAGGTTGCGCAGACGACCTCGAACGTAAAGGTCGAGGTCGGGACGAGACTCTCTGGCGTCTCGAAGCGCGTCGCCGCGCTCGAGAGCGCTTTGGCGAGTCACCAGACGTAGGTGACTCGTGCTGCACGTACGGCTTCAGTCGCCCAACGTAAAACGTTGGGTGTAAGCGCATGCTGGACGGTATGTCCAGTGTGTACGCGTTGCCATGCTTCGCCAACACGGTGAATGGCCCAATGAAGCGCGGAGCAAGCTTGCTTGCTCCGAAATCGGAAAGTGCATGTTTAGCTAGGTTCTGAGTAGCTAACAGAACTAATGAACCAACTTTGAATTCATTTGTGTTTCCCCTGCCGGTGTTATCGGCATTCAGCTTCTGTCGATCGACAGAAGCTGCTATTGCATCTTGGACAAACCGAATTACGGCTTGTCGGCGCTGGACAAAGTCCATTGCATCCGAGCTGAACCCCTGGTTCAGTTCGTGCTCCTTGTTCGCAGCAGGCCCGGCCTGCGCGTGATGTCCGTTGTGGTTTAAAGTGTCTACGCCCGTCGTAGACACTGCGTTGTCGACGCCATGACTGCGCGCAGTACGTGCGCGAGTCGTCACAGCTGATACATTGCTTGTATCAGCGTGCTTATCCGGTTGTTTTGAATTAACCGGATATCCTCCCCCACTTAAGGAAGGAGCTACCGCACCGAGTACGCTCGGTACGCGTGGGTGCCTCATGGCATTCACGTAGAACGGTGTGTGTCCTGTCGAGACATGCACCGAGTTGTTGATGGCGAACTCCGCCATCGGCAAGCAGTCGCTCCATTGATGGAACGAGTGCGCGTAGCTCTTCATGGTGTCAACCAGCACGCGGTTGACACGCTCTGTTTGTCCGTCGGTCTGCGGGTGATCCGCAGTCGACATGGACAACTGCGTCCCAAGAAGTGTAAACACTTCTTGCCAGAATCGCGCTGTAAAGCGCGGATCCCGATCCGACACGATGTCGAGTGGCATACCATGGTGTCTAAACACCATGTCGACAAACAGACATGCCGTCTGTTTGGCTGTCACCTCGGCTGGTACTGCAGCAAGATGCACCATCTTGCTGAAGCGGTCAACAAAGACCACAATACCAGTCCTCCGCTTGTTGTCTTGCGGAAGACCAAAAACAAAGTCCATTGAAATGGACTGCCAGCACTCCGACGGGGTCGGTAGTGATTGAAGCGGAGCCTGCGAGTTGGGCGCAGGCTTCACGCGCTGGCATACCTCGCAAGCACGAACGTACTTGCGTACCCACTTGTACTGGTGACTCCAATAGAAGTCACGCGTGAGAAGCAAATATGTCTTCTCACGGCCAGGATGTCCCGATGTCGGGGCATCGTGGTACTCGTACGTGATCTTGAGCTTCAGCTCATGATCATCCGGCACGACAATGCGATCTGCGTTGTCGTCGACTGCGCTGTAAAGCAGCAGACCATTGTGTACACGATAACGGTGTACACGGGCACGAAGGTGTTTGGCCAGCTTCTGACGAGACTTGTCAGAAGGTGTGGAGAAGTACTCCACCAATTGCTTCGCATCCGCATCATGTGCGTATGCGGCCTTCACTTCGTCCAGCAAGGACGACGAGGGTGTAGTCGTCCTGACGACGCCAACTGCGTTGGCGTCGGCCTCTTGCACCGCATAATCTGGTCGACGCGAAAGCGCGTCGGCCACGACATTCAACCTTCCAGGTTTGTACTCAACCTGGAAGTTGTATTCAGCAAAGAATGACAGCCACCGTGCCATTCTTTGTGATATGTGCGGCGACTTGATCGCCGTACGCAACGATGCGTGGTCGGTGTAGACCACGAATGGTCTACTCCCAAGTAGATACACTCGAAACTTTGCGAGTGCATACTTCATGGCAAGGAGTTCCTTGTCATGTACCGGGTAATTGCGCTCAGCTGGCTTCAGCTGACGCGATTGGTAGTAAACCACACGATCACGACCTTCGTGATCGAGTTGCATCAGTGCGCATCCGATCGCGAAATCGGATGCATCGCACACCACGTGGAATGGGCGATCTTGGTCGGCCACCGCCAAGATCGGCGCCTCAGTCAAGCCCTGCTTGACTGCTTCGAAGGCCTGCTGACAATCAGCAGTCCATTCCCATGCAGCCTCTTTCTTTAAGAGCTGCGACAGCGGGCGAATCTTGCCCGCGTAGTTGCTCACGTACTTGCACAAGTACGTGGCGAGTCCAAGGAACTGCCGCAGTTCCTTCACGTTTGAAGGCGTAGGCCATTCATTGATCACTCTGACCTTTCCTGGGTCAGGGCGTACGCCGTTCTTCCCCACGAGACACCCAAGTACGGGTATCTCGGTCGCCCCGAAGATACACTTCTTCAGGTTCGCGTAGAGCTTGTGCTTTCGCATGAGCTCAAGCAACTTGCGGAGATGCTCTGTATGCATCTCCACATCCGATTTCCCATTCACAGCCCGGCTGTGAATGAACACGTCGTCGAAATAGCTCGGTGCGAAGTCGCGCACCGAGCGCAACAAGTGCGTGACGCACCTGTTGAACGTCGCTGGGGCGTTCTTCAGCCCCTGCGGCATCACGAGCCACTCCCAGAGCATGCCGCTCGGAGTGCTTACCGCCGTGAGAGGGATATCACTCTCACGCATGAGGATCTGATAGAACCCGTCTCTCAGATCCAGAGTACTGAAGATAGTACTCGAGGTCATCGAATCGATGATCACATCTTTTCGAGGTATCGGCGTCTGCGCCGGTACCGTCGCATCGTTCAGCTTGTTGTACGCATGAACGATGCGCCACCCGCCCTGTGGTTTCTTCACACAGAACGTAGGCGCGCTGTGCGGGGACTTCGATTCCCGCACTTGTCCTGCATTGCGACGACTTTCAAAGAAGTCGTCGATTGCCTTGACTTGCTCACGCGGCAGTGGCCACTGTCGCGTGACGCAGTACTTCGTTCCCGGCACGAGATCAATCTCGTGCTGAACACCCTTATCCTGCGGTAACTCCGCAGGAATGTCGTCCGGGAGTACATCCTTGTACTCACGCAAGACCTTGTAAAAGGGGCTCGCCTTGAGCGAGTCCCAGCCTTGCTCGTCGAAGCGTTCCTTCTTCGACTTCGCGCTGAGGGCGTCCGCGCCCTCAGAGATGAGCTGATTCAGCTCTTCTGCTTCACACGTCATCCTCTCGACGTCCGAGAGGATGCAGATCTGCTCGATGCGTCCATCGTGCAGTTCGCGAGCGAAACGCTTCCAGCTTGTGACTGGGAGCGACATCAACTCCGACGCTAACGTCGGAGGATTATTCAGCCTCATCTTCTTGTATTGGAGACCAATACTCGTACGCGTCAAGACATTCAATGTCTCGGCGGTCGTCTCCAACTCCTGTGTCTGCCCGGCAGACACTGCTTGTAGCGTCTCGGTCCCTGACCGAGACTTGCGCAGCTTTTCTCGCTTGCGCCGTTCACTTCTCGTGCGGAGCCCGGCTCCGCGAGTTTCTTCTTGTCCAGGCCCGGCCGTGGACAGTTGTTTCTTGTATTCGCCGGCGGGTTCTACCCGCGGGCGCACGCGTTCAAGCCCGGCTTGATCGCGCACCGCTTCGTCGTGCAGCCCGGCTGCACGCGAGCTCGCAAGCATTTCCGGTGCGGGACGTTTGCAACCGTCCGCACTGCTTGCAGCGTCGGCTCCCAGAGCCGACGCGTCTTCTTTACCTCTACGCCTAACGGCGGAGTGTCTTTCGACCAATTGTGTGTCGACATTACCTGTCGACACTACCGCGTCGCCCCGGACGCTTCGAGACCCTCTCGAATCGGATTGAACCAGGCCCTGCTGATTCGGTCCACATCTTCTCCCAACGACTCTCGCAGTCGTTGGCGTTCGCTTGGGCTGACCGGAGACAGCCGCATTCCGCGCTGTCTCTAGTGGAGGGCCGCATGCACCACGTGGTGCATGTGCTGCGCCGACAGGGCCATCGCTCTCTGTCGCGCTGCTGCTGCTCCCGAAGCGCACGATCGTGCGCTTCGTCCAGTCGATCACCGGATCATGCCGTGCAAGCCACGGCATGCCCAACACCATATCGAACTTATCGTCCAGTTCGAGGACGATAAGCTCGTCGACGAACTCCTTCTCTTGGTAAGAGAAGCGTACGCGTACGATACGCTTCTCGGTTCTAACAACGACACCCGTTGCTAGCCTCACTTCCAATAGACTTCGAGGTGTTTCCACCTCCTCGAAGTCAAGCCTTGGAAGGCTCTGCAGTCGAACAAAGTTGTTCGACGCACCACAGTCCACTAGAGCACGAAGAGACTTCTCTCTCTTCGAGCTTACCTTCAGGATGACAAGGTTCGGCTTGTCATCTTGCTTCTTGCAGTGAGATTTACTCTCACTGGGGGCAGCGATCTTCATTACAGCGTGTCCGATGTCGACACGCTCGATCGCATCACCAGCAGGGCGCCCCGCGCCTGCTGGTCCCTTTAGTTTTTTGATTGCCCGTGACGATACCCAGTATCGCCACGACGGCTCCTCGCCGCGTGCACAGGTGCTGTGCACTCGCGGGCATAGTGACCGATGTTTCCGCAGCGGAAACAACGCACATTCGTTGATACACGACGCTGCTGGGAACTAGCAGCGGTCGCACTCGAGAGGTCCATTGGTTCGGGACCTCCCGACGGCCTTGCCACCGGTCGTGGCATCAGCCGTGGGGCGTTCACATGCAGTTTAGCCTGCCGCAGGCTAAACTCTTCTTGCATTGCAAGCGCAATTGCAGCCTCGAGAGTATTTGGATACTCTCGGAAGAGATAGGTCTTCACAGGCCCATCTCTAAGGCCCTTCATGAACGTGACGACCTTTGTCGCCTCGTCAATCGGGTTGGTCACGATGTTCGAGACCAAGTACCGTGCCCTTTGGGCGTAAGCATGCACGTCATGCTTGCCCTGTTGCAGATCGAGGAACTCCGCCCTCGATCGGAACTCGTTTTGCGGGGGCTCAAACGCTAGTTTGAGCTCCTCCTTGAACTCTTCGTACGTGCTAAAGCACGTAGGATCTGTGAGTCGGCGTCCGTACGCCCAACTCCTCGCTCGTCCGCCAAGACATGACATGGCGAACGCAACCTTCGACAACGGGTCGACGATACGTCGAGCCGTAATGGCAGTGTCGACCTTGACAAGCCAACGGAGGAGAGGCTCGCCCTCTCTTCCAACGTAGCTGCTTACGTGGAGTTTCAATGACTCCACGCGCGGTGTGGCCGATGGCGACACCGAAGTTCGAGCAGCGGTTTCACGCTGTTCCTTCACGATGAAACCCAGAGCAACACCGTGTTGCTCCGTCGGTGATAGCGTTCGCAACATCGTTGCTACCGCCGCTTCCCCAATTACTGTTGACAGTCGTTGGAGGGCCTCCCACTCTGGTTCCGACAGGTGGGGGCAGTCTGCACGCGCAACATGCGTTGCAGACGTGTTTGGGCTACCCACGGACATGTTACTGTCCGAGGGCAGGTTCTCAGCCCCGCGTTCGTATTCCATACGAACGTGTTAGTCGGTCGTTGGACGGACTACAAAGTGCTACCAGGTGTAATGGGTCTGCTTAGACCCACTACTTAAGCTTACACGTGTGCGCACGTGTAGGAGGAAGCGTAGGAGTAATTTACTTAAGTTCAGTATACTTGTATCCACAAGTATACTTAAACCTAGATAAACGAACCAAACGAGAGCTTTGGTGGTAAATGAGAACTGTATTGATTGTAAATGGGGTTTCCTCCTAAAACTGATATTTCTAATGAGAGGTTCTGCCATTGGATGGCTGGCAGAACCCCTATCTATTGAATGACTCTCATTGGTAGAAAGGTGTTACTTTCTACCAGTCATATGCCTTTTGCTATGAATGTGGACCACCCTGTGGTGGTCACCTGAATGTATGCCTTAGTGCATGTTGCACTAAGGTAGGAGGTGAACCGACTGTGTAGCCCCGCTACATGCTGGCACACCGATCACGAAGAGTATTTCAATGACGCGGTACGTATATGTAGACTTGCTGAAGAACACAGTGTTTCCTGCTATTCGCAGTCAATGGCCTGGTAAGATGAAACTGAAGTTTATTTATTTATTTTTAATCACATACTTTGTCAATTGTATACAGGGAAGAAGACAAATGTCATTCGTGTTCAGCAAAACAAGGCCGGACCGCACGTGAACGAAGACCATGTAGAGGTTGTGTCGGCGGAAAGGGAACGGGGTTGGAACATTCCGATGAAGTGCAAGACACCACGCTCTCCTGACTGTAATATCCTGGATTTAGGGTTCTTTAACGCTATACAGTCGCTATAGTACAAGAACCCAACCAACGACGTACATAAGCTGATAGAAGCTGTAGAAACAGTTTTTTGCGAGATAAAACATATTACGTTAGATAAGTGATTCCTGACACTACAAAATGTCGTGGAGTGCATTATCACCCACGAGGGAGGGAATGACTTCAAGCTTGTGCGTGTGGGTAAAAGTGCATACTGCAATCGTGCGTCGGTAACTTCACTTCCACTTGCAGTGGAGGCATACCATGGTGGAATTATCGCGTTGGCACAGCAAATTCTCAATCAATAATAAAATGCTTCATAAAACCCAGGATAACATGTACCTGATTATGATTGGATGAAAAAGCGCTTAGGTTAGGGCAGAATAGCTATCATGATCATAACATCGAATAAAACCTCGTTTGTACCGTAAAAATCGGATTCAGTAAGGCAAACGGATTGAATGCGACAGTCGTAAAAACACCACGGTGAATGAAAAAAAAAGAGGCAACTTGCAGTAGCCATGAGGGTGTCACCCCGTCCGGCCAAATGACTACACGCGCAATAATAAGCAAATTTAGTAGAAAATGAACATGTAGTGCCAGAATTTTAAAGGTCTATCTGTCTTGCACTAGCAGTGCATCGGCGACAATTACAGCCACTCGGCGGCCATCGCGGTCACGAGGTCCTGTTGGGACCACGCCTGCTCGGGCGAAGCCCCTCAGGATCGTGTCAGGCTTGACAGCTTCCCACGCCTTAATAGCGAAGCGCGAGATGAGCACCCGCTTCTCCGATGTCGAAGTTGGGAACGGGTTGTCAAGGTGATGCTCCAGATAAAGCTTCCTACAGAATAAAATGATACGAAAAGGTTACGAACATAAATTACATCGTAAAAATATATAAAGTACCGAAATGCGTCCTTGAATGGCTTCATCACTGCCACGTCCATCGGCTGGCACAGGCCTGTGATACCTGGCGGCACGAACTGCATTTGCGTGCAGCCCTGCTCCAGTGATTCCCTCACCGTTGCCATTTTGTGAACCTTGAGGCTGTCTAACAATAGTAATCTGCATCCTTTAACGCTAGGTTTCCAAACCTTTTCCATAAACACAAATTTAGATTGTAGAAACAAAATTCTAAATAAAAGTGCGAGAATTTACTCGTTCTATCCACTGTCTCGTTGCAAAATGCCTTCTTCTGAACGGTATGTTCAGCTTCTGGAGACCCAAATGCAGGGTTCCAAACCTCCTGGGATACGGGTCCCCCTGGAACACCCGCAAAAACGATCAGCGGGGGCAATTTAATGCCTGTAGCTGATGCTGTGAGAAACATTGAAGCTCTAAAGCCAGTTACTTCACTCAAACGTACGTAAAATTAGCCAAATTCCGCTTAAACCGTACAAAAATAATAAAATGTACCTCACATCACGTCCACAGTTGGGTTTCCCGTGAAATCAACGGTTGTCTTGCCGGCCATGTCGATGTAGGTGGCCGGTGGATCCATGTTAAACACGGCAGCAAGATTGGCATCGCCGCGCTCCGCCGATAGGATGCCATCTTCCTCGATATCATGCTGAATTCACTGCGAAAATACGTTTGCAACAAGCTATTTACCACAAAAAACGAAAACAGTTAAATAAAATAAAGACAAAGCAGCAATTTAGCCAACTACCTCCATGTCCGGACGCTTCTTTCTGCCTTTGTGTGAGATCCGGCGAATTGACAGGCGATTACGCTTCAGAAAGCGCCGTAGAAACGAGATGTTTCCACCACGGACGGGTTTTAACGTGATCCGGGTCGCAAAACGTTGACGATGCTGTAGCATTTTCTTGGGCTAATATCATTACTTTACAGCCGGATTACGAAAAAAAGATTATTATGTCTTCAAACCCAGCTCACGATTCCAAAGTTATTTAGCAAATCGATTGCGTTAACTTACAAACACAAATATCAAAATAAAACTCGTGAACAGCTTAAGAATAAGCTGTACATTACGAAAGTGATGATGCTAGCGGGCGTGGCCTGCCCACGGTACAATGCGGCCGGTGAGTGTATTTTCGGCGGGGAGTTTGGGACACGGGCGTCTGTAGAGCACACGCTAGCGCAGATGACCAACCGCAACCAAGTTGCAGGGGCGCCATTAGTTAAGGCCAATACAACTTCAAAGGAAAACTACAGTAAAATGCTCATCGGCAAGCTGCTGCCTGCGATCAAGTCAAAATGGCCGGGGGAAGGAAGAGGTGTGCGCATTACGGTTCTGCAAGATAATGCCTCCCCCCAATGACCCAGAGTTTTGCGCCGTTGTCAATGTACTAAAGTTTCAACCGCCGAATAGCCCTGACATGAACTGATTAGACCTCGGTGCGTTTACCGCTATCAAACCCCGGTAACAACTACGCTCAGCGCGCACCGTAGAAGAGCTGGTGAACGTCACGGCCGAGGCGTACTGGGAATTGCTGGAGGAGATTCTGAACACCATCTACCTCTCGCTGCAGTGTGCAACGGAGTAGAACAAGGGGAGAACACCGACGAGCTGGCGCACATGGGAAAAGCCAAGTTTGGCCGGGAGAGAAAACTTCCCCTGCTCTGACTACACTGTCTCGGTTATACGTGCATTTTGTAGCGTCACATCATCATCCTATCGTTAATCTTAGTATAAAAAGAGGACAAGTAATCTGAAACAAACCAATTGTTGAACTGGAGAAGAGTTCTGGAACGGAGTCGTAGTTTACAAATGTAAGCCGTCTGATTGTTAAAGGGCGCGAAAATCGCCCTTTAACAAATTCACTGTACCGGTATTTACTTTGCCAATCTCTTGTAACAAATCAGCTTTAATTGTTTGCGTGAAAGCGCCTGATACCTGAATCTTACTAGGTTTCAGTGTGTCGAGATGATTACTGATCGTATCTTTTATTATATATTATAAAGACGGGAAATACACTGATGAACCTACCCTGATTTGGAAAAAAAATCTTAACCTCTTACTTCCCATATGTTGTACCGTAGGATATAAGAGGTGTATGGCTTGCTTCACTTTTTTCGCAGCTTCTATGTTATGTTGGAGGTAGAACATAAGGAACTTTTATACTTGGGATTTGTATGTGAGTACTGTCACTTTCACTCCATAGTGAAATCAAGAGAACGGTTTGGGTGGAAAATAGTCAAATGCACAGGCTTAGGTTTCGGCAAAGATGCAGTTGCGGGAGCGTGATAAAAAATAAAGACTGTACTCGTCACCCACCACGGACGAGTGGCTCCAAGCAAAGTCCTCATTCTTCAAAACGGCGAGAAGAGAGCAAGATGGTCGGCGGCACCGGAAAGCAACCACAGCGCAAGCTGACGGAGCAGGGGCACCGTCTGTGCAGGGAGGCGTTTCTGAGCGACAGGCATGCGCGTCGCATTCGACGGGCTGCGAGCAAGCCTAAGAACGGGGGGGGGGGGGCAGAAGAAAAACGGAGAAGAAAAGAACGAGGAAGGAGGGCGCTAAACGTACCACTGCGACCATGGCGATCTGGAGGCCGATGGAGTCAGCGGCAGGCAGCGAGAGGGGTGCTGAGGCGGAGGCAAAAGAGAGGGGGGGCGCCTGCGTCCGAGGCGAAAGAGGCAGAGATGACGGAGGAGGGCAGCGTGCACGTTGAGCAGGAGGCGAAGGAGAAGGGCGTGGAGGTAGTGGTGGACAGCCCGCCTGTGGCAGACTTGGCGGAGGAGAAGGAGGCGGAGACGGTGGTGGACAGACCACCTGTGACAGACGCGACGGAGACGGCTAGTTCCATTGGGAATCAACGCAAAAGACGGCGGGCAATCTTTGAGGATGTGAGTGCAAGTGGTGAAAGTAGTTCGGACGAAGATGTGGCAGCTTCGGAGTTGTTGCCAATGCAGCCGCAGTGTGTCGTCGATGGTGATACCAACCTGATGGATGCTGCGGCCTACGCGTACATCTATCTGGATTCTGATGAAGATATCTCGGTGGAAGAGGACCAAGAAAGCTGTGATGACGATGGTGGGAGTGACTGGGACATTGGAGAGCTGACAAACGATGATTTAGAAGACGACGGAGGAGAGGACTTGCCCGAGTCGGCTTGCAGCTCGATCGCACACAACAAGACGGCCATATCAATGATGCGGACGCACGGCTGGGAATACGGTACGTTATGTTGTTCATGTACAACACAAGTGAAAATTTGCGTTGGTCTCCTCCAACATTAGTGTCATCATAAGCTAACTGTTGTGGGTTGTTGCTACAGAAAAGTTTGGTCCGGACCCAACTTATGAAGACTTGTACGAAGGGCCTTACGGACCGAGCAACAGTGTCATGGCAGTGGGTGACGATCCGCTAGCATTGCTCTTCTACTTCATGCCCCCAAAGCTCTTGCCTCCGAAAGTAATCGGTATCACACACAGTCGATTGCGCAGAGAGCGAGAGCTATCCGCTCGCAGCAGCGTCGGGCTGGCCAGGAGTTAGAAGAGTTGGGCGATATCCGGAGTCGACTTGCGCGTGTGCCAGATATCGAGCCGTGGGAGGTGCTGCGCGTCATGAGTCTGCTAATTGTGCGCATGCTCATACCTATGCGCAAAGGCATTGCTGCGCATTGGTGCGCATTGGTCTACGAAGCAAGTGGGCGCGCTACCTACGAACCGATTCAACCTCTTCATGACCAAGCACCGGTTCTTCCATATAATGGGCTATCTTCACTTTTCGAACAACAAGTTTCCAAGCGCAAGCGTCGATCGCGCGTGGAAGATTCGGCCGGTAGTGGATGTATTGCAGAGGACTTTTGCTCGTGGATATCGTGCGCCGCCTGTGATTAGCTTCGACGAAGCGACGTTGCCATCCCGTTCTCACTACAACCCGACTCGCCAATTCAACAAGGACAAACCCCACAAGTGGGGGACGAAGGTGTTCGTGGCGACATGCGCTGAGACGGCGTATTGCTTGAGGTACGAAACTCTGGCTGTGGTAGGCTTCGGCCTTGCCACAGTCTCTTTTGTTTTTGCTCAAGTGCTTATGTTGTATTCGGTACAACATAAACCACGTGTCATGAGCTCTTTATTGCAACATAAGCTAGCATAATGATGGTGTTGCAATTGCAGGATTGAAATCTACTGTAGAGCCAAGACCCGAGTTGGTCCGGGACTACCACCGCTGGATGGGAGGTGTCGACGTCCATGACCAACTCCGGATGCAGCGGTATAGCGTCCAGCTCAGCTACAAGACGAGGAAGTATTACAAGACTCTCTTCCTCGGCTTGTTCGACATGGCCCTGGTGAACGCGTGTATCGTGTTCCGCCACCACAAGAAGCTGAACGACAACCGACCGCAGGGAAAGAAGCGTTCTCCGAAGCGTTACGCATTCTTCGAAGTGCTATTGGAACAGCTACTAGAGGTTGACAGTGCCGAGCCCTACAAAACGATCGAGGTGCGCTATGTTGACTAAACCAACATAATTGTTCCAGTGGCTAACTATATGTGTGTTATGTTTGCTTGTGTTTTCAAACAGAGGGCAACAACAGCTCGCGAAAGGACAGCAGCTTCTCCTGCACGTGCAGCTGCTCCACCAGATCCAGCACCCGAGCGTACGACTGAGATGGGTGGGCATCGCCTTGATGAAAACCCAGACACGGTGGACAACGAGCAAGGACTCCAGAAGCGTCAGCGCTCCTGCAAAGTGTGCGCGCTGTTCAAGACCAAGCCGAGAAAGTACACGAAGTACTTCTGTCCTGAGTGCTCGACAGAGAATCGCCGGTACGTCTCCGTTGGCGGTTGACTCTGTGCCGTCCATGCTAACGCTTCTTTCGCTCTGCAGGAAATACTTCTGC
Organism: Phytophthora ramorum; assembly: GCF_020800215.1. Classification (NCBI taxonomy): domain Eukaryota; phylum Oomycota; class Peronosporomycetes; order Peronosporales; family Peronosporaceae; genus Phytophthora; species Phytophthora ramorum. Next base: position 246,399 of record NW_027150667.1, on the reverse strand, counting down.
AACGCAGCGCGAGGCCGGGACAAAACATGCTTTGCTATCTAGCATAGTGACTGGAACAATGGAAACGATATCCCGCGCAGCCTGCTGCAAAAGCACAAGCTGCGTGACCGGCCTCCTGCAGTGCACCCGGGCAAGAAGCGTCGCCAGCGTTCAGCTTCTGAGAGAGATGAGAAGAATGGTGATGAAGACTCCGACAGAGCTGTGGCGGGGGATGAAGCGTAGACTTGTGATGCGTGTTCTGGATTCTCATTTTTTGTGCTGCAATCAATTGAAACTTTACTGCTTTCGTACTTTTTCCTAGCTATCGACCTCTGATGTACGTGTGCAATGCTCAGAAAAGAAGCTGCCCAGATAAACGGTACAGTGTGTATGTTGTCTTAGACATCATATCCCCACTGACGGTCAAGGTTTCCGCCAACTGTTGCGGGAATGGATGAAAGCAGAGGGCTCCCTCGCGTGTACCACACTAATCCTACTATCAAGCATGTTCATTCATTATGATAAGCTATGGTAACTACACAATAGGATGTACACTACACAATGTAGCCACACACACCTGAATGGCCATGAGAGACGTCAGCTCTACTGGCAAGCTCCGCCAACTTAATCTCTCAATCACAACTCAATTCCTCCTCTTCCTCGCAAGTCTTCTTTCCAGCAGGTCAACTCCTTGACACCAACATTAGGGTCGTTCTTAGCCGATTTTGTGCAAGTGGACGAGCGTGCTGGTGGATCGCACTTTTTGTGTTCGACTTCGCTAAAAACAACAATAAACTTAGTGGCCCGAGTAAGTGGACCGGGATGGTTAACATTTATTCTTAACCCGTGTGTATGGTGGTGATGGCGAAGCGATGACTCCAGATTTAGCGTAAAACCTCTTTCTTCGTCGGGCTATCAGCGCCAACGCATGGACAGCGTTCTTGAAGTCGTTGCAAGTTCTCGTCGCCTCAGGAATCAGCGAAATGCTCGCCTAGCGCTTCTGCTGTTTGTGATTCTTCGACGTACGCGGAGAGCGCGGTAATCACGCCGGCGTGTTGATGTCGATCTTGAAATCGAGATGTTGCTGAATGAAAACATGTTTGAGCGCACCTTTCAACTGTCTGCAGAGAGCTTTTCGCACCTATTGGGGCTCTTGACTCCTCGGCTTGAACTAGACGTCCAACAATCTGTCAACTCAAGCGGCGTGGCCCCGATATCGCCGGCAATGATGCTCATGAGTACGCTACGCTACTTGGCAGGAGGATCATATCTTGATGTCCGCCGTACTGTTGGAATTAGTAGTCCTTCCTACTACCGTGTGATAGATTCTACTATGGTAGCAATTCTTGCACTCCAGGAACTACGCATTGTGTTTCCAGAATCGGACTCGGAGAAGGAGGTCGTACTGGAAGACTTCAAGGCGATCACTGCGGGGGGCGTGATGAATGGTTGCATCGGTTGTGTAGATGGGTAGCTCTGTGTAATTAAGTCGCCTACCGCTGCGGATGCTGGTGCTGTTGGCACGGGACGGTATTTCAGCGGTCACTACTCGTGTTCTGGTATAAACGTGCAAGCGGTTTGTGACGCACACTGTCGCTTTACTGCTATCGACGCCAGTTTCCCAGGAAGCACAAACGATGCACGTGCATTTAGAGATACCAGTGTGGCCAGGATGCTCGGTTCGCTGCCTGCTGGAATGTACATCATAGGCGACAATGCTTATCCGGTGGGCGAGCATTTGCTTACACCATTTTCTCGCAACCAAATTGCAGATGAGTACCAATTTCCATGCAAGTCAACTTCGCATACGCATCGAAATGGCGTTTGGGCTTCTGACGACAAAGTGGAGGGTGTTTCGAGCTCCAATCGAGCGCAACTTACTAAACGCTACTCGAACCATATATGCAGCTATGGTTTTGCACAACTACGCTATCAGCTAGCGTATGCTGTCGGACAGAGACTACGGCATCTTTGACGACCCCATCCGGCCATTTCGAGATCCAGGAAGGGGTCACCAAAACAAGGATGTTGCCAACCTCATGGGGTACATGTCGAGCGATCTTGTTGTTGAAGAGGGACGCAGCTATATGAGAGATTTTATCGTGCAGAAACTTCGTGCTACGAACGCGCTTAGACCGCAAATCAATATCAACCGCAACCGAGTGTTGATTGAACATTTATTTCAAAAATGTACCTGAACTACATTGACGTCTTCTAGTTGTTTAGCAACGCTTTTATCCTTGCTCAGACATGGGCAGAGTCGTCATCGACTACACAGACGCCTTCTCATTCTTCAGCATTGTTATCTTCTTGGCACAAACGTGGGCAATGTCCTCCTCAACTTCGTTCAGAACGTCGGCTGTGTAGACTCCTGGGGACGCAGTTACGATCCGCTCTCGCAGAGCCATTAGGGCGCTCAACGTTGACACCAACTGTGCAAAGCGACAATCAAGCTTGAGCGCCTCTGCAGAGACGTTGATAGTGGCGAGAATATCCGCAATTACGTCCGGTTTGACGTTCCTCGACTTTTTGTGAGCCCGCTGTTTCTTGGAGCGAAGGTTATCTTCGTCATCGCTGTCACTCCCGTCCACCATTGTGTTCAAACGAGCGCGTTTTGGAAGTCTTCCTTCAACTGAGGTCAGTAGGCTAGGTCTGATGAGGAGCCATTCGTGCATGTACAGGACATCGATCTTCCCCGAGCAATAGGAGAAGAAATCGTTGTCGTGCATGCCTGATACACGCGAGTTCGACAGTGCAAGCGTGCAGCGACCGCTGACACCCTTCCACATATCACGGAGCTTCGCAGCTTCATGCAGAACGATAATACCAGGATCACACTTGGCAAATGCTGGCAAGTCGGAAACGATCTTGCCCAAATCCATACGTATGTGTCGTGGAAGTACGTCCAGAACGCAGCGCTTCCCTGCGTTTGATTCGTAGCTCGGCGCGGGTTGGTCGACAGTCGATTTGGTGCACTCGCCGAGAAAATTGTTCCGAAAACATCACGTTCAGGAGCCGAATCATGCAGTGTTGCGTTCGACGCTTGGTCCCAGCGGCCGCCAATGCCTTAACGGGACCGTCATCCACACCAAGCGTTTGCATCTCGGCAAACGCTCGCTTCTGTTGCATGAGCAGAGCTACGTAGCCAGTCTTGTGATCGTTGCTATCAGCACCCTTCTTTACGATGCGCAACTGTCGAAGGTAACACTCAGTCCGTAGTTGCTTGGCTCCAAATGTCATCAAGCATGCCTCCGCCTCTTCCAGAGGGGTGGTGGCGTTGAAGAGAAGATCGGCAGTGCTTGTAGGGCGCAGAGGTGAAGCCGGAGAGGAGTTGACTGCGGACAGGTTAGGACGAACGGTCGACGGACTGGCAGACATCTTTGCGATTGGTTCTTGGGGGGTGAAGGGAATTGAAAATGAACATCCAAAGTGTATTCTCACATAAGCTTCTACCCCATCTATGTCTCTTCCGTCGCAGGTCTCCCCTCCCGTCCACCCTCCATCCACGTCCACGACCCCTAGTTTCCGTCGGTGGACGTGGATTTGATTGTGGCTAGCGGCCCCATGCGATGTCTACCAACATCTGCATCCTAGCGATATGAGACTGGGCCACGGGAGCCAAATCCACCAACAAAGTTTGGCTAAGAACGACCCTTAGGGTCGTTCCTGTAATGATGGATATGCCACGTTCTTATTCTGAGACAATCCTGTACTATCCAGGCAGCATAGCCGGCCAAAAATCCAGCCAATATAAATTCCTATATATACTTATGTTGTACCTCCAACATAAGGATCAAAAACTACCCACTCACTTTTTTTCTGGGTTTCTAAATTGCAGAGTTGCTGTAGCTACACCCTCACTCGTGTATATGGACTCCACTAATGCATACCATGTTGCACTGGTGCATGCCAGGGCACAGCAAGATACGGAGGATTACCCTACAAATGGGTCTATACGGCAGTTTTCGGTAACGTTGTGGTTCTGGTGAAAATGTGTGCTGGATTTACATGTCCACTTGCCGCCCCTCCTGTTCGTCACGGACTGGGAACTTTGTCACGGACTGGGAACTTTGTCACGGACCAGCAGACCATGGGACCCAAAACGAGGTCTTAGCGTCACGGAAACCCTATCGCTCAAGGACATCGCAAGGATAATGGGGGTCGACCGTCGAGTATTTGGCCGCATGGAGCAGGACATATTGGGTAGACTACACACTGCAGTTGTAGACTACTGGTTTTCTCGCGACGAAGCTGCACCTCAGAAGCTCATTGATTTGCTCGACGGCGCAGAGACCTCAGATATTGGGGTTAAAGGGCGAGAATGCAGCCTTGTATCGCAAAAGGGCTAAGCTAAGTGGCTACAAATACACTTTTGAAATAAAACTTCTACCCCACAACAAAGCTACATGACAAGTAGTAGTCTACAATGCAACCAGATTGTCTCTACTGGGAGACAAAATTGCTCGCCTTCCGTCGTGGCGCAACTGCAAAGATCGCCAACAACACCAACCACTGCTGGTGGAGCAGGCTCGTGGCCGTAGCCCATCGAGGCACAGCCGCAGACCTATTTGCCACTACTACATGTACCTAAACACAGAGCCACTCGTAGCCTAGAACGCATACGGTTTGCCTCCGCTCTGTTGGGAAAAACCCTCAGCTGGCCTTCAAAGTCTCAATAATTAAGATGCTCTGGACGACCTGTTCTAGCATGTATGCGATGACGTCGCAGTACCTTTTGCCGTCTCGCACGGCATACACACCATGAGCTAGCTTATACCAACCTGGCGTGGCAATGTTGGTGCGCTCATGCGTTGATTTTATCAAGTGCAGATTGATGTATTGAACTGCGTATATTTGCAACCCTGGCTTGTTTTTTCTGTATTGGTTGGGTTGCAAAACTGGCCAAATCTTGCCACCTCGCTTTTTTTAGCACTGTACCGGCCACCAGTACAATCCATCCGGCCAATCAGCGATGGAGGTTAGCCAGAAATACAACCCCGGTAGCAAATGTCAAATTACAAAAAACAAATCGCTGAAATCGTTGCTTTCACGTCCAAATTCACGTCGAAAGTGTCGTCCGTATGCAAAGGTTGCCGCTTGTGATGGCTTGCATTTGCATTTGGTAATGGTGGGGCGCATCTTCTGGAATGTGGGTGCTGGGTTGGTGCATCGAGCGCTGAACAAAACACGCATCCAGGCGGGCATGGGTTTCTCGTACCCGTCGGTGTGGCGCGCGCGGCCAGGTTTCCTGGACTGCGACATCAATCTCCATCTCAACAACGCCTCGTATCTCTTCAACATGGAGCTCGCCCGATGGCACTTTATCGCGTCAGTCTAAACTTACAAGTGAACTGACCTACGTCCGACCATTTTTCTCACTTTCTGTGCTGCTGCAACCGTTCAGCGTGACGGGCATTCTGGGCAACGTGGCGCGCCACCGCCGAGCGTTACTCGTGGCCTCCCAGGCCGTGCGCTTCCGCCACCCGATCCCGCCCTTCCGGCCTTACGAGATTCGCTCGCAGCTCGTGTTCGCGGACGCCGAGTGGATGTACTTCCTGCACAAGTTCCAGTGCCCCACTACGGGCAAGTTGTATGCCGAGGGCCTGTGCCGCGCCAGTTGCAGGCAGGACGGCGCCAAGGTCTCGGCCGCGACGCTGTACGCCGAAGTGTTCGGCGGCGACGCCGAGGCGCTGCAGATGCTGGCCAAGGATATGCCCGACGCCATCCAGCAGCTCCTCGAGTGGGACGGCGCCAACAAGATGATGCTGGAGACGCCCGCTGAGGCCGCTCGGCGCGAGAACGAGACGCAAATGCCGGCGCTGGCCTTGAATGATGGCAACTTATTCAAGAAACTGCTGGCGCAAGCCACGCGCTCGTGGAACTTGCCGGTGTGAACTGCACCTAACCGGATGTTGGGCCTCACTTTAAACCAGGTCCCAGCAATAGAAAACCTAACCTGCCGGCCCAGCGTCGCGTCGCGGCAGAGGATGGTGCTTCTCGAACATACCTTCGCCGTCGCCTGTTTTATTAGTCCACTGGTTTTCTCGTTACGATTCCCCTGCCTCCCCCCGTCGCTCGAACTCGCGACAGGACGCAAAAAAGCAAAAACAGACACATGGTTGCAGAATTACTATACTTAATCTCCGCCTTTAGGCTCGGTCCGCGCTGAACTGGAGCGTGCACTACGCTGAGAACGCGGCGGGACACGAAGGTGCCGACGGAGTGAGGCAGCTACGCCTGCTATTAAACTACTGGAGGCGCGCGGCCGCCTCTTGCTGCTCTCGAGCCGTACACAAATTGGAGCGCGTCTGGTCGTCTCATGAAGCTCGAAGCGCAGAGGGGCAGCAGCTACCCATAACTTCTTTTCTATCAGGAGGCAGCGGGAGAAATTCCACGGAACTTAACCGAACCGGAGGTCGCCGACATGACGCGATCACCCAAATGCCCAAAAGACCCAAACGGTCCCGGGTGGTTCAGTCCGAAGACGAAGGAAAGGTCTGTTTCAACCCATCGCCTCGTCGCTTAGTTGATCCGCGCCACCTTGCTAGGCACCACGACGGGGTTCTCCTCTTCGAGTTTGCGCTTGCCCGCCGTTTTAAAGTTGAACACGCACTTGTGCTCCTCCGCGTACCGGTGCTTGTTACAGAACGTGTAGTCGCAACGGCATTTGACGGCTGTCAGGCCCACCTTCATCTTGCACTCCCAGCAGCGCCGGCGGTTCTTCTGAACAGGCTTGGTGTCCTTGGCTGGAGGCTTTTCGACCGTTTTGGCCAACGCATTATCCTCGCTAAAGGACGAGGGAGGCAGCACCGACGACTTGGAGCGCTTCAGGCAGCTCTTCCGGAACGTCAGCGACGCCTGGACGCTCTGCAACACAGCGGGCGGCACGCGCGGGTATCGCACATCTGAGGGGGACGCAGAGGCGTCTGGGGACGCGTCCACGCTCGACGGAGATGCGGCGCCGCCTGAAGCCTTGAGGCAGTCGCTGCTGCTGCTGGGCGAAGGGGCCGAAGTGGTGGCCACGACGGTGGAGGAGGCGGTGGCTGTGGGCGTGGCGGAGGCCGACGACACGCTTGCGTCGGCGGGCGCGCTGGAGGAGGTGGAGGTCTTGGTCACCATGGGCTCGGCGGGGTCGGCGGCGGGCGGGGCTTCGTTAAAGACCGGGGACGAACTGCGCGCCATGGAGCGAAAGCGGAAATGAGGTCCCATTGTGCGATGGAGGGAGGGGGGAAGAAACCGCAGTCTTCTGGGACAGGGGCGGCAGGGGGGCATACAAAAACAGAGTGTGAAATCTGGCATCTGTGTAACTGCTGCGAAAAAGGCTACTGTCACCGACGGAGTAGGTGCGTTAGCTGATCTATTACAACCGACTGGTTATGACCGTATTGGACTCGAAGCATTTCCACCGGATACGTGTATACTCTCGTCGGTTGCCGTAGCCACGCAGAAATACGGAAAGTTCGTCCAGCTGGAGCGACCCGGTTTCTTCAAGATCGACGCCATACAAACTCAAGCTCAACGGCCGAGCAAAGAAAATTCGGGTGGGAGCGCACTTTTTGGAATTAGGAAGTGAGTCGCCGTGCAGGCAAAAAAGCTCGGCAGATGCTGTACTGCGGCCTGTATTGTAGTGGGGCGTTGCGTAGCCTTCGCGAGGGCAAGCAGGCGATACCTCTGCTCCTGGCCTACGCATCGCGTCAATTGGGGAGGCTTTTTTGGCCACGCTTTAAAGCGCAGTCTGTCGCGCCGACAGACTCAAAATCACCTATCGCAGCTGTCGACGCAAGCGAGCGCTGAATGCCGGTCGCCATGAATTGTCCGAGATTTGACGGCAGCAGCGACAACAACAGTATGATTTCAAAAAAGAGCTCCGAGGGCGTATACAAGTATAAATACATGTATACACTGTCCGAGGTGCCCGAGCCCTATTGGTCGAAAAGGTGTTCCATTCTAGGCCTGGCCGCAATTGGCCTTCACCGGCAAGATCAATTCGGCGCGAAGTTGCGGTGGCGCTCCCCAAATGGGAATTCTCATCGCTGAAAGGGAGCTCTCATTGCTGCATTGGCCACATGTGCTCCCCGAGGCGAAAGCGTGCAGCCGCACTTTGCGCAATACGCTATCTTACCGGTCAGTCCCAGCTGGGCACGTGGGAGCCGCCAGCGTCCTTTTCTGCGGGTATGGCTGAACGACGAGGACCTGCTGATTCCTCCTCCTCCTCTTCTCGCCCTGCTTCACACAGACAACCTCCCCCTCAGTCGGTAGTTGATATTCTGCGCAGGGCATTACTGCGGCGAATACGTTCGGGGCTCCGGGGTCCCCTTCCCATCTGCACCAGCCTGTCCTGGGCATATATGTACACGCATACGCCGTACGGCGCCGACAGTTAGGTCAGTGAGCATGCACAAACCGCAGGCAGTGGGCACGTCGGACAAATCCATTTTCGTCTTGTCCGTCGTCACTAAGCAATCCCCATCTTGCGTCATATCCCGCCCTACCATTCAACATGACCATCACTCCGTGTCACAATCCGCTTCAATGACCATCCTACTTTTGCTCCTCCCGCACTCCTCAAGCTCAGTAGAAAACGCCGCCTCTATGCGGCTCGGCCTGGAGCCTCTCTCGCCGCGCATGTCTTCACAAGGATCTGCGGCTCGTCGGCCTTCGTCCCGCGCCTCCGCATTCTCTCCCATAGACGTAGACGGCGACTCCACAGACGATGCAGAGCCTCCTTCTGCACTCTCTCCAGTGTCTACTCGACCGTCGTTCCTGGATCTTCGAGCGCAACGGACGATGGAGCTGCGCGACGACAGCAGCGACGAGAGCGAGAAGAAGAGTAATGACGTCAGCAGCGTCGACACATCTCCCAAGAAGTCCGCGCTCAACTTCTTTTTCAATGCCGGTACAAGTGTAGCGGACCGATCCACGCCCAAGAAGAGAAGCAGGAACAGCTTCAGTTACAGTGACATCCGAGCAAGAAGAGTTAGCAGTGTACTCAGCTCTCCGTCCAAGGACGAGCCGCACGAAGTCATTAGTGCCACTCGCACGAACATTTGCGGCGAGAAGTATGACAGGTGTGAGCTCGATTTTGGCGAGGATCGAGTGATGCTCACGCTCTGGAAAGCGGATTCAAGAAAGTGGGAGGGGCACGTCAAGTACGCACACATGGGGAGGTTCTGGTAAGGTTGAGAAGGTGCTTTGAGGAGATTGGGGGTATCTAAGTGGCTGTTGGCGTTGTTGCTAGTTTCTCGCGAGTGGATCGCCCGCCGTACATTTTGCTACTGCAGATGGATAAGACGAAGGGCAGGTCGAGGCTGGCAGAGTTTTATGACTCGGTTTTTGCGAGAATTTGCTCCCAGAACAACGACCTTGTGGTGCAGCCGCCTAGTATGTGTTCACGGGAGGTTGTTGCTTGTGTGCTGAAGTGGAGGGTGCTGAAGGTGTGATGTGGCGTGTTTTGTGCAGAGGTGTATGGTGTCGTGTTCTACTTCGATGAGCAAATGGACTACATGCGCTGCCAGAGCATGGGCGACAGCAACCCGAAGCTGGCGCGGCTTTTGCAGGAAAAGTTATCGTGAGTCAGGATGTGTGGAGAGATGCTGCTTGCTTGTATTTATCTAACATTGAATGTGGTATGATTTCATGCAGAGAGAGTGAAGTACGAGACTTTTCAAAATGGGACGTTGTGCACAAGTCACGGCTTCCACGGCGCGAGTTGAAAAGAAGTACTGCTTCTTCTAGTCCTGGTGGTCACATATTAGCGTCATTGGTGGGGAATGGTGCTAAACGCGCTATTGGCAGCGTAAGGCATTTTTTTCGCCCAGTGCCACGGCCTTCCGTCTTAGAAGACGACGAAAATCTCTCAGTTGTCCGAGATCATGCTGGGTCTAACCGGGCCCGGACGTTGGATCTGTCGCGTGAAAGCAATGGATTGTCGGTTTCTGATGTAGGCGAGGAAAAGACTCCAATTCAGGTTGACGATGCAAGTTCCGACAAGCGAAATTATGGATTTCCAAACGCAGACAATAGCGTTGAATCGGCTGTTACGATTCAAAACACTCCAGATGAATCGGGTAGAAGAGCCACGTTACTGGAGGCTTCAACCGCTTCTCCACTGAGGAAAGAGGAGGGAAAAAAGGAGAAAGTGGAGAGTAAGAAGCGAGCAGCCTCGAGCCGGCGAGAGGATGAACGATTGAAACGAAGGAGAATAGAAAGTCGCCGCAATGAAGTACTGCTTACGTATCCCTATGACGGGTCGGATACGTCTGGGCGAATATCGGTGACACTTGGAGATGTGGACCGTCTCGTTCCGGGGGAGTTCCTGAACGATAATATCATTGATTTTTATCTCAGGTAAGTCTTTGCTTTGGCATCGGCAATTGCGGAGTAGGATCTGACGTGTGAGCTTCGACTGTGCATAGATTTCTCTGGCGTCATTTGGAGTCGTGGCAGCAGCAGCAAATGTATTTCTTCACCTCGCATTTTTTCACGCAGCTCAATGGAACCAATGGCGCTCATGAGCTCGCTACCGCCGACCCTGACGAGCGATTTGCGCGGGTGGCTCGCTGGACGCAAAAGGAGACCAATCTTTTCGACAAACGTTTTTTATTTATTCCTATAAACGACAGGTATTTCTTTTGGCTGTCTCCTTCGAAACTGAAACATGTTGTATCTGACGGTGTACGTGTGTTGTGTTTGTGGGCGTAGTTTTCACTGGAGCGTAGCTGTATTTTGCAACCCAGGCTCCGCTATTATCAAAAAGCACAGAAAAATAAGACGCCGTCGCCCAGTGGTTCCTGATGCGCACTGTAACGACAAGAATGAAGTTGTGGATCTGGTAGATGGTGGTGGAGACAACGGAGAGCGATATTCGGCAGCAGTGGAGAACGGTGATGACAGTCCTAAAGAGGAAGAGGTTGAAGAGGAAGAGGTACCGTCATGTCAAGAAGATCGGCGAGCAAACCCTCCCTGTCTTTTGTTTCTGGATTCCCTTCGCTGTCATCGCAAGAAAAAGTTTACAAAAATGCTGCGTAACTATCTGGAATGTGAATGGAAAGCGCGATTCGCCTCCAGAGCTGTTGTTGGTATGCCGACTGCAGTGGATAAAGAGGGCATTGAAGAGGAGGAGGCTATCGTGACGACTTTTGACTCTGAGAGCATCCATCTGGTCGAGCCCAATGTGAGTCGTTGACTGTATCCTAAATGCCTGTCGCTCCCGGTTCTAATATTTGTGGTCGTTTGCGTATATTGTGTAGATCCCGCTGCAAAGTAATAGTTCAGACTGTGGAGTGTTCCTGCTCATGTACGCTGCATCGATCGTGCGTCTATTCCCTGCGGGAATGACTCGCGAAGAACTGGAGAGCAACTTGACGTCAACGTTATCAACGGAAATGTTCCGGGACGAGCATGTACTGGAGTTCCGTGAATATTTACAGCAACTCCTCTTCTGCCTACAGTTTCTGGAGAAGAATGGGCTTCCAGAGGAGCATGTGAAGCAAGAGGAACTCGAAACGTTCACTATCGACTAGAATTGAACTGCGGAATTACGAAAAGCGTCACACGCTTTATAATATTACTGTGCACTGATGTTACCTTGCCGTAAGCAAATTATTGTGATGATGATGGCAGCAGGCGTCGAAGGCCGCGCACCATGAACTCGCGTTGGGTGGGGGCTTCGACGACAAGATCGAGCGTTCGCCACCGGCAAACGATGGAAAGGCAGAGCTCGGGAAGTGGCATGGACTTGGAATACTTGCGTGCCGCTGACACGAATGCGTCCGTCGAGTGGCCCTCCCTAATCTCTAAAACTTCACGAAGCGGGATGGAACGCCCTCGCTTAGTGTTTCCTGATATGCCGTTGCCGCTCCTATTGCTTGACAGCATCGAGGCGCTACGGCTTGTCCACGTGATACACTCCTCCATGAAGTTGATGCCAATGGTGGTGGAGTGGGGTGTGGTCGACTCCTTGTTGCCATATTTGACGACCTGAAAACCACGGGAGAGCAACTCTGCGAACCCCAGTTCTTCACAGTCCTCAACACGAGCAACTTCAAAATCTTCCGGGGTTCTACTACCAGTCGATCCAGACATTTCATCATCAACCGCGTCGAACCAAGGATGGCCCAGCAAGGCTTCAGCTGAAATGCGCTCGGTATCATTTATCCTGAGCATCTCCAGCAGCACGTCCTGTGCTAAGGGGCTCACTATTCGCCACTGCGCACTACAGCGGTTCAAACAGCTCATATCGCGCACGTCGACATCAGTCGGAAAGTGATTCATACACTGCAAAGCAGCTGCAGACTCCACACTGAATGGGAATGCGCCGAAGAGCAGCACGTATAGCACGACGCCCAGGCTGAAGACGTCAGATTTAAGTCCATACGGGCGTCCGCAGAGTAACTCGGGAGCTGCATATTCCATCGTGCCGCAGCTACGCTTTAGCTTTGTCGTCGGCTGTGGGAGTTCCTTCGCCAGTCCAAAGTCTGCAATCTTGACGGTGTTGCCGTGAATTAAGATGTTTTCTGGTTTGATGTCGCGATGTAGCACACAGCGGCGGTGCAGATAGGCAAGCCCCTCTACCACCTGTCGAATGATACGGCGTGCCTCTGGTTCGGGAAGGCGCTGGCGCTCAATTAACAGATCACACAAGTCGCCATCCTTCAAATAGTCCATGACGACGTAATGAAGGTTCTTTTCTCGCTCGTAGACACCTTCAAGGCTGACCACATTCGGGTGCGACAGAGTGCGTAGAAGCCGCTCCTCCTCTTCCAGCGCAGGGCACATTTTGCAGCATTTGACGGCGCACAATTGGCCCGTCATGCGATTTACAGCACGGTGGACGATCGAGAATGAGCCTTCACCGATCTCCTTCATCAACAAGTATTTGGCGGAGAAGGCGTCGAACGTCTTCACTTCCACCAAGCTGTTCAGCATCGGCAACAAGTGCGTAGGAGAGGTCATATCCATATCTTCTTCATCTTTGGCTTGAAACAATGCGCGTCTGCGTGCATCGATCATGTATCGCAGACACTCTGTCCACGCCGCGTGGTCTGCTTCATTTTCTGCTTTCAAAAGCATCGGCACTCCCACGGCCTTAGCGGGTGTTTGATGACCCACGACCTCAACGTGCTTGAGAATTAAAACCATCGACCCAGCACCAGACGCCGTTCTGTTGGGCCACGACGTTCGCCCACGCTTTTCCGTTTGGTCTTCATAAGCTTCACCGGCTTTTGGCGTCGTCTTTGGAGATCTACTACCGCTGCTGTAGCTGCTGTTGCTGGGTGTGCGGTCGTGATCCTGTACCAGCACTGATTGGGGCGTGAAAAGCACTTCAAACAGCGGCGTGGAAGCGTCCTGTGTCTTGTAGCACATCACTCCGTGCTCACGAAGGCGGAAATATTTGGGTTTCCAGCTCTTGAGCAGCCCCGCAGCCATCGGGACGCGATGCTGGAGGTACCCGCTGTGGTACCGTTTCCCGCTCTGCTGGCGAGGACTCAGAGCTTCTTGATACGATAACGACTGTCTATTGTCCAGAGGAGACGTCGACGGTTTGGTCAGGTCCAAGTGCGGCATCTCGGGCAGTTGCTGTACGGGGGCGTCCCCCAACTCGTCGAAGACCGAGGAACCGGCAGAACTTTTGCGTCCTTCGGCGTTGGCCCCGAACACGAAGGAGAAACAAGGCGACGTCATGCACGTGGACGCGGTGGCACTGGACGTCGGCGAGCTCAAGTCACTCGTGGGTCTTTTCTCAGGCGTGGACGGTGAGGGCTCTGGTTCGTGGCAGGGGCTGCCCGTCTGAGACGGCGAAGCCTGCGGGTCGGCCATGGGGTTTATGACTTGAAATAGCGAGTCTTGTCCAGTGACGCACTTTCGCAACGGAGATTAATCAACACAACGACGGGAGTTGGTGCGGAATGTGCGCAGGTTAACCCTCTCCTCATACGGGGTTGCTGTTGACCGGGCAGTTCTGGAAATGAAGGTTGGGCCATTTTTCCGCAGTTGCCGTGAATGCGTGCAATGATGTACCACTGTACCACTAGCCACACACAACCCAAATCAGAGTATAGAGGGGTTAGCACATACAGGTTCAAGTCAGAAGTCCCTTCAGACGGTATGCAGTTCTACAGGCAGCGCGCACATCGCCCGTCACTCGAACGAGGGTTGTAGGAAATATGTCATTACACTGTCGCAATTGAGATGGACGCGCGTGACGTCGGGCGACGCTCCTGCTCGCCGACTCGGCGGCCGAGAGCGCGAAGGAGGCGCCGACGGGGATCCTCGAGCAGCTCGCGGGGAAGTTCGACGCCTTCTGATAGTTCTACTTGCTTTTCGCGTCGAAATCGCCACTCTAAACGCCAGGAATCGACAAGTCGTTGCCGCAGTCGCAGTCCGCGGAGATTCGAGCGTAGATATCGCGACAGACGTCGTCTGACCTCCTTCTCACGTCCCGGAAGCAGCCGAAGCGATTCTCGTTATGGTGACACTTTCGCCGGAGCTCAGGTAGATCTGGATCAAAAGTTATGCACTATTGAAGTTCGATACTCACACTTGCATCGCAGGAAACGCGGGGAATTCGTCATCTGGATAGTGGCAAGGCGGCTGAAGCAGCCAAGCCACGACGCATCGCGCCCAATGCGTCAGCGCTCAATTCGATTCTGCTGAGCACTGCACGGTCGAGAGATCGCATGGACGAACGGGAGCGAGCTCGAGCCCAGAAGAAGCTCGAGAGCCTCAACAGAACAGCAAGGACATCAACAATGTGAACATGGCGGTTGTTAGTGAGGGAGGCAAGGCGTTCGATATTCGAGTTAGAGAGGAATGCAGGAGCTTTAAGTCGTGATATCCATCGTTTGTCTACACTGCGTGCTCCTTGGTTGGGTCCCAGCAGGTAACCGGGTACTCGTCGAGAGCAGCCAGTTTCTTGATCTGCGCGGCAGTCAGCTTTACATTTGCAGCTTCGAGGTTTGACCTCTGGTGCTCAGCGTGCACCGACTTGGGTAGAACAATGAAGTCGCTGGCCAAACTGAAGGCCACCAGCACTTGAGCTGGCGTGGCGCCCACCTCATTGGCGATTTCGAGTAGCGTCAGGTCTGTCCTTTTCTGGGGCGAGTAAGCCTCAAGTAGGATCTCATTCTCCTCGTCACGCGTGGCAACATCACCCAGTGCATGCAGCAGGTACAGATCGATTTACCCAAGACCAAGCTTCTCATTGCTGGTCTTGGTGGTGAGTGGCCAAGGCCTTTTCGTATCCCAATTGCTGACGAACAATTTTCTCGTGAAGAAAACTTCTTCGCGAGGAAGGCCCGAATCCTTCCGTCGATCGCCTCGTTCTCGTAATACTGAGCTGCAACGCAGATAGCACGGCGCTGTACGACTCCTGACCAAGCTCCGATTGGTTCACTTCAGCTTGTTATAGGCATGAACCAGACGCCACTTCCCGTTCGGCTTGCGAACGCAGAAGGTGGGCGTCGAGTGCGGAGACTTCGACTCATGCACCATGCCTGCCTTTGCCTTCGCGGCGAAGAAGGCAGCCCAATCCGACGACAGGACTTTCGCTTCCACTGGGCAACGTCTTGGTTGGAATACTTGCACTCATCGAGTCTGGATGTGCAAAGCTGGCCTAGTGTTTATTGGCTTTCGCTGCAGTTGGCTGGTTCAAGCAAGATCCACCAACTCTCTACGTCATGCTCTACTAGGATGAAAGAAAGAACGATATGTATTGAGGTTGCTCCGACACTAACGCTACAATGTAGCTTCCTGGTTGAAGTCAACGATCCTTGTCGGCTAAAATGCAATGATCGTGATCACGTGGAAGGGCTGTCTCCCCTGTCACTCGTGCATTCACACGGCGTGGTCCCTAATTGGGTCCCAGCCCACCACCAAATACTCGTCGAGAGCTGCGAGCTTCGCGACCTGATCCGGTGTCAACTTGACGTTCGCTCCGTCGAGGTTGGTCTTCTGACGCTCAGCGTTCACTGACTTTGGTAGCGTGATGAAGTCGTTGGCCAAGCTGAACGCCACCAGCACTTGAGCAGGAGTAGCCCCCACTTCGTTCGCGATGTCCAGAAGTGTGGGGTCCTCCAATTTACGAGCTCTAGCCAGAGGCGAGTAAGCCTGGAGGAGGATGTCATGCTCCTTGCAGTACTTGACCAACGTCGGACGCATCATCCACGGGTGAAGCTCCACTTGGTTCACGGCAGGTTTGACCCTCGCTGTTTTCAGGAACTTCTCGAGATGAGCCTCGCTGAAGTTGGAGACGCCAATGTCCTTGAGGATACCTTGCTCTTGAAGCTCTTCGAGAGCACGCCAAGACTCGTCGCGTGTCGAGACGTCACCAGGCGCGTGGAGCAGATACAGGTCAATATAGCCGAGTCCGAGCTTCTCGTTGCTCTCCTTGGTGGCTTGCAACGCTTTTTCGTATCCCCAGTTGTTGATGAAGAGCTTGGTAGTCACGAAAACCTCCTCACGGGGGATACCGGAGTCACGAACGGCACGGCCGACATCAGCTTCGTTCTCGTAGTATTGGGCCGTGTCGATGTGG
This sequence comes from Phytophthora ramorum, assembly GCF_020800215.1. Classification (NCBI taxonomy): domain Eukaryota; phylum Oomycota; class Peronosporomycetes; order Peronosporales; family Peronosporaceae; genus Phytophthora; species Phytophthora ramorum. Next base: position 229,886 of record NW_027150667.1, on the reverse strand, counting down.
CGATAGCCATGCTTCAGCGCCGAAAGCACTGCGTTGTAGGTTTCGACGCCGGGCTCCGAGAGGTACACGCCCAAGCCAAGCATTGGGATCTCGGCACCGCTTGGTAGTTTCTTGGTAGGGATTGTTACGCTCATCGTTGGAGCTTGGGCGAGTTAGTAGTGAAGTCGAGGCGCTTGGGAGGTAGCTGGAAGGTTGGAGAGTGAGATATCGATCGCGTTTTCAGAAGCTTGCGAGGACTTCGTTGTCACTGGAAGCGCAAAGTGCGTAATCTGGCAAGTCGAGCAACTTTGCTGACGCACGGAAGCCTTTTGAGCGATCCACTTCATCGGGGGCATCGAGACTCGAGACTATGGTGCGTAAACCAAAGACTCCCTTGGGGTATTAGATGATGCACGAGCAGACAGTGCGTTTCAACGTCTGGGCTTCAATGGCTAATTGCTACGAAGCACGATACAATCATTCAAGTGTTTGCTTTCATGCTCTTGAAACAGTCAACAGGTTTCGCAAAGGCAAAACGTATAAAATTAGTCGTTGTTTTGCCACTCGAGTTCAGCCATGGCTGTGCCGAATCGGAGGCTGCGTTCACGCTTGCGACTTAAGGGAAATGATGACATCCCTCCTAGTAAAGCTCTTCTCCCGTCACACAAGCTGCAATGCTTTTCTGTCGCCTGCCTCGGTAATTCCGCCCCAATCCTCAGATCCGAACCTACATTATTTGAAATTGGCTCACCACGACTTCTACCTGCTCTGGTAGACATGCCCCATCTCGAGTTTGGCGATAAAATTGTTTTGCCACCGGTGCGCGATCCCCTCTTCAGTCGAATGCTATGCGTGTATTCGCCTAACTTAGCCATACAGAAAGTTCTGCTTGAGTTGCAGTGTCTGAAGATCCCTACGCCGTTGCTCTTCATGGTACGCAGTGCAGCCACCTGAAATAATCATCAGTGGGTAAACGTATATTGGCGGTGCGAATTGCGCATTGTGTAGGCTCGAGCTGCAGACCAACTACAAGAGAGTTCAGATCTGTGCAGTCGTCAATACTGTTCCGTCCAAGAATTTAGTGCTCCCGATGGACAAGTTTTCCTGCCCTATTGGCTCATGCAGAGCCTTCATTTGCCTGAAGGTGGCTCCGTTGTAGTAACAAGTGTCGTTAACATTCCTCGCGGCATTTACTGTCGATTGCAACCCGAGACTGCAAGCTTTCTCGATCTCGCGGCAGAAATCGGCCCAAAGGTAAGGATTTTCACCCCACCTGAATCTTTGTACTGGTTTGTCGGAAGATGCTGAATAAAGCTGTGCTAGCTGTTAATGGAGACAGCTATGCGAAAATACTCAGTATTGAGTGTGAACGCGACCATAGTGATTGAGTATGGCAATGTGCGGTACTACGTCCGAGTAGCAGAGCTCAAACCAGCTGCGGTCGTGAGTTTATGCGGTGATGTTGACTTGGAGATGGACTTCATGCCCCCAGCGGTGCGTTTGAGATTCTTTACTGCGAATAATTAATATTGGTAGCTTATTGCAACACTACTCGATCGTTAGGGATCTGATCTAAAGCGGCCGTCCACTGGAAAATCATCAGCATCAAATGAAATTGCTAGTGTGCAGCCTGCTACTCAAGATTTAAGCCCCATGGCCGTCGACAAACCAGATAATTCAAGCTTAGCAATGGGATACGGAAGAAGGTTGAGGGATGGTGGATATGTAGAAAGCACAATCGTCGATGCGTCAGTCACAACGGCAGAAAAAGCGAAACCTCTCCACAAAATCCATATCGGTGCCTTGCAGAAGGCGCAACAAAGTGTTCGAGACAAGCAATTAAAACCAGTTTCCATTGCAGCAGTTGCTGCAGCCGCAGACTCGACGGTACTTGCTGCACAACTTCGTAGTGCTCAAGGATCTTTTTCAACCCCGGGATATACTCTCGGCACAGCTCAATCTCCAGAGTGCGTAGCTCCCAGAACCGATGCAGTTGGGCAAGCATGTGCAAGCAATTGCCGCTCAAACAGTTTGGAAAACGAACAAACTTCTCGAAGCGACTGCCAGCCAGGTATTCAAACATGCAAATTGTGTTTGGCTGGTGTTTCTTCGATAAACATGGAGCTTCATACTCTACGTTGTGCTAAAAACCTAGCTTACCACAAGGTACGCTAGCAAATCCTGCACAAGAATGACTTTGGTAGCTTACATTGCAGTGTGTTTGAACGTTATGGCAGTTTGAGTGCTCCATTTGTCACGAATATGTTTTACGCGTAGATGAAAGTCGCCATCACCACTGCCCGGACTGCCCAGTCCTGTGTGAAAGCAGTGAGTTACTGGCAGATCACCGCCAACAGGAGCACACAGCGTCTTGCAAGTGCACATTTTGTGGTACATTGTTCACACGTGCAAAATTACAGGACCACGTAGACAATAGTCGATGCGAGCACGCTTTGGTGCCTGTACGTACTGATCGAGATTATGTCCCTTTAATGCACTAATTGACCCGTGATCGTAGTGCTTGTTGTGTGCTTTAGCTTTCAAGAAGAAGGATATGAAGCAGCATTCTATCATGTGCTCCAGCCGAACCGAGCGTTGTGATGTAGGTGGCTATTTCACTGCATCCTGGATGTTACTAACGCGGATTTTGTTGCAGGGATGCAAAACGTACATCAAAATTACGGAGTTTGACGCACACCGAGGTGAGTGCGAGACACGGAATTCACTACAAGCTTCTGCAGCTTCCGGGTCCAACGCAAGCTCCAAGGTGACCAACCCGCATTCACCTCGGAGAGCTAAAGCCTCTAACCAGGTTGGTGTCGAATGTGCGTACTGCTCGCAAGGAGGCTTTGGCAGTATCGCAGCCGTGGAACATCATGTCATGCACAGGTGCCAAATTGCAAAGTCGTTTGACTTTTTTCCAACTGCAAGCAGCAACCAGGACGAAGCAGCTCAGCCCCAAACAGTAAGTTCCGACGCACCTAGCGTCGAAAGCACTCGTCCACTTATTGCTCAAGGACGCATGCGACGCAAAGGAGACACCAACGCTTTGCACCAATCGACAATTTCTCGAGTAACCCCACCGAGCACCACTCAGTCTCGAGTCTCTTTCAGCAGACGTACCCCTCCAGGTCCGTCAACGCTGTTCCCAGCCCCCCGACTGCCACAACAACCAGGAAAACTACGAAAGCCAAAGCCCAGACCGAATCGACAGCTTCGTTCACTGCCGCAACGATCTACAAAAGTACCCGAAGGTCTACCTGCAGCCAGCATCAGCGAGGAAAAATCCAACTCAGGCCCAGTCGATTTGTGCATCTCCAATAGTGGTGGCACATTGCACGACTTTGAACCGCCTCAACCTCGTTCTCAAACCAATATTCGAGCAAGAAAACACCCAGGTCGCCTGGACAAGCTGCCATAACCATTGCGCCACGTCACAGATGTCTGGTTACACGTTGAAGTGCTCTAAATGGTTACGCTCTGCAATATCCACCAATAGTATCATCACATCTCAACTTCCTCCTTCCTATTCGTCTAAATTCATTTTTGGCGGGAGAGCTGTCACCCCTTCCCCACCTCATACCCAATCACAGAGCCCTTTCCTCATGCCCCCCGTCCCGCCATCTTTTCGCGCCAAAATCCTTCCAACACCAACACCAACCAGCACCAGTCGGCAATTTGCCTCGTCCAGCCTTTTCCTCCTCCTCCCAGAATCATGTTCGAGGCGCGACTACCGCAGGGCCGCATCGTGAAGCTCATCGTGGAGGCCATGAAGGACCTCATCTCCGAGGGCAACATCGACTGCACCAAGTCGGGCCTGGCGCTACAGTCCATGGACGGCTCGCACGTTTCGCTCGTGTCGCTGCTGCTGCGCGCCGAGGGCTTCGAGCACTACCGCTGCGACCGCAACATCTCGCTGGGCGTGCAGACGGCGTCGTTGTCCAAAATCCTCAAGTGCTCGGGCAACGATGATGCGCTGTCGCTCTCAGCCGAGGACAACGGCGACGCGCTCAATATCATGTTCGAGGCCACCTGTACGTTGTCTTATTTGTGCCTCATTTGCCACAAACAAAAATAGCATGTACTAAAAATAGTTGTTTCTGGCAGCTGGCGACCGCGTTTCCGACTTTTCGCTCAAGTTGATGGACATTGACAGTGAGCATTTGGGTATCCCTGGCACGGAATATGTCGCGACGGTGCGCATGCCCGCGGGCGAGTTCCAGCGCATCTGCCGCGACCTGCAGACCATGGGCGACACGTGCACCATCGCCGTGGGTAAGGAGGGCGTCAAGTTCTCCGTGTCGGGCGATCTGGGCGCGGGCAACATCACGCTCAAGAACAACACGGCCGCCGAGAAGGAGAGCGACCGCGTCATCATCACCATGGAGGAGCCCGTGGAGCTCACGTTCGCGCTCCGGTATTTAAATATGTTCGCCAAGGCCACGCCGCTCTCGGAGACCGTGACGCTCAGTATGTCGCCCGGCATCCCAGTGGTCGTCGAGTACGCCATTGGCGACATGGGCTACATCCGTTTCTACCTCGCGCCGAAGGTCGAGGAGGACGACTAAGCAGGTTTTGAGGCCTGTCGAGTGCCCTCCGTTAGAACCGGTTGACTGCTTTTTGTTTGCATAGAAGTCTGCAGGCTTTGAGCGCTGCGCTGTTAGGATCAGGCACACAACCAAGAGTCGGATTAAATTCGCATCAAGCTTTATTTCCCAACGTTGAAGTGAAGCTTGTAGAAGTAATGCGAAATGGTGGTGATCATATTGATTGAAGCGTGGCATCGTAGCCATTTTGGTTTGACCATTTTGGTCAAGGTTCAGTTGTGCTGCAAAAGTCGTGCGATTCGCTGCAACTATTGAGGATTCTCAGCTATAGCTAGAGAAGTTGTGACGTTATCAGTCGTGGACTTGAACTGAGCTCGCATGATTTTCAACTCTTTCATTTTCAACGTGTGAGTTACTTGCTCCACGACTGGAGGTTCGAGTATGTGACGTAGAAGAACGTGAGCAACCCCACGACGATCACGAACGAGTCTACGATCTTGTCCATCCACGACGCATTGGGACTCAACTTGAGGTGGAACAGCGGCGGGTAGACCAAGCTCAACGGCACTGTACAAGTACCATGGACAGAAATAATGTTAGACTCTACGAGTGGATTCCCAGATAATGAATACTACTAGTAGTATCATGCACTTACCACAGCAGGAAGCGCCGACAATTGAAACGAAAAGGTCGAGACGGTCCTGGCCAAAGTACGCGATGCAAACAGTGGCAAGCACAGCCACAGCACGGAAGCAGTTCTTGGCCACTTTCTGGCCTGAAGCACGCCTGGGGAATCCCAGCATTTCCTCCATAATCTTCACGGCCGGGAACAGGAACAGAGGATACGACAGAAGTTGTGCGAATGCGTAGCCAAACTGCACCGAAGTTGACCAGCCATTGCGTGGTAGACTGGAAGTGACCATCGGAGTAATACTGCTGCCGAAAGTAACGTAGTTGATGCCGGCGAAGAACGAGTAGAAGAAGAGCAGCCCCACCACGGTCCATGATAGCAAGCGCGGGAAGCGTTTCTGACGTGCCTGGTTCAGCGAGCTCTGGGTAGGAAGCACCAGCCCGATGCCCTCAAACGTGAAGATCGAAGTACCGATGAAGACAGGGTAGTCCTGCTGGTTGAAAAGCTCCACGTCCTTGGCCGGGCCCTGGGTAGCAAGCAGCCAAAAGCTGTTGCCCAGGATGAAGGCCAGCCCATACAAGATGAACACATCTGCGATGAGGTTGCTGATGGAGAAGTAGCTGATGTACCGGATCCAAGACAGCGGGATGTACACCGCGATCTGCAGCAGAATGAGCAAGGACGTATCCACGCTGTAGCCCCAAAACTCCAGCACCTCTGCCATGTTTTGAGCCACGAAAATCACGTAGGTGCAGCAAAAGCCAGCCTGCATCATGATGATAGAGAGCTGCACCATGCGGCGTCCCCAAGACCCGTAAGCCTTAAACCCGACGTGGCCGTACGTACCACCCACCAGTTCACGGCATTGCAGCAACCTCAGCATTGCGTACAAGGTAAGCGCCGCGACAAACGTCAAACAGAGCGGCGAGAAGAGGATACCTCCACTACGGAATCCATCGGGCAAGAACAAAATACCCGTTCCAACAAACGACTTGAGCAGCGTCAGCAGCGCGTGCCACAGCGTTGTCGTCTTGTCACTATCCTTGGACTTCGGTGGGGCAGGCTCCGTCTTGATGAGCCCAGTCGTCTCGGATGGTGTTCCCAATCTGCAATGCACGCAAACAACCACAAATCATGAGTCAACCGACTACAACTGCAATTGCAACTGCACTCCCTCCTTTTCTTCCTGCTCAGCTGCCGCCAACTCACTCTTTGGTGGGGGTGCGTCTGTGCGTCGGCAGACGCAGCGGCGGCGTCATCAACAAGCTCCTGGCGCGCTCCTCCACGTTCATCTCGTCGTACTCGTCATTGTCCTGACTCAAAATGCTGCCGATGAACGGGTCGTAGACGCTGTTAATGCGGTCGATGATCTGGTCGCGCAGCGCTGTAGACACAGCGGGTCTGGGCGTTGTCTGCAGGTGGTGGCGCCGGAACCCACCCGGCACCGCGATGTCGAAAGCCTTGGGCGTCGTGGAATCCGAGAACCCGGGCTCGGACTCTCGACGGCCCGTGATCTGCGGAGACGACGCGCGCATGACCTTCTGCAGGTCCCAGACGGAGTCTGCCATGGTGTGACGGAGTGTTCAGGGGATAGCGACACGAGATCTTGGTGGTGGGAGACACGGCGTGCACGACAATGTCAGCGCAAAATGGCGAGTGGTGGAGGAGGGCGATCCACAAGCAACGGCGAGACACAGGCGGTCTGCTTAGTCTCTCTCTTCCACGCAAGAAAGCAAATGGTATAGTGGCCGGTGGTGGAGCCACGAACGCATCCCCTCATTCTCGTAACGGTCAAAACCTATTGCCCAAAACCTGCTATCTTGAATAATACCGGTAGTGTACTGGTCTTCTTTAACGAATCCGGATGTATACGCCCCCAATTCTCAGTAGCCCCGTTCAATCGGATCAAGGAAAGTGATGCTGTGACGACGCCGACGTCGCTAAACATGCAGAGACGGTCCATCTACGTGGTACACACCAAAACAAGTCTGCCACACCAAATCCTCTACAAGAACCGACCACACATCGCAATCCGCCATGGAGGCGCTCGGTGCCTACGCGTCCAGCGACGACGAGGCGTCCCCGCACGCGACGTCTCCTCGCTCCACCGACTCACCAGCCTTCGCTCTCCCCACAGTCAACTCGGCGCCTTTTGTTGCGCTCTCTGACATCCAGGAACAGGCCAGCAAGGCAGCTTTCCTAGCAGCCGCCAGTCAGTCTCAATTGGCTGTTAATCTGCCCGTGGAGTCGACACTGGCGCCTTATGTAGGCCCCCAAGGCAGTGACAGCTCGGCACTGACACTCATGGACCCTCTACGTACCGGCAGCGGCAAGGAGGTGGTCACGGGCGTCGTGGAGCAGGCGGACATGGAGGACTTGAGCTTCGAGGCGCAGTACCACACGCACAACCAGACTTTGAGCCGCAATAACACCAGAACCAGAGTCAAGGGAGCTCCGCCAGTGGCACCACCTCTCCCCGGTGAGACTGTGGAAGACTCTGTTATTGTCCCGAGCGAGGAGAACGTGTTTACTCGCCGTAACGCCAAGAAGAGGAAGAACCAGACACTCTCCAAGGAACGAGCAGCAGCTGAGGAGTTTGGAGATGAATCCACGGACGGAGTGTGGGCCCCGTACACGGAGAAGGGCAACCAGTTAACAGACGCCGAGATGGGGACCATGACCGAGCAGCAGAAGGCGCTGAGAGAGCAACACCAGGAAGCCAAGCGACGCAAGGCCGAAGCCAAGGAAGAGGTGGACGACGAGATGGACTTCGACAGGATGGTGGAGAAGAAGACGGGCCACTTGCTGCCGGCGAGACTCAAAGCGGGGCAGACGGCCGTGGAAGGCAAGTCCACGTTCATGGGAGACCACGAGTACGACTACCAGGGACGCGCGTGGGTGGAACCCCCACGCACGCTCAAACCCGACGATGGAGACCACCAGGTTTTCCTGCCCAAGAAGTGCGTGCACAAGTGGGCGGGACACACCAAGGGCGTGCAGGCTATCGAGTTGTTCCCGCGCTACGGCCACTTGCTGCTTTCGGGCAGTATGGACCACACTGTGCGTATTTGGGACGTCTACAACGAACGCAAGTGCCAGCGCGTGTATGAGGGCCACACAGGTGCCGTGCGCGACATTAACTTCAGCAACGATGGACGCCAGTTCTTGAGCTGCAGCTTCGACCGGTTTATCCAGCTGTGGGACACGGAAACAGGGCAGGCGGTGAATTCGTTCACGACTCGCCGGGTGCCGTACTGTGTCAAGTTCTACCCACTGGATAACACCAACTTTGTGGTGGGCGACTCGAACAACATGGTGGTGCAGTTCGACACCCGATCAGGCGAGATCGTGCAGGAGTACAACCACCACTTGCAGGCTGTCAACTCGGTGACGTTCGTGGACGACAACAAGCGCTTCGTGAGTACGTCCGACGACAAGAAGCTGCTGGTCTGGGAGTGGGGCATTCCGGTGCCCATCAAGTACATTTCAGAGCCAAGCATGCACTCGATGCCGGCCGTCACGCTGCACCCGAGCGGCGGATTCTTCGCCGGCCAGTCGATGAACAACCAGATCGACGTGTACACGGCTCGTGACAAGTTCAAAATGAACCGCAAGAAGGTGTTCAGGGGCCACCAGAACGCCGGGTACGCGTGCCAGATAGGCTTTTCGCCGAACGGCCAGTACGTCATGTCGGGTGACGGTGAGGGCAAGCTGGTCTTCTGGGACTGGAAGTCGACCAAGATGATCAAGAAGCTACGCGCCCACGACCGAGGCCCGACCATGGGGGCATTGTGGCATCCGCTCGAGCCCAGCAAGGTGATTTCGTGCGGCTGGGACGGCCTCATCAAGTACTGGGATTAGAGCAGGCAGGCAGTAGGAACAAACATCACAACTCAAAGCATATCTGTTGATGACGTGCCCGTCTTCTTGCTGTCGCTGCGTGGAGGTGACCACAATTGACGTGACACCGATAATTTTACTTCTGGATGGTGAAGGAATGAAAGACGGGTAAAGCGTGTTCTATTATTCGGCGCTTGACGCGCGGTGCCGTGGAAAATGTGCTGCACCCAAAGCGCTCGCTCTCTAACTGATCCTACGGTGGCGAGCGTGTCTTGGAACGGGTATCCACATGTGTAGGGGGCTACGCGACAACGGACAGACGTGAATACTTGAGTGTTGGAGAATGTGTCGGTCTCCCATGTGGCTTGTGTAGTTGGTATCTCTCTTTTCCGTCTTCGCTCTCATAGGACGTACCCTGCTTGGGTGTGGGTCTGGACAACTGGAGCTTGCAGCATGGCCGCCTCGAGGATGAAGTCGATTTCCTCCTCGGACATAGGCAGCGGGTCGAAGTCGCTCAACATCGCTGCAAAGTTGGAGAACTCTGCTTCGGGCAATGGGTACAACTGGCACTGCGTCGGCATCACTAGAGGTCCCGAACCAAAGCAGTGGAAGTCCATGGGGTCCACTCCTCGTGACATTTTAGGGCCCGCTACGGAGCAAGGGGAGCCGCCATCGCCCACGGTCTTACGGGTACGTCGCCGCTTGAGCGAGCGACCTTCTTTGACCGACGAGCGCAGTCCCCGTTTGCGTCGGGCGATCTTCTCGCGGTATTTCTGGGCGTGGGTCATGGTCTGGCGGGTGGTGCGCGAGCCCACGTGGGCTGCGATCTCCTTCCAGGGGCCCGACGGGAAGAGCTCGAGGCCTTCCAAGAACCGGTTGTGCTCCTCGGCCGTCCAGGCCCGGCCGTTGGTGTTGATGGGGGACATTTTCTCTCCGTCCGAAGAGGAATTGGACGGTGACGGCGGGGCCTCCGATGGCAGGCGGATGAGCTCCCCGCTGCCGGAATGGCTGGGCTTGAACAATTGGCTTTTGACGTCGGCGGTGATGGCCATTGTTGCAGCTTTTAATCGACAGCTTCGGTTGTGCGCCGCAAAATGGGGAATGAACACTTGTTTACCCCGCCGAAAAAAAACGAAGGCGCATGCTCGCTGAGTGAGACGGAGTCCTAGTCTCCGCGCCCTCTGGCCACACAGATGGAAGTCTTGCTGGTCAGAGCGCAAACGGCCTTCCGGGGTTTCCCCGCAGAAAATCCATCCTCGGATTGATTTTGCAACGCTAACGGATAGTGGAGCGAAGACACTTGACAGTCATGGAAGGAATGCCCAGCTGGGGAAGTTGCTGTCGACTGCGGTCGCGTGAAGCTATTGACCAGAATCCAGCGTTGCCCCAGCGGCGTCCGTCATGGGACGAGCGTCCGCCATGGTACCGGCGCTTAATTCCTCCCGGAGGGGCCAGTTGAGGCCCAGCACCGCTGGCGTTGTGGCTCGTGAGTAGAGGCTCGTCACGGCGCTGCAATAAGTTTCGCTGCAGTCTCTCGTTAATCGGCAACTCGCTGGACGGATCAGCAGGCGCGGACTTGCAGCTGTTGCAGCGGTAGAACTCTTGCCGATAGTCGCCATTGCTGCCAAGTTTGCTTCGGGCAGCAATGTGGCAGTCTCCTCTAGCAGAGAGCGCAAGGTGCCGGTAGCTACGTGTTATCGTGCGGTCGTGATGGATCTTCACTCCGCTCGCCTCGTTTAGCAGCTCTGGCTTCTGGGTTTGAGCCTTCAACTTGAGGCAGCCACACAAGCGCTCGGACTCAGCTGCCGCAGTGAATTCTCGCGACGCGAGCGGAAGAGATGACCACCGCTGCGTTGGCGGCCTTGAGGTGGTCCTTTGAGCGAGCACCATCCTGCGCGAGCTGCACTTGACGGAATCTTCACTGCATGTTGAAGTTGGAGCCAGTGCCCGCGCTGACTTGCGCTGTCAACTGTCAGCGGAAATCGTACAACAATAAATACACCCGAGTGCCGCTGCGGTGCCAGGGCAGTGCATTACTACGATTAGAGACTCGACTTCGAGATTTTTGCTCGACTACTGCCCGACACACGACAAAACAAACGAGCACTAACGTCATTGGAATCCCTCGCTCGCTCGCTTCGTGGCCCCAAGTGCTTGCACATGCACGTGCATTGCCTAACGAGAGAAAAGCTTCTGCGCTTCAAGCTGTCGTCGCTCGCCGCCCTCAAATTTTCTTATTATAAACTGGGTCGGGCTGTCGTCATCCGACGAGCGGCCCAAACACTGCCAAACCGATTACTGGTCACACTAGTTATCATTTCGTTGTCGTGACTGCGATTCTGCTTCAGCGCAGGCGCCGACCACATCCGACGCGGAGCTTTGACGGCCATCGAGGAAATCCCACAACTCGTCTGGCCCGAGCCAGCTGCTCTCGTGCACCACCGAAACAGCGACGTCGATCTCCAATGGCTCTAGTGCCGCGTCAAATTGTTGGCTCAGGAGGTCGACACGGGCGACGCCTGCTCCGACCATTACGCGGTCGAGCGTACGAGCATTGCTGTCCACATTGACCGCAGCGTTGGTGGCGTGAAGGCTCTGTGTAGGAATAGGACCAGTGGCGCGCTCAAGTCCTTGCGCGACGCCAGTACACTCGCCCAGCGCTTCCCGCGGCGACTGGACTCTCGGTGATACTTGTTGCGGTCGCGTGCTCACCTCCACCCGATTTGCTGCATGTGCGTCATCTGCTGCCTCGACTGCAATCGCCGTCCGCATCCGTTTGGTGGAGGAGGTTGCGCGGGACTCGTGGTCGGCACGGCGCGGGTTCTCTGGAGGAGTCTGCAGCCCCTGTTTGCGGCGCTTGATCTTCTGGCGATACTTTTGGGCGTGACTCATGGTCTGACGAGCATCGCGCGTGCCGACCACCCCCGCTACCTTCTTCCACGGACCCGCCTTGAACAGCTCCATGCCGAGCAGAAAGCGCTCGTGCTCGTCCTCGGTCCAGTGCTCGCCCTTGGTTGATTCTGGAGTCGCGTTAAAACGCGGACCCGCCGTCTGTGGTGTGGTCGAAAGGAGTGCTGGTTGGACGACTGCATGTCCATGAGAACTAGCCACAGAGCTTCTCGCAGGAGAGTTGTGGACCGCCTCCGAACCAACAATGGTGTTAACATTGGGTCGGCATGGGATGCAGATGAGGTTCTTGGTCTCGTCGTCGAGGAACTCCTGTTGGACGCTGGGTGTGATGGTCATCGATTGGTTGCCTGTGTCTGGAAAGCGTTGCTGAGACCCTGGCTCAAGTCAAAGGTAAAATGCCTGCCCCTGTAGGCTCGTTCAGCTCGTGGCCTTTTCAGGAATGGTCGACGTCAAGCGAGGCTCTTGACGCGATCTTGGCTGGAGCCTCAATAACGCGGTGCCAAGTAGCAGAGCTCAACTCGTGGAGTACCAAGTCATCGGAGCAATGCACTTGTGCGCTTCCCGAAAGATGTGGCCGCAGTGTGGACCCCGCGCAGGATTATCCTTGCCTTTTTCGCCGTTTTGGTAGTCGAAGTTGGATTTTCATTGAAAAAGATCCAATTTCACACAGCGCAGATATTGATACCCTGCTACATTTGATATTAAAATAAAAATGTATTATTGCGTCTGTAAGTGAATTTGGCTTGAAGTGTTGGAGCATATTAGAAAGGATCTGTGTATAGTGATTCTGTGAAATACGATACGAAGTTTAGGGTCAGATAGCCGAGTGCCTGTACGATGCCGCTGCCGGTAAGTTTCCCCATGAACATGAAGGTCGATTGCTGCTTTGTTTCTCGAGTGGCAAATCGAGTACAGGTTGACCATTAGCTCCAAGTTTTGAGCCCGAAACTGCAGAGAGCTCTGCATCGCTCCATGAACTTATTAGTCTTATTCACGCTGGCCACCACTGCGATGGAGTTACTCGTTTTTTGCTGCTCCCGTCGCAAAGGCGCAGTGGATACTGTGAACAATACCAAGGGGGCAGGATGGCTTCATATGCAAATCCGCACAAAACGGACAAACGGTCGCGCTCGGTCACCATTAGTGCTTCTCGCCAAACCAAATCCAGCATTGCCTGTCCAACTGAGGGCAAACAAATGCCCCACGCAGTGTCTAAGCTAACCATCACTCACTGCTAGCGCATGACGAACATCGCGCGCGGCACTCTCGAGGAGTGATATCCTATGCTTTGCTCGACGCGAAGACTATGCTCGATGTTCGCTGTTTTACCCGTCACATCCAAGACACCACGCGCGAAAACACGATCGGCCGTACTGCGCAATTTCGTGCGTTGTGAGACCGCTGGCAAATACCCACGAAACCTTCGGGTCCAGCTTTGCAAAACACAGGGTGAAACGCATTGATGAACGCTAGTCTACGCGACACACTCACAGCCAGAGAGCTCCTTGTCTTTTGGGAGGACAGGCCACTCACTCGACCATCACTCATCGATTTGCTACGTGTCCGACAGCGCGGCGGCACATTGGACACGTGGAGCTGCACAGGAGCCAGTGGATGATGCAGTCTTCGTGGAACACGTGCGCGCACGGCAAGCTCGCCATCCTCTTGTCTCCGTCACCGCTCCGCTTGCTGTTACTCAGACAAATGCAGCATTGATCCGCTTTGCCGGGGGTCGCCTCGACATCCCCCAGAGCCAGCACAGTCCTTGTCAACCTCGTCTCGACTTCTTTCCGCTTAGGCGGAATCTCCAGGAACCGCTCGATCTCAATCAACAGCATCCGAAGACACCCGAGGTCGTCAGTATTTCGATCAGGCCCTCCATCAACCCGCACCATCACGTCAAGTACCGCGTACACAGCCAGCAGAACACGCGTATAGTCCATGAGCCTTCGTCGTCTTTCATGGATAATGTCGCTCGTGTCGCACCGGACGTGCTTTCGTGGGAACTTAAACCCCGCCGCCTGCTGCAGAATCTCGACCACTGCTTCGAACTGTTCACCCGGCCCCAAACACACCAATTCCCACTGATTTCTCGTTTTTCGGAACTTCTGATGCAGTACGTGGAAGTCCGAATATCTCTTGCGCAGCTTCCATTCCTCTTTGGTGGAATTCTTGACGGCGCTCCTCATCTTGAAAATGTATTGCGTGTAGGGCGCCGTCATGTCTTGGTTGTCGAAAATGGTCGTTGGTTTGGCCGCGATTTTCACCGTCGCGACTTCCGCTCGTCGCGCCTTGAGCAGTCGGCGCAAACTTGCCATCTCCCTCGTGCCTGGGGAGTCGAGAAATGTGGAGCTGACGATAATTCCGCTCCACATTCTAACTGCTCTCGACCAATGAATGAGCTTGCTTGCAATTTTGACCAATAAATTCATTTTTGACTAACGATGACGCATCCAAATGTAGCCATTTACAGGACGATAGACGCTACGTCGTCAATGGAGACGTTGCAGTAGTCGTTGTGGAACCCATACGCATGCTGCTCCTCCTCCATGAAGAGGGTGGGGTCGTAAACCTCCAAAACGGCTCGGAAGGCTGCGTCCAGCTCGCTAACCTGCACCTTGTCGAACCAGTTGCTCTCGAGCGGCTCCATCTGCGAGGCGTCCACCGCCGTGGGCGATTTGCCGGCAATGGGGGACGCTGGTGCGTCCTCCTTGGTGGTAATCATGAGGCCGCAGTAGACGTCCGATGTGGGAGGCACGGGCTGCCTCGAGGACGTCAGCAGTCCTCGACGTCGGCGCTGGATCTTCTGGCGGTACTTCTGCGCGTGCGTCATAGTCTGGCGCGGCGTGCGGGTGCCTACGAAGGCGGCCACGGTCTTCCAGGGCCCGGACGGATAGCGCTCCAGTCCCTGCAGGAACCGGTCGTGCTCGTCGGTGGTCCAGGGCAGCCCGTGGCGGTGCGAGGGATCGGCCTTGACCTTGATTTTGTTGACCGCCGCTTTCTTGGTTGACGACTTCTTGGTCTTCTTGGTGGTGGTGGGGACGCCGGGCGGACGTGTGAGCGGCAGACGGATGAGCTGCAGACTCGCGGTCTGCTCGACCTGTTTGTCCGGTTGTGTCAGGAACAGCTCGCCACGGATGCGTGTGGAAATGGTCATGCTGGGCGGGGTGAGTTTGTTTTTGGTAGCAGCTCTGCGCGCTCGACGGGAAGTTCCGGAATGGCAGCTTGGTCTTGGTCTTCGCCTTTGTCGTCAGTGCAGACGATCCCCCCATAGGATGCGCCGTTCGAAAGCAAGTCGAGGCGATACGTCCACGAGGCCCGGACCTATTGTGGTCAGCTAATGACGTGTTACGGGCGTGGTGGGGAATTCGCGCGAGTGGATTTGCGACTAGCACTTTGTTGAGCCCGAGCGATGTCAGAACTGAGACCTGAGACGCAAGTGATCACGACCCCCGCTTGAACAAGAGCTCTGAATGTTTGCCTTGAAGCGGGGGCGCCTCGTATTAATATCTATTGAGGCTGCGCTGCAGCACCGGTTTCTGCCAGATGCAAGGAGGCGTATGGTTTGCTGCTGTAGGCATCTATCTACCTAGTACGAGGCGCTAGGAGTCATTCTCAGTGACAACAGCGTCTATGGAGCTTCCTTGGTGCCCTGCAGCCAAAATTTAAGCGCGTCGTGACAAAGATGGCTTTCGCACAACCCGCGAAGAAGGCAAAACCCTTGAATGTCTTCTTTTCGTCACCTTGAAAAGGCTAGGACCAAGCTGCGTCGAGGATAGAACCTGTCGTGCTGCACTGTCGAATGCGGTCTCGCGTCGAGACTCTCGACGCTCCTTATTACTCACGCGGACTTCTATCCAGGTCGAGCGAGCGAGGGCTTGGGGCCGCCTCGGTCGGCGCTCATCAAATGAACGCCGCCGCGGTCGCAGTAATTTCGAGTTTGTTAGCAAAGCCCAGCTGGAATGGAACGGCGACCTAGCCACGGTCATTGCTCACGGCGCCTTGGCGCTTGTCAACCATCGCATTGCGTCTCCCCGTTTTAGCGTTCTTGCTGCGCGAAAGTTTGGCGCGGCGAAACCACTTCCCCATTGACCATGAAGACTGTGCTACTGCGAGAGGTCGACGTGCAGGTGGCGCGCGTGAACCGGCACGGAGAGCGCTCGCCGTCGCCCGAGTACGTGCTCGCCCTCCGCCCGCGGTCGCGCACCCGCCACCATGAACCTCTGGCTGCTCGTCGGCAGGACTTGGACCACGCCGCGATACTCGAAAGAGACGACGTGCCGGTGGTGCACGAGGTCTCTCGCACCTACAGCGAGTGCCGCTCGCTGTACCGTGAGCTGCAGCATCTAACGGACTGCAAGAACGTGCGGGCGTGCTGCTGCGCGCTGGGCTCGTGCCCGTTCTGGTCGCTCTTTGCAGTGCTTGGCAGCATCGAGTTCCCCAAGCGCACGCTGTTCAACCACCAGTCCAAGAACGTTTTTGCGCAGAGGACGCAGGCGCTCGATGCGCTAATGCGCACGATTCTTGCGGTGCTGCGGACGAACTACCGCATCCGCCACTTCCGCTGCTACCAAGCCCCGTTCAGTGCCGCCCACATGTGCAAGGTGCTTGTAGCGCTGTGTCTGTTCCTTGAGCTGGACAGCTCGAGCGTGGAGCAGCGGCTGCTCGAGGGTGGCGAGCGCCTCGCATACAAGCTCAACCTGCAGGGCTGGCAGTCGGACCGCCCCAATCTCTACTTCCGCTGCGAGGACAAGAAGAAATACCGCGACGTCGGCGCCGTGCAGCAGCGCAAGTCCGTCGACATGCAGCTGCGCCAGTCGCTAACCATATCCGACGACGGCGACTGCAAAGACCCGACGACCATCATGTCGGACGACGAAGACGACCAACGGAGGAGCTCGTTGCTGCTCGTGTGGAGCTGAAAATTCCACAACTATGAACTGCATGTATAGAGGAACCCAACACGACACCGGCGGAAGCTTGAGCAATCTGTGGCCGAACTTGACCCTGCACCTTCGACTATCAAATATGTCCAGCCCGAGCATGTCAGCTTCGATGATCGACGCCTTCCACGGTGGAATGTCTGGCGGCAGTGCAGGGATCTTGCATTCATTAGCTGGGACCATCCGGTGGCCAGGTCGTCGCCACGCAGGAATGGCACGGCGAGCGCGCTCACAGCGGAAAAGCAGAAGCAGCGCTCACCTCTCACTATGCAATCTCGAGCGGCGCGAGCGATATCCAGGGCAGTTGTGGCTGCAAGCACAGCAGGAACGATCGCGACTGCCTGCTGGCTACTGAATCGCATCCTGGACGGCAGCGAACGCAAGTGTATCGAGGAGTACGTGGACTTGAACGACGAAAGCTGTGAAGACAGTGACTACGACAGCTATCAGCAGCAGAAGTTTGATGGAGACAAGAGCTTCGCGCTCTTGCCAGTCGTCTCCGAGTCCGACGACGAGTCGGAGGACGACGCCGTGGGTTACACTGACGACTACTTCACTGCCCCCTATGACGTCTGCATGCTCTCCGTTAGCGTCCAGACACAAGTGGATTCACTTCCAAATGTACCTCCCGTCGACACGAGCGACTGCAGACTCTGCAGAGCTGCAGCAGCGACTGGGGCCATGGACACCACCGGTGCCCTCCAGGATCTACCAGTAGACGAGAAAGTGCGAGCTTTGTCATTCTCGGAGACGGAAAGCAGCAGCGACGGGAGCGTACTATCGTTTGCTAGCGAATTGGGGGATGGATCTGACGAGGAGGCGCTGCACCAGCGGCCTTGGACGTGCTCGCGGACGAAGCAGTGGCTGTATGTGCGGCTGTAGCCATCTTGCAATTCTCACACATCGCAGACAAAGAGGTCAATGTGGTTTACATAATATGATTACGAATATGCCTTTCAGCCAATAAGAGTCGAAAATACCTTTAATTGGACAAAATAGTTTCAACGAATGGAAAGCCGACAATACGGTGACTCGATTTTTGTAACAGGCGTAATCATGCTCAGTGGTCAACATGGAGTTCATCATTCTCCGATTTGCCTTCAGCTGCCACGATGCCTGCGTTCAAGCCGCGCCACGTGGCCAAGAGTTTCCAAGCTATTGAGGTGAGCGACGGGGCTGGAGCGCACGTGCGCCGCTCGCTCGGCTCTCCTCGTCTCCACAGTTTTGACCCGTTCCTGCTGCTGGACGAGTTTAACGTTGGTCTCCCCGGAGGATTCCCCGATCATCCGCATCGAGGCTTCGAGACTGTCACGTACGTGCTGCCCACGTCCAAAGGTGGTATGCGTCACGAGGATTTCATGGAGAACACGGGTGAGCTACGACCAGGAGATTTGCAGTGGATGACGCCCGGCAGAGGTATCATGCACGCCGAGATGCCCTCGAGTAAAGAGCCTGCACACGGCCTGCAGCTCTGGATTAATCTACCCAAGGAGAGGAAGATGATCCAGCCACGCTACCAGGAAATTAGCAAGGAGTCGGTGCCGCACGCGTTCAATACTGACAAGAGTGTAGAGGCGATCGTGTTTGCTGGAGAAGTCTTTGGTTATAAGGGCCCAGTCGAGACGGAAGCCCCTGTCACCTACGTCCACTTTCTGCTCAAGCCGGGGGCAATGATGGAGTACGCGATCCCAGCGAGTCACAATGTGTTCGTGTATGGCGTGTCGGGGACGGGTAAATGTGCGGGTATGGACGTTCAAGCGCACGAGGCTATTACGATGGAGAAAGAAGGAGACGGTGTACTTCTGGCGGCTGCAGCAGAGGATAATCTTGAGGTAGTTGTGATGACAGGGGAACCTCTAAACGAACCGGTGTTCCAGTACGGCCCTTTTGTGATGTCCTCGAGCGAAGACATTCAACAAACGTTAAGAGACTTCGACCTACGCACAAATGGGTTCGAAGATGCACACGGGTGGAGATCCGAGATCGCTCCACGTCGTCGCCATCGTTAGATAGCGAGGATAGCATTTTTGCAGGAGCTGAACGAACAATGTCTTTATTACAAATATATGTTGAAGCTTCGAGTGTATGTTTATATTTCGATTTTGTTGTTTCCCAAAGAAGTGCCAGCAACCTAGGCTCCACAGCAAAGATGTTCAAACACTGCGAACGAGACCCGGTACAACCATTCTGCATCACAATGTGATCGAAGCTCATGTGTTGGAGAATAAGACAACTGCAGCAATTGTCTGCTTCTCCTTAGGATCCCTTCTACCGCAGGTCTACTGGTTCCCTCACGGCTCCTAAGAAGTGAAAGAGGGATTCGGTGTGCTACTAACAGGACAGCAAGCTCGAAGTATCACGACGGTCGAGCCGTTTTACGAGGCAGTGGTGCTACACAGTCCGTTTGTCATGAATATGGCGGAGGAGATCCACCAGATGTAGGAAGACTTCCAATTCAGCAAGAACGGCTTTAGGCAGCAGGAACCGAGGCAGCCAAACCAGAATGAATTCGTTTTTGGCAATCGCCAGCAGCAACATGTTGACGAGGTCGTCCACGTGGCCTCCCCATTCAACGCAATCGCATCCGGTCTTCTCAATCAGAGAATCAAGTTGTCGTGCCGGTGGTGGAAGCGCTCTCGAGTCTCACTAGTATGATTGCGCGTACCACCAAAACGAGTGACGTGGCAATCTGCCCATCCTTCTCTACCATACAAAACCCAAGTCAAACAAGGAGAGACGCGTCACAAGCTTGCCTAATCATGCCCTCTTGACCAATCAGCGCGCAGGTCTCAATTGCACAGCGGTCATGCGCATCAAAAACTCAACTGCCAAGGTTGTCGCACCTGTCTGCCGATCTCCAAGCTCCAAGCTGCTCATTCTCGCTTTTGCCTTCTAGTGCAACAACGTCCGCCACCACGAGCTCCCTCAAGTCCATTTCCAAGATGTTCACGCCCCGACTCATCGCCAAGAAGTTCGTGGCGCGCGAGCAGGGCGAAGGCGCCGGCGCCCGCGTGCACCGCTCCATCGGCACCACTCGCCTGCGCAACCTGGACCCGTTCCTCATGCTGGACGAGTTCAACGTGGGGCTGCCCGGCGGATTCCCAGACCACCCGCACCGCGGCTTCGAGACGGTCACGTACGTGCTGCCCACGTCCAAGGGCCACATGTGTCACGAGGACTTCCTCGGCAACAAGGGCGAGCTGCGTCCCGGCGATTTGCAGTGGATGACCCCCGGGAGGGGTATCATGCACGCAGAGATGCCCAAGAGCGAAGTGCCAGCCCACGGGCTGCAGCTCTGGATCAACCTGCCTAGCAAGGACCGCATGGTGGACCCCAAGTACCAGGAGATCAGTCGCGAGTCGGTGCCTCACGCTTTCAACGACGACAAGAGCATCGAGGCCATTGTGTTCGCCGGCGAAGTGTTCGGCAAGCGTGGACCAATTGAGACCGTGGCGCCCGTCACTTACGTGCACTTCATGCTCAACGCGGGGGCGAAACTCGAGTACCCCATTCCAGAGAGCCATCACGTCTTCGTGTATGCGGTGACCGGCACGGGTAAGTGCGTGGAGCACTCGATCCAGCCCCACGAAGCCATCGTGATGGAGATGAAGGGCGACGGCGTCTTGTTGCAAGCTGACGAGAATGACAAGCTCGAGGTGATCGTCATGACCGGCCAGCCGCTGGAGGAGCCGGTGGTGCAATACGGCCCGTTCGTCATGAGCACCGGAGACGAGATCCAGCAGACGTGGGAGGACTTCCAGTACGCCAAGAACGGGTTCGAGAACGCGCACTCGTGGGCCTCGGAGATCGGCAACCGCCGCCGCTAAGCGGAGCCGCCGAGAGAGAGAAATTCCAAGTGAAATGGAGTCGTAACTTCAGCGGAGTTTGGCGCCTCCCTCTATATTATATGCATGCAGCGGTAGCTAGGCTCACAGAATAATTCAATACGCTTGAAAACATGATCTTGTGTCATTGTATCGTTGATTTCCCGTCTAAATGGAGCACTTCCTGGCATCGCTAGCTTCGGGTTGCAGCTCCAAGTGCTCGGACAGGATCGGAGCAACCGACGCGGGAGCTCGCAATCGTTCCGAGGTGGCGTTTGGTACACAAATACTGGCTGGAAGAGCGAGAGTTGGTGGTGCGATTGCCAACGCTAAGCTGGTAACTGTTTTCTGACTTGGTGGTTCGCCTTCAGTCGGTTGCGTCTTCTCCTCAGGTTGTGCAGTACTCGTAGCATTCACTGCAACGTCAGACTGCTGCCGTTTGATCTCGATGCTACGCTTCGCTTTTCGTATCCTGCTCGTCGTACGGCGGCGTACTCGAAACATTCGGAAGGCCGACTGGATAATGATGGCCTTGCGGTGTCGGAAGGAATACCCACGCATGGCCAGCTCGTCCACTTTTTCCTGGACGGTCAGACTTTCCAGCGGCAGAACTCGCATTGTGAGCACAAGCAGCAGGTCTGTGAAGCGGATCATGTTCGGCGGACACACCAAGTCGGGGTTCGCGCTGACGCTTACGCTGCCGTTGAGCCCGTCGTAGCTGCCGAGACCGAGTCGTACGCGGTACGCTAGCTCGGCGATGCGCGCTTCAATGTCGTGAAACGTTTCGCGTCGTCTTTGATGCACAGCGTTGGAGAGAGCAGTCCACTCCTCGGGCGTCGTGTCTTCAGTGGCCAGGCTATCGAGCATAGCCTTGTGGGTGCCGAGTCCTAGCGGCGGCTCCAGTCTCGTGAGCAATGTCAACAAGTGCTTCCTGCGCACTAGTCCCAATGCGTCCGTATCGAAGTCACTCCAAATCGTCTGAAAGCGCTGGAGATGCTCGGCTTGGAACCCCAAAAGCTGCTCGTTGTCGTTCGTCCTCGCTGACATGAGCACGTACGTGTCGACCATCGTAGCAGCATAGAGGTTTTGCAAAATCAACACGACCAAGACGTAGAAGAAGTTGTAGAAGAGTCCACTGATCACTGGAGAGCCGCAGTCGCTCGCGTAACTCGCCGATGTTGACGAGCGACCAGAGAGTACGCACTGAGGAGGCTCGACGCTGGATGCCAAGTACGTCGCGTACCAGTCTTCACCTGCTGCAAACTTGACAAACGCAGCGTAGGCCATTGGGAACGTGGTCAGGTTCAGGTTCCCATTCAACCCACTAGCCCAGCGAGTGAGCGAAAACACTTGCACGCCCACAATTGCGAAGACGAAGAGCACGTAACCAAGCAACAGCGTCACCTTCAGCGTAAGCTGAACGCTTGCCAATAAAGTTCGGAAGAGCGTACGAAGAGCACGAGACCGCTCAAGTACCAGTGAGAGATGCTTGAAATCAAATGCCCGGGTCATCCCCAAGACGAGCAGCACGGGGGAGTCCGACAACAGCGGACCCACCAGCATAATGAAGGCTGTGCAGCTATTGAACGTCCTCCAGGTGAAGCCTTTCATGAGGAAATCTCTCCACCCAACAGCAGCAACACGCAGCACAGCATCGAGAGCGTAGATCAAGGAGAAGATGTAGTGGAACCACCATACACCTGCTGAGACGTCCACGTTGCCGTCCGTGTTCGCGCGGTGAATGGGAGATCGGTACCAGGCTAGCAGAGATGTGTGTAGTATCACCACCGTGCTGATAAAGCCACGAAACGAGCGCTTTTGCATGTACACTTGGGCGAGTTGCATGAATCGGCTCGTAGGTAGCGGATACTTGGGACGCATCGCCACAATTGCCTGCTTCTTCCTCAGCCAGATGAGCTGGAGGTTCGTGAGTAGCAGCGTTCCATTGTAGCATCGGAAGTTGTTCATGAGGATACCCGCGAAGACCTTGAGCAGGTAGAATCTCGTGAAGAAGAGGAACGCGACGAAGAAACCGGCAAAATACGTCGACGCGATGGCGGACGCTTGGTGTTCGCTGTTGGCATCCATGTCATCGACGAAGTCCATGGCGATGTTGACGACTGGTAGCCAGCCTTTCATTGAGATCAAGAAGAGGATGGAAGACATGGCGCCCGTGATGTTGTCGAAGTGCAGGCCTGAGAGGTTCCCCCACACTCGAGGCGTCAAGATGCCCGTGGCGCTGTTCCAAAAGACCCCGACGCATTTCTCGGGGGTGTCGACGGATGGATCACTGCAATACGCGAATCGACCGCCAAAGATTTGCATCCCCAGCGTCGCGAAAGAGTAGAAGAGGAAGACTGAGAGCACGACGCAGTAGAAGATCGGTCTCGCGGACTGCTTCAGAGCTTCGGTGATGACTCGGAAGGTCCTCACACGGTAGAACACGCGGATAGGACCGAAAGCGCGCCCCAGTCGGAATAACGAAATCATCGTCGAGTGAGGCAGCAACAGGAGCAGCGAGCAGGCCATCAGCACCACCATGTTGATTTGGTTCCACGTATTTGAGAGGTAGCTCTTTGGGGTGAAGAAGAATCCGCGGGAGATGACTTTCAGGGCGAACTCGAAGAACAGCACGATAGCGTACACCACGTCGCTCAGCGTCGTGAGCTCCTGAATCAACGAGGAGTACAACGGCGATTGCACTGTCAACATGACGGTGCGGATCACAATCGCGGCGAAGATATACTTCTCCGTCTCCTTCTCAAGCCGGCGCGCTTTCAGCCGCACCCAGGACTGCGGTGGGAACAAGAACAAGGACACGTCTGCCATGAGCCAATGTCCATCAAAGAACTGCCGCACATAGCCCGTTGTGCCTCCTGTCGACGTCCAACCAGTCCACTCGTCTGGACCTGAAGTATCCGCCGGACTTTCAAGACCGGACACGGGAACAATCGCCGCAGCCGCCGCAGAACTTACGCTATCGTCAATTGGTGTTACAGTTGCCTGGTTCTTGTGTTTCCCGTGCGCAGGTGCAGGACCCTCCAGTTGGATATACTTGCGGTCCTGTTGATTTCGTGTCGTGCCGTAGTATCCCTTCAGCTTCAGGAAATCGGACGTCGGTAAGACATTGAACAATCGCGCCTTGAAAGCTTCGGAGGCCGAGAGAGCTCGTTGCGCTCGTTTCTTCGCACTGCCAGGCAAACTCACGTTCATGACGTCCCCCTGGTACAGATTGCTGAATTCCTCCACGAACGTATACATGTCGAAGAGATGAATGCGCTGCATGGCGAACATCCGATCTTGGAACAACTCACTCAGCGTTTTCCTTCGTTCGTCGCCTTTCATGGCGAAATTCCGTAGTAGAACGACCAGCATAAAGTTTAGTGCGAGGAACCTGCACAGAACCACGTACGTCAAGTAATAGAGCAACGCGACGCCGAACGAGCTGGCCTGAAGTGACGCATGGAAAATCGGCCACACGCTCCCGCCATTCGAGAACTTGAACAAAGTCAACATACTGTCGCTGAAAGTGTTGAAGTGCGACTGCATTGTCAGTGGGAAGTTCCCCCCGAACAAATTCATCCCAACAACAGCAAACACGCTGTTGAGAAGGACGTGGAATGCGATGGAGCTCAGGAAAGCGGGGACGCTGGCCAGGATAGCGTCGAGTACCAGCAGCAACTTGTTGTTCTGCCGGACCACACGGAATGGCCGAACCAGGCGAAACAGTCGGAGTACGAAGATTCCTCGCGCGTAGCTGTCGCTGTAGAGAAGAACGGAGCATGTCAGCAGTAGGAACTCTACACATGCAATGACGAGGAGCACGAAGTCCAGCCGGTTCCACGGGTTTTGCAAATAGCCGATGAGTCCTCCAGCAGCGGCCGCAATGATCACGAACTCTGTCCCGTATACGAGCATGAGGAAGTTCTCGATCATGTACAGACGAGCAGCGTAGCTGTCACTCATCCCGTGATACTCGAGCGCGAACAGGACCGAGTTGAAAAACACCACGAGGTTCATAATGTGCTCAAAAGCCAGCGATTCGGCGATGGACGAAATCCTATCCATCACTTGACTTCCTGGTTCCAGTAGGAAGAATATTCGCTCTTGCCGCAGTCTGCACCAGCTCAGGAACGTGCCGTCCGACCTCGTAAAAAGAGGTGACCCCAATAGCCACTCCTTGAAGCGTGCTCTGTAGACTTGCCACTTGGCGTCAAGAACCTGCATCACGTCTGGGAATGCTTCGGTTCCTTTCGGGAACTGAAGCCGCGGCTTTTTCAGGTACTTGTCCATCCGCTTCTCTTGCTCAGCCAGTTTAGCGGCTCGAACAATTGATACAGTGATGTAGCTGCCTCGCACGATGCCTACAAACAGCGACAGGATCATGTAGCTCACGAACACTATCAGGCCGATGAAGTAGATGATGGAGAAGTACGATGACGCCTGTTGTGCTCCATCAAGGGACGGTCCGAATCCAGACCGAAGCGTTATCAAGAAGACGGTCAGAAACGAAGCCTGGAACGAGTGGAAGCCTGTGTAGCCTCGATCTGGCGGCGGCATCGCTACACACTCCATATTGGATCGACACCCCGACATTTTATCATCGATTCGGCAGAAGTGAACTGGTGTCTCGGGGACGTACGTTTTCGTCTCGCCCACAGACATCGGAGCGATAAAACTATCTGAATCGGCTTGTATGGCGCAGCGATGTGAGAGTGAATCGTTAAAGAGATACATCCCCAGGATCGCAAAGAGGAACAGATAGTAGCAGTAGCAGAGCACTGCATTGCCAGCCATGGGTAGAGACACCAGGAATGTCTCCATTGTTTCCTGAAAACTCTTCCAGCGCTTGAAAATCCTCATGCCTCGGAAAACACGAAGCGAGAGCAGATTGAATCCTGCTAAGGACGAAAACGGCAGTACTGCTAACCAGCTGATCATCACCGCGCAAAGGTCGAAAGCGTCCCATTTGCTCCGTAGCAGCGGCAGAAGTCCTTCCAAGCCGACTCCTTTGCATATTTGCTCCACGGTGAGAAATACCAGCAGCAAGTACTCCAGAACGGTCATGCCAAACCTCGCCACTTCTTCGACATCGTCGTCGTCTTTAGAATTCGAAATGTACCGGAACGAGCGCCACCCCACGGAAGTCATGCTGCCGACCACCGCTATCAGCACCGCCAGTTGAAAAGATGGGTGCGCTACGACTTGATAACATCGCGTCGGCAATCCACTCGGCAGCTGAATATCACTGAAAGTCTCAGTATCCTCGGACCCACTCCTCACATCGATGCCTGCTTGTTGTCGGAAGAAAGCACGCGCAATATCTCGCGTCTGCTCGTCTTCAAACTCCACATCAAACGTTTCTACTTGGACTTCTGTGCTTCCTGCTGCGGCTGGTGGTGATGCTTCTGGAGGTGGAGGCGATTCCGCTGGTGAAGGCGACTGCGGTGGCACAGCTGGAGATGTTTGACCTAGGAAACACAGCGATAAGCACTTGTCATCGCTTGCAGGAAGTTCGTCAGTCGTCAAATACTTGATAGTGCGCACGAAATTCGTTGTTTGACGTCCCGTTCTCACAGTCTTCACGTCCGTCAGCAGCACGCTAGCACTGTCCATTGTCAACCGGGCGAGTAGCGATGGAGGCAGCAAATGCTGCAGCGGCAGAGCTGTGGGCTGCCACACCAGCGTCACTTTGTCTTCCAGCAGTTTCAAGCCTCCACTTGCCGGCTCTCCGCGTGCTCCATGCAGTCGAGCGCGTATATTTCCATCCCGAAGACTGTCCCGGAAGACGTTGACTTCTCTCTCGTCGTCCAAAGTGGCTACGGTCTCGATAGCGTCGCTCATGGTCCCAACAGGGTAGTGCAATGACCGTCAACGCTCTCACTCACGCGTGTGGCTGTGACGCATGCGAAGCGTGGCGTTTACCCGTTGCAGGCTCTCGACTGAGCGGTGCGCCGCTAAATTTAACACCGAGCTCAGCAGAACCGCCGTTTTGGCGAAATGGAGTGATGGTCACTTTGTTGCCTTTTTCAGAGTGATTGTCGTTGAAGTCCCAGTAGGGCTTGCAGGTGATTATCGTTTGCTTCGGCCACGTTTGAGCAATCGCCTGCTCGATCTCCATTTATGCCCATGGACTCGATCGATAGCGTTGCAGTATTTTCAGTCTGGTATTTGTTGCACTTGACCATCGCTCCTGGGAAGCGAAACCACCGTTCATCCAAATGTGGAGGAGGCGATTGACTTGTGGAGACGATGACCAAACGACGGAAGCAGAAGAGTTTCCATGCGTCGGCGTCTCCTTCTGAGCGTGTAATTCACGGGTGGGAGTGGGCGCATGCTGCGCTGTGGAATGAAGGCAAAAAATGCGGCGTTCGGATGTCGGACACCATAGTTTTCTACCGTGACGCTGAGAGGGGCGACATCGACTCGTATCTGTGGCTGTTCACGGGGAAAAGCGGCACAATTTCACGAAAACGCATGCCCAAAGATGGAGCAATACCTGTAGCCAAGATTCGGGAGAGGTTTTTGCAGCTGGCAGGTCGAGCGAGCGAGTGGATAGCTGTTGTGAATTTTCTGGATGGAACTCGAAAGTTGGTTGGGCTGGAGGAGTTTGAGGAGGTTTTACAAGCTCTTGATTCTGGAAAACGAGGTGCTTCATCGTTGAGTAAAAAGGTTGAAGGACTTCAAGCATTTATTCTGCCCAGTGGGGGCGAGGCGAGTCATATTCAAGTGGATTTTGAAGTTTCGAGTACTTTACCGGACATCAGAATCGAGCGTCAAGCAGGTTACCTGAATGACCGAACAACGCCTATTCAGTCAGCCCTGCGGCCGCTCTCGACAAGTGCTTTCAAGGAAGTGGAAAATGCAACGTCAACGATTGTGAGCTTTCTGTCGAGAACAGGAGACGCGCAAATTGCTGCAGCCACTCTGGAGTTTGTGTATGATGGCAGTCAAACGCTCTGGTTGACGCATATCGGACACGTGGAGCTTCAGGAGCCCGCGGTTGCACCGTCGCTACTGCAAAAGAAGACATCGCTCCCAAACCTCCAGGCAACTAATGCCGCAAAAAGCGACATTTCTGCAGCGAAGTGCCGAGGAGAGTTTTGCCAGGTCCCGTTGACATCATTGCCGGGTCTATTGAAGCTGATAGAGGCGACGAGAAAGCAACGCGACAGCAATAACTTGGACGATGGCCATCTCGACCAACCCGTGTTGGAAGACACCGGTCAGCGATACAAGATAGGGAACAACAATCTACTTCTTGCTCATGCAGAGATTGACGTTTTGGAGGATACGTCCAAGCTGTCGTCTTCTCAGATGGACAACGCAGCGTTTGCCTTGCAGTGGCAAGAAGCTGACAACGTGTTCCGTATGGAGATTGGTCGGTCGAACCCAGCTCAGTTCTACAAGCAAGTGTTCGTGTGCGCGAACTGCCATCGAGTGTATTCCGAAATCAACAAACTCCGCGACGTAGGCTTCCAAGGGCCTCGGTCTGTCCAGGAGAGGCCCGCAGCTGACATGGAAAGTGCGGTAGAAACTAGGTCTCGCGGTGATGAAGACGACTCTAGTGATCCCTACGATAAACTGTTCCTTGAGGAGCTCGCGAGGCAATCTGCTGCCATCGATCGGAATGCACAAGAAAACTCACGCCAAGTTTCTGATGGCAGTAAGAAGCGGTCTTCCAATGGTCCTGAGCAGGATGACAGCTTGGGGCGTCCTACCAGTGGGCTGGGTAGCTCACGAGAACGACCCGTGCTACCTTCACTGCAATCTACTCTTCCAGATCCGAAGCTCAAGAAAAAAACTGGTCACAGCGATCACGGTTCTGTAGCAACTGATGGACGTAGCAACCAACATTCGCCAGCTACTCTACAACCTCCGCAAGCTACAGGCGAAGACAGACACTTAGCAGAAAGAGTGGCTAGCTTGGAGACCGAACTATCCCAAACCAAACACAAGTTAGCGGGAGTCGAAGCGCGGAGAAACAAACTGGAGCAAGAGGTCTTACACACCCGAACTCAATGCACAGCAATGCTGCGTGAAAAAGACGACCAAGCTCGGAAGCAGCTACTGGAGTTGGAGTTCAACTTCCACTCGAAGCAGAGTAAAGTAAAACAAACCGCTAGTGACAGCAGCTCAGCAGACGAAATCACGCGCCTCATCGAGACGATCGACTCGCTAAATCTCCAACTAGACCAAGCAAACCGAGACAAGGAGCAAGCGAAGAAACTAGTTGCGCTGAC
Source organism: Phytophthora ramorum (assembly GCF_020800215.1). Lineage (NCBI taxonomy): Eukaryota > Oomycota > Peronosporomycetes > Peronosporales > Peronosporaceae > Phytophthora > Phytophthora ramorum. The sequence continues at coordinate 200,969 of NW_027150667.1, read as the reverse complement.
GCACCAAGCAGAGCTCAAGAAGCTGCATGAGAAGTATCAACTGGACATGGAGACGCTGCGTCTGAGCGAGCATTCTGCCAAAGAGCAGACTGAGAACTTGCAGATGCAAATGCTCAGTCTCCAGAGCCAAGCGCAAGTCGCCACCACACAAGCGAAGAACGCAAAGGCAGCGCTTGAAGACTTGGCGAACAACAAGGTGGTGGGTTTGGAAGAGAAGAGCCAGCGGCTCGAACGTCAACTCGCAGCTTTGAAGCTCCAGCAGCGAAACCAAGGGCAGTCTCCAGTAGGATCCGTGAACTTGGTTGCATCAGCTTCAGTGGCGAAACAGAACGTCGAGGCAATGGAGAAGCATCTGAACAACAAGATTGAGTACCTGAAGGCGCAGCTTGCGTCCGAGATGAAGTGCAAAGAGGAGCTTGGCAGTCATCTCGCTCAGATCACCAACGCCATGGAGCAAATGAAGATCGACAAGCGCCAAGCGTTGGCTGAGCAGGAAGAGGTCTTCAAGAAACAAGCAGAGAGGATCGAGAGTGCGTTCTCTCAGGAAAAGGAGCTTCTTGCCACTCAACAGGCTGCGATGCAAGGCAAGCTCGTGACCTTGCAGGCGAATGTGACGGATCTGGTCCAGGAGCTGACGATGTGGAAAAGCAGAGAAGCAAATGCAAAGCTCGCGATGGAGAAGACGGTCGAAGAGAACGTGCGACTTACGCGTCAACTTGTGGATGCTGAAGGACAAGTGGAAGCTCTCCAAGAAGAGCGGAAGCAAGACACGGCAAAGGTGGGTTCTATGAGCGTGATGAACGCAAGTGAGGAGACCAAACGAGTTCAAATGGAGGCCTTGCTACGTCGGCTCGATAACGAGCGGCAGTACTTGAAGAGCCAGCTGGAAGGCCAACAAGAGATGAAGGAGACAAGCCAGAAGCAGGTCACGGATCTTCAGTACGAGATTCAGGAGCTGAAAGACGCCATGGAGGAAGCCTTGCAAGTGAGCGGGCAGAAGATAAGTGCGCTGGTGTCTGACAAGCGACACCAAGAGCAAGAGCTCCGAGGAACAATCGAGTGCTTGGAGGAAGGAAAACTCTTGCTCTCTCGACAGCTCAAGGAAGTGCACACCAAGTTCGCCGAGGCGCGAGAGCAGTCTCTGGTCGAGCGCGATGAGATCGACAAGTCCAGGATCGAAGTGAGTGAGATGCGAGCCCAGTTGCTGGCCGCAAAGGAGGACAGCGTGAAAGAGCAAGCGTACGCTAAGAGCTCAAGTGAAAGAATGTCAAAGTCACTGACGGCGGTGAAGAATTCGCTGAAGGCGATGGAGGAGGAGAAAACTGTGCAGATCAGGCGGTTGGAAGCGGAGAATGCTGAGTACATGGGCAAGCTAGCAACGACACAAGGCGAGATGCTGGTACTGGAAGAAAAGCTCGAGAAGGAAAACGTTCGAGCCAAGAAGGAGAAAGCGCTCGCTATGTTTGCCATGGTGCTAAGTGGAAAAGTTGCGTTGTGGCGCTTGCGATCGCAGCACCGCGCCTTCGCTCACGCAAAGCTCCAAACAAATCTCACGCGTCTGCAAGCGAATCAAGAAAAGCGCAGAGCTGAAGAGCTGGGAAGGCTGGAAGAGCGGTTGCGTGAGGGCTACATGGCAAAATGCGATGAAATGACACAGACACTTCACGATGAGCGCCTGGAAGCGATCCGACAGACGAAGGAACAACATGACAAAGATCGAGAGGAGCTGAATGAGTTTTACCAGCAGGAGAAGTCTCAGCTGCAAGAGGATCTTGCCGCCACGTACGCAGCTCAGATGCAGCAGATGAAGGATAAGTTGGAATCCCTCTCCAAGGCGGTTGAAGAGAGCGCAGAGACTACAATCCAAGCGCTCCAGGAACAAGTTCTACAGCTTCAGCAGGATAACACGCGACTAGCCGTGGAGATGGCAGAAATGATGCAGAAGAGCGAAGAGATGGCGTGTACTTTTGAAGACGAGCTTGGGGCCTTGAAAGCAGATTGGGAAGGCAAACAAGCATGCTGGAATAGTGATGAGGCAGCACTTCGAGCTGAGATTCACGCTCAACGGGATCGCTTTGAAGAGCAGTTGAGCTCGGAGACAAGTAACCTTGTGGTAGATCACGCCCGTGAATTAGCTGTGATACAGGCTCTTCACGACGCAGATACGAGCGAGCGAGATACACAGTTTACTGCTCGACTGACAATGTTGTCGGAAGAGCAAAGCCAACAGTTTGCAGGCTTCCGGTCAGTTGAACTGGCTGCGATGACGCAGAAGCACCAACACGAGCTGGAAGAGGCTATCACCAGTGTGGCTCAGCGTTGGCAAAAGGAAATGGATTATCAACGTCAGGCTCACGAGAAGGCACTTCAAGATGCAGTTGTCACGGCGGAACTGAAGGCAAACGCTCAATTGGCATCGCTGCAGAAGGAAATGAATGAGCGCAAGGGCGCTGCAGTGGTTCAGTGTACTTCGAAGTGGCAGCGTGCAATGGAGGAGCTCCAGGACCGACAGGAAGTGGACAAGAAGATGGCGTACAACGAAGGTCTCCAGGATCGTGAGAAGGAGTGGCAGCAAGCAGCACTGCAGATCAAAGAGAGGCAGCGTGAAGAGCTTGATAAGGTTCAGCAAGAGGCCATTGCTGCGATCCGAGCAGCAGAGGAGCGCCACGAGATGCGGTTCCAGGCACAGCTTGCAGGACTTCAAACTCAGTTGGAAGAGCAGCACTCGCAATCACTCCAGGCTCTTACAGACGAGATCACGACACGTGAGCGAGAGCGTGCTCAAGAGCACTACGACGCTAGTGCTGACGTGATCGAGCAAGAGCTGAACGCGAAGTGGACACAGAACCTTGACGAGCAGCGAATTCATTTTGAGAACCAATTTGTCGAGGAAAAGGCACGCTTGGTCTCTACCATGCTTGACGAGAAGGAAGCAGTGCTTCAACAACTACGCGAAGATCACGATAACAATTGTGCAGAGCTTGAAAAAGCATGGGCCCTGAAACTCGACGAATTTGCAGCAAGTACTGCTACTGCACGTGAGCAAGAGCTCGAATCGGTGCGAGAAGAATTCGACAACGAGAAGGAAGCTTTGACAAAGCAGCTCCAAGACACTTTTTCGAATCAATTGGAGGAACAACTTAGCGACCAGGAAGCCCGGCTACTTCGTGAGCAAGAGGACGCCATTGCACAAGTCCAAGAAGACTCAGAAAAGCTCATCGAGCAAGTGGAACGTGCCATGGCCGAATTAAAGAGGCAAAAAGAGCACCTCGAGGCCGAACTCCTCTCACTCCGCTCGGCACTTGAAGAAACCGAAGACGCTCAATTCGACGCCCAAGAAAGCTTCAAAAAGCAACAGAAACAAGCTGCCTTCCACATCCTCCACCTTGTCTTGCGTGCACAGAAAAGATCACAGAGGAAGTGCAATCCCACCACAACTCGCGAGCCAACATGGAAACCAAATGCAGCCGACTCCAGACTGAGCTAACCGACGAAAAATCGCGCTGGGAAGACCTCATGACCCGAGTTCACGAAATTTGGTCACAAGTCCAGACTCAACACGGTGAAATGACTCAAACCCTCACCAACTACAAACGCGACGAGTTGGTCGCTCACCGCAGCTCCAGTGCCGTATTATCCAACGAAATCTCAATTGTCACGAAACAACTGGAAGAAGTCGAAGAGATGAAATTGACTTTGGAACGGGATGTCGAAACGCTACAAAGTGAAGCTCAGACCATCGAAACTTCACTCCGTGACCTCATGATGCAACCCAATAGCAACGGACCCCTCAATATGGCAGTGATAGCCAAGAAACGCCGACTAAACGAAGAGTTCGAAGCTCTTTTGGAACGGATCGAGAAGAAAAAAGCCGAAATTCGGACGGTGGACCAAACGTTGGGCGCGCTTCGAGCTCGAAGAGAAGAAAAAGAGCAAGAAATGCGCGCCATGGAGCGGAAATTGGTCGAGATCTTGGTGCAGCAGCAAAAGCGAATGTTGCTGCTAGTCTCGGCTGTTCGGGAAGTTTCCCTTCCAACAATTGCAAGTTGAACATACAAAGATACTACAGTATTTATCACAGAAGTGGGTGTCGAATTTCGTTACTTCTGGGCGATTTTCTCCTCTTCCAGCCGCTTGCGTGCTTCCGTCTCCACCAGCGCGGCCACCTGTTACGTACCAGTGAGTTGGATAATAACCAAAGCATTGGTTTAACGCAAATACGTACCCGACGCTCTTCCATGTATTTGCTCTGCAGGTAGAACCCGTAATAGGCTCCCGCCAGTCCACCGCACAGAGCAAACATGGCGCGGCCTGTGGAGCTGCCGCCGCCCACGTTCACACCACGGCGAGGGCCGCCCGCCATCATTCCCGGAGCGCCGCTCATTCTCGACGAAATAATATGATGCTCAAAATAATACGTAGTGTAATGCACACTAGACATTATTTGTGGTGTTTGCCACATATATTACGCGAAACGCCGTGGATTCGATCTTGGTAATGGACGGCGGAGCGAACAGCACCTTGGAGGCGCCACGACGCTCTGCAGCAATTGTGGGCCGTCAATTGCCGACTGGATTGCACTTTTGGGTCAATATCTTTCAAAGGGTCTCTATGGGGAAGTCCGCGGGGAGGATCTCCTCGATGCCATTTTCGAATTCACGGCTCGGTTGGTAGGATATCCTACCCAGAGAAGACTAAGGCGTTGAAAGGATGATTGGCCCGATGTCGCGTGTACTGCTGTTGGTTGCGGGGGCATTGGCTGCGATCCACGCTGGGACGACCAAATGGGGCTACAAGGAGACGACGGATGAGGAGCTGGGTCCTGCGGACTGGAAGGAGTCCTACTCGGCCTGTGGAGGAACGCACCAGTCCCCGATCAACATCCCGATGCGGGAGCTGTCCCATGACGACTGGGGCATGGACCACGCTCCACTCAAATACGGAGGAAACTGTGAGAAGTTCTCGCTCAAGAAGCTCGAGGACTTGTACAAGTGGGAGATCCATGGAGACGAGCGTGAGTTGTGAGTGCTTGGCTCGTTTCGGGGACGATAGAACTGAAGCTTTGTGTTGATTTGTTCTTGCTGCAGACTGCACGGTCAAGTCGATCAACTTCGATGAGCGCGAGTATGGACTGGCTCAATTCCACGTGCACTCAACGTCGGAGCACGCGCTCGACGAGTACCACTACGATGCTGAAATCCACTTCGTCCACAAGGACGTCAACGGAAGCGGCAAGATCCTAGTGACGGGCGTCTTCCTTAACGCCCAGAAGGACGTGGAGGAAAGCTCCTTCATCAAGAACCTGTGGAACGACTTGGACACTGATGGCGAGACGTTCAACCTACAGGACAGTGGACTGAACTACGCTCAGATGCTCAATGGCCTTGTGGCCAAAAGCCACCTGTTCAACTACAACGGAAGTCTCACCACGCCTCCGTGCAGCGAAGTCGTCGACTGGTGGGTGCTCAACAACCCCATCCCGATCTCGTACGATGAGCTCCACAAGCTGAAAACTCTGTACAACGAGCTACCGTCCACCAACGACGCGTCGGACAACCGCCCCACACAACCCCTGAACGACCGTCAAATCAAGTACTACTGAGTTTGTAGTTACCAGGCACTCGAAGCTGGCGACAACTGGATAATGTGATCGTGTCCGCTGCGTGTGTGCGCAAGAACCAAGAAAAGGATAAAAAGTAGTAAATGCATGTCGAGCTTCAGAGGAATCGCAGTCGCTCACAATCACATAAGCGTCTTCTCTTTTACGTTCCTTATGAGATGGATGTAGTAGTCATGTTACCACAGAAAACACGCATGCAATTTTGTACACTTGATCGTAGCTTGCTCGCTAGATATCTTACTCCACGGTTTAGTTTTTCTTCTTCCTCTCTCCCTGTTCTACGCTGGCACACCAAAGACGCGGCCTAGGCCATCCACTAAATCTGCTCCTCATCCTGTTCTTACAGGTTGTACGGGTCCGTGTACGAGAAACCCTGGAAGACGTGGCTCTTGCCAATGGGGGCGTCAGAGACCACCGAGTCCACCACCTCTTGCCGCTTGAAGAATTCCGGCACATTGTTCACTTCGCCATCCGACTTGACCACAGGCTTGAAGGGCACAGGCACGTCACGCTTATAGAGCTTCTCCCAGTCCACTTGGCCGAAGAACGGGTGGTCCATGATTTCCTGGGCTCCACACGGGCCTGATCCGAGTCGCTTGGCAGGGTTACGGCAGATCAGACCACGCAGCAGTGAGCGGGCATCGTCGGAAAACTCGGACGGGAACCGAAGCGGGAGCTTGACAATGTTCTGGAAGTTGCGCTTGCGGTTTGCGTGGAAGAACGGCGTGTAACCCGCGAGCATCTCGAAGATGAGGACGCCCAGCGACCAGTAATCCACAGCTTTTCCGTACGGCACACGACGGATGAGCTCGGGCGCGATGTACTCGGGCGTGCCACAGAATGTCTGCATGCCGTCCTTGCTGTCGAAGTGGTCGTGCGATAGACCGAAGTCCGTTAGCGCGATGAAGCCCTTGTCGTCAAGCAGAATGTTTTCCGGCTTCAGGTCTCGGTACACGATGTTGTACGTGTGAAGGTGCGAGATGGCCAGCACGAGTTGGGCCGAGTAGAACCGAGTGCGCACCTCGTCGAAGTGCATCGCTCGACGCAGGTGGAAGTGCAGCGTGCCGCCGTTGTAGAAGTCCATGACGAAGTACAGCTTCGCGTCGTTCTGGAAAGCGTACCGCAGCTTCACCATGAACGGGTGATCCACACCCTGCAAGATGCGCCGCTCCGTCTTCGTGTGCTCCACCTGGTTCTTGGCAAACACAGCGGCCTTCTTGATCACCTTCATGGCGTACACCTTGCCGTTCTCGCCACCTGTAGCACCTGCAATCTGTTGGGGGGTCATGCCCATTGCCATCATCGTCCGTGGGCTCAATAGCCGAGCTCCCTTCTGCTGGTGTGGCACCTTACGCCGGACTAACATCACCTTACCAAAGGCACCGCGACCCACCACGCGGAGGAGGTCGAAATCGTCGATAGTTAACGTGTCATACTCACGCGGCTTCAGCTCACGAGAAGCGCCTCCAGCAGCGCCTCCCAGCACCGTGTCGTATACTGATGGCTTGCGCGCACGAGTGCCCTGGTCGCGGGGAGGTTTTCCCTTCTCGCCACCGCGAGCACCGTGGCCCTTTGCTCGGGTTTGCTGCTGCTCCTCCAAGAGTGTATTCAGACGCACTTCGCGCGCGGCGCGACGCTGGAACTCGTAAGGTGTGGGGGACGCAAGGAACGCGAACACAGTGTCCAGAACAGCCTTCGTCGTGTACGCAGGACTCTCGTTGGGGCCCTCACAAGGACCCGCAGACAGGCAGATGCAGCCGAATCCTGTCAGTTGCGCGGCGCTAGGGCTCTTTGGTGAACGAGATGACGGCGACAATGCATCGTCACTGCTAGTCGCGGTTCCCGTGCCGCTCGGGCCACCACTGGATGCAAACGCCGTAGCATCGCGACTGAGCTCTGTGTTGAGTGGGAAGTCGGACCGGGACCAGGAGATGCTGTGCTGCGAGAAGAACCGCTTGAAGCCCGAGTTCCAGGACGGGTCGATCTTGTGCGAGCTCTCGATGAAGGCAACGTTGCCCAGCCGGCTCTTGAGCTCGTAGCGGTACTTGGCAATCAGCTGCGTCACCAACACGCCTCCATAACCATACGCGATAAAGTGCACCTTGTGCGCCGCCGACGGGAAAATGTAGTTGCGCCACACGTGGTCGCAGTGATCGTCGGCGTTGCTGGATCCTCGAATCGGCATCTTCTCCACCGTTCCATCCGGAGTCACCATCAGCTGCGTGTTCATGTTGGGGTTCATGACCAACACGCCGTAGCCCGCAGCAATGGCCTTCTGGAAGTACGGCAGCATGGAGCCCACCTGCACTCCGTCCTTCAGCAAGACACTGCGGCTCCAGATGCCACAACTTAACCCCCTGAAGGAACACACGTAGACGAGAGTTTCTCGGCCACGCTGAAGTTCTTGCTCGTGTGGAAGATGCACCGCGGCTCGTCAGTGTCGATCATCATGCGGAACCCGTCGTTCGTGGAGCAGATGCTGGAGGAGCTGGACCGCACTGAGCTGCTGGTGCTGCCGGCGGTGCTGGCGCCCGGGTCGAAGCCGGACTCGACGGAGCTGCGCTCGAACTCAAGTGGCGGGATGGCCTGCTCCAGGAACAGCAACTCCTGCAGCATCCTCGTGTGCACGTGGTCAATGAGGCCACGTAGAACCTCCTCGCCGTGCTCGCGGATCTCCTGCTTGGAGATGCGCTGCCTGGAGCTGCGACTGCGCACCTCGCCGCCCTCCGTGAGCTCGAACTTGTCATTGGACCAGCCAGCGGACGCCGCCGTGAAGGCCGCGGGCATCGTGTCCTCAGAGATCGTGCCCATGTCCCACTTGGGCACTGGGGGGCCGCCGCGCATTGGCCGCGTTGCTGCTGGTGCTGCTGGTGCTGCTGGTGCTCGAGATGACGATGCCGTCCATCAACGCGGTGAGCGTGGGGCGCTCGCCCGAAGCTGCGGGTGCTGGGGCCGTGGAGGTGGCGGCGGATGCATTTGCATTGCCGCCCGTTGGACGGTACGTGGAGTCCCACTTGACCTTGATCATGGCGGAAGCGCGGGTTGCCGCTGGGAGGTTTGTGCTCGGCTGCAGCTCGTCCTCTGGCTAGTGATGCTGAATAGCTGAGAGAGACAGACCTTTATAAGACGACTCATCATCAAAGTAAAGAGGGGATGGAGGATATAGATACCTGCTTATAGTTGTTTGATAAGCTTGACAGTGATTTAGTAAGGATAGGTGATATTATAGAAAGATGACTTGGATCAATGATGGACTGAGGAGATATAATTCGATAGTGAGGATGGAGACGGAGGTTTCTAGTGTGGCACACACGAGTTGCTCTCCCATCACCTCGCATTTTGTCCAATCGATGGCCATAGAGTGTTCGCCGTGGGATGGGGCGGTGGCTGCGAAAGAAACTGCATTGGTGTTCGACACACGAAACGTCGAGATTACGCGGCTGCAATGATTGCCTTCCACGCTCGGCTCAGCAGCTCACCACAGCCTATATCCTAGCCCGCATAAGACCTCGACACCCTGCTTCTTCCTCCCAATTGCACGGGGAACGGCAAAATTGCACATGATCCTCAAGTTGAGACGCAGGTTGAAGTGTCGGGCCTCGAAGACGCATTCCAGCCTCAGTTCAGAGAAGTCAAAACAGTTGGTACATGGCTACACGCTGACTATGTGCAGCTTAGAAGATCTTACACCTCCTCGTCGCGGATCGGGTCCCAGTCCGTGACAAAGTACTCGTCCAGCGCTGCGAGCCTCGCGACTTGCGCCGAAGAAAGCTTGACGTTGATCGCCTCCAGGTTGTCCTTCTGGCGCTGTGCGTGGATGGACTTTGGCAGCGGAATGATGTCGTTCGCTAGACAGAAGGCCACCAGCACCTGAGCCGGCGAGGCGCCCACCTCGTTGGCCACCTCATTCAGCGTCGGGTCCTTCATCTTGAACGCCTTCACCAGTGGAGAGTACGCTTCCACGATGATGTCGTGCTGCTTGCAATACTGGACCGTCTCCGGACGTGTGAGCCACGGATGCAGCTCGATCTGGTTCACTGCGGGCTTCACCGTGGCCGTCTTCATGAGCTTGTCAATGTGCGCTCCACTGAAGTTGGACACGCCAATGTCCTTCAAGATACCTTGTTGTTGGAGCTCCTCCAACGCGCGCCAAGTCTCCGCACGCGTGGAAGTGTCGCCGGGTGCGTGCAGCAGGAACAGGTCGATGTAGCCGAGCCCAATCTCCTCGTTACTCTTCCTGACGCTGGCCAGCGCCTTCTTGTACCCCCAGTCCGTGAGGAAGAGCTTGCTCGTGACGAACAAACCCTCTCGAGGGATCCCCGAGTCTCGGACAGCTTGACCCACAGCAGCTTCGTTGTGGTACAACTGAGCCGAATCGATGTGGCGGTAGCCCTGCTTCAGCGCCGACAGCACGACGTTGTACGAATCGTAGACGTGGCTCTCCAGGTAAGCGCCGAACCCGATGACGGGGATTTGCGCGCCGCTGGGCAGCATCTTGGTCGGGATGGTCACGCTCATGGTAGAAGCCTCGAGGTCTTGCGCAGGAGCTGGGATCTTTTCGAATGAGACGATGCGTGATACTGGAAGCCAACGATGCAGCACGCAGGACAAGCTCAAGTTTTGCTGAAATTTATAAGTACTTAACACACATTCCTACGCAGCTCGGTCGTGTGATCACTCCGTGGCGAGTAGCGACACCATGCGATCCCAGAATGTGCCGTTGTTGGACTGCGACGACTGGTCCGAGGCGCCCGAGAGCGCGTGGTTCTTGTTCTTGTTACTGTCGTCCTGGGGACTGCCGTCGCGCCATTTGGCTGCAGTGGCAGCGGTCGAAGCGCTGGGTCCCTGCGGCTTCCCTGGCTTCCGACGAGATGGCTGGACTCCAAGTTGAACGTCGCTGCTGCCTCCACTCTTGAGATCTGCGAAGGGCGAGTCCGTGCTCGAGTAGCCGAAACGAGAGCGCTGATAGTCTCCGTACGGGTTTACACCGTTGCTCACCAGCGCTGCATAGTTCCGCTTCTCGGCCTCCGTCAGCACCTCCACTTGGTGACGCCACACGGCCACTTGCTGCATGAGACTCTCGACTTCCTCCGAGTGCTCCTCTGCTAGCTTCTGCAGGTACGTCTCATGCTCCCGCTGGCTTTCACTCGCGGCGGCGTCCAACATTTTCTGCGCGCGACGTTCCGCCAGTCTATTGGCGTTCTCAATGGATCGGTTCGACTCCTTTACCAACTGCTCTTCATGCTCCGCAAGCCGCTCCTTGGCGCTCTCTTGTGCTTTCTCCAGCATCGCTTCATACTCCTTTTTATTGGTCGCCAGCTTGGCCTCGGCCTCCTGCGCACGCAGGCGCGACTTCTCCATCTCTTGGCGCTGGACATCCACCTCCTCAGTGAGCTTGGTAATCTCGAGGTCGCTCTGCTCGATTCTCGCCTGCAAAATCAGCTCCCGCGCAGCGGCGCGCTCCTGAGCAAGCCGCAATTCACGATGGGCGTCTTGAAGCACACCGATTTCATCGCGAATCGATGCGTTTTCCATCAGCGCGAGTTGCAGACTGTTGCTGAGGTCCGTCTGCGCTTCAGCCACACAGTCCAAGTTGTTCACGAACGCCTTTGCTCCTATCGCGTGGCTTTTAATCAAGCCGAACGACCGGCGACTGCTGCGTCCGTGCTGCTCTGTCAGCTCCGTCTCCAAGAACGGGCTGAAGTCTTGATACCAACGGAAACACAAGCTCGTAGGGCGCGATGCCGAGCGCAATCGCTTCATTACAACCGCAAATGGAGCGCCAACTGTGCTTTCGTTGTTGATAGACGCCAGCACAAAGCCCTTGCACAGACGCTTCTCGCTACCACGGTGCTCAGTCCTCGACGAGAAGAAAACTGGGGAAACCTCCAGCATCGCCGTTTCCACATCGCAGATTTTACAAGCGCCAAAAGATAAACCCATAGGGCCAGTCGCCGTGCTCCACACGCCTTGGGCCTTTCGTGCCATTATTGCATTCGTCTCTTCAGGACGCTGGTTATCGTCACTCTCGTCACTGTCACTTCCGTCGTGCTCAGGAAGGAAAGCCTTCGCCTTCCTCTCAGCTCGGCGTTTTTGACGAAGCTCATAGAGCAACGACGGCGGTAGGTGTGAAAAGAATCCACGCGAAATAAGGTCGCGGGACACTCCGCTCACATCATCCCAAGAAAATAGGGCCCCACTACCGTTCAACATCGCGTGGTGAGCCGATCCCATCGCAATATCAGCCGTCTCGCCACGCTGCTTGCCGGTACCGCTAACAGTCCTAGCAAAGCTCGTAGAACCTAGAGCCCCACTAGTCTCAGAGCCACTCCCAGTGCCAAATAAATCACCAAACACCGAGCCAAATAGTCCAGACGTTGACCGCGGGGCGTCCACACTGTAACTGCGGTAGCTCGGATCTACAGGAGGCTTTCCTGTGTCGGCCTGGACCTGCTGTCGAATTCCCACTGCTGCTCCCACCGCTGCCACTCGACACTACACGCTGTCTACCGCTCAGTGACTCTCCATCCGAGGTAGCATCGACGCTGTTTCGCGGTGTCACTGAGTTGCTTGCCTGGCGATTCAAATTGGGGTTGTACAAGAATCTTAGACGCAGTGGCAGACCCACGCTGCGTAGCTGGATCAGCACTTGATCAAATGGCGAATCACTGACATCAATGCCATTGACGCGAACAAGTCTGGCTCCCACGGGAACATCCACCAATGCCGGGTCAAGCTCTTGTTGATCACGGAGAAATCCTGCCACCGTCGCCCCGAGGAACTGTCCGTCCTGCTCATGACTTGGCATCAACCTCAAGCCGAGACCCGTTCTCGTCGCCATGGAGTTTCTCAGCTTCGACGGGTAGACAGCGGGCACTGCCTGTGTAATCTGCACATTCAGCTCCTCCATCGCCAACGCAAAGCTCGGCATGCCTCGAAACACATGAGGGAACGGGCAGTTGGCTCCAGCAAACAAGAAGCAGCTGAGCATCACGACCGGCAGGGCCTCTGCTTTGTCTGTCCTCAGCACATACAGCGCCGGGTCCCCCTGCTGCTCCACCGTCTTCAAGCTGATACTGCTGCGTCGTCTCGTGCTGGCAGCGGTCGACGGCGCTCGCAGCCTGCCTGTACTCATAGCCGTCAGGGGCTCATCAGGTGTAGCTCGGGCTGCAGTTGCATTGCTGCTGCTGCTGTGGCTTTTGTGCTTCTTGACACGTGCTTGTTGCTCCAGTTGCGCGAGTCGCTGCTGCTGGAGGGCGAGTAGCTTCTCCTTCTCTTGTTTCTCCTGCTTGTCCTGCAGTTGTTGGCAGTAGCTCTGCGTGTTCTCGGCCACGCCCTCGAGCCACTTGTGCAGCTCCACGAGGCGGTCCTTGCAGTGCTGCGCGTGGAAGATCTTGAGATAAGCCTGGGATAGTCGCGGCACGCGCACAGAGCGACTGGCCAACAGCTCTGACGAGTGCGCAATGTACTTCTGGAAGTGCCGGTAGCGGCGGTAGACCTTCCAGCTGTAGCGGCGAGCGCTGGAAGCGTCGCCTAGTGAGCACTCGAACACATAGCTGGCGTCATATCACGGTCATATCGAGTCAGTCATATGAGAACTCTAAAACATAGCAACTCATATCATATCGCGCACATGTCGATACTGTCAGAGGTGCGGTAGTAGCCGAGCGGCCTGATGCTCACGGGCTGCGTGGCCAACAGTGCTGTGAGCTGCTGCCACGTCTCGAGCTGCGTGAAGGCGCGGTTGGGCTCGCTCAGGAAGGGCCGCGGCAGCCCCAGCGCCTTGGAAATGCTCTCCACCGCCGCTGCCTCCATGCGTTACACCGAGTATCCGCTACGTGCCCGATTACGAACTGAAGGCACCTTTCTGGTTCTGTTTTTTGGAGAGTGGGATGCGACGCACTTGGTTTTTGTATGCCGCGTCGACATGGAGCTCAGCCTGTGTCATTTGCGAGAAGTTCTCGGCCAAAGTGCTCTCTTGCACCAAGCCCATGGATTCGAAGGCTAGCGAACGGCGGGTCGTTATTGTGCCCCCTTGCAGGCAACGACTGCTTCTCGGGCGGCTCGCCGTGCTTCATGCACAGTGTAATAGAGCAATCAGTGGACCGACACGTGCCCGTCACACGACATGGCTTCCTCTTTGCCAGCCACAGCCACCAAGACAACAACCGCGTGTGCTGTGGAGGTGCGAGCGGGGATGTCGTAGGTAGCCTTTGACAGTGCTCGGCCTTCCGTTAAGGAAGATGGAAGATAGAGCTTCGTTGTAACTGTACATGCACAACGAAGCTCTATCTTTCATATTGCTCAGCGAAAGGCCATTGCACCGAAGCTTACCATGCAAAGTTCTTGTTGATTGTTCTCTGTTGCTGAGGGCAGCTACGAACGGCTCGGCAATGATGGAGGGCTCGGTGTCGCAGCAGGGAATGGTTGTTGCCCCTTCAGTCGATGGTAGAAGTACATGCACTTGATATGGCGATCGTTTAGGGGATGCATGGGGCGATCGTCCGAGGCATTCACTCGTGGCCAGGGACACGGATTTGAGTCTGCGAAGTTCTTTCGTGAGTTGTAGTTGACCAGGCAAGACCGCTGAGCGAATCTGCGCATTATACTATCCATACACAGGATGCATAGTAGATCGTATTGCTCTCTCTCCAGGGCCAGTCATAGTGATACTCGTCCTGCGTGTTCTCCGAGTGGAAGGAGCCAGTGGGTCCTCGCATCCATCGAAGTTGCCCGAGGATGCTACTCGAGCTGAACGATTTACCCGCGTTCGTCTGGATTGATCTCCCACTTATACAACTCCTCGAGCATTCGCCATCGTACTTGAGTCCGCAATGCGGACTCCGCATTCCAAACTTGGAATATTGATGGTGCGTTCCCACAATTCACGAACCCCAGTTTCCAGCCATCGTTTCTTTGTTGCTTGCACCATGGGTCCCATGCCCAGCAAACCCGGCATTGGACTGGCCTCACAAGTAATGTGAACTTAAGACTGGGCTTTACTTGGACAGCAACGGCCCTGAAGACAAGAAAGATTGCGAACAAGCGTTCTTCTAACTTATCTTTGTGCAGCACAAGTTGTACTTCACCTTTGTGCACGAAATGGTTCACCAGGTTCAGCAAAATCTCTTGGCATACATTTGTATATTTTTGTAGTAAAAGGCTTGGTGCTGATCGCGACTCAAGATCCGCTCTCGCTGCTCCCCAGGTGCCAGCCATCAAACGCGGTATATTAACATTCACTGCCTGCTCTGCCTCTCGTGCCGAGTATCTTCGTGTATCACCTCCTGTTAGTTCCTCTCTTGCTCGCTGCTCGGCACCATTTGACACTTGATCTCCGCGCTGTCAACCAACAAAATTAAAATACGTATAGGTTGCTTGCCTCCACCCACACCACCGGACTGCCAACTCGGCTGTTTTCTCGGTCGATGCGTTGCAGAGCCCGTCTGCCACCAGAGACGTCGTCGATCGTCCTCTTATCAGTGGCTCCTTAGGTTCGTATCGCCAGTCTCACTGGGCCTGCTGCATCGTGTCCCCGCTCTTAAATGTCGCGGTCCACGCGGGTCGAGCACACCACGCCCTTCTCCGCCAGACGCGCCGTCGTCTCCGCGTTGAAAAACTCGCCGTCCGTTGATTTTATTCGGAATTTAACTGCGAGGAAAATAAACAACCCATTAGTCAGCCCCGACCTGCAAACATGATGCCAAGACTGAAATACGTACATCTATGGGTCTCGCCCAGCGTGTTGAGCTTCGTGAACACTGCACGGACTTCTTGCACATTGTCCTTCGCCACCGAAACACAATCGCACAGCATTGACCATTAGAGACATTGCAAAATAGCACGACTGCACGAGCGTAAACAGCGACTTACCGGGTGCACCATATCGAGGAAGCTCGTCTGGCCAGGCACAATCTGGTGGTTCTGGTAGCCAAGCACGCGTGTGTAGGCGGCACTGGAGAACAAAAACACCGCGGACGCCTCGGCGGCCACGAGTGCGATGCAGTCCATGCACTGCTCGCAAATTTGCTGGTACACCTGCAGCTGACCCACCTCGTGCTTGAGCGACTCGACGAACTCTTTCTTGCGCAGCCGCGACTTGCGCGAGTGGTCGCGGTTGCGCTCGCGGGACTTTTCCTCTTTGATGAGCGCCTGCTTCTCGTCTTCGCTCAGGTTGTCAAAGTTGTGCGTCGGGTTGTTCTTGATCATGGCCGAGATGTACTCGGGGGGCAAGGTCTGGGACCCCACCATGTCGGGCGGCAGCATGCCGGGCCGCACCTGGGGACCCTTGTGGAACGGCATGGGCGGGCTCTGTCCGGGGAAGCCGGCCGACGGGTCGTAGAGACGCGAGCCGCCGTCCTGGAAGGCCAGTTCCGCGGTGGGGTTGTACACTTGTGGGGCGGGAATGGGGCCAGCCATGAATTGGTTCATGCCGCTGCCAATGCCCGCGGGGAGCGTCATGGATGTCACGTTGTTGCCGTCGTCCATGGCGTCGTTGCGGTCGCGGCTGATGAGGTTCTCAAAGTACGCGGCGTTGGCCTGGATCTTGGCCATGTCGTTGGTGGGTCCGAAGGCGTTGGCGTTCACGTTCGGGTCGTCGTTCTCGACCTTGATGCCCATGAGGCGCGCGTACTCCTCCATGGCATCGCCCTGCTGGGGCTGGTCCATGGGGCTCAGGCCGGGCACGTACACGCCGGGGAACACCGTCTGCGGGTCCGGCATCCCCTGGTGCGGGGGCATCGGGCGTTGAGGCTGCTGCGGGTGGCCGTACTGCGCCGCCAGGTTGGCGCTGAGCATCGAGTCGTCATGCATCATGTCCACGTCGGGTTCATTAGGCGACGAGAAGTCCATGGTTGGTTGGCTACACGTGTGGTCCCTCCTCCCTTTTGGTCTGCAATTGAGCCCTGCAACTCGACGGCCGATTGTGGGGGATGTCTCTGGTATGGGAGTGACACCTGCTCCCCGTGGATCCTATTTAGTGTGTGTCACGTAGAATTGGGTTGAGATAGGATTTGGAGTCCGAATATACGATGTTCGGGGCGTATTTCCGGAGCATTCGTAGAAAAATATTTGGATTTTTCGGAAAAACTGGAAAGATAACTTTTGTATGTGTGACCCACACCGTTTCCGGGATACAAACACCAAGTATAAACATTACCACATATTGTTACTTTGCTTTTGTATGGAGGGTAGGCAAGAAGTGTAGCTTTTAAATGAAGCTATGACGACAGCTCTAATGAAGGACAGCGCTGGGTTAAGCTCGAGCGAGGATCACGCTCGGCCTTTCCTTGGCGGGGAGGCAGGCTTTCAGGGAAAGGCGGGGCTGTCTACTGAAATGTGTCCAAGCCTCGTCACAGACTGCGCTCGCTACATTATAACTGCGTTGCGAAATGCAAGCACCAAACGTCGAGTACGGTACCTTAGCTTGCTTGTGGTGCTCGCAGCGGCCTCGCGTAGTTGTGCGAATAAGATTTGGGCGCATAACGGCTAAGATCGGCAACTGCAGTGCTGAAGCTACCGGCGTTGAAGTCGGCGAGAGAATTCAGGCCAGTCGAAATCTGAACAGTCGAAATTTGAACTGGATCGATCGTTTGCCCATGTACTGTACTTCACGGAAAGGCTCGATGGTCGTGAGAGACACTGCGCCGGACAGGCCTTGGACAAATCGTTCGGCCAAGCGCTTGTCTTCGATCTGTGTTTGGGCACTGCAAATGCACCTGCAGCGTTTGCACTGCAGAGAGTGCGAGTTGCCTCCATGAAGCTACGCATGGAGTCCGACGTCAGTGCACAGCTGTAAATAATAGTCAGTTGATGCCAATGTCCTTTAACTCTGTGTTGTACACTGGTGAAACCTATCCAACTGACATATCCGCTCACCTTGCACGGGGCTTGTTGCAATCGCACCAAAACTGAAGACTGTGAGTCATTGCCACAGCAGAGTGTTCTCACAGCTCGCGCAGCGTCGGGGCGGAGTTGGTGCTCTGGTCCGGGGGTCCAGACTCACAGTTTTCGTGTCACCCTATGATGGATGGGTGCTGTCTTCGTTTGATCTGGTGAATCGGTCTTATCCATCATGCGATCGACGTGTTGTACAGTGCTACCTTTCGTTATGCGCACCTCGGTTTTACGATACCCCGACATATCCATTTATCATCTTCGAGGGTCTCGTCACCGATCATATGTATTATGCTTGTGTTATCCTATATCCCTCTGAAATCGATTTGTTACCATCTGCGCATAATGAGGGGTAGCAGTGTACTCTGATACCGTCGGAATACACGTCCGCGTCCGCGACCACCTCAATTGCGCAGTAATGCCTTCCCACCGATTCCTGCCTCCCGGATGCCAAGCGCGACTGGCCGTGACAGCAATGACTCTTCCGTAGGTCAACCAAGCGATCCGGTCCGGCTCAGCTCATTCCGCAACTTGCCCTCAAGTGGACAAGTAAGTTCGGTGCCGACTCGGAATGGTGTCATTCACTCGCTCACTCGCCGCCGCTGGTATTGCGATGGCCGTCACATCTTCGTCCACGCTCGCTCTCGAAGAGGGTGACTACTTCCGTCCGGCCAGCAGCGTAACTTCGGGAATTTACGGCACGACGGCTGCGTACCGCCGCTCGCCGTGCCCCGCACTCAACACGCTCGCTAATCACGGCTACCTGCCGCGCAATGGACAGAACATCACGCACGACATGTTGTCTACCGCTCTCGAGAACGTGTACAACATCGGATCCGGTGTGGCGGCGATTCTAGTCTCCCAAGTGCCGGACACGATCAACCTCGACTACCTCGGCATTCACAACAAGATCGAGCACGACGCGTCGCTCGCTCACACGGACGCCTACTACGGCTACGACCCCATGAAGGCCAACGAGACACTGGCTGAGGACCTCTTCAGTCGCGCTGGAAGCGATGGACTGCTCACAAACAAGATCGTGGCCGCTACACGCAAAGACCGTGGCAAAACGTGCAACGCTGAGAACCCGGAGTGCCAGTACGGGGTGAAAGCTCAGACTCTAGCTTTCCTCGAGGCGTCGGTGCTTCTGATGGCCCTGGGCACCGGTGACACGATCTCGGTGGAGCACGCGCGCTCGTTCATTATGGACGAGAAGTTTCCGGCCGACTACGAGGCTCCTAAATCCACCGTCGGCGTTGTCGAGCTGCTTGCCCGAGCCGCAACCCTCAAGGCAGAATCATTGGTGTAGTAGACCAAGGAACGAGGTCACCTACGTGTATCGGTAGTAGAGCTGTCGCCATAGTTAAGCTTAACCTGCTTTAATTGGTCTCGTAGCAGCCACTGAAGGTCACCGTCTGTGCCACCACCTTGTCACTGTGCTGCAGTGCCTTCATCACCTTGGGCAGCTCGTTAGTTTGCTTGACATCCACCTTGGTCTTAGCCTGAAATTGCCAGTGTCGTGTGCGTCAATACAATTTTACACTTGGGTTTTGTATGAAATAATGTGTGGGCCACAGAGATAGAGGTTAAGCCAGAGGTAGAGGTGAGGTAGAGGTGAGGTTAGTTAAGCTTAGTTAGCTAACGACGACAGCTCTAAATTTGTGTGCTTCGTAGCATGATTCAACCGAGGACACGTTTGTCTGGAAGGGGGAAAATATACGTGTACGTGGGGGCCCAACGTGCTATGTTGGTGCAAAAAGCGAAGGAAGAACGCACAGTGACGCTCTATGTGGATAGCCTCCTAATTTTGTTTGTGTTTGTTGCTTCACTTCAACAAGATAAACTTTTTTGGCATTGCTGCGCGCCTGGACCACCAGCAAACAAATCTGGAGATCATCACTGGAGCGACACCCGGCTCATTACGTTCCGTGTAGCCTTACAGTAAAGGTTGGGGCTTTATAACACGGCACACTCCGTTACTGTCACGGTCATTTGCCGACTAGCAGCCACTCCGCCACTCTCCTACTCAAGCACCCGCCACGTTCAACATGGTGCTTCGTACGTTGTATGCTGGTTTGGTCGTCATACTCGCTGCCACTGCTATTCGCGATGTAACTTCAACGCAAGCTGGCGGAGGCCAAAAGAACCAGGGATACCGCCAATTCGTCGAACAACTCCAAGTCGGGGAATACTACAAGCCTTCAGCCAAGGAAGGATCGGGTGTGCTAAACACCACTGCAGCTTTCCACCGCTCACCGTGCCCAGCTCTCAACGCGCTCGCAAACCATGGCTACTTGCCGCGCGATGGCCAGAACATCGCGAAGGGCGTTCTAAAGGCTGCGATCATGAACGTGTACAACATGGCGAACGATACGGCCACAACACAGGTCAGCCAAGTGCCCGATATCTTCTCACTCGACTTTCTGAGTCATCACAATGCACCCGAGCACGATGCATCGCTGGTGCACACAGACGCCTACTTTGGACACGACCCGATGCTGGTAAATGCCACTCTCGCAGAAGACGTCTTTACTCGTGCCGACGCCGATGGAATGATCAACACCCCTGCCGTGGCTTCTGTCCGCAAGGACCGAGCGGTGCTGTGCGAGACGACGAACCCAGAGTGCACGTTCGGTGCCAGCGAGAAGAAAAAATCCTTCCTGCAGGCGGCGCTTCTTCTGGTGGCACTCGGAGAAGGCGATGCTATCTCCGTTGAGCACGCACGTTCGTTCCTTGTCAAAGAACAGATCCCAAGCGACTTTGTGAAGTCCGTGGAGCCTGTCTCAGTCGCGAGGCTTAATGCCACGTCGGCAGAACTGGTTGCACTTGCATCTTAATCGAATCGAGTGAGTACAGAGTGGAAAATCGCAAAGTATCAGATCGACAAACAAACACAAAGAATTCTTTTTTAGCAGAGTTTCACAGTTGCTCCAGAAACAGTGACACACGATGATTTGATACTGTACTATGCAAGTGAAGCAGCGTCAAAGACCCGATTTGCGTGAGCTGTGCGCTCGATCCTTATGGCTGCGCAACTTCTCGAAGCAACCAGTGGTCCATAATTATTCAGACCCTGACTAATTATGGTTTTACAAGGTTTTGTGAAGAAGTCTGACCTTTGTAATCTCAACATTTGTTTATGGGGCCATAATTGGCTTCAGCCCGCTACGATCGCCTGTCATTGTGTTGTTTTAACGATTCTCCTTCGCTCTCAGCCGAAACACTCGCAACTGTCAACGCTGAAACGGAAATGAGCCTCGACTTCAATGTGCAAAACGAATGGAGCTCTTCAACCAAACCTTGGATACGTTCGTCGTTGTCAAGCAAGGACCGACATCGCCACAGTGGAAATTTTCCTGATACATTGGCGGTGAGCCCGGTCGAACACTTGATAGATGCTCCAGTGGGAGGAAGGGAAGTGGGTGGGAGAGAAAGAGCGGTCGTCGATCGAAAACCCCGCGCTTTGAGGCGTCGGTGCAGTGGGTGGATGTCTTCTACCCGTGTTTTAAATCGGTCTGGACAGCTCGACCCATGCTGAGGCCGGGCTTTATCGTGGAGTAAACACCGGCCGCGGGGTTATTGAGGAGCTATCCATAGAACGGCCACAATTGGACTTAACGTATCATTTGATTGAAAAACGGATTTTCCGATACAAAAGCCAAGTGAGCTCGAGACGGACGCACGTCGGCCGGCCCAGAGCTCGAGCTCCACTTGAATCAAAAGTGCACATAACGATACGAACGGGGACGATCCTCGGTGCCACGTACCGCCGAGATGCCATGGGGAAAAGCCGCAGGAGCCGAGCCTGGCCACGACGGCACAAACTTGATTTGAGTGGTAAGCTTAGGGCGTCATCGATCGCGAAGTCGGATGCAGTGAGAGATCGCCCTTCGGAGAAGTACACTGATACATGTAATGAAGAGCGGGGGGTACTGGTAGAAACTGGAGGTGTACCGGGGACAGTGGACGGCAGTTTAAGGCACTTACATGCAGCGAAAGTGAGTTTTTATATGCGGAGAGGTCAGTAACAATACCCTTCAACTTCAGCGCGATCTAAATGCCGAAGGTCGAGGCTGTAGCCGTGTCGGCGTCGCTGGCGTCTAACAAAAAGTCGCTATCCTGCATGTAGGGAAGTGGGTCCTCGTGGTCGATCTCACTGGGGTGGAAGTTGTCCAGGAACTCCAGCAGTACGGCGTGCTCTGTGGGGTCAAAAGGCGGCTCTTGGTGAAAATTAGACAGCCACACAATCAATTTCGAAGGCTTCGCTTGTGAGGTGCTCATAAACTTGTGCAACAATGACGCTGACACAATATCCGCTGAGTGGGTGTATGCGTTTGTTTAAGAACGTTTGCTGTCACTTATCAGGTAAACCTCAGTAGAACCGTCATCGTTTAGTTTGATAACCACAAACGAGATGCATGAAGGTGACTCGTATCCTATGCTGAAAAATATAACAATCACATTACGATGAGTCTTCGTCATCGACACGCGTACATGTATACTAGCAAAGCACCCTTGACATGTGAACCAGTAGTTTTGATTAGAAGCTTGTGTCTTACAGTACTGTCGTCACTGGACAGTACTTCCGTTCTTACTCGGGCTCACTACGCAAGATGGGGGGCCTGCATAACCAAGCGGGCGCTCGACGAAGGTCATGCACTGCATATTATTAATAATAGCCTTCGCCTGGAAACAGCCTGCATGATGCAGGCTGTTTCCAGGCGAGTGCACACAGCCAGCAGGCTGCCCGTCATATTGCGGCAATAGAATCGACAGTCGTTCGCTCAACTTCAAGGCGGATCCGTACATTTGGCCCACGTGAGCTTTGCTCGAAAATCCACTCTTTAGGCGGTCGTAAACGACACACTCCAATGTCTTGTTTGACCGTTTTACCAAATAGTCTGACTCTAGAAAGGGGTTATTCAGTTTCCGCAGTGAAAATCCCACCCGTAACCACTTAGTAATAGCGGATTAATCTACCACGCTGATGATTAGTACCGGGTGATTATTCATCAGTCACGATCAATTCAGTGTGCTTGCGATGGCTGCGGTGCCACTCGCTCGAGAAATAAATCTGGATAATAGCCAGGGACTGCATCTCCAGATGCTGCCCCAACTCGGAAAGGACAACAACGTGGTGTACGTGCATCGCACGATGTCGGGAGCGTCTGGCAAAATGCAACGCGGTTCACGAAACGCAGCAACATGCATGTCCTCATTTCAGAATTAACCTCGTGACTCACACACGGCAACATACCAGTAGTGACCAAATCATGACAATTTCGGAAGTTGTGCAGAGCGGGCTCTTCAAAGGAGATAACGAGGACCAGCAGTTGATCCGGATACCACTTCGCGCTGCTGAAAGTGGGAAATCAAAACGGAGGCGCTCTCGTCGCCAAGACCCACCGAGTGAGCGGAGTCGTTTACTGTGGACAACCGACGAGCATGACCGATTCCTGGAGGCGCTGGAGCTCTACCCTTCCGGTCCCTGGAAAGTCATCGCCGATCACGTCGGGACAAGAACCACGCGGCAAACAATGACCCACGCCCAGAAGTACCGCCAGAAGATCGAGAGACGAAAGCTAAGGGACCGAAGAGATAGCATCGACAGCGCACTCTCCGAGTCGTCTTCACAAGCGACCGATAGTCACACAAGAGAACCCTCGATGGTGGAGCCGCCTTTTGACCCCACAGAGCACGCCGTACTGCTGGAGTTCCTGGACAACTTCCACCCCAGTGAGATCGACCACGAGGACCCACTTCCCTACATGCAGGATAGCGACTTTTTGTTAGACGCCAGCGACGCCGACACGGCTACAGCCTCGACCTTCGGCATTTAGATCGCGCTGAAGTTGAAGGGTATTGTTACTGACCTCTCCGCATATAAAAACTCACTTCGCTGCATGTAAGTGCCTTAAACTGCCGTCCACTGTCCCCGGTACACCTCCAGTTTCTACCAGTACCCCCCGCTCTTCATTACATGTATCAGTGTACTTCTCCGAAGGGCGATCTCTCACTGCATCCGACTTCGCGATCGATGACGCCCTAAGCTTACCACTCAAATCAAGTTTGTGCCGTCGTGGCCAGGCTCGGCTCCTGCGGCTTTTCCCCATGGCATCTCGGCGGTACGTGGCACCGAGGATCGTCCCCGTTCGTATCGTTATGTGCACTTTTGATTCAAGTGGAGCTCGAGCTCTGGGCCGGCCGACGTGCGTCCGTCTCGAGCTCACTTGGCTTTTGTATCGGAAAATCCGTTTTTCAATCAAATGATACGTTAAGTCCAATTGTGGCCGTTCTATGGATAGCTCCTCAATAACCCCGCGGCCGGTGTTTACTCCACGATAAAGCCCGGCCTCAGCATGGGTCGAGCTGTCCAGACCGATTTAAAACACGGGTAGAAGACATCCACCCACTGCACCGACGCCTCAAAGCGCGGGGTTTTCGATCGACGACCGCTCTTTCTCTCCCACCCACTTCCCTTCCTCCCACTGGAGCATCTATCAAGTGTTCGACCGGGCTCACCGCCAATGTATCAGGAAAATTTCCACTGTGGCGATGTCAGTCCTTGCTTGACAACGACGAACGTATCCAAGGTTTGGTTGAAGAGCTCCATTCGTTTTGCACATTGAAGTCGAGGCTCATTTCCGTTTTAGCGTCGTCGCACTCACATCGAAAAACACGAAAGTGACTTGTGCCACCAACCACCAAAAGCCAACCATGACGATCTCCTCGGTCGTGCAAAACGGCTTCTTCCACGACGGCAACCAGCTCATTCGCATCCCCCCGCGATCAGCGGAAAAGGTGACGGCATCTCGGCGACGCGCTCGTCTCGCCCGCGAAAAGTCCAAGAAGCGGATGAGCGACCGCAACCGACTGCTCTGGACCAGCGAAGAGCACGAGCGGTTCCTCGAAGCTCTGGAGATGTACCCGTCGGGGCCGTGGAAGCTCATTGCCAACCATGTGGGCACCCGGTCGACTCGACAAGCCATGACCCACGCACAAAAGTATCGCCAGAAAATTGAGCGCCGAAAGCAGAAGCAGCTCAAATTGAGTGCAGACGCTACCTCCAGCATGCCCGATCTCGACGCGGTGTTCCCGTGCTCCCCCACGACGGTTGACAGTCTCAACTTCAGTCTTCAGAGTGAGATGCTGATGTTACCAACGAGTGAGGAGCAACCGGCTGCCAGTACTCCGGATATTGACGACGACGTCGAGCGTGCAGTGACGATGGAGTTCCTGGATGAATTCCAACCACTGACGATGGACTGCGAGGAACCTCTGACGGGACTGTCTGGTTTCTCCAGCGACGACCCGTTCTGGCTCGACATTGGAGCTATCAGCGCTTCCATTGCTACATCTACGGCGCCAGAACCTGCTACATGGGAAGCTAGCGAGGTCCTCTCGCTATAAGTAATTTTTTTTAATGACTAGGACGAAATCCCGAGTTACAGTTAGTGTAGGTGTTGGGCAGCGTAGAATGCAGTGAAATGCTTATGAATCAAGCAAAGTCGTTTGAGAAACGCCCCCAACAGTCTCTCCCTATTATTGTCAGAAAAAAATCTTCACGATGGAGCCGCGACCGTTGCTTGAGTTAAATGTGCAGAAGGCGATCGCTAGCATTCTGCAGAAGCCTCGATGGTGGCTTAAGTGGCAGGACCAGGAGATTCGCGCGAAATGGTTGAGTGAGGTGGAGCAGCAGCTACTGCTCAAGACGTTTGACCAGTCGTTGGTGAACTGGAGTCACGGACAAGCTCCACTGCATGATCTCGGCGACCTACTACAGGGACCCGAAAGCCCCGATAAATATGACAAGTTGAGAAAGTGGCTCAAAGAAGTCGTCACCGACTTAAAGATAAGCGATGGTGAAGAGGAGGAGGAGGAAGAGGAAGAAAGCGAAGACGACGACGACGACGACGACGACGACGACGAGGCCGCGACCAAGAAGAGAAAGAGACGTGAAGGTGACGGATTGGATGCAACCGAGAGGAAGAGACTACGCACTCTGGAAAAGGAAGTTGAGTCGCAGGGGTCCTATCCGACTGTGAAATGGATATTCAACCAGCTTCTACTGCACGAAAGACTACGTGCTGTTCGAGTGGAGGAATGGGCGGAGAAGACCGCGAAATCTGCTGTCAATGTAGCTCGCTCTGTTGATGACCCAAACCTTGCACCCCGAGCGGCAGAGTTTGTCCTTGCGGTACGTCGAGGTGACAGTGTTGAGGAAGCTCTCCCAATTCCGCCTGGATCGGATCTGTTGAGTGCCGATCGAGTGCTCAAACTCAAGATGCACTGTGAAAAGATTCACCAGGAGCTTGGAGCAGTTCAGAACCACATTGCAAGATATATCGAGCTGGTTGCGAAGAGAGAAAAGTTGACCGCTGGCCTTGACCATGAGAAAGCAGTGATCTGTCCTGCTGGTATTGGCAGTGTCTGGATCAGTGACAACATCATCACTGATAAAGTGGCCACAAAGTTCATCAGCGAGGTGGAGGCGCTGGAAAATGTGCCGGAGGACAAGAAAGATTGGCATCCCCACTCAGGTAAACGCGTGCTGGACCTGGTCCATCCGTCCCTGTTTTGCTGTGTGTACGGACAGACTCGTAGAGTGTCGAGCGCTCTAGATCCGTCGACATTTACTACCCCCGTGGAGCAAATGCATCGTTTAATGTTTACAGGATCTGAAGTAGTAGAGAAACCAGCGAGTTGCAACACGGCGTACCAGTGGATTCCATCCGACTTCCTCGTGGGTGAAGGCGGTGAAGCTGGGCAGGACGATGTGAGCGCAGTGCGTATTTTGTCGTACATCAACAACTTGCATCCGGAGCGCTTTGGCGAACTGTACGCTTCGACTGGTAAAATCTTCAGCCATTTTGTACCGCTTTTCGAACGCATGCTGTCGGACCAGGAACAGGGAATGGCGCGATCTGCATTTCGGGTCAATATGCAATGTCATGACGCGTCTAGAGAACTCCCACCTCGCCCGAAAATACCAAAGTCGGTAAAGGTACCAAAGAGATCTGTGACAGTCTCACTCCGGGGTAAGACACTGCAAGCCATCGTGAAAATTGCCGAAATTTCCCTCACACCGGAGAACCCTAGCTACTCCGGTGGTGCCTGGCACATTGAAGGCACACCAGCGGAGAAAATCGTCGGGACTGGCATCTATTACTTCGGCTGTGAGAATATCAAGGGTTCTCGATTGTCATTTCGTGCTGAGGTCGAGGAACCACCCTACCAGCAGAACGATGACGATGGGATCGCAGAGATTTACGGTCTCTTCGCGAATGATCTGTTAGTGCAAGAGCTAGGCTCTGTCGAAACTTCAACGTCTCGGTGTGTGGTGTTCCCCAATGCACTGCAACATCTAGTCCAGCCCTTTGAGCTTGAAGACCCTACCAAAGCTGGAGTTCGCAAGATTCTGGCTTTCTTTCTCATTGATCCGGAGAGCCCAATCCCTTCAACGTCAGTGATCCCCCCTCAACAAGAAGAATGGATGGAAACTCCTATGGAGTTTATAGACATTGATACAGTGGAGCAGAATATTCGCTCGATGCTGTCTAGCGGGATGTCTCTAGCTGAAGCCCAACAGCACCGACTGAAACTGATGAAAGAGCGATCTGTGACAGAGCCGAATGCAGAAGATCGAGGTGGCAACCCTCGCTATTTCTCGTTGTGCGAGCACTAACCAACACGAGGTGCAGTGCGTTCTTGCTCAAGTGTGGACATCGTTCGTCCTCGTCAAGTGTTGTTCCAACAAGCAGAGATTCACTTAGGTATTGCATTCTTCCTCTACTTGCATACTATCTCGATCGCGCTGTGAGCTGAAACAAAAGGCCACCATTCACTCGTTTCCGACCGGTTCGAGTTAAAGCAGCTTCCTCAACGAGCATATCCTTACCAGCAAGCACAAGCGCAAGGCATCGCCGCTGTTACAATAGACTCATGATCACCAAGCAAACAGACAACTGCAATTGTACAGGATGCTGTGAATTGAGTATTATCGCGTACGTATGATGAAGTAGGCTTTACGTTGCATTGCTCGACTGCACGAGCCTACGCGCTCTGCTGCTTCTTGGCCAGCTGGAAGTCCTCCATCCCTTGCAGCCACGACGCCACCGTGAGACCCTCGGGACAATGCGAGCACACGACGCCCAGAGCGCTCACGTCCTGCACGTTCCCTTGTTCGTCGTCGTTGAACAGCATGTCCTCGAACGCGACGCCGCTCTGCTCGTGGAGCTGCTTGAAGTGCGTCGTCTTGCTGCCCGGGAAGACGGTCACGAAGTCGGCCATGCTGCCGAGCGACTTGCTGACTGCCTCGCCGCCGTCCTCACCACGCAGTGACACGTCCATGAGCTGTAGACACGTATTGGCGTTCTCGATCTCCTCGGTTCTGGACGCCACGCCGACCTTCGTGTGTCGAAACTGCGGGTCCGACTTGAGCACGCTCAGCACCGCGTGGATCTCGGGGTAGAAGTGCACTTGCTCCCCCACGGCGTCTGTGACGTTGCCCGTGACTGGGTCCTTGGTGATCTTCTCGCCGTGCAGCTCGTCCATGGCTGGGAACCACATGGTGAAGTCGAGGTCGAACACCACGAGCTCCGGGATGAACGTCCACTTGCGGAAGGCGCGAGTGGCGTGGTCTGGGTCCTTGCTCTCCGTGGAGCGGTTCTTTCCAGGAGCTAGGGCCTTGGGCATGGTGGCGATGAGTGACGTTGAGCTTTGCAAGAGAAGGTTGTTTTTGGCCAAAGGTAACTTGGAGAATGACACGTGCGTGGCAGGAATCTTGCTTTCGATTCGAAGGTCTCTTCTATCACAACCGAAGTTCGGCTTACGTGTTTGCCATCAGATCTCTAGATTATGCATCGAGGGACCCGATCTATTCCGTTGGATGATCGCTTACTCGCACCATAGGGCATCGTTCTCAGGGTTTTGCAATCCCTGATACTTTTCATTGTGTCCTCACTGAGCATTAATGACTAGCTTAAGGAACGAGACGAAGTAGGGTTGCATTAGTCTAACCCAGCCTAATTCCGTGAGTACTGCATCTCGATCCTCTTGGATTTTTGGTAGTTTGTTTTCAGTGAGGTACATTGATGTCACTTAGTAAAACTAACGACTTCCTATGCCTGCCCTAGCTACCGCCCTTATGTCGATTGCTAGCCTTTTCCGTGCGGTTCAAGCTTACGCGTCCCCGCTTCGTGCCAGCGACCTTATCGGTTGTCGGCCACAACATCCTCTTGTGTTGTGGCTTCCATGTTGTCCATCCACGCTGCCATGTCTTCGCCCATGTGGCTAAGAACCCCTGCATATATCTTGATCATCTCCGGCCGTCCATTGATCGTTACCTGTGTGCTCATAGCACCTTCCATTGCCATGGTGGCCAATGTGCTGATCATGTTGTTGTCGCTACGGTATCTGTAGTGCCACGCTTGCACCACTGTGCGCTCCAGTAGACGTCGGTATCTCCAATATATCCCTAAGATGTTGAGCTCTTGGTGGCTTGCGTCTTCTGTGCTGATTCACCAGCACCTCATTGTGTGGAGTGGGCCGTATTTCCTTTTTGCACACTCCGCAATCCCCGTGAGGAGGCCAAGTGAGTCGGCAGGTGAACGCCGTTGGTTTGGAGCTATATGTCATACCCAGCATACTGTAGATTCCGGTATGGTTTTGCCAAGTTTTAGCACCACCGCTCCACAGCCTGCAGCTCCGTGTCTCCCTTTTGCTCTGCCACCGAAGAAGAGTACATGGGTCGCAGTACTCGTCATAATCACGTGGGGTGATGACAACCGACTGCAGGATTTTTGGTAGTCCACCTGATCCCGGAGCTACTGGCACGTGACCACCAACCTCTTGATATCCAAGATGTTGCGGTTTTCATTATATATATTTTCTCTCGCAATGCCCTCGAGCGCCTTCGCCTTTCACTAGTCAAACTCTTGGTGTTCACTCCGAGGAGCCCCATCATTCGTCTCGGATCCGTCTCGCTTACACTCAATACTGCTTGCACGTCCGACACCAAGCTCAGTTCGTCTCCGTATCGATCAACGACAGTCCCCGGATCTCTAGTCTTGGTGAACGGGCAGGTCAATGTACAGGTCAAATACTACGAGCCGAGGAACGTGTTCCCAGTACTGTGACGACCCTGCATCATGCGCCACCGTGCCAATAACCTGAACCTCTCCCCATTTGGTGCGAGTAAGCGATCATCCAACGGAATAGATCGGGTCCCTCGATGCATAATCTAGAGATCTGATGGCAAACACGTAAGCCGAACTTCGGTTGTGATAGAAGAGACCTTCGAATCGAAAGCAAGATTCCTGCCACGCACGTGTCATTCTCCAAGTTACCTTTGGCCAAAAACAACCTTCTCTTGCAAAGCTCAACGTCACTCATCGCCACCATGCCCAAGGCCCTAGCTCCTGGAAAGAACCGCTCCACGGAGAGCAAGGACCCAGACCACACCACTCGCGCCTTCCGCAAGTGGACGTTCATCCCGGAGCTCGTGGTGTTCGACCTCGACTTCACCATGTGGTTCCCAGCCATGGACGAGCTGCACGGCGAGAAGATCACCAAGGACCCAGTCACGGGCAACGTCACAGACGCCGTGGGGGAGCAAGTGCACTTCTACCCCGAGATCCACGCGGTGCTGAGCGTGCTCAAGTCGGACCCGCAGTTTCGACACACGAAGGTCGGCGTGGCGTCCAGAACCGAGGAGATCGAGAACGCCAAGACGTGTCTACAGCTCATGGACGTGTCACTGCGTGGTGAGGACGGCGGCGAGGCAGTCAGCAAGTCGCTCGGCAGCATGGCCGACTTCGTGACCGTCTTCCCGGGCAGCAAGACGACGCACTTCAAGCAGCTCCACGAGCAGAGCGGCGTCGCGTTCGAGGACATGCTGTTCAACGACGACGAACAAGGGAACGTGCAGGACGTGAGCGCTCTGGGCGTCGTGTGCTCGCATTGTCCCGAGGGTCTCACGGTGGCGTCGTGGCTGCAAGGGATGGAGGACTTCCAGCTGGCCAAGAAGCAGCAGAGCGCGTAGGCTCGTGCAGTCGAGCAATGCAACGTAAAGCCTACTTCATCATACGTACGCGATAATACTCAATTCACAGCATCCTGTACAATTGCACTAAAAAAAAGAGATGACTACATATCTGCTTGGCGAGTTCATTGACATGGCTACATCGGTGTACGATCCGACGACGACCAGTCGGACGTAACGGCTCTGTCCGTCCCCTGCGTGCAGCTCGCTATGCCCCGTGCCAAGGCCAAGATGAAGCTCAAGGCGAAGCGAGCCAAGTCCAAGACGTCTGGGTCTTCCACCAGGTCCATCACTGCTTCCCGTACTTGGGACCACATTCCCCGCCTCGTGGTGTTCGACTTGGACTTCACGTTGTGGTATCCCGAGATGTACGAGCTCTGGGGAGCCCCGTTCAAGAAGAACGCGACGACGGGCGCTGTGACGGACTGCAAGGGGGAGCAAGTGCACTTCTTCGGGGCTGTGCACTCCGTTCTGAGCATTTTGGAGACAGACCCGCAGTTCCGAGACACGACGGAGGTAGCGGTGGCCTCGAGGACAACAGAGCCGAAGTGGGCCAAGACGTGCATGCGACTGATGGACGTTGACATTGGCAGCGGGGCACAAGCAGAAGATGGCGATGAGGAGAGCGAAGAGGAGGACGAGGAGACGACCAAGACGTCGCTGCAGACCATCGTCGACTACGAAGCCATCTACCCGCGCAACAAGCGCGTGCACTTCGAGCAGTTGAAAAAAGATAGCGGCATCCCGTACGAAGACATGCTCTTCTTCGACAACGAGTATGGCAACGTGCAGGACATTCAAAGGCTGGGAGTAACCTGTGCCTACTGTCCGCAAGGACTGACCGAAGGCTCGTGGATTCAAGGAATGGAAGCTTTCCAAGCGGCCAAACGGAAGCCAACCAGCAGTGACTAACTTGGTTAGATTCAGACCCCCATAAAATAGGCATATTCAAATCCTTAATTAGGTACCCAATTTCTGATTTGAGTATGTCAGACCCAAATTATAAAGCCCTGATCAATTGGTGACCATGGCGTCTCGACACATCTCGCGGTGGAGGCTATGCCGGCCTGCCCAGGGATCCGACAGCGCTGAAACTCCGTCTAGCTCTTCGCTAAACGCGTCTGGAGCTGCGGCAACAGTTTTAGCTTCCGCGCCCCCCGTGTCGCTGCGTTATCTCAATGAGTTCGTGGGCAAACTGCACTGCGCCCCCGCCTTGCTGCAGCACGGTCTGTTTCCGGACGCGAAGGAGGTGACGGAGGTAAATTTCAAGTTTTTCTGCAATCAATTGGGTCGGAGCTCCGGATCATGACATTTCATCGTGAGTTGTCCAGAGTATGGCACTTTTCAACGCCGTTCGACGGTACATCGAGCCCACTAGCAAGGGAGAAGCAGTGGACGAGAACGGAAAACACGACGGAATTGTGGTCGTTGGAGACGGCAATACTCGTGAGTGGGGGGAGGTTGCTTTCGTTTTCGTGATAATTGGTTTTGACATTTTGTTTGTTTTATATCATGATAGCACGCACGGCTGCGTTGTTTGCGTTTCGGATGCGAGGTTGGAAGTGCTACAGTGTGGATCCAGCCATGGAGAAGGGGACGAGTGAGGTAGGTAGTGGAAATGAGCGCCAATGTGATTTTTTTTGGGAAGTTCTGATTGATTTTCTGTATGTTGTGCTGCAGCGTTCGAAGGGCTGGGCGGATGTGTCGAACCTTGTGGTGGTGCGCAACAAGATCGAAAACGTGCGGATTGCGTTGAGGAAGGCGATTGTGGTGCTAGTGCACGCCCATGTTACGCTGGACCAGGCTTTGAGCGCAGTGCAAGCGGAGCAGGTGTGTGGTGTGGTTACGCTGCCTTGTTGCAACTGGTACGGCCAGCAGGAGAAACTGTTTGGACGTGGTCCAGACCTTGTCTACGATGATTTCAGTGTTCTTTCGGACCATCGGGAGGTAGGTTCTGTTTGTGCCGTGTCTTACTGCTTCACCATTGATCTCACGAGGTTTTGTTCCTGTGTAGATTCGTTTGTGGGCTGGTGACAAGCCTCACGATAGTAGTGACAATGTTAACACCTCTCATGCTGACCTGTCGTTGGCGTCAAGTGTCATGAAAGGCTGTGTTCGCAAAGAAATGGTCGTGGTGGATGAGCACGGCTCAGGACAAAACGCGCGGACTGAGGAGAACTTTGAGATGCAGGCGGAGAATCTGAAGAAACGGCACGACGGGGTGCTTGACTTTATTGGCGATACGCTGAGTGAATTAACCCACGATGCCTCAACAATGAGCCAGGAAGAGTACACCGTAGAAGAACAGACAATCGGCAGCAGCTTGCCATCAGCTGTGGCATCCCACCTGGGGACAGGCACCCACGTGCTCGCACTTGGCTGGCACCCGCGACGATTGGCCGTGCGCTTGCTGCTACGCGATGGCTACACGGACGTCTACACCATTTCGTTGGCTGAAGAGCTAACATTCAGTGTTGCTGACAACGGCACTCACGGCTTGAAACGACTAAAGTTGCAGCTCCACAAGTGTACCGTCAACTTGGATGCAGACTCGGAAGAGAACGATGAGGAAGAGAGCCTGCGACTCGATCCCTGTGGTTACTTTATTCTTCAGTCCTCATTTGCTGTACCTCCTGCCGATAAACGCAACGAAGACGAGGAAGAAGAAGAAGAGAAAATTACAGTGACGTTCGAGAGCGAAGGAGCCCCAGCACCCCCGCTATCCTGCATTCTGGATGCAGGCTTCATCTTCCGCGGGTTCCGTGGCCGTGCGAAAAAGAACCCTGCATTTTTCCGCCTCCTGTGCCGCACACTGGACCAAATAGTGTCGGCTTGTGGCAGCACTACGTCTGGTAACAGCCGAAGTGCATCGTTGGTTTGCCTCACACCACGCAAGCAGTGGCGAAAGAAAGAGTTCTTAACGCACGCAGAATTAAACTACGACGTCCAGTCACTTATCGCCACCAGAAAGCAGTTTCCTGGAACGCCAGTGTACGTGTATTGCTGCTTCAAGCGGCAAACTCTCTCAAGCTTCACTGAATCCGCCACCGCCCAGCAGGTTGTTATGGCTGAAGATGAGGAGAATAACACGACCACTCGAGATGCTGCCCTTGGGACGTGGCTGGAGCTGGAGACGAAGCTGACATCTCGACAAACTGAGCTTGGCGGCGAGCTGGTCATTATTGACAGCCCCGCAGCACGAGTGAAAGCAGCACAAGAACAAGAACAGGCTGTTGCTCAAGCACAAGCTACTGCTGGTGAGGACAACAGCTCAACCATCCAGCCCCGGAAAGTCTACGTGCAAGCTACCGGTGAAATCACGCGTGTTCGCAGGTTCAGCAACGGCATGGCCTTCGTTTCGCTCCAGTTGACTGGCAGTGGGTACGATCGACCGCTGCAGGTGTTCTTGGAGCGCGACACGTTGGGATGGTCATCATTGATGTTTGCCAAGGTGGTGAGTCTTTTTCGAAAGGGAGACGAGCTGGTCGCAGTGGGATTCATGGCTCGTAATGCTCGCGGACACTCCATGTTGCAGGTGGAGGCGCTGTCTTTGGCTCGCACCGGCGAGTTCGAAGCTTACAACTAGGCTTGCGAGGGCAGTTGCTGAGGGAAGTACAAAGTCAACACTGCTGCTTCATCAACACTCAATTTCGCTGCGGTAAAGAATGCAATTGGCACGGTTGCCTACGTCTGCTCGATCTCTGACCTAGACTTCTTTCAAATTGGGGTGTGAAGAGAAAACGAGCCCCTTCCAATCCTCCAGCGCGATGTCCATCGTCTGCTTCAAAATCTGCTTCTCCATGATGAGAATTTGCTGCACGTGGCTCATACGTGTGCTGTCGAAGTCCTCTTCGTCTGCTAGTGTAGCGAGAGTGCTGCGGTCTTGTTCAACGGTTGTCGGGTACTGATTCAGGAGCGTCGTGCACGTAGACATAACTGCACGCGTGAAGACGAACTCATTTCGGAGACTCAGGATGTGTCGGTCTTCTTCTTCGTTGGTCTCCTCCTTTGGTGTCAGCAGCTCCTTGTAGCGCGAGAGTTCGGCGCCGGACAAGAGCTTCATCTTCAGAGACGTCGAGATCGCATCATCAATCTTCGAGCTCCCGTAGAAGAACGCGTAGGTCGCGTTGACGCTCTCGTTCAGCTGCATCTCAATCAAATAACTCTTCAAGGGAGCGAGTGCATCGCTCGGATCCAGCGTGACCGTCAAATCCAGCTTGTCCAGCTTGTGCGAAGCCCGATCACGCGCGAATCCATTGTTCAGCATGAATTGAGCGGACGACTTGCCTGGCATCGCGAGACGAACCTCCTGACCTTTCTTGTACGGCGACGCAGCGTACACAACCATCCGCTGCGTGTTTGCATCCACCTCAATGTGATTAGTAGGACAAGTTTCGCTTCCTTCATCGTCGATCTCCGTACAGACCCCGATGGTGTCCAGCACAGGCGCCAACACAACTTGTTCCTCGTGGTCACCGAATGGGAAGGCACTCGCCCACACGACGCCCATGGCCCAGCGAAAGTTTTCCAGCGTGAAGACCTCCTCCTTGAAAATCGGCGGGTCGACCGCTTCACGTGACGTCACGGGCTTCAACAGCGCGTCGTAGAACGCCTCCACAGCTTGAGCTCTCCCCATGGTGTAGCGCAGCAGTTGGGACCCGGCCAACTCCTGCAACTCATTTTCAGAGTAAAACAACGTGCTGTTGATTGCTTCAGGCCCTGGCAGCGTCGCCACAAACTCAGAGAAGTTGGACGCTGCTCCGAGTGCTCGTTCTTCCAGCAGATGCAGTCCCAACGCAATGGCCGGTGGGAGGTCCGGGTTCACCTCCAGTAGTAACCCCACTCGTCCTTTTGCAGCCGACGCCACACTCATCACCTTGCTCATGGGCAGCGCCAAGAGTTCGCCGCCTTCCTGCACCTCCTCCGTCGTCACGTAGCCCACACCACGTCCAAAGTTGAAGCCTTCAGCTTTCAGCACCGTCGAAATGGGCGCATCGAGTTTTCGCCCCCCCACCGGTCGGATGTTGATTCCCATTGTTTCCCCATCAGGAAACGTGGACCGACCATCCAGAACCGGTCGGTCCGAGCGAGAGGCAGCGTACCCGCCCCACTGCGCTTTGGATTCCCGATCCAGGTCGAATTCGACTTCGACTTCCGGCCGCGCAGCGGCCACTGCGGCACTTTTGGCGTCGATGGACAATGTCGACACTGGATGACCCCCGATATGCAACGCCAACAGCAGTGAGAGAACACTGGACAATGATACCATATTTGATCGATGTGACGTCCTCCGAGCTAGTTCACGAATGGCACGAGTGACACGAATGACAACCAACAAAATTTTGATAAGCATATCTTTCTACCGACCCTGAAAGGTCGCGCCATAAAGATACAACTTAGTGTTTGACACACCACATACCAAGTATACTGTGTATACAAAATATCCAACAGCTAAAAAAGCATAATTCAACAGATTCAAGGAGAGGAGTTTCTAAGTTGAACATTTATCGCGTGCAGTCACATTAGCTGTTGTGGGACCGGATCCATTCAAAGAAGTCGCCACCTAGATGAACCATTACCAAAATGAACGCACCATTGAGAATCGGTACGAAAATCTCCAAATTCTCGGTGAGAATGAAACATTCCGAAGCGAAGAGAATGTCAAGAGTCTCCTGGAGAACGTCAGTCCGTCGGGTCAAATCTTGCTTGGCGCCTTCCATGCTGCTTCGACATTACCTCAACTGGATGATCAGAAACAGGTTTGCGACAAGAGAAGCGGCTGCTAGTGATACGGTCTACAACGACGCCCAGCTGAATTATTCGGCGTACTGATCGATTTTGAGCGCGCGTCGTTATCAACGTTTGCCAGCAAAGTACTGCCTTCCTGGTCAGGTTGTAGTAAATGCTCAAGCGCCTTTGCATTTTCGGTTGTATTTGGTTATGAAACACATTTGAGTTACAGCATAGTAGCCAAATAGCCGTGAGCAAATTGCCGTCCTCGATTGCCGGTAATACCAACCGCTTTGTGCAGGAGTGCAGGTATTTGAAGATACCGCTTAGGCCATCGAAACTCCCTCCACTTTAACCCAGAACACGTAGTTAGTTTGCCATCCGTCTGGTGGCCCCCAGAACAAGCGCAACGATAAGAAGCGGAAGACCAATAGTTACAAGTACACGAGCTATCGTGCCAGATGACTCTCGATCAAGTATTGTGCTCCGATGTGGATTAGCTGCAACTCAACTGAGTTCATAGAATTTCTTCCACCACACTGACATGGAGTGCGCGGTCATTGACAATGGTGATGGCGGTGTCACGCATATCAGCTCGAGTGCAGTGAATGGAGCTACCATCAAGGCGATCAAACGACAAAGGACAAGCCACGGATTCTATCATAAACTCCACTATTTTTCAATGTGTGTTTTGTGGGGAACCTAGCCACTTTTCCACAACTGAAGCTTTGACACAACAGCGCTAAGCACCTGTTGGGTGTTTAATCCATTCAAACAGAAAGGAAACGTCCGGCCCTGCATCACAAACGTTCATTACCATTAAAAAAAAACAGAAAGAGTAGACAGACACACACGCCGACGTACCGAAGTGTGTCACGCGATAGGACAACGTGTACAAGATCCAAAGAACCAGTTTTGACGGCACGAAAGCTATCTCCGTCTCCAATACAAACGCGAGTTGGTAGAGCACGTCGATGCCGCAGTGCCGCTTCGTAATGATTGCGAGAACGACGAAGGATATGAATTCCAAGAGTGCGTAGACGAACATTCTGGCGACCATGCCGCCGACGTTGTTGAGAGTGACGCCCTCCATTTCACTATGATAGATTGCGCTCGGTAAGCGGATGGTGACGAGGATGAAGAGGCCGTAGATGAGGGGGGTGATAATTTCGACGTATTCCGTGAGAACGAGGCACTCTGAGGTGAAGAGGGTTTCGAGAGATTCGTTCAGGATGGCAGCAGCCGCAGCTCTCGATGGGCTGCGTTCTATCTTCTCGAGCCCCATTTGCTCTACTACCCGAACGGGTTTGGAGGAGTTGCGGACCGTTTCCACAGTGTTTAGCGACGGCTTTCCTGCAGTTCTTAGCGAGTTCAACTTGGCCCACCTCCCTGAAAGCAGCCGGTCGGGTAGCGGGACAACGGAAGATAGTTTTGATGTCACGTTTGTCTTTCCTTCAGAGTGCTGAGAGGCGCTATCCGATGACCTGACAAGTGGGTAGCCGTCTAATTTCTGTAAGAGGATCCTGCAATCGGTAGACAGTTGGTGTGTAATACAGGAATGCACGCGGCACCCAACTGTGCAATTGGGTTTTGAGTGACTCGATACCATTCAGTAAGTCGCGGATTGTCCCGAATAGGTTTCCATTGTTTTCAGTTTTGATTTCGGCGACTTCGTTTAACCGAGCGAGAACAATTCCAGTTCTTTGATGAAGGTCGTGTAATTCCATAGCCGACTCGGCAACGTCGACAAGCATTACCACTACGAGAGTCGTTGGCGCTAAACGTTGCATGAAGGTTGCTAGATAGAAAGAATCAAACAAATCCACAGTGAAAATGACTTGCTTGGGTATCATGTCTTCCTCGTGGGTTGCAGCCGATCGAAATATCCTCTTCATCACGAGTTTGATCACAGGTAGAAGCAGAGTGACTGGAAGCTCGTAGGAGGTGCCGTTTACTTTGGTGAACAGAATTTGATATGCAGGATAGCCAGCACACATTATGCTCTCCAGCATGGCAACTTTGATCATACTCCCGAGCTCCTTCTTTCGTGAAGCGATCAAATTAAATACAGTCTTCCCCGCCACGACTCGCATGGATCCCACGAGAACTGCTATGAAGACCAAGGACATAGAAAGCAGAAAAAATGGGATCGGGAACACCCAAAGCTCTGCAACAGCCATACCACCACCAATTAGACCAATGGCCGTAAATATGCTGAATACAGCGACTTGCCTTGATGAAAGCCTTGGAACATTGAACCAGGGAGAGACTTGTGAACTCGTCTCGTGGCCATTTACAATACCGAGCATGCCAACACGGAACCAAAATCCCCAGTTGGCCTGCCATCCGTGTTTTGGGTCTTGAAGTGGAACACTCTCTTGGCATAATAACACTGCGGCAGTGAAAAGAGGAGGGCTGACTATCACAATCACCACGCGAAGAAGCGACGTGCTTCGAGTGTACTCCTCCAGCGCCAGCATTCTCTCTACCGAGTACTTGCCGCCATAATGGGCAAGCTGCATTCTGTACATCGCATTGTAGAATTTCAGCCACCAAGTCGTCAACTTCCGCAGTCGCGATGAGTTCGACATTGTGTCGACTGGGCTTGACTGACTCGAGGATGGGATTTGCCCTGACGAGTGGTCTAGATGGCGAGAATGCAGACTGGCCGTGGCTTTAGTTACGACCATTATTCCATCTTTAGCTTTGGGACGAAGCTCTTGCCGACAACCTAAAATGACTGAACTATTCGCCACGAAGAAGTGAATCCTATGTTAGAGAACCACGACATTCGAATTTGGTGTCATGAGACGAGAACCTCAGTTTTATTGGCCTCAAATGTATCGAGCCATCCCACCACAGAACAAACAGATTCAAGCCAGACGTTCTACATCATGTCAACGACCCGGAATACACGGTGAAGACTCGGCTACGACATATCATTCGACGTGTTCAACTTGAGCTCGACAGTTGTACGAGTTCCATGGCCGCCTCCAACAGTTTTTCGTCACTTTTGAATTCTCGCCGCAGTGAACAATGGCACCGCAGTTCTCGACACAAATCAACGGGTCAATGACCTTCTCCGCCAGCTTGAGCGCGACCATGAACACCACCACCAACGTGACAGCAAGCAGGAACTACCGCCCTCTAGTCCCCGAGCCATCAACTCTTGCCCACCTCAACGGCCCTCCACCACTCATTTTGTCCGTTGAAGAAGCCGACTCCCTCGAAAACCTCGCGGACTCCGTCTTGAAGCGGACGCTGAGTGACTACCTGCACTTCCGCGACGTCCGCAAACGTCGACTGCATGATGAGCAATGGAAAGAAGTCCGCCGACAGGACAACCTCGTGGCTTTCAAGGAACGGGATTCTTGGCGACAACAGCATCAGACCTTGTGTACACCCGACGGGCGACTGGAGCCTGTCGTCTGTAAGACTTCTGTGCCTACTTTACTGGTGCTGGGGGCGCTGCAGGGAGCTCTCGACGACGAAATGTACGGGATGCACATCGACAGCAACGACGCCGCCAAGTTGCGGTCTTCGTACATCCACGACCAAGTGAACGACTTTCAAGTGTTGACTCGGATCCGAGGAGCTACCAAGGACGACCCCTTTCGGTTCTGTGGCGTCACGTGGGCGGACTTAGGTAACAATGGCTACGGACCATTCGCTAGGAAGCGTGACTATTGTGTGATCACGTCCATGGGAGTGACCACGACAGCACGTGGAGAACGGGTTGGGTACTACGTGGTGCACTCGGTGGACGTGAGTTCAAACGGTCCAATGGGTAGAACGACGCAGCTCGGACTCGCTACCAATGGCAACGCTACTGGGAGCAAGTACACGCGCGCTAAAGGGTCTATGTGCTGGCTCAAGTGCGAGTTGCCGAATGGTGGCGTGGAACTCTACATGCAAGGCTTCTTCGCCCCCATGGGCAGTGTACTGGAGTTTGCGGTTGTGAACGCAGCAGTGAATACAGCCTTGGGGCTCGCCCAGACGAGTGACACTTCCTACTCCAAGAAGATCCGTTGGATGCTGCACGATTCCGTGCGTTCGACACGTCGGTAGGCTTTTGCATTGACGGGATACGTGGATTGGTGACTAACGTTTGTTTTGGCGTTATCAGTAGGTTGGTGTCGCCATCGACGGAGGATTGCGTCGGTCGATGCAAATCGCATTTCGGTGTGGCCAAGAAGCGGAAGTTCGGGTGCTGCATCGTCTGTCGTGCGGTGAGCATTGCAAGGGGCTGTGTGTGGTTGTTGGTGTTTTACGTGTTTGTGTAGTTGGTTTGCAATTCATGCAGGACGACGCGGAAAGTGACGGTGGACGTGGCGGCGGATAGCGTCGTGCAGCAGACGCGCTGCAGCATTTGCTTCCTGTGCATGGGCTATGCCAAGCAAACCAGCGCGACGGTGTTCGCAGCCAGAGAAATGGCTCACGCCCGCGCTAGAAGCAATCGAGCGCTCAGCACCGATACGTCCGAGTATATTCTGTGAGGGCAATGTAAGCAC
The DNA here is from genome assembly GCF_020800215.1 of Phytophthora ramorum. NCBI lineage: Eukaryota > Oomycota > Peronosporomycetes > Peronosporales > Peronosporaceae > Phytophthora > Phytophthora ramorum. Next base: position 160,171 of record NW_027150667.1, on the reverse strand, counting down.
TGGTTCGACTCGGACGAAGAGCGAGCAGACGAGCAAACGAGCAAACGACTTCGCTGGACCTAGTGGTAGACGGAAGTGTTAAACCACGTTGAAGGAGCAAGAGGATAAATCCAATATGCTTGGCTGGAGTGGTCACATTCGATGCCGTTTGAGCTGACAGGGACTTGCAGCGTGGTCTATAGTATATTATACAGCACTGCAGCATCGACGTCGTTGCATTCCTCGATGCTCCAAGTCGATTCAACGCAAAGCTATTTCGTCCGACAGATGACGACAGAGGCCACCGTTTGCATCACACCGGCACGAAAGAGGGTGGCACCCCATCCAGGAATCCTGCGGCCTGTGTGGGTAAAGCCCCAAAAGCTGGCCATACGCCTGGATTCCAAGGAGCGATGACGAGAGGATAAATCGAAGCGAAGGTAATGACTTTGCTCGTGATCATACCGAAGATTCTCATCCGAAAACCTCCAGCTGGATTTAGGTAAGCGCTACAGCCTCGTACACCAGACAACTCCTTCAAAGTAACAGACAAGAGAGTCATTACGCCGGACTTGCCTCGCCTCACGCCTCTGATTCGGGCCGGTTCCTGTCAGCCGCCTAATACCTGTATAAATCGTATATTCAGCTAAACCACATATATGCGTTATCCACGACTGTACTAAAGTACTTTCCCGTAAACCTATCACATCGGATATCCTACTATCTACAATCGAATCGATTTTGAAAGATCTGCGGAGCTTGAAGCCGTTCGTGGTCAGCAACTTTATCGATCATGATGGAGATGCCTAAGACGAACACGACATCAAGATTTGCCTTTCCATTAAGCAATGCAGTACCTTTGTCGGTACGTGTAGTCAAGTGGCTTCGGGATTGCCAGAAATCATGGAAACAGGCCGGAAATCGGTTCGGATCTGGCCGAAAGCAAAGTACGATGGTGAGCGTGTCGGACCGAAAGTCCTTAGGCGCGTGCCACCACCTCTCCGCGGCTACTTTGGCCCAGCACCCGGTGCAACCTGGTCATCACTTCGCTTTTTGCCGAGCACCGCATCGACCTCTTCGCGGAATTTCGGGATTAAAAACAAACAGTTTTTCGGAATCATGAGCAGTAGAACGTCTTCAGAACGAGTGACCGGGTCGACCCATTCAACGCAGGAGCGTCTGTATCTCTCGCAAGAAGAAGGTCGTCGCCTCGAAGATCTCGCGGACCAAGTGGTGCTCGACACGATCGAGTACTACGACAGATTCCGGTTTGTCGAAAAACGGGTCGTGGACCCCAGCGCCTGGAAGGATGTGGGCCACCGCGACAACTTGACGGTGTATCGTGAGCGCTCGGGCCCCCGTCCGACGTATCCGTCGATCCGAACACTCGACGGACGCCTACGACTGGTACCGTGCAAATCCGCCCCGTCGGTGAAGATCGTCGGGATGATCCAAGGAACGCTGGACGACGAGATGTACGGCTGCTTTGTCGACAGCGACGACGCTGTCAAGACGCGTACGGTGTTTGTCGACGATGCCGTGCAGAACTTCCACTGGTTGGCGACAATTGCAGAGCCCACCCAAGAAGACCCTTTCAGGTTTTGCGGTGTGGCGCGTTGCACGTTGGGGATGTCGATGCCTCTTGCCAAGACTCGTGGAGCCTGCATGGTCATTTCCATGGGGATGTCCACAACGAAGCATGGAGAGAGAATGGGGTACTATGTCGCGCACTCGGTGGATCTCTCGGAGCCTGTGAACGAGCATCGCTACCTCCGAGTCAACTGCTCCTTGTGCTGGCTGAAGACGGAGCTGGCTAATGGAAAGGTGGAGCTGTACATGAAGGGGTTTGTTGCCCCCATGGGCATCGTTCCTGAATTTGCTGCCTTCCCCGTACTCGTGAACTGCGTCCTCGGGATCGGCCAGACCAGTGATACGTCGTACACGAAGAAGCTCGCCTGGATGATCCACGACGCCGGCAAGTCTACTCGTCGGTTGACTCAACCTCCAATGGATGAGTGCATCGGAAAGTGCAAAAACGCATTTGGTGGACCCAAGAACAGCGCCCACTTCCGACGATGTATTGTCTGTTTCAAGGCTGTGTGCAACACGTGTCAGGTGGTACGCAAAGTCCCCGTGGACGTCGTGGATGGCCGAGTGAACTTAAACAAGTGCAGTCTCTGCATATTGTGCATGCACCGAGCCAAAATGTTGAGTGCAGTGGCGTTCGCTCGGCGGGATTTGCGCTCCAAGCGATGGAAAAGCGTGGATGTTGGCTGTACTTCCACCACCGGCAGCAGCGACCAGGAGTTAGCGCTCACCCCCAACATGGACCGACCATTCTACGAGACGCGTTAATCTCGACCAAGCTTAATACGGTTGCTGCATGTCCTCTAGTGAAGTTGTAGTATCGGTGAACTATGAATATGTGAATACGCAAGCTGGTTTGAATGGCAGGCTGTCACTTTCCATTTACAATCTGAAACATTTCTTTATGTGTTTGGTCTCAGCAGCAGCTTCAGTTATTCCTGGGCCCATCCGGGTTGTTATAAGGGCCCATCTATTTCGTGTTTCATTCGGGAACAACAGTACAATAGCTGCGATTCAAGGGATCGTGGGAATTGCTCATGGAGCTTATCACACTTCCAGTACTGCTACCTCGTCCAGTGTTTCTTTTTGCGATCTCTGCCGCACATCAGGAGGATACGGTATCGGCACAAGTTTTGTTTACTGTTTTTTTAAAAAATTTACGTATCTTGCAACGTTCATGCCAAGATTGTCACTTACGACATTAGGTGTATTATTGGCTTAACTATGAACTCAGCGCGTAAATCATGCTATCTAAAGATTGGGCTATGAATACTTTTCGCTCTCACTATCCTTGTACTGTACGGGCAACATCATCCTCATCATTAGAGGAGAAATGGCGTCTCCGAATACGTTCCCATCTGCAACAACAACAGGCGTCCGAGATCGCCTGGGTGTTCAATGGAAGAGGCTTATCGACGCGTGGTTTGGTGCGCAGCTCGCTCACTATGGAGGAAAATACTCGATCGAGCGTATGCTGGCATTTGAAGAGTACACTCGGAAAACGTCCATGGACCGTGTGTTGCTTGTGTGTGTCGGTGTCCCGCTCTTTGTTATTCTCGTAGTGCTGTGCCAAGAGAGCGTTCCACTTCAAGACCCAGCTGATGGCTGGAGAAAAAACTACGGCTTTTGGGTGCGAGCAGGTTTAGTTGGAGTCGGTGTCGGCAACGCAGCTTCAATCCAGATTGGATTCTGGCTTGATGTTCCCGAACTGTCGTCAAAACAAATCCTGGCTTACTGCTTTTTAATGGGGATTGGCTATATCGTAGCAGGCATGGTGACGGCGGAACTCTGGGTATTTCCCATTCCGTTTTTCATGTTTACTCTGTGCCTAGTGACAACATCTATCATTTTGCTGTACATGCGGATCATCGTGGGAGCTCGGGGTTTTCGGCACATTCTCTCACAGCGCGAACAACTGCGCCGACTAAATCGAATAGGCTCAATGCAAGCTTTCATGTATGTTGCCTACCCTGCGTACCAAGTGATTTTCACCAAGACGACGCGCACGAGTTATGAACTGCCTGTGCTGTTGATGCTCCCTGTTCTAAGACTCGTGATTAAAGTGGTATTTGCGTCTGCTGCTGCTTACAAAGAAGACATGATACCGGCTCAAGTTGTGTTCACTGTCGACTTTTTTGACGCATTCTATCTCGTCACATTTGTACAAACGGCATCACTGACCTCGCTTGCAGCGATAATGATCGTTGATCTCGCTCAGACTGGTAGTGAGCTACACGAGCTTCATCAGCAAACTCGACGAATACTTGGCCGGCTTCGCCGGATACCTGACATGCCGAAAGCTGACGTCGGTAATATTCTTGTGGCAATTCGCCAATTATGCGAGCGTACCGAGCTGATCCAAGGCCAATCCAAGAGGAACATCCGAGTGCGCTCATGCATATATCACGAATTATCAGAAGAAGGCAGGGCTCTGCTGGAAAAATATGAAAGACACGACCCCAACAAATCACCGAGCAGTTTATATCAACACAATCTTAAGACGCTATCACGAACCACATCACTCGTGGAAACAGCTCCTCTACTTTCTGCCAACAGTTGGACTACATGCTGTTTTGGACGTACAGGTACAATTATGCCAGCCCCGTCACCACCAACCCTACCAAAGTCTCCAAGAAAAGAGGACATCCCGGATATGGCGGCTTCAAAAACTGCGAGCAGAAAGAAATCCACCGTCACCAATTCGACCATAATCCAGGAAGGTCTTGAAGTACTCTTTACCTCGGAGTGTCTTATTCTCTCGGAGTACATGGAAGCATTTGTTCCGGCTGTGTATGGCATTTTCATTCTGACGATGGTTAACCTCCCCAGCGCGCAATATCACACAGAAATGATTGGAGTTACGCGTGAAAATGTCAGTGGCATCGTGTCTCGAATATTTATCTACGTACTAATGGAGCTGGGATCATTTGTTGGCCTTGCTGTGATCACGCAACGAAACTGCCGTATCAATGCATTATATCAACTTGCGTTTGTATTGGAAACACAACTGCTCTTTGTTCAGTCAACGCTGATGATGTGGATACTGATGACTTTGACGTACCGCGTTGTTCATTTTGGTTCGTAGCAATGTGTTTTTCTACCCCTGAATTCCCCTGAATTGAAAACTAATCGGGTTATGTATGAACTAGGTGCTGATTTTACCTTCCAATTCGAGTGGATTCACCTTCACACATGATTATATACTGGAAAAGGGGTTTGAAGTGTTGAGTATACTACTTGTACCCTAGCAATGTTTCTGAAAAGAAGTCGTAGCTTTACCGTAATTGGACAGAGTAGTTTAAGTACGTACTGAGCTAAAAATTACTAATAACTTACGCTCTGTACAACAAACATTATTTTGTGGCCCATGCGTGCTAATTAATGATTGCAAGGCTGACCGCCAACCTTGAGTTTGTTTATCGAGGTGAATCGCCAACTTTGACAAGTCAGCACGTTGGCTGATGTGGTAAATGCAAACAAGTGAAAAGTGGGTAGTGGCGTGATATCGCGCTTACACGTGGAATAACGTATTTTCAAGACCAAGAGGTTCACTACGTAGCTTGAATTTCATTGCACTCGTATTTTCGATAGCCCGGGTAAACTCAAACTAGAGGCATTCCTTACATAGAACTACCGTAGGAAGCACGCGCACAAGGCTCTTACATGTTAATTCAGAAGCCCCGCCAGCAAATTTGTACTCTACGCTGTTGGGATTACAAATACAAGATATATTCAAGGTCCGCTTGGAAAGTCTTCAAGTCCTTTTCACTACAAAATTACTGGAGTCACTTTTCTTCTCAACAGCACTTGGACCAGGAACCATATTTACAATGTAGCCATGTAGCGATTCCGCCGCTGGATCTTGCGCACGTCAGCTGTGTGTCCCAATATCCCTGTTCCATTAACCCACCTCTTACAAATAGCAAGTACATCAACCCCATATGTGCTTCTTTCCCCGGACACAACTCTCTACATATCTGATTTTTTGTTGTTGCTGTCATCCAGGATCCAATCACTTCTCAACTCGCTCATCGCCCGCAAAGAGAGAGAGATATCTTCCTGGAAGATGCACTCGTCGCTACTCGTCGCCCTCGCGCTCTTGGCGTCTCCCGCCATGGCTGCCCACCACAAGGGCCACCACCACCGCAGCCACCTCAAGTTCCGCGAGGTGACGGTAATCGCCGACAACGCCACGTGCCCCAACGGCGGAGACGTGCTCATGTGCGAGTCTGCGTCCTACGCGTGCCAGGACGACGGCACAGGCGCGCAAAAGTGTCTGGAGCGCGACGACTCGTTTCTGGACACTGTGGACAGCAGCACCACTATGCCCTGGATGCAGTGCAGCTCGTCCAACGCGTCGCTACCGTCCAAGTGCCTCTTCGACTTCACGTGCCTGTGTCTGGACTACGCCAATGTGGACTGCTACTGCATGCCGCCCGATGCATGGCGGACGGGCCGCAGCACGGCCGAGAACTGCACCACGTCCAGTGGAGAGGTGGGCTCTTGTGATGAGGGCGAGTACTGTCGCACCAAGAGCAGCTACCAGGAGTGCGCCACCGCACCGTACCTGCCCAGCAGTACGGCGCTCTACAGCGACTGCACGGACGATGGAGAGTGCGACACGGACCTGACCTGTGAAGACTACGACAACTTTGGCATCTGCGTGGACGGAGAGGAAGACGGCAGTGCCTAAGGAACGAGAGATCTTGACATGGATTTCCCTAGTGAGTGAGTGTACGTTAAGAAAGAGACGCAAGTCTTATGCATTGAGTGAGCTCCATGAAGCTCCTAATCCAAAAATGGCGATTTATTCATCGTTCAGGTCTTATCCCGGTGTTGGGGTTGGTTTCGCAACGACCATCGACGGTTTGCTGCTCTAGTGCTGTGTATCTGTTCTCTGAAATTTCAAATACTACAGCACAATCTCACACGCTTGCTAGATCAACCATCTCTGTACCTGTATAAAGTCTCCTCCGTTGGTTATTGTTCGAGCCAGCAGTCCGAATTCATCAACTTGAAGACTTGAAGACCAAATGCGTCTGCTCTTCCTAGCGATTGCGTCCGCTCTGGCAGCCTCGATGTCCGTCGCTGAGCCCCTGCAAAGCAAACCGCAACTCGAAGTGGCGGCCCCCGCGGCGACGCCCACGTACTACGTCCACGTGGTCGCTGATGGGGCGGACTGCGACTACCCGGACAAGACGCTGCCCATGTGCGCCAACAAGAACTTTGTGTGCAGGATGGAGCCTGGGCAGGAGATGTTCGCCACGGCTCCGTCCTGCATTGTCTACGACCCGAGCAACATGCAGGACAACCCGTTCCAGATCGAGGAGACAGCCGTGGCGCCCTGGGGCGTCTGCAGTCCGGCCGCGGAGCTCAGCAGGAAGATCGGAGACCCGCCAGTATGCAAGAGAGAGTTCCGGTGCCTGTGTCTGCACGGAGCAGGAGGAAAACTGTATCTGTGCCCCGCCTGATGCAGTGAACGACGTTGATGGAGCCACCACGTGTGGAAACGGAACGGCGTGTGCAGAAGACAAGTACTGTCACTACTTGCAACAGGGAGGCATGGAGTGCGGACAGAAGCCTTACTACTCGTAGGAGGGAAGATACAAGTGTCCTGATACACTTAAGTTTACCTTTTTGAGCGTTGTTTGGTTCACTTACATTCGTTGTGGTGCTTACTGTTGTTGGCATTCGGACGGTTTGTGTGGTTGTTGCTGTTCGGAGGCAAGGCCGCGAGTGATGAAGTGGGAGAGTCTTCGCTTTGAACGCGGTTCGGATGCTACTCTTGAACTTGAAGGAGCTGGTGCAGTCGATGGCTTCGAGAAGAAGTCTGATGCTTTTGTGAACTCGCAGCTAGTTGCAGCTTCTGGGGTCACAAATTCATTCTCTAGTTTCCGCTTTCTGGTGCTTGAACATGCTCCGTTATCTTGGTCATCCAATAAATTGCGGGTATCTCCTTGGACTGTCGATACCGACGCTAACGCGGCGACAGGCACTTCACGTGATACCTGTCTGGTTTCGTCGGGTGCTCGACTTGGTAGTGGGTCGTTATTTCTTGACTGGCCTTTTGCCCGTGTTTCCATAAAACGCGGGGAAGTGAATTTATACTCGGTTTCCACAGGCAAGCTCGGTTGTTCCTCTTGTTTCTTTCGTCTCTCCTCGCGGAGCCTCCAGTGATTCACGGACTCCTCAAGTTCGTGGACCCCACTTGTCAGACTCATATTTTTGACGTGGAGCTGCTTCTGCTCCTGAATCAGTTTTGCGTTCACGAGAAGAAGCTCGCGGCGCTTGTGCTCTCCCTGCTGCTTGCTGTGCTCTAGCTGCTGGATTCGGCTCAAGTAGTAGTTCTTTGCTTTCTGGGCCGAGTCAGAAACTGCTCCTCTAGGTGGAGACCCACGGCCACACCGACACCCAACAAGCTTCTGATGCAGCTCTTTGTTCTCCTTCAGCACTTTCTCCAACTCGGCTACGACCAGGCTGACTTGCGTACTCAGTTGAGTTGAGAACGACGAAATTCCGCTCCCCACAGCTCGTTTTCGCTCCTCTTGAGTGGAGAAGTGAGCTCGTTCCTTCTCGAGCAGAGCCACTTTCGATTCTAGCCGCGTATTCGTAGCTTCAAGGTTCAAGATCGCCTCCCGTTTATCGATAACATTCGCTTTCAAAGCCTTATTCTTCTCCACAATACGGCCGTTCGACTGGAGCTGAATCTTGATTGTCGACTTCAGCACTTGTTCCTGCTGCTTCCACTGACTGCAAAGCTCTTCCAGCCCTCTGACACGATCATTGAGCTCTCGTTCCTTCGCACACCAGTCGGTATTGGAGACTGAGTGAAGTTCCTGATATCTCTCCAGCTCCGTCGTCATAGCTAGGTTAGTCGATTCCAGTTCTTGTCGCTCTGCATCGTGCCTGGTTTTATCTTGGAGCAACCTTGATGTCAGCTGCTCAATCTCAGAGGACTTTGCATCGACAAGTAACGTCGTTTGCTCGATGGTGTCCGCAGCTTGCTCTTCGTATCGATGACGCACCTCCCTCAGCTCATGAGCTTTCAATTGCTGAAAGCGTAGACGCTCAGCATTTACATCTTCCACTTGCATTGTGGAACACTCAACCATCCGTGTTAGTTGATCGATTCTTGCTTGGAGATCTGCGGTTGTATCATCGAAGGCATGCTTGGCGAGCTTCAATTCAGACTGTGTAGACTGAAGAGCCTGCTGTGTGTCAAAGTATTTCGTCTCGAATGACTTTTTAAGCCGTGCCATATCTTCGATCTCGTCCAGCATACCATCAATTCTTGTTGCTGTTTCACCATCGACTTGCTTCTTGAGCTCGCCATTCTCATACTCCAAGCGCGTTAACTTCTGCATAAGTTCGGGATTAAATTCATTAATACCACCGGTCATAGCTGGAGCAGAATACGCGCTGCCGTCCGTCGTGTCATCAGACAACCGTTGATTGACTGACTGTTGTAGCTGGGCATTTAGTGCGTTTATTTCATAGAAAGAACTGTGTGCAGCTTCAAGATCTGCACGGGCAACGACGAGGTCTTGCCTCTCCCGTGCTAGCAGCGTTTCAAGCTCTGATACTCTGAATTCCTAAGAAGAGCACGGAATAACCATGTCAGATCCCAAAACAGAGTCAGACGAAGCACAGCATAGGTAACTCACCACCGCAGTATTCGCCTCCTTCGCTTCCTTCAGTTTGCGGTGCCAGGATGCAGCTTTGGCTAGCTTGCTTTCCAGAGCTAAGTTAATTTCCATCAACTCCGCGTTGGTACCTTCGAGGCTCTACAGGTTTTGAAAGGACAATGACATCAGATACTCGTCGGAGCGCGAATGTTGGACCAGTGTACAGTAAAAACGTACACGTAAAGTATCCTTCGCGCCTGACAGTTCATCGATTTTCGCTTTGTACTTTGCAACTGTTGTGTCCATCTTCGCCATTTTATCGGCGAGTGGTCGTAGAAGATCAACTTCGTCTTGCAAGGCTGGGACTTTCGTCGCCAGCGCCGTCTTGTCTTGCAGCTCGGCCTTCGCATGATCCAGCTCTCGCTGAAGCGCTTTTAATCTCTCACAATAGAGAGCATGGACCGACCTCTCTTTTCGCAGGACATCCGAACCCAGCTGCTCCTTCAATTGCCGAACCATCTCAACAAGTTTCAGCTTTTCATCTTCAACCTCTCGAAACGTTTTGGTCGTGGCGTCCAGTTCTCGAGCAAGATGAACCTGCAAGCACCTAGCACGATCAATTACTACACTAGAGCAAACATCTCTCCACATCCACTTACGTTTTCCTCTTTCAGCACCCCGTTCTCCCTCTTTGTTTGCTCTAGAGCAGCATTTCTCGACAAATACAGCGGAGAGCCCATTCCAGCTGCCTGCTTATCACTGCTCTGGGTCTTTTGCTCTTTTTCCTGGATTTCTGTCTGCCCCATAACTCCAACTCTCCCCTCTCTGCTCTCTTCAACCACTGAAACTCCTCTAGCCATGACTCTCTCAATTATCGACATTAGATCTGCTTGCACGGCATCCTCCATGGTCAGGATATCTTTCACGAACTGGTCCTTCTTCTCACACTGCACCACAGCACCCAGCACCAGCTCCAGCACCGTCCGAAGGGTTTCATTCGGCTCAAACGACCGCATCCGCTAGTCTCCTGACGTCCAAACCCACTGAAGCTTCGTAGAACCCCTCGAGCGTGGCCATCACCGCCTCCCACCCACGCAACATATTCTCCTCTGCAAATGCAGCGGGAAATCTGCACAAATTACGCAGCAACAGAGCCACAAGGGCAAATATAACATTAGTACAACCGGTAATTTCTTCATTTTTAATGCTTTTTCATCGGAATCTGCCGCTTTCTTCCACCTACGCAGTGTCCAGCAGCCTTCCTACAATCACCACGCACTGCTCCTGGTCTGTAGCCGCGTAGAAACCCAGCCAGCGCATGAGGCTGGTCGCCTCGGTGCCGCCATCCTGCATCCTGTTACTTTGGCGGGGAATGCAAGCGTCACATTAATCGCGACAATCACTCTGATGTACTTGATCTCAGTATAGCCTTCATGTCGCATATAGTTTGAAAATTTAAAAAAGCAGCCGTCATTTTCTGAAATTCCGCGTCGGGGGCGGAACTCGATTTGTAGCTACGACCGGCGCGATCTCGGCGGCTCCTTTCTCGCCCTGACGCGATCCAAGCGCCGTCACACCGCACGCAGGATCTCATCCATACTCTGGTCCACGCGCCAGTGCAAGATCCGCTCGAAATGGCCGAGAAATGCCTGCGCAACGCCAGCTGCACGTGCAGCATGTGCGCGGGCTTCGACGTGGCGTCCCTCATGAGCATTTCCAAGTCTATTTCGTCCAACATTCAGTACGAGGATGAAGATGGGGCAGGCGGTCAGCAAGAAGCGCCGCCTGCGCCGAAATTCGGTGGCGTAGCGAACTCTCCGATTCCAGCGCCAAGAAAGGCGTTAGTGTCGTCTTCGCCGCCTCTGCCGGCCGCTAGGAGCCAGCCAGGCTACAGAAGACGTCCTGATGGACGTGAAGGTCGAAGGTGTTGTTATAAGCGGTGCGGCCCCCGTTGTGAAAACCCCTGCGGCGGAGAAGGAGGTTAAGAAAGTGGTGCAAGACACAAATATGGACGCAGTGGCAACGACGTTGTCGAATATGGAGTGGTCAATGGAGGACTAGGGGAAAGCGTCTCGATGGACGAGGTGTTGCCCAAGTTAACTGACAAGAACTGGAAAGTACGGAAAGAAGCATTCGAGGAGTTAAAGACGGTGTTTGAGCAGCCTGGCGCCACGACGGAGCGGGCAGGCCGGCGATGGGACTGTTCACCAAGATTGTGAAGACTCTAATGCCAGTGCCATGGAGGCGGGCATTGCCGCGGTGCTCGCGTACACGTTGAATGTGCAGCCGTTTGAGAAGGAGATTGTGTGGCGTAATGGCACGCGTGACTGATAAGGGGTTTTCGGCACGGCCAGGCATTGTGAAGCTCTGTGAAGAGCTGGTGGACGCGTTTATTGCAGCAGGCGCAGCCGAGGAGACGGTGATTGCTCTTCTGGAAGGCACTAGTAACCGCAAGCCGAAGGTTCCACCGGCTTGTCTGACGTGCACTTTGGAAGCGTTAAAGGCGTATGGACCGCGAGTGGTACCGCTGCAAGCGATTAAAAGTGCACTGCCCAAGCTGATGGAAGGCGCTGTGAAGGTGCGACAGATCTCGATGGACATTATGGTTGAGATCCACCGGTGGACTGGCCCTGCACTCGTTCAAGATGTTGTGGCGAACCTTCGATCGGCCCAGCAAACTGAGTTTGAAGGACAAGTCAAGGATGTTGTGCCCGGCCAAGCAGCACCTACAAAGTTTGTTAAAGGAGCAAAGCCAGCTAAAGCTGCTGGTGGAGGAAAAGCAGCAGGTGCCGCATCTGGTGCAGCTGAGCCAGCCCCAGCCATTCGACCCACGCGATTTTGCTGAAACTGTGGATTTGCTTGCAAAGCTACCTAAGACTGAGTTCAAGACCAAGCTGGCACTTCCCAAATGGAGCGAAAAGGTTGAAGCCTTGAAAATTGTGCTCGAGGTGATTGGCCCTGTGCCAAAGCTTGCGAATGGTGATTACTATGAACTTGTATCGACGCTAAAGGCATTGACGAACGACTCAAATGTGAACATCGTCGCAAAGTCGATTGAACTATTTGGCGCTCTGGCCGACGGCCTACGTAAGAACTTTACCCAATATGCACGAACAATGTTCTCAGATTTGCTGCGAAGTTGTCAGACAAAAAGTCGGTGATTTTGAGCGCGACAAATAAAACGCTCGACATGTTTCTCCAGCACGCGATGCCGATTGACATGATGATGGATGACCTGAAGCTGGCTTGCGATGCGTCCAAGAACAAGGCCCCTCCTGCACGTGTTCAAACCATGGCTTTCGTGGCGCGTGCAGTTGAAAACCGCTACGTGGATGTGAATGACAAGGCCTTGATTGTGGCTTTTGGCTTGATGTTTATGAAAGGCGTTAATGACACTGACCCGAAGGTGCGGGAGGCGGGCCAGAAGTCGTACATTGTGCTTTTGACGGCTACTGATCAAACGGTTGGGTGGCTCCAAAGCCAAATGGATGAAATTGCACGCAAAAATCCACGAGCATTCAAGACGATCCAGCGGGGTATGGGAGGTGGTGCAACTTCTGCTCCCCTTCTCGGCCCGGTAGTACACAATCTTCTCGACCTGGTAGTGCCGCTTCATCTCGTCCTGGTAGCGCCCCTCCATCGCGCCCTAGCAGTGCAGGTAGTTCTGCTAGTCGCTCTAGTTTTGGTGGCTCAAACGCACCGGCACTTGACGATGAAGATGTGGACATGGCTAGCCCCGCTCCTGTTGGTCCTCGCCGCCCTTCCCTGAAAAAACGGGGGCCACCAGCTCGGCTCGGTGTGAAACCAGGAGCTGCACCAAAAGCAGCGCCGTCAAGAAGGCCCTTAGCATCGGGTGCAGCAGCTAGTGGTGGTGGTAGCGCTGAATTTACGCCGATGGCGATCTCTGTTACCGCTGAGGAAGCAGAGGGAGTAATTGCGGATCTTCAAATTGAAAATTGGGGTCCGATTCAGGAAGGGTTTGCTAGTTCCAAATGGATGGAGCGTAAAGAAGCTATCGAGGGGCTGGAAGAATTCTCCAAGGCTCAATCTAGCATGATGAGCATGCGGATAATCGAGGCGTTCACGATGTATCTGTCGAGTCAAGTGAAGGATTTCAAGGACAGCAATATTAATGTGTTGAAGAGCTCATTTCAGGCGGTGGGAACGTTTGCAAAGACTGCTGCCAGCAAGTTCCCGCGTGGTGTTGTCTGCCTTCTGGTACCACGCGCATGCGACAAGATCGGTGACAGGAAGGCGAACGAGGCAGTCACCAACATGATTATGCAGTTCTGCGAAGCGACAAGCCCTTCCTACACGACTGGCTGTATGATCGAATACATGCCCAAGTTCGAACACCCTGGCGCATATTGAAGCACTGAAGGTTTGTCAGACTGCGTGAAGGACTTTGGCATTTCTATCTGCAACCCACGCGCACTTATTGATTTCGCCAAGGGACCACTAGGTTTGGAGTCTTCAAATCCTAAGGTCCGCAGTGCTGCGATCTCGCTTCTGAGTACAATGTACTCGCAACTCGGCCCTGCACTGCTTCCTATTCTCAATCTCGAGAGTTGGAAGCCAGCTTTAGCTGCTGCTGTGGAATCTGAGTTTAAGAAGGTGGGCTTTGATCCGACCAAGGCCATGGCGAGCGTAAAGCGCCAAGTGAAAGACCAAGACGAGGCTTCAGCTGCAGCAGATCCTGGGGCGCTTTTTGGTCGTGTCGATGTTAGCAGCCAGATTACGAAAGAACTGCTTGGGGATATGAAGAATGAGTCAGACAAGGTGGCTTGGAAGAAGCGTGCTGAAGCTATGGACACTGTCCAGAGTATTTGTGAAAGTGCTGGTTGCGCGATTGAGTTTACGCGTCCTGTGCAAGAGGTGCTACGCGGTCTTAAAGCACGCTTGAATGACTCAAACGCAAACTTGAAAGTGAAAGCAACGAACGTCATCGCTATTGTAGCGACGAGCGTCGGACCCGATATCGCTAAGATGTCTAAGATTCTTGGCGCGAGTTTAATTGCTGGTGTTGCTGACAACAAGAAGACGTGCAAGCGGCATCCATTCAAACTCTGCACAAATGGGTGTGTCACAACGATGAGACTTCATCGTCGTGCATGGAGAGTCTACTAAATCCTCTATCGGAGGGTCTCGCGAATACCGTTGGCAGGGCGGAGCTGTTGGGCTGGGCGTCGGAGCACCTGCAGAACAGCGAAAAACTTGATTTGAATTGTTTGGTTGCCCCAACCGTGCAGTGCATGATGGACAAGTCTTCGGAAGCGCGTGAAAAAGCACAGCTACTGCTCGTTGAGGTGATGAAATCTGTTGGCAAAGATATGGTATTTACGACTGGTTGTCGTGACATCAAGCCTGCTGCAATGCGGGCTCTGAAGCCGTTACTGCAAAAGGTGTGCGACGCTGTCGAAGCCAGCGGTGCAGCTACGTCAACTAACCAAACTTCGTCCATCCTTGCACCTAGCGCAGCACCTACCCAGCCTCCTGCTCCATTTGCCAGTGGGCATAGCTCTGCAAGCAGTGGTATCGCGCGTGGTGGAATCCGACGGAGGGCTAGTGCGTCTGCGGCTGGTGGTGCTCCTGCGCCTGGATTGAAATCACGCCTGACCCGCCCCAGCTCGTTCCGTGCTCCGACAGCTGCTTCTGAAATGATTGAAAAGGATGCCGCACCGTTGCTCAAGATGAGCTCAAACAAACCTGCACGGATTGCCAAGGGGCAGTACAACAAGTGGATTTTCGAGGTAACGTCGGTCAGCGAGATGAATTCACGCAAGGGCGAAGTGGAAGCTGAGTGGAAACCATTTTTGTCGCCGGAATTTCATGCGAAGCTCTTCGCTCCTTCACTGGAGAAGGGCATGCTGGCTGCGATGGATGATTTGAGGCTATGCGTGCTCCACCAAGCAGACGAGGTCGTTAGCTCGTTGGACCTTATCTTCAAGTGGTGTTCGCTTCGGATTGTGGACAACAACGTCCAGGCGTTGGCCAAATTACTGGAAGTGCTGATCAAGCTGTTTGAAATGCTGAAGGACACTGGATATCAGTTGGATGACGTTGAAGCGGCAATTATATTGCCATACCTACTCCAGGAAAGTGGTCAGTCGAAGCCACGCTTTCGAGTTCGCTTCCGCGATGTCATGAAGCTGATTGTTGACGTGTGCAACCCTGAGAAGTATGTACCGTACTTGATGGAATGCTTCAACGGTCGAAGAACATGAAGAGCCGCTGTGAGTGCATTGACCTAGTTGAGTACATTGTGAGCATACACGGCTACCACGTTATTGGTCGCAAGTGTATCAAGGATGTGGGCAAGTACGTTGTTGCTCACGAAAAAGAGCTGCGCGAAAGCGCAATTAACACACTAGTAGCTGTTTACGTGCGCACGGAAGGAGGAAACCCAGACAAATTCTTCCGACTTGCTGGAATCACCACACAACAAGGCATCGACTTGCTTAACGCGCGTTTGAAGCATTTGCCCGCGAGCAGTTTACCGAATGGAAACACCGCACTAGCTGAACAGGAAATCGCCCCGGAACAGGAGATGCTTCAGCAGCAGCAACGTACAGGTTTTGGTTTTGGTTTCGCCCGAACGCCCGCTACTACGGTGGCAGCCCCTACTAACATCTTCAGCCAAGATTCCGAAGGTGGGGTTTCTGCTGCGGCACAACCAATTGCAGAGCCGATCCCGAAGCACGGAGTAAAGCCCTACGACGACGACATTGACATGAATGCACCCAATGAAGAGATTGCGGATGGAGGTCTCGCCATCGAGACCATCCAAAGGCTTTTGCTTGATCCAATCAAGAAGTTGGTGGACACCTCGAAACAAGTTGTACGTACTGATACACCTGAATACAAGGAAAGCGTAAATGCTCTCAAGGGCTTGTATGCTATCATCAGCCGACCTTCCGATCCGTCAGAGGTTGAGTTTTTGAACTCGCGCGTGAATGATATCATCATCGCTCTGTGCGACGCTATCCACGGAGCCTTTTACGCTGGCGACACTGAGAAGAGACCAGAAATGTTTATTCTGGCTATTAGTATCGCGACGTTGACAGCGGTCTTCAAGAGCGACGTGGTGACGAACATAGATCGCTCCGTTGTGGAACGAGTCTTGCTGGAATTGTGTTCTAAGATCATGGACGACCGCATGGTAAAGTTTTCCGACAAGGCTAATCTGCCAGACACGGAGATTTCGGCGATGTCACCTGAAGACAAGCGATACTTGATGGTGTTTAAGTCCTTGTACAAGGCTATGCGCGTCTTGACCGAGCGGGCGAGGCCTGGAGATGTGTACCCGTCGGTGATCAACCTGTTGCAGCGCCTCCTGCACAACGGTGTCGGTGACTACAACAAGAATGGCTCGTTGAAGCACTTGCAAGCGCAGGATTCACTCGACCAGCTTGTTGGTCGTATTCTTCTGAAATTGTCGAACGTCCAGGCCAATTCGTTGCACCCGTTCGAAGGTATCGACATCTATGGCGTCCTGATGCAGATGCAAACGTTCTTTTCAACTCTACCAAAAGCATGCCATGCTGGTAAATATCGCCAACGACTACATGCGGCAGGCATTGAAAATTATGTCTGATAGTCTTATGAAGACACGGCCGGGTGATTTTGAGGAGTCGATGAAGGCTATCCCTCCTACATCCCAAGTGCGGGATATTCTTGAAGACCTGTGCCATGGCCAGTCGCAACAACAGGTTGCTGCAGAACCCACCTCGGGGTTTCAGTACGGAGAAAATGGCAGCTCAATCACCAACACCGTTGCACCACCCCGCATCACGACCCATTTCGGTTCTAACGGTGGATCTTACGGCGTTGGCAATGCAACTGGCGGTGGTCCTGGGGAAAGTATCAATCGACGTTTGTTTGACGCTCCACGAGAGAATGATATCGTGACCCGTACAGCAAGAACAGCTTCGGCTGCTCCGTCATAGCTGGCAGGACATCCGTTGAAACCCGTGGACGCAATATTACCTTGTTCAACGACTACACAACGAATCGCGGAGTAGCTGCAACGAATGACGTGTCGCGTCCAGCGCGTGAAAAGGTGCGCCTGGCTGGCATACAGGAGCGACTTCAGCAGATGCGCCACTTCTAGTAGTAGTTAACACCGATGGACGGCACAACGGAGAACAGTAAAAGTTTCTACAGTAGAGCACTCTTCAGAAGAAAAAAGGATTGGCGTGTTGTGTGATTTGTTATCGCAACTATCTTGACCACTTACCTATGAGGGTGGTAATGCCAAGGTCGAGTCCGACGAAAACAGAGTGGAAGATGACCAGCTTCGAAGATGATGGTGGCGATTTTGCGCTGGACGTTGGGGCCGTGATCGTTCGCTTTACCTGGTGTCGGGCTGTCGGTGGGCTGAAGAGCATGGAAATCAACACTCCGAGTACTGGTTGGGTCTCGGACACTGTCGTCGGACTCGTGCCCGTTAGCGTGATCATTTGACTGTCCATGGCTGTGGCCGTGACCAGGCAGCGTCGAGCCCTGGCTTCCAAAAAATACCACGTGAGCAGCATTATTCAAGTTTCGCGAATGGCACCACAAGAAGTGTTACTACGTGCAAAGTTCGGGGGCACACATTTCGCTCTCCAAGTATTATTTTCAAGTAAATTTACCCGTTGCAACAGGTATTTGTAATTTGTATGTGGCTCTCGCTAAACCTATATCAACTTTTGGGCGGATAAGCTTACCTTTTCAATTAGTATAATACTTCGAAGTACTACAGTAGCATGGTAAAAATTCAGGCCTCTTACCTGGTGTTCCTTGCTAAAACATCTCATGTGCAATGCAGAACAGCAAAAATGCAAGAATGGCTGATGATGAGATTTGTCAAGGTTTCTTGAACCATGATGATTTGCATTGCTTTCGAGCAAAATTAACCATGAACAGCGATTGTCCCAAATTCATACAACTTATTCCTTCCTTAGATCGCAAACCAAGCAAATCTCCGCCAGCATGCGCGTTATACCAGGCAACGCAGTTAAGCCCACCTGCCTATGAGGGCCATGAGCGCAGCGCCCATCCACAAGCTAATGTACAACGTGAAGCGCTGTGATGTACTGCGTGTCAAAAACTTCTGGTTCGTGGTCATGTTGTACGTCAGCAGCTCAACCAAACCAGTGTACAGCAAAATCCCACCGGCAACACAATCGAAGACACCCTGAACCCACAAAGCAGTCGTCGATTCACTCGAATACGAGTTGCGGATACCGATGCCAATGACTTGGCCAATGGGTGTCGTGATGGCGAAGGCCAGGTTGATCATGAACAATTTATTCCGGCTCTTGATAGAGGCGAGTGCAGCGCTACCGATGGCGACGCCCTCGAAGAATTGGTGAAAGCA
Organism: Phytophthora ramorum; assembly: GCF_020800215.1. NCBI lineage: Eukaryota > Oomycota > Peronosporomycetes > Peronosporales > Peronosporaceae > Phytophthora > Phytophthora ramorum. The sequence continues at coordinate 141,619 of NW_027150667.1, read as the reverse complement.
GAGTGCAATGAGCAGCGTCTTGAACTCGGTTCCAGTGGTAACGCCAAGGTCGAGTCCGACGATGACAGAGTGGAAGATGACTCCAGCTTCGAAGATGATGGTGGCGATTTTGCGCTGGACGTTGGGGCCGTGATCGTTCGCTTTGCCTGGTGTCGGGCTGTCGGTGGGCTGAAGAGCATGGAAATCAACACTCCGAGTACTGGTTGGGTCTCGGACACTGTCGTCGGACTCGTGCCCGTTAGCGTGATCATTTGACTGTCCATGGCTGTGGCCGTGACCATGCAGCGTCGAGCCCTGGCTTCCAAAAAATACGACACTCTCGCACTCGATAAAATGTAAAAGCATCAATGTAATCAGCACAAACGCGAGACCCAGACAGCCGTACTCCTCCACGATAGAGCCAAGCGCCTCATCACGAAGCTTCTCGACACCTTCGTTAACCATGTGGATAAGACCCGTAGCGAGGACGACACCGAAGGAAAACGCGCGGATAGCCTCCATCACGATCGGGTTGGTACTGGACTGTGGGAGCTTCTGCGAAATGATAGGCACGAGCGTCCCAGCTGCAGATACCACGAGGATGATAAAGATGGCCCCGACATGAAGCCCTACGTCTTGCATCCTGAGAGTGCGAACTTTTAGTGCCTGAGCAAATTTACCGATCGAGTGAAAAGAGAAATGATAGCTATTCAAGCGTACCAGCGCCGGCTACCGCATCTTGGCGTTGTTGAAACCACAGCAGTATGCGATGTGCGCGGACAATAACTCCAGAACTGGAAAAGGGTGTATTAGCCTCGATCGCACACCAATACATTTTCGCATTGGCCAAGCTGCAAACGCTTACCCGTAGCTTCTGCCTTCAATTATCACCCGAACAATCAATCACGAAGTTGAAGTCACAAAATGTAGACAAACTTTTTCTGAGGGGTTGTTTTGAGACCACATAATTTGCGCGATCGACCACAAAAGCACTTGAACTCTGGATCTCATTTTGCCAATTGGTAGCGAACATGACTCAAAAGCCAAGCTTTCATACAAGTTTCTATCAGCGAGTCCCCTTTTTTGGCTGTTGAAGTGCATTGCGGGTTTAAAAAACACCACAAGGGCCCTCGTCCAGTCCAGGCACGCGGCGAAAAGTGATTTTCACCCGCAAATTGCAAACGGAGCAAGTCCGTTTCAGTTCGACCAACATCTCACCTCCAGCCGCCGTCGGACAAATGATGCGTCCCGTTACTGCGGTAAGTATGCCCCGCAATTCTCATTCTCAGCCACTCCAGCTTGTCCGACGGCGGACGAGATCGCATAAGACCACGTTACTGAAGAAAATCTTGCACTGATCGGGTGACCACGACGATAGATGAATTGTTTCCGTTGTTTCCACAGTAAATGCAGCTTGGGCATTGCAAAGGAGAAGAAAAGTTGGCTAAGACCACGTTGAGACGCTGTGTTGAAGGTTATACGGGAAAATTAGAAGAAGAAGAGAGGCTGGAGCAGGTCAATAACGTCCCACACAGTGTTGCGATGCACTTGTTGACGGTTTGAACCGGTTTGAGAGCGTCCGTGCGGTGAGAGAATACAAGAAAGTGGTCGATTTGAGCTCCATCGGGCGTCTTGGCGACGGTCGTGCCGATCTGTTGTGATTGGCGGATAATAATATTGTGGAGAACATGGCTACATGGATAATATCCAGAATATTACCTGAAGATTTTCCATAGATGTAAGAGCTCCAATGCAGAGATCAACGCTATGTGCACGCTATTCCTAATGAGCTTCGTATTTTCCCTCACCACGCCCATCGATCAGGCATTCGGCGTTGATGTCCACGGCTCAGAAGTGACCGCGTTGTAGGTGACGACTGCGTGGCCGGTATGTCATCTGGGTCAGAAGTTCGTGTCATGAAGCTCGTTCCAGTGCTTCACTATGTACAGGGATTGGGGGGGGCTAACTTATCGGAAGTGAGGGCAGTACATGTGTGAGCACAAAAGCGTGTGTGTAAGTTGAAGTTGACCATCACTCACTTCGTCCTCAAATCCACCAATGAGAGGCTGCCAGGCCTATCCGAGAATCGGCCAATCGCAAGCTGCCAAGCCGATAGGAGTGTTCAACATGGCTACACATGCTGCAGTGCTTTTTTGATACGCATATGCCCAGTCCCTCATTTACCACTTCCACATCACGCAACAACCTTCCGGTCGCAATGACCCGCGCATCCGCAATGAACCTCTTCGGACTCGTGCAAAGTGGCGCGACTCGGCTCCAGCACAGCATGAATCAGCAACTTCAGCTGCTGTCAATGTCTCTGGCTACGACACCACGAGCGACTTCAGCCTTTGAACAAGTCACAGTGTCGACATCCTGCAGCTTTCGGTCGACATTCGTACACAGCATCGACAGTGACGTAATTGGATCTCCAAAGGTGACTGGAATTGCATCCAGCTCAAGTTCCGAGAGCCACCTCCAAGCGCTGTCAATTGACGGAGTCGCACTGCTGATCGTCTCCTACTTGGACGGCGAATCTCTGGCTCGTGTGCAAGGTGTCAACACGGCTTGGCGTGTCTTCATCCAGCAATACCGAGAGTCTCTTTACCGCTCATTACTCGAGGAACGACAGGTCTTCCACACGGTTATCACCTCTACGTTAGCGTTCAAGTCATACCTCTTTTCGCTGCGTCACGAACTGGACCGAGAGCTGGCACACACGCACGCCGTACAACACACACACCAAGCGCTGGAGCAATACTGCGCCTCCACCGAAGAGCACGGCTTCGTCGCCATGTTCTGTGACATCATCGAGTTTCGTGACCCAAGAATCGCTCGCTTCGTAGCGTGGAAGCGTCAGAGTGCACTCAGCATGGTGCTTGCTGCTACGCCCAACCACGTCATGGCATTCCGTAAGCAGTCCAACTACGTGGGGCCGATCACATTCGTGCCAGTGGATAATCCGCTCTGGCCAGTCTTCACGTCTTCGCCAGTGCACGTTCCCGGGTTCATGGGTTACGCCTTCGACCATGTCACCATGGTCGAGGGCTACGAGGCACTGAAGGAGACAGTGGTCAAGTCAATTCTCAAGGAGCTCATGATCTTCGATACCACCGAAAATGCAGCCGCGTATGGACACAGTATCGGTCATGCACCGTACGCAGCCATCCTCGAGGATGAAGCTGCTCAAGTGCAGGTTGGACAGTCAGAAAGAGCTAGCCACCTCACATTTTCATCGTCACTGCGCCGGCAGCTGAGCAAGTACTCGGTCGCCGAGCGCATTCAGCGCCTTCGAAGCAAAATCAAGGCCGTAGATGACTGCATCGCCACAACACCAACCAGCATTCTCCCGAGCAGCTCACCAGTGTAGAAAAGGCAACGCCACCTTGTAAGTAAACCCAATTGCCAGGCTGTAACCTCAATCTCCGTACCACGCGCTATGTTCTATTCGCTGGTTCTTTAAGACACGATGCACTGCGGGACACCGCACACGAACGACGTGCACGATCGCTGATGGTCCGCCAGTGCTGCTGCAAATCTGTTGCCTGCTTGCTGCATGCCTGCAGCACTTTCGATTCCTACGCCACCACTGCCACATCCACTGGCCACTTCTACATCCTGCTCCGCCTGCCATCTCTCCTCGTGTCCCGAACGACGGTGATTCCTTTGCTGATGCTTGTCACGCTTCTTCTTCTCGCGTTTTTTCTTCGCGTTATATTTCTTGAAAGCCTTCGAGTCACCATAGTAGTGGCATAGTACCGAATCAACCTGGTCCACCACAACCCGCGGTTGGTTCATGTACGTCTGAGCCGGTATTGTCCCCTTGGGATCCACAGGTCTGCTACCTTCGTCCTTCGGGTTGATTAAGGGTAGTTTAAGATACCGACAAATCGGGTTGCAGCGGTGTGAACCCAGGAAACGCTCGAAACCTCGCAAAGCCAAGTTGCCCTTGCCAAATTCTTTGCCGCGCCTCGTGTGGATCTGCGGGTCTGTATAATGATCACCAACGCCCTGGATATCGACCACGAGAATCTGTTCTCCTGAAGCCTCGTACGTGAAGTGCGAAAAGGCCTGTGGTGTGTTGCGCTCCAGCTCGCTCACGTAGCCAAAATTGTTATTGTGTTTGTGGTACTCCCCAGCAATGAAGGGCTCGACGCCACAAATTGTGCCACTTAGTGTCAGGTTCTCGACGTTCTCCTCGTCTCCTTCACCACTATTCGGAATCAGCTGAAGAATCCATGCCTCCAAAAACTCGACGCGACGCGGTGGATTGTACGTGTTGTACAGGTTTGCGTACTTGGCCGCTACTGCCTGCATTTCTACGTCTTTGAAGTACGTGTCTGGGTTTTCGTTGGGGTCGATGGCGATTTTTGCCACGTAGCTGGTGCACTTTGACATCACACTGTCCTCGTTGGCATCATCCACCCGTAGAGCAGGAAGCGGGATGCTGAGGTCTTGCAAGTGGAATACCTGGCGAAGACCTCCTTTGGCAAACGGTTCTGTATCAATTTTGACTTTAATTCGCGATGACGTCCACTGCAACAATAACAAAAAACATCATGTCAGTGGTGAAACATACGTCGAAGTATTGGATACCGAACGCCGCAAGTTGCACTTACCTTTCGCTGCTCCGAATCGAACACGTGCTTAATTGCGTCACGGTCACGCAAAAGCGCGAAGTCCGGCGGCTCGCGATAGACGATCGGCAGCTCCAGACAAAGCAAATCTGACGTTTTCGCGATTGCTGCAAGATTAGACACATCCACGATAAAATATTATCAGCAAAGCTCTTAGTTTCGTTGTGCAATAGGCATTGCACGCAAGCAAACGAATTAATATTGCGCATACTTCGATCAGTCTCACTCAACTCGTCCACCAACTGCACGCGTCGGTCCTTGTACTCTGTCACCGTGATGAATCCTTCCTGGTACAACTTCTGCAGATTGCGCAGCTTCTCCTCGCTTTCAACCGAGTAGTTTGACCCGGATAGTGGAGCAGACCCAACCCCACTATGCAACCCACTGGGCAAAATACTCGACGACTGCGACGGCCACGAGTCAAAGAAATCATCAACTGGTTGCACGTCTGCGGCATTCATACGTTCTTCCTCCTCAAACTCTTCATGCAGCTCCGCCAACAAATTGTCAACAGCAGAAGCGTCGTCCTCATCGGTTTTGTGTTCTTCCTCCTCCTCCATCATCAACTGCTTTTTCTGTCGCTCTACTGCATATTCAAAACTTCCACTACACGAATCGTAAAATGCGTTTTCCTTGCGGAAAAAAGACGACGGCCCTCGTGAACTTTTAGTAAAATTCTCCGAGCACGTCCGTCTCCTCAAGGCCAGCCTGGCCAATTCTGCGGGGTCTGCAAGTGGCGGCTCCGGCTCGTACTCTACTCCCCCACTAAAGCGGCTGTAGCTGCTGATATCGCTGAAAACGTTAGTGCTTTTCCTCCAATTAGTGTCGTAAAAGTGGCTTTTGAGTTTCGCCAAAGCTGCTCCGCTAGTCTGTAAAATGATGTCGGAGCTGTGGAATCGGCGTCGAATCGGCACCACTTCGTCATCCTCCTGGGGTTGGGGGTATCTCCACTGAGGCTGGGGGAATTTGGTTTTACTTTTTGGGTTTAACGCCTTTTGAGCCGCGACTTCGACGGACGAAGTGGACGAAACGGAGCGCGGCGAGAGGGACGGCGCGCGGACCACCGACGCGCACGGGGACACGGGGGATGGTGACAGACCCACCTGCATCTTGGCGTCTTCTCCGATGGCTGGCAGCGCCATGGCGGGACGGCGACTGGGCCCGGAGTCTGCGGCTTCTCGCTTGGAATTTTGGTTTCTGCGGGAATCAGAAATGACGATGATTGGAGGAAAATATAATTTGATTTGTATGTTTTGGACGTTTCGGAGTGCGATACGCAAAAATTGAGTGCGGTACGAGGACAGGAACGGGTTTGGCCACAAAAAAGAGCTGTACAGACTTGTTTCAAGCCTACATGAAGTCGTTTGCTTCTTTGCATAGGACTCGCTTGGGGAATGGCCAGCCATTTGGATCGCTTCTGGTACGCGGTTATCTCGAAAGGCACCGCTCAGTGGGAAACTTTGGCACCTCGCAGCAGGGCCACCCAACTTGATTACTTATTACAACAAGCGTACTTTTGACTACCAGCTATAAATGAACGCATGCATAGATCCTGAACTTACCACGAAAAGGTAGCCTTGCCGCGCGTCAAATCCTCTGGCTCGGGTCAATTTGGGCGGCCTTAGGTTTCCGTTTGTTGATTTCCATCGCTGCGTTCAACACTCCATTTGCAAGCACCACCAACGTGGAGAAACTTCATGCAACGACCGCTCTTTTCCTGGGCGATGAGCTTCAGTAGATCACGGTCTTGGCTGACGGACTGCCAGCCACCGTCTACACATTTGCACAGGACATCGAAGAGCGGCCGATTAAACGTGAAAATGGTCACTTGAACCTCAGAATCCGGGTCTTCTCTCGACGCGCGTCTCAGCGCCTCCAATACTGCCAGAAGTCCTGCACCTGTCGCTGTCAGATTGGGGTCGTGAAGCGTCTTCAGGACGTTCCATTCGGGGACAACTGGAAATTCGCAGATCGCTTGCACGGTCTGACCCCCCTGACTGTCGTGAACGAGGCTTCCGTAGCATAACGCGTAGATGCCTTCCTTCAAGACGGGCGGATCGCTGTTAACTCGACGTCGCTGAGCTGGACGAATCTCTGCTGCATGGTCCTCGTCATCTCTTTCACGCTTTGGGGTAATCTCGGGGCGGTCAGCGTTCTGACGATTCAATTCTTCTGACGAACCCACGCTGGTCTCTGCGTCCGAGCCATCGTCCACACTGTCAGTGCTCGGCATCTTGCGCCAGTTGTGGTGGTCTAAGAATTTGACTGCAGCTCCGTAGCTCGGAAACTTCTTCAGACTGTTTCCAGAATAACGAGATGTTTGGCACAAAGCTTCGCTTCGGTCCGTGAAGATGCCCATGCGTCGGCCTACAGCCACTGCGTATACAGGACCACACAAACCATTCGCAACTTGATTGTCTCGAGTGGTGGTGCTGGTGTTCTCGTTCATAAGCTGCTCAGCTTCGGCTAACGTTGAGAACCTGTCCACCTTGGCACCAGGATAGCCCACTGTGGCGTCGAGCACTCGGCTCCAAGACGTGAAAATACCCGAGCATCGAGCATTCGTAACTGCGTAGAACCTAACTTTCTTTCCCATGTCTTGCCTTCACGCAGTAGGATATTTCTCGAGCTTGGTCAGTTGTGAAATGACCTCCAGACCCAAGGCCAAACGAACTTTGATCCGACCGTTAGTGCAAGCTCTTGCGACGTGGGCAGCCACGTGCTCAGTCAGCATGGTTGCTCGTGCCCCAATTGATCGACCTCGCAAAAATCCAGACCCCGGTCGTGAGGGAACATCTCCAGCACAGTAGCGTTGTCCGTTGCCAATTGCACTCTTGTCGCACAAGGCCACGAGGGTGTCGGGGTGTTTAGGATCAGGAGCGTAGGCACTTTCACAGTTCACGTCGTAGGCGAACCAAAATTGCATACCGTCGTTGTAGTCATGGCCTTAGTCAACAACCAGATTGAATTGTTCGAGGAAGCCTCGAGCTTCATCGAACGTGAAAAACTCCATGACGTCGGAATTGGAGACGCCTCCCATGGCGTCTTCGAGTTGCGTGTAGATTCCAGGATCGCGTCTTATCCCTACCGCAAAGTACACACTTACGCTGAGCAACTTTACCTTGTTCGCTCGAGATCTTCTTGTCGAATGAGGGGGAGGAATCTGAAGAGAGAACGGCGTGTCGTGTGGCACCGTTAGATGGGCGGCACAGTCGTGCTGCACAATTCCATGAAACCTTTGTCATGCACTGCTGCAGAATACAAATTGAGCGTCATTGTTTCCTTTGCCTACAACGTGGTCATTGAATGCTTATCGGCGGTTGCCAATGTCCGACGTCCACTTGGGCGCGTTCTCGAAGCCGTTTGAGCCGCTCTGGTAGTCACGGATCGTCTGGTGAATTTCCGCTTCCGAAGTCATGACAAAGGGGCCGTACTGCACCACCGGCTCGTTCAGCGGCTGACCACTGATCACAATGAACTCGAGGCCGTCCTTGTCCTCCGTCGACACGTGAACACCGTCGCCTTCTTGCTCCAACACAATAGCGTGGTGGGCCTGGACGTCTTCACCCGCACACTTGCCTGACCCCGTCAGCGTGTACACGAAGGCGTTGTGGCCAACAGGGATCTTGTACTCGAGCTCCGCGCCTTGCTTCATTAGGAAATGAATGTACGTTACGGGCGCTTCAGTTTGAATCGGCCCCTTCTGGCCGAACACTTCTCCCGCGAACACGATGGCCTCCACTTTCTTGGTGTCATCCCACACGTGGGGCACCGTGTCCCGACTAATTTCCTGATACCTCGGCTCCATGATCTTCTTGGCCTTGGGGAGGTTGATCCACAGCTGCAGGCCATGGGCCTTCTCTTCGCTCACAGGCATCTCGGCATGCAGAATACCCCTTCCGGGGGTCATCCACTGCAGATCTCCCGGCCGGAGCTCGCCCTTGTTGCCTAGAAAGTCTTCGTGGCCCATGTGGCCCTTAGAAGTGGGCAGCATGTACGTGACCGTCTCGAAGCCTCGGTGTGGGTGGTCGGGGAAACCTCCGGGCAGTCCCACGTTGAACTCGTCCAACATGAGGAACGGGTCCAAGTTACGGAGCTGCTGCGATCCCAGCGAGCGTCTCACTGTGGCGCCGACGCCTTCCCCTTGCTCTCGGGCAACGAACTTGTGGGCGATGCGTCGCGTGTTGAACATGTTGTCAGAGGCGGAGAAGAACCCGGTGGTCGACTGGAATTGGTCCTGCACACAGGCAGCGTCTCCGTTAGCCACGCACTCGGCCTCGGCGTCCAGCTCCACCTCTGCAATGGAAGAGGCGGCAATGGACGGGGATATGCAGAGCAATAATGCTGCACATAGGGAGAGAACCACAGACAACTGCATAGTCATGCAAGAAACCAACCTGTGGGGTACGTGGCCGGTTGAAGAATGAGCTCACACCACCGGGAGACCGCGGCTGTTTACGTTGACTGACAGCCCCACGATTTAGTGTCGGCGCCGTTGATTGGTCCGACACAAGATTACTGTAACGGTCGAAAACCTGTTCTACCGCATGAAACTATGATACATCAGAACAATCACTTCAACGAGAGCACCGTCCCAGTCCTCGGAGATGGATTGTTCAACCCGCGCGGCATCAATCGAACAGTGGTGGTGGTAGTTAAGAATTTGACACGACAATGGCGACTGGATTTAATCCGGACTGGTACTACGCGGTGGTGGTGGGCCGCTGTACGGGGATCTACACGGACGTGGACGACGCCTTGTGTCACACGAAGCACTACTCGCACGCTAAGTTCAAGAAGTTTCCGACATTTTCAGAGGCAAGAGGATTCCTAAATCAACACGCACTTGGTGTAGGAAATGCTCTCAAGTACGCGGACGGATCACGGATTTGGTTTGCGTATCGTGTCAACGGAGGAAGGGACGATTGTCCAGACCCAAAGCACCCCGACACGTTGGCGGCTTTCTGCGACGGCAGTGCAGTTCGCAATGGTCAGCCGGATTGCACCGCTGCGTTTGCGTGCATTTTCCCGCATAATCGCGACTGGGACGTTGTCAAGCCTCTTACTGGCCGGAAGCAAACTAACAACCGCGCGGAGTACCTGGCCGCGTTAGCGGCTTTGGAACGGGCTAATCGCATGAACTACAACCAGAACAAAGTGCTGTACATCTTCTCGGACAGCAAACTTCTGATCCAGTCGATGACGGTGTGGATTTACAAGTGGCAGAGCAACGGTTGGCAAGCGCTGAGCGGCACGACAGTCAAGAATCGTGACGTTTTGGAGAAACTACTGGATGCGCAAGGAAATCGTCAAGTGGAATGGCACCACGTGACAGCGCACTCTGGAACTGTGGACTGGGAATCGCACTGGAACAACGTCGCGGATCGTGCTGCACGTGAGTTGGCTCGAAGCACTTATAACGAAAACTAAGGGAGAAGTAGCTGCGTGCTATCTAGGCAGCTCTACTGAATGTGAATGTAATGTTAAGGAAGAAGGCGAAGCAACCTCTCCCGATGCAACATCAATCGAATGGAGTGAAATTGAAACAATTTACAGCGTGGCTGCCATCTTGCTGGCGGAACCAACATCAAAATGCATCGGATTGGCCGAATCCTTCACTTGCGTGGTCAACAGACTTTGGCTGCGTTGCTTGATCTTTGATAGCTAGCACTAGTGTTGGCAGTCGATGTTAATCGTTAATATCACTTAATTAAAATGCGAGGATTATTAATGGTTACAAACGATGAACAACGGATATTAACGCTTAAAAAGGTTTCCAGTACAATGAACACCAATGTGCGGTGGGTGCGGTCTCGTGGGCCGGACAGTTCGCGACGCGCGCTCACGGTAGAACGAGGCGCGCTTGGAGCACGTGCGTGACAACACACTCTGGAAGCCAGTCATCGACAGGAAGAGCGAAACGCTCAGATCCGAGTTAATACCGAAGAACGACGCGTACTCGGTGTCGATGAACACGCTGCTGAACAGCAGCACCAGGATAATGGCCAGGATCATCAACGTTATGTTGTGTATCGGCGTGCGCCAGTTCATCTGGAAGAAGCGGTTCACCACGGACTTCATCTGCGTGGCTGCGCGCTTGTTGGCGAACACCATCACGGGGAGATTGGGTGACGGCACCGTCTTCTTTGGCCATCTCAGCGTAAAGCTCCTGGCAGAACGAGCTCTTGTTGAGCAGTCCACGAAGTTGGTCTACTGCCCACGAAGACTTACGATTCCCGCGCCAGGACGCATACATTCCGGACGCGAAGACGTACGACTCGGTGCAGGAGTGCATTGATCGGTTAGGCCTGCATGGCATCGCGGACACGATCATCCACGAAAGCTTGCTGGAGCAGATATAGCGTTTGGCAATCGGTGTGAAGCTTGCTGCGCAGCCGAGCGTGATTTTCCTAGATAAACCGATGCGTGGCCTTGACGCGCTCTCGACCAAGCCGATCATGGTCGGTGTGGGCAAGGTAGCCGATTCGAATCGTATCATGACCAGCCCGCCGTAGTCGAAGGTGATCTACCTGTTCACCAGTCACTTGCTACTCAAGTGCGGTGGGGGGGGGCAGCGTTTATCTGCTCGCAGCATCCCGTGCAATGACAAATGGCTAAGTTGTTGGGCTCGTGGTCGTTCAACAGGATCTTGCCATTAATCTTCCACCAATTTTCAACCAGCAATCACATCCATGAGCGTCGTCTTACCAGCTCCAGACGAGCCCATGAGCGCGGTAATGGAGCCGGGGACAGCAAAACCATTGATACCCTTGAGCAGGTCCAGCGACTCCTTCGGGTTGTGCGGGTCTGGCACGGAGTACCACAAGTCCTGGGACGCTACCGTCACCGGGGTGACGTTTTTCTCACGAGTGTTCGTCTCGACCACGTAGTTGCCCGCCGTATTTCTTCTTAGGTGTATTCAGTATCGTGTACGACTCGTCCTCGATTGTCTTCTCAAGCACTTCGTAGCGAATAGACTTCAACACCAGGTACGACAGGAACATGAAAACCGCGTACATGACCGCCATGTAGATGATGCCGTACACGACCCACTCATTCTCTGTGTCCATGCCGAGCAGACCTAGGTTCTACTCGTCCATCATGCGGTCGTTGCATTTGGTGCAGTTGTTCACGATGCTGAAGCGCGTGTGTAACATCCCCGTTGGTATTTCCTCATAATACGTCAACCATGGGTAAACTATACGTATAAACTACTATCATAACGTGCTACTAACACTATTCTGTTCGACACGTCCATCTATGTCTTTGTGGTAATGAAGGTGTAGCGAAGGCATCGCTTGCAGCTTGTGCTGCTGGTGGCGTTGCTACTGTCGACGGAAAGGCAGCCGATGGGAGCGCTGGTGTCAACATACAGTGCCCACGATCGTCGACGGTATCATCATCGCTGTTGGTGGCACTCGAATCGCTGTCATCACTGTCGTCGCAGGCATCAGGAAAAAGTTGGTACATGATGTGGTTGACTTCGCTCTTTCGAGTAATGTTTGTGTACACGAAGACAAATTTGCTAACACGTTCTGGTGTGAGTCGATTGCGTAGTTTGGTGTGTATGAAGCCGTGAATGCTCCAGCTACGCTCACTTGAAGCTGACGACGTTGGAATGGACAACAGCAACCGAGCGAATTCTTGAACCAAGGCGTACTTCTTCGACGGTAACGACCACCAGTTCAAAGGGTTGTATCGGTCGTTGTCTTCACGCTCCTTTCCCTTCCACCTGCCCTTCTCCAAAATAAATTCCTGCAGCTGCTGGTGGAACTCGAGTTCCTGTTCGTTTGTCACAAGTCCCAGGTGTATGGCTAGCTCTGTGGCTTCATTGATCGTCTTCTTGGAATCGTGCCCAGTCATTGATTTTGTCTGATCCAGCATGTGTGCAATTCCGAGAGGTTCCCAGCATATTTTCTCCCTTCTCTCTTTGATTGCGTAAAGTACCTGTAGTTGCTGCTCCTCATTGCATCCTTCCAAATGCTTTGTGTAGCATTCGTGATAGCACAACCATTCAAATTGATGGTACACTAACGAAATACTGCAATCGTCACGCTCAAATGCAGCAAGACTTGCATTAATTGGTCGGATAAGATTCACTACAGTAGACGCATTTTTCCAGAAGGCTTCGTCTGTGAAAATTTTAGAGGCCTCATCAAGTTCAGACCCCTTGTAGCTGTTGAGGAAAGCAGTGTCGGAAAAAATTGCGGCAATGACATCACGGTTCTGAACTACATTAGCGACGCATTTTTCGTGAGTATACCATCGTGTTGCAACAGTTAAAGAGAGTCGGCGACGCTTTTCTCCTTTCTTTTTTAGCTGCTTCTGCGTTTCTCGAAACCGTGACCACAAACCACGGCGGGCTTTAATAAAGCGAGCAAGCTTCTGAGCCTTGTCAAGAACATCCTTAAAAAACTCCAGCTTGAAGACATCTTTCATCAACAAATTCATTCCATGTGCCGTGCACCCAGTGCAAATTATTCGTCTCCGCTCTTTCCGGACAAACTTCCACGCTTTTTTCATATTGGCGGCATTATCGGTCACAACGGCAGTGACTACACCAGCCCCAATATGCTCTTCTAGCTCAACGATTACGGACAAAATAGTATCGGCAATGTAGCGCCCTGAATGCACTTCGGCCTTTGAATTGATTGACTTCCAAAATACCGGCGGCATTTTGGGATTCACAAACACGAAATTTATCATGCCGTCGCCGTTCACATTTGACCAGCCATCCGTTACAAGTGTCCACTCGGTAACCCCACGCATCAACGAAATAATTCGGGCTAATTCACGAGCAAAAAGCGTGTCAAGCAGGCGACCAGAAATTTGACGACGAGAAGGAAGCTTGTAGTCAAACATTGCTCTAAAATGAGGATCATCAATTACTCGAAATGGAATCCCCGTTGCAATAAATCCCATTGCAACCCGCAAAAAATTATCTTCTTCGCGTTGCTTGAGCGACTTAACTGGAGAAGCTCGCGCTCTCTTTCGCGAGCTCATGCGTTCCACGCCACTTTGAGGTGTGTCGAACAGGGTTTTTCGGACACGGGGAGTGCTGCTAACCGTTTTTCGAGCTGAGCTTGCTGGTGTCAATAGTTTCGCTGCCTTCTGGTGACGGCGTTGGGAGTCGTACTAGCCCATCGAGCCTTCGAACGCTCATCGACGTTTTCACACTTCAGTACATGATTTAGCATGTTGCTCGATGGCTGTGCATTTTTCAGCACTTTGCTGCATGCCTTGCAGCTGGCATCAGGGTGTGGCTTAATGCCTTTAACACGGGCAACAGTGACTTCAAACAGAGCCCATATAGGGTGCGGTGGTGGGGCCATAGTCGCAGAACTACAGGTCCGTTGAGCACAAGGTTGAGTTGTCCTGCGTGCTGTCGTTTAGGACCGCGTCGGTAACCTTGGAAACAGAGAGAGGAGAGAGATGACGTCATTGAGCAATACATTATCGGGGCTGTGTATGGCACAAATCCACGTACGATGAATGCGAGCAATTGAGCCAAAGTTTCTTTAGAGCGAGTCTAAATCCGTTGTGAGAGCTCCAGCGTACCCTCCGATGGCTTCCATCTTTGCTGACCTAGACGGGAGGAAAGATCGCGAGGGTCTTCAAGCTAGCATCGCCCTCCGTCACCTAGTTTTTCCGCTTTGTTAACTTTCGATTTTAAGTCTTAATATCAGCGTTAAGAACGAATGTAAATGATTTTAATCTTTCATATCAGTGATAATAACGATGAATTGCCAACACTAGCTAGCACCACCCATCCATCATGAATACATTAACAAATTTGTGACTTCTTGGTTAGTACGGCGTCGTACTTAACATGAGCTGCGCGGATCGGCGATCTGGGTAGTCACAATAGTTTTGTCAAACATCTTCACGCTCGCTGGCCATGGATCGAGATAGCGACTCGTTGTCGTCCAGCTCAGGAAGCAGCACCGACATGGCGTATGGAGGTTCGAACAGCCTCAGTGATAACGAAGAGATGGGTGACGCTGAGGAGGACCAAGACTCGGATTGGTACTATGCCGTAGTGATTGGCCGATGCAGAGGAATCTTCACCAGCTTAAGCGACGCATTAAGGAGCACAAAGGGTTATTCCTACGCCAAGTTCAAGAAGTTCCCAATGTTGGAAGATGCCCATGCATTCCTGAAAGACTACGGACTGCAAGTTGACAATCCTTTCCAGGTTTCAGACGGCTCCAGACTGTGGTTTGCCTACGCAATGAACAGCGGAAGAGGTGACTTTCCAGATGCCGTTCACCCAAGTTCCATTTCCGCTTTTTGTGGGGGCAGTGCATTTACCAATGGCGATCCGGAATGTGATGCGGCGTACTCTTGTATTTTCCCACACAACCGAGCGTGGGACATTGTACGAACTCTCGACGGACAAGACAGACCGTGGCCGACAAGCAACCGTGCCGAGTATATGGGAGCTTTAGCTGCCTTGGAACGCGCCAATATCGAGGACCCGGATCAAAAGAAAGTGTTGTTCATCTACTCGGCCAGCCGCCTGCTATTAGAATCAATGAGCAAATGGATCTACAGGTGGAGAAACAACGGGTGGAGAACTGTGATCGGTACCGACATCCAAAATCGCGACATCTTGGAGAAATTAATGGCTGCTCAAGGAAATCGCCGAGTGCAGTGGCGTCGTGTTAAAGCGCATAGTGGACGTCGAACTTGGAAGGCTTTTTGGAATGAAATCGCGCATTACACGGCACGCGAAGCTGCTCAAAACATGTCGAACCTCTAATCTGTCGGAACAAGCCTATCAGGGGCACAACAATTGCTTTACTGGACGTAACTAGCGTATATTTTTTTTGCGATAGGTCGCTGATAATGACATGCGCTGCTTGAAGCCGAGAAACACCGTACAATATCGTGGAGTTTCGTCGATGCGGACAATGACCTCGAATGGTGCAACGAACTCCACGAGAAGGCCAAAAACCCAAGCTAAATCGAGTCGCTCGCTCCGCTGCTGCGTAGTTTGCAGTCCACTTCGGGAAGACACTGGGTAATAAAACAACATCAGCTTGACTTCACGGGGTATTCATTTAGAACCGTTACCAAGCATATAATAATATATATGATATATAACAGGCTCATAATTTTCGTGCTCAGATTACGATGCGCTGGCTCGACTACAGCTCGGAGGATGGCTACGAATATTGCGAGACGAGATGGTTCTACGCCGTTGCGATAGGGCGGCACACGGGCATCTTCACTAGACTTGAGGAGGCGAATCAGCAGGTTTACGGGTTCCCAGGCTTCTGTATGCGGAAATTCAGCGATTACGAGGACGCTCGCGAGTATTTGGAGGAATTCGAGATTTACTGCGATAGTTTAACAGAAGAGGAGGAAGAAGAGGAGGAGGGGGAAGAAAATCAAGAAGAAGACGACGACAGATGGTTTTATGCGGTTGCAGTAGGACGCTCAACGGGGGTCTTTCTGGACTATGAAAACGCTCGAGACCAAATTTTCAGATTCCCTGGCACTCGGATGGATACGTTTTTGGAATATGACGATGCAGTGAAGTACATCGAGAAAACCAATTTGCTTCTTATGGAAGAAAAGAAGAGGAAAGAGGAAGAGGAGAAGAAAACACGAGTGTGGTTTTATGCCGTGGCGGTGGGGCGGTCGACGGGAGTTTTCATGGACTACCAAGACGCCATGAACCAAGTTCGTGGGTACTCAGGCTCCCAGATGAAGAAATTCTCGGATTTTGAAGAAGCGCAGGAGTATATTGCTTTTAATCAAGTGTACTCAAGTGATGGTGAAAGTGAGGAAGAGCAGACATGGTTTTATGCGGTGGCGGTTGGGCGTTGTGTTGGTATCTACACGAACCACGACACAGCAATGGAGCAAGTTCTCGGGTACTCTGGCTTCAGAATGAAGAAGTTTGAAGATTATGGAGATGCGAAGGAGTACATGCACAAGAACCAGTCATATTATAACGCAGACAAGGAGAAGTGCGAAGAGCTTGCACCACAGGTGGAAGAAGTGACGTGGTATTACGCTGTGGCTGTCGGACGTGTTGTTGGCATCTACAGGTGTCCTGAAATTGCAATCGCTCAAGTACACGGCTATCCTGGTTTTCGGATGAGGAAGTTCCCAGACTTGGAAGACGCTCAGGCGTATATTCGATCTTTCCAACTCTGCTACAGCGAAGAAGAGGAGAAAAGTGAGGAGCCGGAACCAGACGAAGGATATACTGCTTGGTTTTACGCAGTGGCGGTGGGACGCTCTATTGGCATTTACACGACGTACGAGGACGCAATCAAGCAAGTCCACGGGTACTCTGGCTGCCGGATGAAAAAGTTTCAGAACTATGATGAAGCCGAAGAGTACATCGATTTTAATCAGGCGTACTCACTCGATGGGGATCGTGATGCGAGGACGAGTGAATATGAAGACGAGACAGAACCAGAACCAGATGAGGAAATCTGGCACTATGCTGTAGCAGTTGGGCGCCGCATTGGAATTTACACGGATTTTGAAAACGCTCAAGCGCAAGTTCACGGATACTCTGGCTTCTTGATGAAGAAGTTTCTGGACTACGACGAAGCCGCGGCGTACGTTGAGATCAATAAATGTGCGAGTGATGAAGAGTGGGAAAGCGACGAGCCTGTGGAAGAGGACGACGGTGAAAAATGGTATTACGCTGTTGCAGTCGGGCGTGATACTGGTATCTACACTGACCACGAAGATGCAGTTGACCAAGTGCACGGTTATTCAGGCTTCCGGATGAAGAAGTTTCTTGATTACAGCGATGCCCAGGCGTATATCAGGAACATCCGTGAACACTACAGTGGCAAGTTCAGGGGCTACGATGTGCAAGTTGGCTGCCCCAGTGGTTGGGCTTGAGTATAAAGTTTCGTAGTACGACAGTTTTTTATTCTCGAGTGGTTCACACCGTAATGAATCACTACACAGTTCGATATTTGACTTCGCAGGAAATATGGTTTTACAAATATTCCGACCAAAGCCAAATGTCAAAGGCTTATCGATCATTACAGTATCATCGAACGGGACTATTTGATTCTTACCCGCACGATGACAATGGAGTTGTTTGACTCTGACTACGATTCATCCAGCTCGGATATTATAGCAGCCGTGAGTCTGGACTCACCTTGCTAGTCGGGAAACGGGCATCTACACGGACCACGAATAAGGGGTGGGTCGAGTTCTCCGAGTTTGAGGACTATTGCAGTTCCTCACAAAATGTGGTACTTCACCGTCACTGCCCCCTCCACCCACGACACAAACCGGTACAATGTTATTCACACTACTAACACCAGTATCCCCACGGCAGTGACAGCACCTCTTGCGTTGCCTGCAGCTTGAGTGGCGGCTGCCATGTTTTCACGGGCGCGCATTTCTTCAATGCACCTTAATACGGCAATTTTACCCAGGAGGTAGTCGACCCCCTCCTCGCCATCGTGCCTCCCTCCAGGCCGGATGTATTTGTACCGCGAGTAGAGACACTTGCTGGAGGGAGAAGTACTATGCTGTCGCTGTAGTGGCGCAAGTTCACGGATTTTCAGGTTTCAAGATGAACATATTCTCGGATTATGTAGAAGCAGAAGAATTACCAGATTTACTACTAGTGGAGAAAGGTAGTGAAATGGCGGTGGTTGTGGCCCGTTGCACCGGGATCTTCACAGATCTCGTAGCCGTCTTGCAACATATGCAGAGGTACGACGCCAAGTTCAAAACGTTTTCGACGTTCAAAGATATGGAGTGGTTCCTATCGGACCACGAGTTTGAGATCGACGAATTTGAGGACGTGGCCACAACTGGAGGAAGTGCCAGATCTGAAACATCCGGATACATTGGTATTTTTTTTTCTGATGGGAGTGCGTACCTGTATGTCCGACTTTAAGCAGCACCGACACCAATTCATTCAGCATTTCTCATTTTGCCGTAACAGATTTACTAGGGACCACTAGGGTGGGCAACAGCGCCGTCGTTCAGTTGCTGTTCGGAGACAGGGAAACTACACCTTTGCCCGTCCTTCTTGGGAATAGTTGCAAGCAAAGTGAACACCGCACATGTCCTTAACGCAAATATCACATCATTGGCTTTCAAATCAAGGTCCAATGTGAGATTTATTGCATCCAATGTGGAACGGCCAGAAACGACTGGCTTCAGCGTGCTCCCGCCAATAATTCAATGACTGGTGAGGATACTCGCGCGCCAAAACGAACGCAAAACCACTTCACCAGGCTTCACGCTCAGTCCCCAACCCACCTCATAAGACGCAGATGCCCTCCCCCAAACGCTCCCCCGCTGAGAAGCGCCGGGTCCTTGAAGCCTACCGTGCCGGACGAGCTGACTGGCTCAAGGTCGCTGCCAACAACGGGATCAGCCGTTCGATGGCGTATCGTATTGCAGATACTGGTCGCGTTGAAGACCTTCCTCGTGGTGGCGCTCGTCGCAGCGTGGTGAAGGTCACGCCGGAGGTAAAGGACCATCTCGAGGCATACCTCAACGACAATTGTACCTACACAATGGAGACCATGCAGAGGATGCTCATCGTAGACTTAGGACTGACGATCTCAACCTCAACCATTAGCCGCCACTTATTGGGCATGCTGTATACAGTTAAACAGACTCGAGTTGAGCCTACAACCTGCAACAACGAGACGAACAAGACCAAACGGCAGGAGTTTGCTATTCGCCTCAAGGAACATCAAAGAGTAGGCAACTGCATCGTGTATTTCGACGAAACAAACTACAACGTGTATTGCAAGCGCGGTCGAGGTCGCGCCAAGAAGGGCGAACGCGCAACGGTAGTTTTGCCGCCTTCCAAAGGCGCTAATTTGCAGGTCCAATGTGCCGTGAACTCGGCCATGGGTGTTGTGCTGTATCGAATGCGGCGGGGGAGTATCCGTATGGAACAAAATGCTGCTTTTATTGACGACATCTAACGCGCTGTGAAGGAATCCCAAGTTTTTCGTGAGAATTTCAGTGGCAAGAAGATAGTCGTTGTCTTGGACAATGCCCCTGCCCACCGACAGACCGAGGAGCGCGTGACGCCGCATGAGGAACTGGAACTCCTACGCTTAGCACCCTACTCAACGATGTGCAACCCCATCGAGGGGTGCTTTTCAGTATTGAAGGCTCGTATCAAGAATCATCTTGCGTTGGATCGGGGCGAAATTTGCGACCGCAGCAACATGCAGGACAGCGAAGGAAACATCTTGACCGTCAAGGAGCGTACGATGCGTTTTCTGGAGCGCGCTGCGCTAGCCAGCATCAAGTACATCACACCTACAATCGTAACCAACATGGAGCTGCATTGTCGCGATGCAGTGAACGCCGTAGCGGACATGGAGGACATGGTCTATGGAAAGTAGGAGTAGTGACGATAAGTTTCTGTGACTGTTCCACATTGGATGCAATAAATCTCACATTGGACCTTGATTTGAAAGCCAATGATGTGATATTTGCGTTAAGGACATGTGCGGTGTTCACTTTGCTTGCAACTATTCCCAAGAAGGACGGGCAAAGGTGTACTTGTCCAACTCTTATAGCTGGTGGCTGAAAAGCCCCTTCCTGACTTCGACATCAGTCGTATATACTAGAACATTACGCAGGCAGCTTTTTTCAAGGAATCATCATTGTGTGGAAGTCGATGTGACAACCCTTCATTTCTGCTTAACTACGCCAGAAATTCTCTCCTCCCTTCTTCCTCATCCCAGAATCTGCCGCGTCGAGGGAAGATGGTCACTCTCTACTGTGCTGTTGTTGGTGTCGCCGGAAGCGCGTTCACTGTCGACATCGACGATAAAAAGTCGGTAGGCCACTTGAAGGACGCAATCAAGGTGAAGAAGATGTTCCAGTTTCCTGCCAATAAGCTGCCGCTCTTTCTAGCGAAGAAAGACGAAGGCTGCGGCGCGTGGTTTGACGAGGATGAAGCGGCAGCTCTGTCCCCAGATGAGCACGGACATCTGCAAGACTTCACGCCGATGAAGTCCTCGCTATTTCTTAGTAATCCCAAGCACTTTGAATCGAATTTTGAACCGGGTGATGGCCAAGTTCACGTGGTGGTGGTGGTTCCGTGGCAAGCTGTTTCGGGCAAGCGCACTCAAGTAGACGAATGGTTCGTCGGCGGTGCTTTTTTCCGTTCAACCGAAGAAGCGTAAAGTGGATGAAGACGATCATGGGGACGACCGTGGGTTGAGGTATTTCAGAATGTTGACGTTTCCCCCCCCCTGACACCCGGAGGAGCACTACAAGACGATTGTGGAAAGGGACTCGTCCATCGTGATTTTTACCGATTTGATGCGCAAGGTGAAAACGTGTTTTGAGGACAAAACGGGTACCAATATGGTCGTAATGGGGAATCCTGGCACAGGGAAGAGTCGTTTCTACCTCTATTGCATCTTTCAACTTCTCCACCGACACCAAGGTGAAGTCCAGGAGCTTTCTTCGTTTGAGTTGGTGGTCAATTTTGGCAGTAGATTCCATACGTTTTGTTGTGACGTCGATGGGTTCATTGAATTGAACGAAGTGGATGTTCGTGGGCTCTCGGCCCAACTCTCTGTGATTCGGCTTATTGAAGGAAAGTCGTCGCAGCTGACTGGGTGGAAAGGCGTCTCGATTCTGTTTGCTTCTCATGGTCTTCCTAACATGAACGATTATGCAAAATCCCAGTCGTACCCGTATATACTGCCGGTGTGGAGCTTGGACGAGCTGCAAGACTACAACTCGCTCCTCAGTGATGAGTCGAAACTATCAGACGATGTTTTGATGTCGAGATACGACAAGTTTGGAATTCCAAGATTCATCTTCTCGACGACAGAACTCGAAAATGACGAAGAACTGAACCAGGCAATCAACACATTCGGTGCGTTAGACATTATTTCGTATGCCAAAAGCAATCGTGCTGTGAGAGATGGGAACTACAGCCACCGCATCCTTGAGATGGTACCCTCCCGTGAAGATTTCCGAGCGGAATTTTATTTGGATTTTCTGTCCAAGTTCATCGCCGAGATCATTGTGTTGAAGGTTAGCGAAGAAAGTCTGCAAAAGGTTGTCGGAATTAGCGACAGCACACGCTGACGACGACTCGGGATCTACAACCGTGGTACGAGGCGATATATATGAGATGCTGTGTCATAGATGGTTCAGCCTGCATAAGCAGCGCACGCTACTACTGCGTCCGCTGTGTTCTGGGGGGAAATAGGACGTCATTTTGAACAAGATGCCAACGGAACGCTTCTCCTCTCTGGACGACATCAAAGCTCCCCAGAAGTGTGCCTACTATCGGCCGACGTCGAAAACATTTGGTGCGCTGGATGCATTTGTCATGCTCGGGACCTACTGTATAGGTTTGCAGATGACACTAAACCAAAATCATGGAATCAAGGTTGCACCGCTGAATACGCTTTTAGAGTGGCTAGAGGGCGTTGGAATTGCCGAAGGTCAGTTCTACTTCGCATTCGTGGTTCCAAGCCACTTGGTTGGTTCTTTCAAGAAGCAATCGATTCGAACGAAGACCGATTCAATCACCAAGAAGCCAGGAGCTTCTGCTACCGTCAAACACTTCGTTGCTGCATTGGACGTGTTCGTTGGCGGCGACTGACAACCCGTTCACACGCCTTGTTGGAAAGCCCCGTTCAACTATGCCGTCATAATCGTAGGATAGCTACCTTTAAATCTGAGTTGTTTTGAACCTAACAGGTCCCTCAAAAAGACTCAAGAGATGAAGTCGCTCGTGCGTGTCCGACGATATATTTATACTACCTCTGCTCGGAAACTAGTCAAAGACATTCATACCCGGAGTGATCAAGACTAATATTGGGGGCAGTCATTTGTGGTATTTGACATGCCCGACAGTCAAACACGTTTGCAGAACTCGTGGTGCATTCGATCTTGAAGTGGATGTTGCCAAAGTACGAGCAGATGTAATGTAATTTTACTGGTTGCTATGCCTCCTCAAGACGTTGGCGGATATGATCTACGGGATCTATGGTGGCTGCTCAAATTGAGCTCTGGTGCACGCAAAATGTGATACTGCCTGAGAACACAACAGAACTGAATGGGATTGATGCGGATAAACAAAACATCCCTTCATTTGGATTGAATAAACCTGCCAAGTCACAAAGTCAAGGTGATGACTGCTCGGCAACAAAACGGATATTCGATGTGAAATTCGAAGTGAGTTCATTTGCCCCGTGACCCAAGTGAACGTATTTGTGTCATCAGTGCCAGAAGCGGCTCAACTTTTGTACCAGAACTTTCGCAAAAGGACAATTGAGACAGCTCTCGACTTGCTGTCCTACATATTTATTGAGATCTACAACTATGATGACTTTTGCGGTTTGTTTGATGACAGTTTGGAATTGCTGGACGCGTTGGCGAGCTAACAAGCTCATAGCTTTGTAGGAATCGTCAGTTTGCTTGAATAATTGCTACCGTGCTACATTCGTACCGTGAGCCCAGTGGAACCAGCTCACAAGAGACTAATCACGCTTGAAAGGTGGTGTGGAGGTACGATTCTCCTCTGTTAAGAATGATGGCTGACGGAAGAGTGTCGAGGTGCCTTGAAACTGCGGAGAACAATTTGATCACCTGAAATAATGTCTCTGCGTTTATCGACACGTTCAAAGTACAATTATCAGAAGAAGATATCTTGGAAATCAAGGACTTTGTGGAAGCTAAGATGGCTGAGGGCATCCCAACAGTGGGTTCGGTTGGTTTTATATCTCGATCGATGCGGATGTAGGCCAATTTGATTGTTGTTAGTCCAATGTCCACAACAGCTCTACGGCTGAATTACCGGCGATGGGACACGCTTCAGCTCACGTGCCTTCGCGTGGTGTACCTGGTCAAGAAGGTGCGCATGGTGTGCCTGGCTTATATGGAGATAATTGTGCTCTAATCTGTCGGACCTGGATAATGACGATAGGATGGATATCCTGCTAGGATTCACAGTCAAGGCGGAGGTGTTGGTCAAGAAAGCTGGAAAAAAGCTCGATGGGGATGACGCCATTTACGATACAGCACAGTTTAAAGCTTCAGCTGAGAGACTAATAACGAGACTACGGATGATGAAGGACTTCGAGCTCGTTGTGAGCAAATTACCACGCGGAATGAGGCTAGCAAAACGCTCTTCCGGGGAGATACCCCCCTAATACTTCCGACATTGGAGTTGCAGCGGTCAGGGCAACGAAGACAATGGCAGCTGTCGCCTTATTCCTGACGTTTGAGCTGGGGGACTTGAAGTTCGTGAAGCCATCATTAAAGTGTTTTCGAAAGGAATACTAAAACGAAACTTGAGCTTATTCAAACAAGTTTTCCTGGACCTTGAGGGGTACCTCCAGGCTGTCGTGGACAAGGATGTTTTGGCGGTGGAAAGTACCTTTGAAATGGAGTGGAGCGTCGGGACACAACGGTGAACCATGCCAGGTTGGACTGTGCTCGCGTGATGGAAAGGGTAGTGTTGTCGTCAAAGGAACCGTTCGCCAAGAGTACGATTCGAGTTGAAGGCGTTTTGGCCCTCCTCGAATTACCACAACTGAAAAACCTGCTCCTGGCCCCCGCAAGCTAGTCCAGATGGCTTTCACGTCCGGAAATCCACCCGCCCTCGCCAAAAATCCACTGGTCCCGATAGGCGCTGCAGAGTACTGCGACGAGATCTTCGCGCGGTTTATTGAGGCTTTCCGCATTACATCTTCGAGGAACTAGCCACGGAACAGTACCATCTATTTTCTTCCGTTTTGTATGGGTAAGTTGCGTTGTTCTGATTGAAACGTACTTCGAAGTACATTTGAGTTTTTTCGACAAGCATATGTATTGTATTTTGCCGAAATAATCTAGTTGGTGCAAACAAAAATAGTTTGCCAGCACTGCAACAACGCGACGGGATTGTCATTCCTTCGTTTTGAAGAAGAATGGAGGGCGTAACCCTGGAGTGGATCAGCTCAGTAGAGGTGGAGCCTCAGGATGTGGTGCAGTTCGTCCAGCAGCTCAACAATGTCCCGGACAATGCAGTCTGCGAAGTTGGTGAGATTTTCTCCCGGTGGCACCGTACAAGTAGTCAAAGCCGTGGAAACCAGAGTCAGCGACGCATTCGAAACGAAGTACATTTGAGCTGCGAACCGAGAGTGGCCGAATTTGTGTGCAAGAAATTCGGGTAGGTTTGCTCCTCATGGTGACTCTCAACTGTGCTTACGGTTTGTTCAGCAAACAGACACGGTATGTCACCGGCAGCGAAGTGATCCTTATACGCTGCAAGCGTGTGTTTCCAGGTTAGCGCGGGCTGTCATCACACCCAGTATTGGCTTGATATTAACATTATCCACATTATTCACATAGGTGTCAAACCCCTTGGAGCCGAACAAGATGCTAGCGCTCGCGTCCCCGAGAAGGAGACTGAGGATGATACCATACGCAAAGTGTACTCTCGAGCGGTGAGGCTTCCCTCTAGTGAATTGCACTGTTTTGGCGACTGACGGACGGGGTTTGTATAGGATGTGAATTCCTCGGAAGCTCCCGTCCTTCCGATTGAAAAAGTGATTGCTCTAATTGACCTTCTCGGAGACCAAGTAGTTGATGCACAGGAAGCGTACGAGTTCTTCGCAGACGCAGACGCCCGCGCCCCTCAACGAATGGCGATGCTTGGTTTGACAAAGGCCCTCGGAAAACTCTCGTACGTAGGGGTTCATCTGAATGATACTGTTCTGGGGTAAAGCCTGACTGATGATTGCTTTAGCAAAAAGGAATGGACCGCAAAGCCAACAAGACGTCGTGCTGCATACAGTCTAGAATCAGGAAGCACTGTCAAGGTTACCGTTGAGAGTCTCCGCTACTTGCTGTCCAAGCTGATTGCAAGCGACAACGTGGCTGTGAGGCGTATTCCTTCAGCCACGACCGTCCCGTTCCTCTCGTACACAGATTTCTTGGCGTGTTATGTTGCTTTTCTTGCCACTTTGCACTCGTCAGCATAAGGTCATTTTCAACACAAGAACCTCAACAGAAATACAGGAGCGTTGAAAATCGCTCTCATCTAATTCCAGTGCGTGCTGAAAACTGGTCTATCAGACTATTTTAGCGTTCATGCAACGTCAACTGCCTCCTCCCGCAAGCCGAGTTGTCAATCCTTCCGCAGTCTCAGCTCTTTCGCATTCTCCCGAGAACCACAGATAGTAATCATGAGTCTCCTCTCCTCGACGATGAAATTGCCGTCTTCGAGCGAAGGTTCTTCGTCCGGTGTCAAGATCAAGCGAAAGAGCCGCCGTTTGCGCACGGTATCACCCGGAGCCAGCTCCATGACGTTCTCACAAGGGACTGAAGAACCGGAACGTCACCAAGTCGAGTATGAAGCCCGTCGAGAAAAGACCCACGTCAGCCGACGCGTCCATCGTGACGTACCAAGTGACAGTGATGCTGCCATGGGGGACTTGCAGCCTAGTAGCAGGCGTAGAAGCAGCGTCGTCAGTGGAAGTAGTCGCCGTACGCCTACAAGTTCGCAGCACCGAAAGTCTCATGTCGCCGCCGCACCAGTGATGGCGGCACCAACGACAAAGAATCAACCTCTTCCCAACTCACAAGAGGCGTCAATCGCTGCACGACGAACTTTGACGCCTTCAGCCTCCTCCGTTCGTCCATCGAACAGGAAGCGGCTTGACGAAAGCCAGCTACTCGGTGCTACAGATTCATCTTACCGCTTGGTCGGGCGTCAGAAAAGCAGTGGTAACAACAGCGATCCGGAGGAGGATGACGAAGAGACTCATAAAGCTCAGCAAATGTCTTCCGGTGCTGGGCCAGAGGAGTTTTCAATTTCAAGCCATGAAAACTGGATGACTGGGTCTAGCAACAACAACCATGCTGCCACGCGAGCAACTCTGCCTTCCCGAGCTAGCAAGTATCGAAATTTGTCAGCCGGAGTCAACAAAAAGCCGCGAGCGCGAGTTCCCGTGGCCAAGGAGCTGGCTGATCGTCCTCCTTCTCGTCAACGCCATGCTTTCCCCACTCATCTAATCGACGCAAATGCCTTTGATGCCCCAGAAACCACGGTCCGTCGGGGTGGCAGCTCGAGTTCAAGTGCCAGCTCCTCCGCCACTAGCAGTGCACGTAGTAGTCGCAGAAGCAGTCCTTCAGACTGTCCACCTCCCGATGCAACTGGCGATCGTCCACCATCGAGGTACATGGTGAAGGCCAAGCGCCACAGCCAGCAAGAAACGGTGAAAGCTTCTCGCCGAGGTGTTGTCGACAAGAACAGTGTGTTCTCGTGCAACCAATCCCACCATGACCCAAAGACGGACGGATTCGCAGACGTTGACGAGAGCGTGCCTCCTCCGTTCAGGATTGAAGTCACGACGGATGCAAGTGAGACGACGCTGGATTTACCGTCCGACTCGCGCTCGGCTCCTTCATCGTCAGGGCTGAATGCGTCGCAGAATCCTCGTCTTGGACGTCGCTGGCCGACATTCAGCAACCAAGAACAGCTCTTACGGATGGCGGTGAGAGGTTCGGATGGTAGTCGTGGGAGTGATCAAGCGATGTCGGCTGATCTTGACGCTGGGCAAAGCCAGCTTCAGTGGTTTGGCAAGGATGACCAGATCGACAACGCTCATCTGTTCGAAACGATCATTTCACTGCCAAGCCCGCGTCCTGCACTGGAGCCTGACGTAGACGTCGCGATTGAAGATGATCTCGAGGATAGCGAAGGCCCCCAGTACCGCAGCCGTCAATTCGTGAGCAAGCAGCAGCAACCCCAACATGAGCCGCAGCAGCCTGTCGAAAACCACTTTCCATCGAGACGAGCGGCTGCTGCGTCGAAAATGGCAGCTCCGAAGTCCGCCATTTCCGTGACGGACAATCCAGAACTTCAGTGGATTCGTTCAAGCTCGAACCCCTTCTTCGTAGGCTCTTCATCCACGGTTGACTACGATTCAATGGACCCTGAGACTGCAATCGAGCAAACTCCGCTTTACTCGTCCGAAGACCTCATGACTCTCGCAGCGACGGAGATGACGGATCTGCATCTGGACGACTATACCGCTTTAGGTGATGCCTCAATGCCCATAGCTCCTCCGCCTCCCACTTCAGGAGGGTGTGGTGGATCAAGATTGCCAGCGTCTCGCTCACCACCGCTGCGTACTTCTTTGGGCAAGGATTTCCTCAGTCTCTTCGCCCAACATTAACTTGAATTCATTCTCACTTTCTCCTTTACGGTCTTCTCACACGGGAATGTTTTCCTTCGACGGCTTGGAGATAAGTAAGCGTACTCATGAGCGTAGCGCCGAACACGGATATGAACAACACGCACCCAACGCAACAGCAGATGATGGACAACCGGATGCACATTTGAGGTCCGACGAGGACTTTGAACATAGCCACCGGGTTGGCATTGAACCGCATCCGCCCCACAGGAGGAGGCAAATACGGGTTGAGATTGGGCGCGTTTTGGCCTTTACCCACCGGAGACGCCATCGCTTCGTCCTCTGGCACAATTTGTACTGAGATACCAATTCGTCCCATTTCCATGGACATAGCAGCTTCACGATCCGTAAAGTAGATAGGAATCCACTCGGCATCATCCGGAAGTTTTCCCAGTCCCATGAAATCCAGCAGCCCATTGATTGCTGCCTCCGCGTCGGCCTCGTCTTTTTGAGTCTTAGCTAGTTTGCGCTCCGCCAGGGAAGGCCCTTGACGGTTCTTACTTCCAGACAAGTGTTTTTGTTTCTTACGAGAAGATTTCGTAGAGCTCCGAGCCAGCAATGCATTATCTTCGCGAGGTGCTAACTTGACTGTAGTGCTCCTTTCCTCTTCGCTTGATTCATCGTCACTGTTGTCGAATCCATCACTGGTGTTCTCGTCAACATTGTTGTTGTGGTCGTTTTGATAGCTGTCTCCGGGAACTACAGACTGTCGAGATAGACGCTTGAGCTCAAGGAAAGGAGCCATGGATCGATTGGTTTCGTACGCGCGACGCAGCCACTTGTACAGATCCAGCTGAGCTTCACCCAGCACATCGTTCCACTTGAGCACGTCCTTGTCCCAAAGTTGGATGTGAAGCCGTGCCATCTCGGGTGATCGAGGAGGGAACTCGGTCTTCATGACAAGTCTCCAATTCCAGCAAGGTTTGCCGTTCGCGCAGCGCCAATGCGTGTCTGTGCTTTCAGCGCGACTACTGCCTGAATCACCGCCACTCTCCATCCAAGCCTTGACAAAGTAGTCGTTTATCTCGCTTTGGGCTTGATCTTGAACGTTTTCCGCGCGCCATATCACCACACGAACTTCAAATGTCTTCGGAGCAGGAGGGCAGATATCCACAGGCTCGATGCGTGCCGCTTCTTGTGTGGTTAAGATATCCACCCACAGCTGCAAGAACCCCTGTGACGTCGAGCGACTCTGGGGCACGTAGAGATGGCGATACTCAATTGGTTTCAGATTGCTGTCTCGTTTCCTAGGTGAAGATCGGCCCTCACCAATCTCCTGCCACTCGCGATGGAACCAACGCTCCTCCAGATCGATCGTCGTAGATCCGATCAGTTGATCCGAGACCAGACCTCGATCCCAAACCGAAATGTCAAGCTGTGAAGCACCTGGTAAAGTCGTCTCCAGAGCAAACAGACGAAAGAATTCTGGCTGCAACGTGTTCGTACAAGCATTGGAGCGGTCGTTGACGCGGTTGCTTCCTAGCTTTAGACGTAGATACGGGTCCGAGTAGCCATTGGAATTCTTGGCTTGCAAGTTTTGTCCACGCAGCACGTACACCCGTACGATCACGGGTTGAGGTCCGTCCTGCAGTCGACGCAGCTCCAAGTATTCCTGCTTTGCTCGCTCCTCTTCTTGAGATCGCGACTCCTTCTTGGCTCTTCGTTCCATCACCGTGATGCGGCCTTTAAAGACTCCAGCACGGAGCTGCACGCGGACTCGCTCAAACCGCAAGAGATTTGGGCGCGTCAGCACCGGTCTCCTCAGTTGGTAGCTTTCTAGCGCTGGGCTTGAAAAAAAGTCCTCCAACTCTTCGCCACCGTATTGAGAAACCCACCAGTCTCGTCCCTGAAGGTAGGGGGCGCGATGGTGCTCCTGATCACGGCTGTTACGCGGTGAGTCAAGCGCAGACCCTCTTAGCCTATTAGCACTTCGATGTGAGAGCAATAGCGCTGATTTACTCGCGTAGTAACGTCGTTCTTCCTCGCGGCGGCGCTGTTCGATCACCGCAGGGTCAGTATCCTCCAACGGTTTAATTCTACTCGCTCGAGCGTGCGAGTGCAACACCGAGGGGAGGTTAAGATCACCAACCCCAATGCCGTCGTCTGTAGGATAATCTGCTTCTGCTTCGGGCTGGCCTTCATCAAAGATGTACTCCACGTCGTCATCTTCATGTTGTGCGTTAGTATCAGTGACATCCCCACTCGCACCAGTGCCTTTTTCTCCAGATTTTGACTTTTTGTCCTTGACTTGACTGAAGCCGAGAACCTTACGCTTGGCAGGGCTCCTGAAAGGAGACCCGGCACCATCAGCAACTTCGACGCGATACGTCGGGCTCCATGGAAGTTTGTTGGCGAGATCAACAATACACGATGCTAGTGTGGTCTTTCGTAGTCCACCTAGTGTCGAATCGCACACTCGAATCTGCAGTTGCGGAGCGTACAAAGTGTCCATTGGCAGCTTGACGTGCGCCACAATCCGGTCTAGGAAGTTTGCGTTCTTGCTGCTGCCTGAAGCACTAGACCCCCCGGCTGGCATACCCGACTGAGTTCGTTTGACATTCGATCCATCAACAAAGTACCCTCCCACGAGCTCGAACTCGACATGAGGACGACGTACTCCCAGAGTGCTGAGCGCCTTCAGGTGCCTTACACCGAGAGCAACAATGTCGAGATTCGCCTCTGTGTACTTTGGAGTGATAGATGCTGGCTCACGGAGTACTGCAGGTGGAGCTGATCCTGTGTGGTCGATGTACTGGATTGCTACAAGTAATTGCCCGGATGATCCGCTCCCTCCGAGCTCAGCAAGTAGTAAACTTACTGACGTCGAAGATCTGCTTCGAGGTCGTTTGAGTGCGTACCATCGAGGTTTTGGCGATCCAGCAGTAGCGACAGATCGCACCGCTGAAGCTAGCGACAGTCTCAACTCTCCAAGAACTCCTCCACTTCCCCCCAAATCTTGTACTTGTAGAACGATCTCGGGCGTGTAAATCACATCGGTCGCAGGCACATTCGTAAGGAAGACCAACGACTCGTAGAAGAGTGGTGCTGGGGTATTCGGACGAGTCCTCGTGTTCTTTTGCTGCCCGCAGCAACGAACATTGACGACGGGACTGGGAACACGCGCCACCCCTGCTGGTGACTCCAATCCACGAGCCTGGAACACATGAACACGGATCTCTCGGTGCACTCTTGGGGATCGGAACGGGCTGAAGAGCTCTGAGGTGTCGCCGTCCGTGTCCCAAGGATACCGCGTAGCCATCTCCACCCGCCCAAATCCCAACCGAAGCAGAAGAACGCCTGGGTGCTGCGAACTTTCTAGCGCGTGTCGAGTCCGTCGACGAGCAATCTCTTCTTTCAGCACGAGCCACTGAGATTTTGCAGTAAACCCGCGCGCGAACAAATCTTCAGCTCGAAAGCGTGCGAAACTTACGCTTACAAACTCTTCCTTGCGACTTGTTGCTGCTACAACCCCACCGACAGAACGACTCAGCGTGACGATAATATCCGGGATCTGGCTCAAATCTGCGGGTAGCTCTAACGTTGATCGGTGCTCGAGACACTGCTCAAAATTAGCGGAGCCATCCTTCGCGACCTCTTGGCTCTCAAACTCGATGGTGTATGGTCCTAGGGATATTGTCACTCGAACTTGCGACGCACCGCCCGTGAACGATGTCTGAGAAGCTCTTGGTAACTCGACACCACAAAATAATGCTCCGCGGAGCACGTACTTGACAGTCTTGGGGATGCTGCGCTCAAACCGTTCCCGCTCTGAAGCAGGCATTTGCTTAGTGTGCATCTTCTCTCCGTCTTCGGGACGTGGTGACTCAATTCGAACCATTGAAACTAGTACCCGACCGCGGTAGGTTGAGCCGAGTTCGGCGTGACGAGACACGAGCTGCTGGCGCTTCGGATTTGTGCCACGCAACGGAGGCCCGTAGAGATTGTACCACCGCGGAGCTGCTGCTAGAAGGTTCTCTTGCTCTTCCTCTAGCTCCATCTTCTCTCGGGTGGCGGATTCACTCAGTCCACCTACCAGTTCAGCGTCTTCGTCTTCATCACTGTCTCGCAGCAGTAAACCCACTCTCTGTGGGCTTTCAGGAGCCTGCGCCGTAGTTTGATGCTCTACAACTGGAGCTGCGGGAACCTGCAAATAATCGTGAGACGCTACGCCAACCAACTCGTTTGGTGATGTGAGATCGCGGTCCCAAATCGAAAGCCCAATGTGCCGCGAGAACGTTGGTATGCGCACAGGTAGCCACAGTTCCTCGTAAAAGTCGGGGGCGAGATTGCCGCGCCCCTTTACGGTGACACAAGAGGTTTTGCTGGGGGCGTTCGCAGCAAAAACCACTTGCAGGAACGCATCGATGCCCTGAGCCCCAATCAAGAGGCCACCAGTGTCCATAGCCGGCAAATGCTCTGCTCGCAGAACCCTCACAACGAGGAACTGCAACTTGAGTTCAATGGCGGGAGGAACCAGCACAAGAGGTGGAGTCGTAGCTGGACCATTATCGTCTGCGGGTCTCTCTCCTGTAGCCTCAACAAGCTCCTGCTCAATTTCAGCTTCGCGATCGTGTACACGAAGAGCGTCACCAGGCCCTAGCACCACGACGCTAACCAGCAGAAACCCCTGGATGCCTCGGTCTTTCGCGTTCAAATTGTCGTGAACCGCGATCCACTGTCTGTAGAGCTCATGATCGGGCTAGACACAGAATTATATCCGAGTTAGATTAGCTTGTAGCCAACGAATCGTGCATGACGTACCAGGGTGTACACTGAGAGGCAGTCCAGCTGGTAGATGCCAATCAAATTGTCCTTGAGCACACGCTCTTTGTCGTACACTGAGATCTGATACCACACGAGTAAGGTGAAAAACATATCCACCATAGTCTCTGGCGCTCGTGTAGCAATAGATACCTTGATTGAAGCCTCACGAAGCTCGTGGCGGCCGATGTTTGGGAAGTTGAAGAACAAAATCTCGTCAAAGACGCAGCCCAGCGTGTCATATTTCGTAGACGTTTTCTTGGACAAGCCCATGATTTCCACTTGGCAGTACGGATCGGACGTGCCGCTCAGCTACAATCACTCAACAGCTTAGTGAGAAATGAATCATACCCGCAATGTGTATAAGCACTTACATTTTCTCCCTTGAGGTCTCTCGCCTCGATAACGTGCACCTGCACTTGATAGTCTCCTTGCTTTAAAGCAGCAATAGTCGCAGCAGCTTCTCGTTCTTGCTCTTCACGCCGAAGAAGCGCTTTATTCCGCGTATAAACCTCTTCCTCCGTCTCGTCCTCCTGACCTACAAGTAACTCTGCCAGCCCTGCATCTCCGTGCTCGAGTTCCACGGCCGCTGGGCCCGTCTCGTAAAGTCCTTGGTCATTGGCTTTCGTGTACAAAAGCGCCACCTTCAGTTCCAACTCAGCACCCGTCAATTGGCCTGCAGCGCCCTTATCCCTCAGCTGGAACCACCGTTGAGTGATCATTCCAGGAAGACTGGCGATCTCTGCTGAGGAGATCGCCACTTGTCCTAGGAAGTGCATTTTCAGTGGAAGCCGGTCACGGACCGACACTATCACCCCCGTCGTCCAGTCAACAGCTCGGAACACGAACACCTCGTGCCATCGCGGCTCCCGAGTCTTGGTCATGACACTCGTCTTGTACTCGACACCTAATGAAGTCAGCTTGACGTAGCAACTGAGCGTATCTCGAAGTGCTGCGGGTTGAAGGTGCCGAGCTTGTAACACGGTGATGACCAACGTGTTGGGTAGCGTGTCGTCTGCAAATACAGCAAGGAACAATGATAAGACGATCGATTCGAGAGCTAGGACGTTAAGGGACGCACCTGCATCGTCAGCCAGTCGGATCTCCTTGGGCAGGATGTCGACAGGAGCGTCTTCGTATTCCTCTCGATCGCTGCTCATTGATGCAGGCCTGCAATTGAAAGATCCGCGTATCTTCCGAGTGGTCACAATTGACAAGGATACCGGAGACCTTTGGGCTTTCAAACGTGTGGTCGCTAGATCGACCGACCACTTCGCATTTCTTACGCCACGTACGATAACAAGAAAAGAAGCTACAACCTTCTCCTACATCGACGTTTCCTTCAACCTTCTGCTTAGCACCAGTGAAGATCGTATTCACTTCAGTTGGTTCTTTCACGAGATCATCCTCTTGTTACCCCGAGTAGCCTCCCACGTCACCTTCAGATTGCTGAAATCACACTGTGGAAAAGTGGTTTTCAATCGCGTCGACAGCATCTCGTACCTCTCCTGAACGAAACGGAGGCCAAGCCTCGAGTTCCCTTGTGCTGCCTCTTCCTTCCTCAACTTGCGTAGTTCTGCACCCATCATGGGGGGAAGGTCGACTTCCTTCGTCAAGTTGGCAACCACAAGTGTCGGCTTCTCCACCGTGCCACTGTACAACCCACCCCCTTTGAAGTACCATTGTTGCACTATTGCAGAAAAACTCGGGCTTGCGCGACCATCTCGAGCTGCTTTTCCATGGGCCCCAACACTGCCTTGGCGACCTTGGCAACCAATTGCTTCACTCACGATACCACCGACCTGAAGACGAATTCTACCACCTTCGCCTCCTGCGCCACCGATACCTCCGCCTCCTGGGCGTATCCCTTTTCCACCAGGCACGGATTCCTTAACTACAGTGTAGATATAAATCCCTCGAGTGCCGAAGAACCATCCAGATGGTGGGGATTCGTGGTTCATGCACGAGTCAACTTTCAATCCATCCGGCCGAGCCGTTGCACCAGGACCCTCTTCATCTGCTAGAAGGCCACCGTCAATTGCACTTCGAACTGCATTTTTGAAGTCACTCAAGCAGTACTCCGAGTCCGCACCGTTCACACCATCACCGCCGTTTTGACCATCACCTCCTAGCTGTCCGCGAGAAGACGTAGTGCGCAACATGTCATCGGGATCCTCCAACCAACCGCAGACAACAAGCAAATTGCCACCAGGAAATCCCGGTTTTCCATACCCCCCGTCTGTTCCAGCCATTCCGTTTGCTCTCTGCATTTTCGCTTGACCCCTGGCAGACAGATCAAACGCGCACTTGGTCGTCACTTGGATCGACGGGCTCACAAGTGTAACATTCGCCCACATTTGTAGATTTGTGTCAACCTCGAGTGATCCATACCCCATAAAAATCACGCCGGGAATTGCTTCGGATGTAATTGTAGCTTGATGCTTTTCCACAAACTTGTGGACTTTGGGCAGTTCGCTGGAGAGTCGCAACTGAAATGAGCTGAGGATCAGAACGTTCCGTAAGTCACGATACTTTTCGGTGTAGCTGTACGCGAGCACAGCGTTCCGTAGCTCTACCAACTTCTCCTTGGCCTCTTCAATGGCACAAATACACTCTGCATTCAGCCACTCGGCCACATGTCGACGGCTGTCGTTGGTGGTACCGTCAATCGTTCCAACAAGAGACAATCGCCGAGCAGCCCTGGCAACTTCGGGGTCGGATCGAATGCGATCGCCTTCAAGGGGAACAAGATGAAGCAGGATATCCACAACTGACTCAAAAGACAGCGCGTCAGGGGTTTTGAGCGAATTGAGAGCACCTTCGATCTCTTCAATCGTCCCAGCATATGCATCCCAGGCATACACTCGCAGAAAGCAGGCAGATAGCACGTCACGAGCGAACCCAACGCAACACTCACGAATCTGGTCGAGCAAACGCGCAGCAGCGGCAGGTAGAGGCTCCTCAAATTCCACTGCGTATGACCGTAGTCCCTCGAGTGCTTTCAGTATTTCAAGCTTTCGATCGTGATACTGAAGGGAGTAGTTGTGGCCTTCTGGGTCCGACTTGACCGGAGCAGACAAAGCAAACGAGCGGATACCTCGCTTGCCTTCTTCGATGTCAAGATCACTCGTGATATCGGGGTCGAAGTCTGTACCGCACTTTGTGTACACAACTACAGCATTGTCTGCACGTACTAGGGAACCGTTGATCAGTCCCTGGAGCGTGACGGTTTGGGGTCGCTCATGTAGAGGTGGACTCACGATGACGAATCGCAAGTCTTTTTCTTTCAGCATCCACTTAAAGACAAAATGCACGACTAACTCCACGAACGGGCCACGTGTATCCCGGCCTCCAGGCATATCCCACACAGCCACCTTTCTGTCCGCTAGACTAACGTGATTCACGACTGGTAGCAACGTCGCGGAAGTGGGCCCACTTTGGATAATAACACCTGGTAGTGGAGACTCTGCAATGAGTACACGCGCATACGGACTCTCGTGGTGAACAGCCACTTTTCCCTTCCCAAAGAGAAATGAGGCCACAGTGCTTTTTCCTGCCCCCGTGGTGCCAAGAATCACAACATTCTGCTTGTTGTCGGCCTTCAAATCACTGTCAAATACGGAGCGTTTCAAGTAAGTGTCCACTTCCTCTAACAGGCCCAGCCCTTGATCAACGTCATCAGCGCTCGGAGAAAAGGCTGCTGCTTCCAAATGGGTTGATAGCTGTTTAATACTTCTCTCCAACTGTCCTCGCTCCATCTTCTCTGCTCGCGTCCAGTTCGTCAATGAACCACCGAAAGGGAAAGCAAAGCGATCACTTTACTTCACTGACGGATGAAGAATATGGGACGCGTCTAGAGAGAACAACCCCCAGCATTTGTTATTAAACGGCGTCTTCATCTTTCTTGGAATCGTCTGAAGCGAGCTGAATAGTGAGGCCTTGACTTAAGTATTAGCGCTGACGCTTAGAGCAGCATTTCGCGCTGCATGATCAGCGACGTCGTTCCACTTGGATCCCCAGTCCTTTTTACCGGTGTGCGCCTTCACGTGGGTCCATCGGATCCGACGGTTGCCCTTCTCCGTCATCAACAACTCGAGCAAATCGCGGTTCTGCACGGACGCACCGTCCGACTTCTTCCAATTGTTCTTCTGCCAAGTGCCAACCCATTCCGTCATAGATCGAATCAACAGCATACTATCTGAGAAGATGAAGAGCATACGGGACCCCTCCGGATCCTCCACGTTTGCTCTCTTCATCGCCTCAAGTGCAGCCATATACTCTGCTCGATTGTTTGTCGCTCGACCTTCCACAAGCTGCTTGGCCACATTCCACTCCTCGCGGTGCGGGAAAATGCACGCGTATCCCGCCCGGCAGCCTCGACGTCCATTCTCCAGTGCACTACCATCACAGAACGCCACCAAAGTGTTGGGATCTCTCGGATCCGGGTCTCCTGCTTGACCTTTGGTAGCAGCGACATGTTGAGTCACGAAAGCTTCTGCTTGCTCCTTCGTAGAGAACTTTTTGAAACTGGCACTGAACAGGTTCTCCACTTGTGGTTTGCACTCTTTCCACGTCCGAAAGACCCCCGTCTTGCGTCCTTTAGCTACCGCATACCAGGAACCTCCAGAAGTGGTCTCGGCCAATTGAGCGTCAATATCTGCAGTAGCTTCACCTCCGGCAAAACCCTCCGGGGCGTCCGACTTCAAGTCAATAGCCGCCCCCAATGAAGATCTCTGAGCTGGGGATTTACCAGCTCTTGAATTCGCCTCATGTTGCAGCATCGACGTAATTGATTGCTTAGGTTTCTTAGCGGGTGGCGCCGAAGTTTTGACATTGTCGACACTTTCGTCGCGAGGTCTTTTAGGGTTTGCAGTAGGATTTGGTTCTGGGGCGACGCTTGTGACGCCGTTCTGGCGGTTGTGGGCGTCGATGTACGCTTGTGCCTCGGTGCTGGACTTGAACTTCTTGTACCTGCAGCCAATGAAGCCCTTCACCTGCGCCTCGCACTCCGCCCACGTCGTGAAAACGCCGGGCGAGCGCCCCGCCGCCACCGCGTAGAAGCCACCTTTCGCCATTTGTCAAAATCCGAAACTACTGCTCCGAAAAGACGTTAATTTCGGATGGTGTGTGACACACAGGCTTTCGACGATAGGATCAATCTTGCTTTTTTGCTCACCAAGGCTACAACGAAAACCAGATAGGAACGGACTGGCGGCCAGAGCATTTGGGCGATGAAGTGAGGCACGCACTTGCGAAAGTGCCAACGGTTTGATATGAGTCACTACCAAATGCTGCTGCCCCAGCACCTTTCGCGGTTTACGTGTCGCTCCGAGACGTGCAGAGCAATCAGTTGGGGCTCGTCCCGCTGACGTTTGTCAACCATAACGCACATGCAACCCCAACGGCGGCATCTCCAGGTATCTTCATCTTGTATGATTTTGTCCGGTGGCCTCCACCCGAGAGCTCAGTCGCGAATTTGCCTCCAAGCGCGAAAGTAGTCAAGTTCTCCGTCGCTCCAGCATCGCTACGATGAAGCCGCTCGCGCTGTTTCTATTGCTGGTCCTGGCGGTGGTTGCTGTCATTGCTGCTGAGGTCCATGACCTCCAGGCTGACACGCAAGGTAACGAGTGTGCTGCCTTTTGTTCGTATGATGATTCACCATTGTAACCCCCTCACGCCGTTTGCTGAATTATGGATTTAGGAGCTCACTTGCGCCACCTACAAGATCAGCCCGATGATCAGGGGCAACCCAGTGAGCAGCCTGGCGAGCAGCCCAATGAACAACCTGGTTACATGCAACCAGGGATGATGATGCCGATGACGATGAACCAGCCTGGCTACCAGCAGCAGCCAGGGATGTCGATGCCAATGGTGATGAACCAGCCTCGTCACCTGCAAGATCAGCCTGATGACCAGGGACAGCCCAATGTACAGCCTGGTTACCAGCCCAATGTGCAGCCTGGTTACCAGCAGCAGCCAGGGATGATGACGCCAATGATGGTTAACCAACCCGGTTACCAGCAGCAGCCAGGGATGTCGATCCCAATGACGATGAACCAACCTGGTTTCCAGCAGCAGCCAGGGATGTCGATGCCAATGATGGTGAACCAGCCTCGACACCTGCAAGATCAGCCCGATGATCAGCAGCCCAATGAGCAGCCTGGTGAGCAGCCTGGTGAACAGCCTGATGACCAGCAGCAACCAGGGACGACGATGGACCAACCTGGAAATGACAACGGAGGTGCCGGTACCAATGAAATCTTGGTCGGGTGCTACCCTGGGTCGTGGAACTGGCCTCGCTGCCGTTATGGAGGGGGAGGTTGTTTCCCTGGGTCGTGGAACTGGCCGCGTTGCCGCTACGGAGGAGGAGGTTGTTTCCCAGGCTCGTGGAACTGGCCTCGTTGTCGCTATGGAGGGGGTAGCTGCTTCCCAGGCTCGTGGAACTGGCCTCGTTGCCGCTACTGGTAAGTTGATGGCCACACGCAGTTGACGAATGAAGTAATTTGAACGGAAGCCCGAAGATGCGGTGCGAGTGGTGAGTTTGGGACCGTAGTCTGGAAGTGAAGTGCATGTCAAGGTAATGTTGTCCGGGCAGAAGCAGCAGGAAGCGAGGAGTAGCCCAGGAACTCAAATGAAAACGATTAATGTTGCGAATTGTTGAGCAATTTCACTTGCCCCTCAAGGACTCAATTGACGACACCAGCGTCGCCTCTCATCCTGCTCGACTTGACCAGACGAGTAATGGCCGTTCATCACGTTGCATTGCAATTATTTACTGCTGGCTATGCATGGTGCTTTTAATTGTCTCTACAACTCAAATGAGAAATGCAATACTCGGGAGCTCTGATTGTCAGGCATCAACATCGTACTTGATGCAATAGGACTATCCACCTCCCCAACAACTATTCCAGGACACTGTCAGCAGCCCTTTCACTATGGTGATGCTGGCGGTGCGCCCTCGTCCTGCAGTTGCTGCGCTGTGTCATGTCACCCGATCGTTTCCTCGTATCTCGATAGTTTAGGATATCATCCCCCTGTATCAAGCGTGTTCGACCGAGCCAATTCGACTGCAGGATCGACTATGGGTGAACAGCGACCCAATGAAGGTCAAAGGCACTATATGGTCGTTCAGCCAGTGGATATCCACTACTATCGCTACCAGTTTACATAGTCGCTACGTGCCACAGTGAGACGTAAACAGCTTTGGACATTGTGCGGTGGCTTCTGGATCATTTTTCGGGATGCACGGCGCCCCAAGAGTGCATTTCGACGAGACAGCTACGATCTCTTTATCACACTTCAATAGATTCAAACGTCTGGACAGTCGAACCTATCGATGGTAGCGAACACCCTCTCCGACGATGTCGACCATGCGCTTCTTGTAGAGATTCATCTCCCTGTCTCACATGGCGCGCGTGAATGACAGACTACGTCCTGCCACGCGGCTAGAAGCGAGATTTTTCACGCGAAGCTCGACAGGAATCTCCACGTGGCGCATGCGGCTCAAACTAAAGCGCAACAGTGTTTCCGGGTGAGCCTCCAAGATGCGTGTCCTGAGTTGCTGTGCTCCCCGTGACAGAGGTGCTGTGATGAGTGGGTCTTCCTTATGATGTTTGGTTGTGCTGGAGCGAGTTTTGAAGAGCAGGTTGGCCTTCTTGAGAAGGGGGAGCAGATCCATATCAAACTTGTCGGGCGTAAGTGATTGTGCTCATGGTAATGTGCTACCGCGGCCAATTCGAAAGTGAATTTGCTGGCAGTCGCAGCGTGAGCTGTCTCCATTCGCCACAATAAATGTCCGTGCAATTTTGTGGCATGCAACATGAAGGATGTTCTTTGGAGGAGTCTAATCAGGCAGATTCGATGTCAACAACATACAAATGGTACGTATGTGCAACAATTGAAGGCATCCAATCCACTGGATTACACACAGCTCTGTCGACCTCATCCAAACACACCTCGTTGATGAGCTAAAGGCCCGGCACCCTGGTCTTGCAGAACGAAAGGCAATGCAAAAATATCATCGTGACTGGTTGCCCATTGCTATCGGCCGAGGGCTGTTCTGAAATTGGTAGACCTGGAGTTTGACGAGGCTTTAGCACGAAGAACCCTTTTCGGCTACATGCACAAAATATAGGGCAGGAATGAACGGTTCACTTACTTAGTGGCGAAAATGGTCGTATGCCCGCGTTGAATAAATATTGTACGACACTCCGGTTGCATCGCGTTCATGCTTAGGCTACCTAGCACACACTAATGGCGTGGTAACTGAGATTTCTCGGCACTGTAGTTCAAGGGAGAGGCGAGGGGACTAGCTAGAACTGATGCGGGTGGAGGAGCTATCACCGGTAGGTGACGTACTCGTCGATCATATCCAGGTGCTTGGTCTTCCTCTTGCAGTTATCCCACATGTGCATGGTGAGCGGCACGGTCTTGCCGGAGACGAGCGTTCGCATGGCTCGTCGGTCGCTCAGGGTGTCTGGGATGAGTACGGGTGGGATAGCCTTGTGACGCATGTGGCTCAGACTGAAGCGCGTCAGCTTGGCCGGGTGTGTATCGAGGATCTTCTGCTTGAGCAGGCGGACGTCTTCTGGGAGTTCAATGGGTAGGGACTTGGAGCGGCGGAAACTCGGCCGCTTTGAGAGACCTCGCGGGGACTTGGCGGGCCGCGGCTGTGATCGCTGAACACGAAGTGGCAAGACTTCAGGTTGCACTCCCATTTCGGCTTTGGGCCTTGGTGGTAACTTGCGAAATGCGAAGCTGAAGGAAGAGCTGGCCAGAACTATGTTTCGTCGAGACGGCCGAACCAGCTGAGTGGCTGGCTTAGCTCAGCGCAACACGCACGCACGGGCCAGGCCTCGGTCTACGTTCGTCTCTAGACGATACCGGTGCAAGGTTAGCCTTGCGAAATGTATGACAGGGGCACGGTCCTGCTTGAATCTGTCCGTATTCCGGCACGCGCGAGGACACTTTCGACATGATTGGATGCCGACCGCCTGTCCTTGCATTTCTGAAGCTGCTTGGACGGCGATCGACGTCGGCGCTCCGTCTTGCCGCAAGACTCCAGCGTGGACATGTATCCCCGAACGCGCGGCCAGTGATTCATCGACCAGAAACGAGCCGTCTGGCTCCGAAGGATGGCTGTCTGCATGTTTCCGTTGTTGTCAGGGCAACAAATTTTGCGGCCGTCGCGGTCGCGCGACACCTGACTTCATGTAGCTAGCATGTATTAAATACATGCACTTTGTTGGTTGCAAGGCCGACAAAGCGAACAAGGTTTTGTTCGTCTACGCCTTTCGCGGTACACCTTCGACTCGTCGCATTTTCGACTGTCACATTTTGGCTTCCTATCGACCGGCGATGATGCGCGTGCATAGCTGCTTTGACTCCGAGTGCGGTGCCGGAGACCTTGTGTCGCGGAGCTACATGTGGAGACTGGCAAGGTGTACAATACTGTGGCTCGCTTCGCTAGGTAGCGGGCATTCAGTTGCCCAGTAATTTTGAGGCCGCATTGGATGCCATGACCCAGGCATCCATGAAGCACAGCACGATGCCGTAGCACAGCAACTAAAGGCGTCGCGTACAGCTTTATTGCCACCAAACGCTGAGCCCAATGCAATTGCATCGACAGGAACTCCAAGCTTTCTGCTACCCTTACAGCGATAAAAGAC
This sequence comes from Phytophthora ramorum, assembly GCF_020800215.1. NCBI lineage: Eukaryota > Oomycota > Peronosporomycetes > Peronosporales > Peronosporaceae > Phytophthora > Phytophthora ramorum. The sequence continues at coordinate 99,391 of NW_027150667.1, read as the reverse complement.
ATTTGACGCCTTAGGAGTAGCGTAGTCCGGTACCCAGTGATGTGGTGGGTTTAGAGCATGGGTGCTTCAGTGGATGATATCATGATTTAATATTGATTTTTGTATTCCATACCAATATTAAGTACGGTTCGGATGTCTACCTCCCAAATAAACCAACTGAGTCGGCGGGATATTTGGGGGAAAAGCATGACCCATAACTTTTTGTTCCAGTTCTTGGCAGCGGACGAACAACGCGAAGATCAGCTTGAGCGCCCACGGCTGTCCCAGTAGCGCGCGTGCCGAGAGTGTTTGGGTGTCTTCCATGTTGAGGTTGGACGTGAGGAAAAGGTAGACGCTTAGCGGCAGGACCGTGTCTTCCGCCGTCAGAGCGATGGCGCCAGCAAGTGGGATTTCATGCCAGCAGCTCCACTATCTGCCGTCGCGCTCGCCTTGCGTCCTCATCCCTCTGTGGCTGCGTTGGGTCATGTCGCCCGAGCTATTTCTTCGTATCTCGATGCATCTGGTATGATTCCTCTGGACCAAGCCTGTGCCTCCGAACCAATTCGACTTCTGTATCGAATCTGTGAGAATAGCGACTCAAAAGCACTGGCTGGTCACTCGGTCACTACTTGCGAACGGATATTCACTATTACCGATACCAATTCAAAAAATCTCGATGTGCTGCGGTAAAACGCGAGGATTTGGCAATCGTGCAGTGGATTCTGAGCCATTTCTCGGGATGCACAGCGTCCGTGGAAGTCGTGGAAGATGCGGCCCAGTATGGTCGCCTGGACGTCCTGCAGTACTTTTTTGGAGTCTGAACGTCGTGGAAGTGATCAAGACCAAGAAGAAAATGTGATTTCGTGGGGGTCGGAGGATGTTACCAATGCGATTGAAGCAGTTGGTTGCTCGAGAATACGCATGAGGCAGACCGGGATTTTAGTCGGGCGATTAAGTTTGCAGTTCGCAAAGTCGACATGGCGACGGTCCACTGACTGTTGGATGTTGTCTATAGACCGGAGCTACAGTTGCCGCCACCAGCCATGAACGATGCAGCTGCTGGAGATCACAAGGAGATCCTGCAATGGATCTTTGAGCAAGAACATGACGGCGGATCGGACCATGCGCTCGAACTAACAGCGAAGAATGGCCGGATGGATATGGTGCAGTGGCTTTTAGATCGCAGATTGGGGCGATATGCTCTATACTCGATGAAAAGCACTATTTGTAAAGGTCATTTGGATATCGTCAAGTACTTGAACGAGAGGCAAATGGTCGGTGGTGCGTCCGACATGATGAACGAAGCTGCCACGCATGGCCATCTCGATATTGTTAAATGGCTGTGCGAGAAGTATCGAGATGAGCCCTACTCGGTCTTCCCACCATACTATCGGTCGGAAGATAATGACGGCTATTCAAGCCAAACTGCGATGGACAAAGCGGCCGGTATGGATCATCTTCACGTGCTGGAGTTTCTGCATTCGCTCGTGGAGTCGGCGAAGGCAGAGGATCCAATCTGCTCAGACTAGGTGTTCTCAACCGCAGCATCCTTGGGTCGCTTTGAAGTCGCCAAGTGGCTTTATGTCCACTATCCAGTGAATTTGAAATACACTACGAACATGGCAGCTCTCAGTGGCCGCTTGGAATGAAATGGCTATATGAACTCACGGATGTTGATTGGACGATGAATGGCTTCACGAAAACCGCGTGGAGGGCTGTACGACGGATGCGATGAACCATGCCGCGCATTTCGGCCATCTAGGCGTTGTTCGCTGGCTGCACTACAACCGCACCGAGGGTGTACGGATGAACCCATAGATTTTACTGCGGGGCTTCGAGGTGCTTCTCTTTCTGCGCGCTCAGCGCACCGAGGGGATCACTCTGGGAACGAAATTCAGCGCACAAGGACAATACCTCCTTGCATGGCTGGAAGAGCACTACCCAATGTGGATCACTTGATCGATGAAACGAGACTCAACCTTAGAATGCAACGATAATGCTCAAGCCTTCAACCAATGCACAGTATGTTCTTCTTGCGGACAATTCGTCTACAATCAAGCATAATGCACAAGCCCTCGTGTTACTGCAGGGGCAACACATTCCTGAAAAACGCCTTAAAGGTCAAAGACCTCCGCTAGTCTGCAACGCCCGCAACTGATTGACTTAACAGGGATATCAAATATATAGACGATTAAACATTCAATTTTGTATGTCGTATTTAGTCGATTTACATCGAATATTGGGGTTTACTCGTTGCAGATTGACGCAAATTCCTGTAAGGCCAAAATTGGAAGTGGTCAGTGTGCCAGCTGGAAGGTCTCTGGAATGAGGGACCATCACCTGCGGGGAGGAATCTCTACCCAGCTACATTTACAATATCCCCCCGTTTGACTCGAAGCAATGGTGACAACTGCGCTGGCGGCGGTGCAGCTCGCGTTGAAATCGCGTCCTGATGTGGCAGCTTTGGGCCATGTGGGTACACTAATCTCGTCGTATTTGGACGGGTCGGGCATGATTTCGTTGGCTCGGGCATGTGAGTTTGGGTCCGTCCGACTCCTGGATCGTATTTGGGAGAGCAGTGACCCTGCGGCAGACACACACTCGAGTTGGTCGTTGTTCTGGTACTTGCGATCGGACGTTCACTACAATCGCTACCAATTCACGGAATCGCTGCGGACCGCGGCAGAACGAGGGGATTTAGAGGTCATTCGCTGGCTTTTGGATCATTTCTCGGGGTGTACGGCGGGCGTGGAAGTTGTGGAAGCAGCCGCGCGATGCGGACACTTGGAGGTTTTGCAACATTTGCTGCACTATGACAACCAAGAAGAGAAGCGGAATATCATCGTTTGGGGAGAAGAAGATGTGAAGAATGCAATTGAAGGAGGACATGGACAAGTTGCAAGATGGTTGTATGAGAACATTCCTGATGCTGAAAGAGACTTGAGCAGAGTGATGGAGTTTGCGGTCACAATGGGTGATTTGACGTTGGTTCAGTGGCTTCTGGACGATGTTTACAGACCGGAGCTTCACCTGCCTCCTCCGACAATGAATGACGCTGCAGCTGGAGGTCATATGGACATTCTGCAGTGGATCTTCGAACAAGGATACAATGATGGATCAGATCGCGCACTCGAGGGAGCAGCCAAGAACGGTCGATTGGACTTGGTTGAGTGGCTCGTGGGGAAATGGATCACGAAAGGAGCTAGAGAGGCCCTGCAAGCGGCTTGTGGGGAAGGCCATCTTGGCATAGTGCGGTCGCTACTGGACCGTAAACTTGTGCAGTATCCACACTTCGCAATGGATTGTGCAATTCGTGGCGGCCACTTGGAGATCGTGCAGTACCTCTCTGAAGTTGGCATTGTTTGCAAGCCATCTGAAATGGTGACCAACGCTGCTTCAAAGGGACATCTGCATGTGGTCACGTGGCTCATTGAAAAGTTTGGGGAAATGGCGCCTCTTTTCCCGGAGATCGAGCCATCTCGCGTGAGTTGGTTCAACAACACTGCCATGGACAGAGCAGCCACCAACGGACATATGCACGTACTGGAGTTCCTCGATTCGCTTGCTGTGGAGATGCAGGCAGAAGGTAAAAATGATGCTCCAACGTTGTCACAGTATGCGCTGTCGGGTGCAGCTACTATGGGGCACTTTGAGGTCGTCAAGTGGATTCGTGACAAGCACCCTCAGTTGACCTTCGAAGCCCACACTACGAGTATGGTAGCTCGCAATGGCAACCTAGAGATGCTGCAATGGCTGCACGATCAGCCAAACATCGAGTGGTCAACGGATGTCATGAACTCGGCAGCCGAGAATGGACATCTTGCGGTGGTGAAATGGCTTCATGAAAGCCGTAGTGAAGGTTGCACACATGCAGCGATGGACTATGCTGCTCGGAATGGCCACTTCAACACTGTTCGTTGGTTGCTCCACAATCGCTCGGTAAAAGGCACAAGCGCTGCGATGGATTTTGCTGCTGCTGGTGGATACTTCGAGTTGTTGCTTTTCTTGCAAGCTAAATGTACAGTTGGCTGTACGACAACTGCCCAGCTATTCTCTCGTGAGCAAAGGCAAAAACACATTTTGGCATGGCTTAAGGATGGCGTCGTACCTGAAGACAACTAGCTGCTACAGTAAACGTCTGTAGAGCTCTTACATCGAAGTCTCGTCGGATTGAACGCTCGACAGCTGCACCTCCAAGTGATGGCGGGGCGTCGTTAGCGAGCATAAGCGAATCGTCGGACACCCACCTAGACGAAGAAGTTGTAGTTGACGAAGGAACGATTGTCGACCTGGAACAGCTACGAGTGCCGACTGGCGATCCGTCACCAGGCAACTCTGCACAGACAGGGGGTGAGGAAGACGAAGAGGGGGATATGAATGTGGCTGACCATATCATCACCAACATCTTTTCGCTCTTCTGGAAGCCGCCGGAGACGACGGGCGAGGTCCACACCGTGTAGGAAGAGTGCCGTGGGAAGTCGTATTTAAAAGGCCTTTTTGTTGGGAGTCGTTGTCGAGCGTCTAGCTACCTGTACCCTGACCGGAGTCACGCTCATGTTGTATTTTGGCGCAGTCCTGTTGCCAGCACGCGGTTTGCTCAGTACTGCAAGTGCAAAATGGTCGGACGACCGATCGTAACGTCTCCGATGGTGTGCTCAATGACCGGCCATTCCGGAGACGAGGTGATGACTTCCACGACTGGAGCTCCCTGGGCGTTGGCGTAGCACAGCACCGTGTCTTCCGACTTGGTACCTGCGACGGACGGGTTCCAAGCGTACGCCTGGTTCAATCCAGTGACTCGGTTGACCGACGGGTTGGCTACCCACTCGCGGCTTTTGTAGGCAGCACAGCCTCCTTGGTGGTGGAATTTCCACTCCCCTCCGAAGCCCTTCTCGGCGTAGGCGTCCTGAGCGATCTGGAGCATGTCTCCCGCCTTCACTCCAGCAGTGCGCGTGTTTGCCATGAGCACCGCGTCAACGTACGTAGCAGCTTCGTGACGACGCAACAAATCGGCCGGAATGGTGGCGTTCGGCGTCGTGGTAATGTACACCACGCGCGTTGTCGAAGCGATGAGCCCAGCGCGCTGTCCGCAGATCACGAGCATGGCCTTGTGCTTGACGCGCTTCTTCGTAGGCAGCGGGTGACGGATGTTGTCGACGCGCTCGTCTGCTGCTACCAGCATCACCACCGGCGTGATGCCACGCGCCCACATCTTGGCTGAGAGTTCACTCGCAATTTCCCACTCCGTCATGGTAGGACGCACAGCACGAGCCACGTCTCCGATGATCTCGCCGCAGTCTTTGCCGAGGGCTCGGAAGACTTGCCTCTCGTACGCCGTCAGCGTCGAGCGCAGCTCGGCGATTCGGTTTGCCAGCGCAGCATCCGAGGCGTCGACCGCCACCTTGTCACTCTTGGCAAGCTCCTTCGCCACCTCGGTATGGCTACGCTGCGCATGCCACGGATCCTGTACGAGCTTGACGTCGCCTTGCAGACCTCGCATCTCCTCATTCACCAAGCGGTGACCTTCGATCTCGTTCGTCAGCACTGCCACTTGCGTCGCGTCCACGTAGATGGACCCCGCGCCGCCCTCCGTGGCCATGAAGACGTAGCTGCGAGCACCGCTCGTGATCCACGCAAAGTTCGCCGAGAGACTCAGCACCACTGCATCGTACCCCAACTCCTCCATCAAACTCCGTCTGCCACGAACATCAGCGATGAAGTGAGACCGTCGTGGAATCCCAACATCCAGCAGGCAACGCTACGTACACATGGGCCACTTTGTGCTGGAAATCAGCCTTGCGCTCGGTGACGTCGTGGTCGAAGGCGTCCATGTACTTGAGGTCGTTCATGCTGGGAGGAGGATCTCTTGTGTCGTTGGAGCCGGGTTCTTGAATGACGTTGCGAGTGGGCGGATCGTACCGCCGGCAAATCTCACTCAGGAATCCGCTTGACAATCAACTTCAACCACTCACCTCAGCTTTACGAAGGGTGCTTCAGCTTGTGCTTCAGCTTCTTGAGACGAAGGCCACAGATCGAAATGCAGTAGCTATTATACATGTACGAAGCAAAACGCAGTTCATTACGGAGATTAATGCATACGTGAAATACCACTCGGCTACACTCGTTCTCCTAGACTGCATACGCGGTGCTACAGAATCACTTGTTCTCACGAAGCAGGAAGTAGGCGTCCTCGAACTTGTCCAGACGACGGCCCAAGGCGCTGCATTGCAGTGTCGTCTCAGCCAAGGAGGTCAAATTCAGTGTCGCGCGTTGCAGTTTCTTCGTACACTCGTCCGCTTTGCCAACCAGCAAGCAGAAATCTGCCAGACCCTCGAAATCCACTTTGACGTGGATCTGGCTGTGCACCTGCTCAAGGCGATCCCACAGCAAGCCGTACAACGTGCGCAGGGCTCCTCCGTCTGAATTTGGAGCTTCTTGGTTATTGTCTTGCAGTCGCGTTAGCTGCTCGCGTGCCACTGAAATAACCTGCAACGCAGCGTCCAAACCTCCTGGTGTCCCGGTTGAGATCTTGGTTTGGTTCATGGGAGGGATGTCCGCCAGTCTCGCCAGCTCGGCGACAACCGTCGAGATTTTCATGCGGTTGTCCGGATCAAACACACACATCCTCTTCACCAACTGCCACTGAGCAGCATCGCAAGTCGCAGGTCGAGACGGCAATTTTTTCTGCTTTACGTGATGTTTCACAACATCGTTGTCAAGAACACCCCAAGGCAGACATCGTTGCAGGTCCTCCTCGCCAGACTGTACAGCTTCCACAACCCGTAGTGCTTCCACGACACACATACCTAAAGAGTAGACGTCCGACGCACAGGATGGTCGTGCTTTCTCGCCCAAGAAGTATTCGGGTGCCATCCAATGTGCTGCAGCAGAGGTACGTGGGTTTCCATCATCCGAAGTGATCGAGCTGAGACCGAAGTCCGTCACCTTCGCTTTCCTGTCACTCCCGATCACGATGTTGTTCCCTTTCAGATCCCCATGGAGGACTCCACGTGCATGGAGGTATTGGACGCCCAGCGCAGCCTCATACAACTTTGCCCACATTTGATCGGGATGCTTTGCCAAATAGCTGACCAGCGTCCCGTTGGTGGCGTATTCGCACACGAAGAACGGCCTGCCGACGTGGCAAGCCCCGAAGAGCCGAACGACGTGGGGATGGCTAAACCCGAACCAGATGTCGACTTCGCGCCGGAACATCGTCAAGAGCTCCTTCCGCTCGGGTGCAGACCTCCCAATCGACAAGGCGAACGAATATTTGGGCATGTCCATGTCTTCGCCTTCACCAAGCAAGATTTTTACCACCACATCCGAATCCAGCCACTTGCCTCGGAACACACCTCCGAAGCCACCACGACCCAGTGGATTGTGCTTGTCAACGATCTCCAGCTCGTACCATGGGATGAACCATTCTGGTGTCAGCTCGGACGGATCGTTCGTCTCCACCTTGCTCTCAATATCTTGGTACGCGTTCTGCAATACCCCAAGCTGGCCAGACGTGTACTTGGAAGGGTGCCCCATCTCCTCTTTCAAGAAGATTAGGAGCGCGGCCCGCTCCTCTTCCGACTGCAATTCTTCAAGTAGAAGATAACTCTTCTCCGCCTCAGAGACGAAGATTTCGATTTGCTTGCTGCGTTGCTTCTCCCACCGCGATTCGCGCTCTCTCGCTACATCAACCGACTCACCCAATGATGCCCAGAGGGACCGAAGCCGCCGACGGAAGGCGAGGATACTTGAGCTGGTAGTACGCGTTGCCGACAGTTGGAGGACCCGAGCCTGTTCCTTGGACATTGTGATCGTGCGCCTGAAGTCAGCAACTAGAGAGTGAAACAGATCAAACACGGTTGATGGATGCGTAGAGTGCAGCAAACACCCCCGAGCTTTCTGAAGTTCATCGTATGCTTGGTGGTACAGCTCATTATCGCAGTGTTTCATATACGTCTGCACACACATCCACGCGTATTCCCTTTCGCCGTAGTTGTGGTCGTCAAAGATACTGGGGGGATCGTGTTCTGGCTGTGAATGGCTGGCACTCTCCTTCAAAGCTAAACCCTCAAGCTCGCGGACAACACAAGAGAGCCTCGCGCGTTTAGCGGGGTCGGAGCAGCACATGCGCCAAACTATATCGCGCGCGTCACCGGAGGGGCAAGCCGGGCTGTCATGCGTATCGACATTAACGTTAGCGTTCATCTCTGGAGTCCAATATGATTTTCGGCTCTCCACCCAAAATTCTTGCTCCTTGCTCCACGGCACCTCCTTCGTTACAGCTTCCAAAATGCACATTCCCAGAGAATACACATCCGACGCAAAAGAAGGTGGATGTCCTTTCAACACTTCAGGAGACTGCCAGCGTAGCGACACAACCACACCAGACGAAGCTATACCGGGTCCCTTGACAGACCCACTCACACCGAAATTCGACAGCTTCGCCATGCCATCCGTACCAATCAAAATATTGCTGCAGCGAAGAGCACCGTGAACAAGTCCCCGCTCGTGAAGATACTCCAAACCTAATGCTGCCTCATGCAGGAACTTCCACATCGTTGGCCTTTCCTCTGAAGAATGGGATCGGACGTACTCACTTAGGGAGCCTTTGCTAGCGTACTCACAGACAAAGAACTGCACGTGCAAACCAGCATCACACGCGCCGTACATCTTGATCACATTGGGATGCCGCAACCGCTGCCACAGATGAATCTCCTCCTCGAATACCGACTTGGACGCGTCTAAAATGAACAGCTTCACCACCGCGTCAGCATCGAGCCACTTGGCGCGATATTCACCCCCGATGTCACTGTTCTCACAGAAATCTAAGAGCTCAACTTCAGATGCTGGAATGGAACAGCTTCTGGAACAATCGGAAGTTTGAGCAGCACTGGCAATTCTGCTTGTTGTGCCACTCGGACGTGGTTGAGGAGCAGGCAGCATAAGAAATGGTGTAAGTATGCGTTGGACTTCATGATGCCCACAATCCGCAGCAATCCGAAAAGCTGTGCGTCCGTCATTGCTCTTGGCATTTACATCCACGCCAGATTGCTCAACGAGGTAGCGGACAACCTCAACCTTATTAGTTTCAATCGCAAACATCAACGCTGTGCGTCCGCCCCTGTCCTTGGTACTCGCGTGACATTTTTGCTCAACGAGGTACCGGACGACTTCAATATAGCCGTACCGAGCGGCCCACATCAGCGACGAGTGTCCGCCAGCTTCCTGGACATTGATGTCTGCGCCACATTCTCCGGCAAGATAGCGGACGACTTCAATCTCGCCGTGTTCAGCAGCCCACATCAATGGCGTCCATCCGAACTCGTCCTTGACGTTCACTTTCGCGCCACATTCATCAACGAGGTACCGGACAACTTCAAGCTTGCCTGACCGAGCAGACCACATCAATACTGTGCGGCCCTTTATTCTGTCCTTTTCATTCACGTTCGCTCTACATTCCCCAACGAGATAGCGCACCATCGCCAGATAACCCTTTTCGGCAGCCACCCACAGCGCATCTTGTACATCCCAGCCCTCGCCTCGCTCCACCAGCTCCCGAATCTTCGCGAGGTTGCCCGTTACTGCAGCATTGGAGAGCGCGTAGTCCCCCATCTGCGCGTTCTAAGCAGAAGTGAGGGCATCGCTGACGAACCTGGCAAGGCAATGAGTTAATTCGCGTCGCCGCATTTGCACCAACTCAGTTTATCAACCTAGGTTGTGGACCAAGGAGCTGACCATAGATGCTCAGTTGAGAGATCCACACGCCTGTCGTCGCTGGTCCTACGCGACGACCCCAGCGCGTCTGAACTTTGGCCTCGCACTATATGATCGTTCGCACAGCTCGTAAACCAAATTGGTATGACGTATTTGGTGGCGGTTCGCGTATGTTGAAGTAGAGAGTGCTTATCTTGAACTCGCCTGCTTCTTGTTAAGCTGGTCTCGGAAGTCACGCTGCAGAACACGCATGCCGCTCACTGATTCTGTTGAAACTCCCTTTTCGTCAGCATAAATGAGGAGCTTGGCAATCCACTTGAGACGCTCCTTGAGCTCTTCCACGCCCAGTCCTCCGTCTTCGGCTGGTTTCGGTTTCGGCTGCTCAACAACAACTCTCACAGACTCGACAGGCACGCAGAAGTCCTCGTCCGTGGGTTCATCCATGATGACGTTCTCTTCTGGCAAGTTCACCAGCTCTTCGACCGACAACGGATCCGACGCATGCAACCACGACAGCATCACAGTAAGTTCTTCCGAGATCGCGTCCTCCTCACGGCGGTACTCGCGTGCGATCTCAGAGCCGTCTGCGTACAGCAGTCCAGTGTCCTTCCAACAGCCAGACATCAGCACGGACGGAACAGCCTCCCAGCACTCCATGCACCACGACAACGCCTGCTTGACACCAACGCTGTCAAACTTGGCCGCCGTGCTCATGTCGGCGTCAGCGTCCAGATGATCCAGCGCGTGCTGGATCTGGCGCCGTCGGTAGCGTCTCTTAAGCGCAGCCACAACGCCCCCAGTAAGCGGCTGCAAGTTGTTGGTCGTGCCAGGCGGCAGGAAAATCACCTCAACATTCCTGAGCTCTTCAGCATTGAAACCAGCGTGCACCGCTGCATTATCCAGTAGCAGAACACATTTGCGTTGCTGCTGTGCGAACTTGGCGTCCACCTTCTCGATCCACTTGGTGAAAATCTCTCGCGTCATGAACGAGTTCGCGTTGTGCGTGTAGTTGAACTCGGCTGCGGTGGTGCTGGTGAACCCTCGGGGCTTCTCCGCCTTGCCAATGAACAGCAACGGCAGCTTCTCCGACCCGTCGGCATTGCAACTCAAAGCGATCGTCACTCTTTTCGTCGTGCGTCTGCCCGTTCGGTCCGGGAAGAGGCTGAAAAGCAGCGCGGTCTCGTCCATGGCGAAAATGTTTTCCGGGTCGAATTGCTGCAACCGACGTTGCAGGTCGAGCCCCGCGGCTTCGGCTGCCGACCTGACGTGTTTAAAGCCCTTGATCCCGCCGAACCCGTGCCGTTCATTGAACTTGAAGAGCCACCCGTTGGAAAAGGTCAATGGGTCGTCGATATGTAAAATTTTGGAGAACGTCGTGGCTTTCGCGCGGATGGACTCCCCCGTGACGGGGACCCCCGTTTCCTCGCAGTAAGAGACCCACCTAGCTAGGGCCGTGTCCAGGGTCGGGAACCGCACGGTTCTCCGCGACTTGGAGGTCAATTCTTCGGTCGTCATGGACTCCAGATCATTTTTCCATTTGAGGAGTTTCGAGATCATGGCCTGCGAAGGCTGGCGAGGCAATCCCAGAGCTTCCTGGGCCCACGCAGCCAGTTGCGTCTGAGTCAAACTCGGGTTTTGGTCTCGGTGGTTGCATATCTGCAGCCGCTGCGCGTTGGTGAAGGAAGCCCGCGAACGCTTGGGCCGTGATTCCTCGTTGGAGGGCGCAGACATCGTTAGCCAGGGGAGTCAGATGATGAATGAGAGAGAGAGGGGCCAGTGGATTTGTACCCACTGGAAGGTACAAACCTTTGATAAAGAATACACAGAGACAAATGTTGGATGTTGAATGTTGATTTTTCCCACTCGCACCTAAGTTTGTCGGCGAGCAGACTGTGTTGTCCTCATCAGCAACGCCCGAGGGGATTGTGAGCAGCCCCAATACAAGATGTCACGATATCAAGTTAGTGACTGACACGTTTCAAATCATATTACAGTGGTGACCTGGGTAGAAAGCTACGTAAGGCTATGGCTACGGTTCTCAGACCGGTCGACATTGGTGAGCTCCAATTCACAGCATGGACCAGATTTGGGCGTGATGTGGTCTAAACTAGGAGGCGTGATGTGACCGTTTTACTGATAAGGCCTAAGTCACTGAAGTTTCAAAACCACTGGCTGCAATAGTGTCGATTCTCACTGAACGTCGTGGATGAACAAGGCCAAGAAATCGTCAAACTCAAAGATTGGATTGTTTAAATTGTATTGTCGGTGATACAGGTGGAGTAAAGAACGCCACGTAAGCCACCACACTTCGATCCGATGGAAGATATTTAGTATCCACTCGTACCACCGACACCACATCAGTCTAGAGCTCATTTCCTCACCAGACATCAAGTTCCCCGTGCGGGTAATGTCCGCATTTGGCTGTACACAGCGCAATCCACGTTGGCGATAGGACTCGTGAACGATCAAGTCCAGTCTTGTGGTGGAGCAACTCATGATACACCAGTGGTGTCAAGATGGCAGATCGGTTTCGGCATGCCAGCACAGCCCGTGTTCGTACAGCAGACTACCATGTGCCAGCGAAGCACTTTAACTTACACACCTGCAACTTACGTGCACACAACATTCACTATGACGGTGAGCTTCGGCACGACTATAATCAGGAACTTGAAGAAAATAACGAAGACTTCGTGTTTTTATTGAAGAATGTCGTTCCTAACGCGGAATCCCAGAAAAACAGAGCACGAAATATATTCGTTCTGATTATACCCTCAATTACGCTCATCAAGTGCAACCACGATAAAATCGCCGCTAATATGAACGCTCCGATACATCGAAAGCAAGACCTTCCGTCGATTTCAGCAAAATATACAATTGATTGCACCTGCTGGAACATAACGGGAGGTGGTTTGGCTTGTATGGTAATCACTGTGGTGTTGTAATTCACAGAAAACGTCGTTAGTGCGGTTTCCATTCAACAAGACAACACTTTTAAAATCTCGCCACCCGGTGACATCGTTAAAGGCACAGATGGAACGGGAGGCTATCCATTGTGGTTCGACTTGGAGGACTCCGATCGTCGTAACTTGAAAAAATAAACCAAGAGAACGGAGCCCCATGAAAGGCGACGATAAGGTTGAGGGACATTGAGGCGTCAATAGAGCAGCCAGAGAGATGCTGGTGCGACTGGCTGCTCTTTAGAAACGGAATCGGACAGGCGTTTGATGCCACGGATGAGAAGCTCTATGCCGGGTGACGTGCCAATTACCTTGTCGAGGTGTCTTCTAGATGCCAACATATGCCGGAGGTTTTTGTTGCTGGATATTGATGTGTTTGTCTCCGCGCTGGTCTTCCTGTTGCCCGAACCGCCTGCAAAATATTGCAAAAATGCAAGCTTCAAGCCTCTCCGACTACTCGTAAACTTTGAGAATGATAACCATTATTCCCAGTGAACCCGGTAGCTGGCTGAGATTGAGCGAGCAGTATGGCTTGTCCTCGAAAAATCGTGCTCATTACGACCAGAGATTGTCGTATGGCGAACAGCCATGTTCGTGTTCTCAACCAGCAGAAAATTTAATCCATGTAGAGTATAGCGGATGAGTTTGAATCCAAGCTCGCCATCCTGCGTCTGCCATCACATTATTTTTGCCGGGTCCGTCCCCGGCGGGCCAAATATGGGGTACTGAAGTTGGGCACTGCACGCGAATGTGTTACTTCAGGGTAGGTCTCGACTCGACAATGTTTATTCAACTTCATCTCACTATCCATGTATTTTGACAGTCGCTTTTGTATCACTAGATACCGACTGAACCTGTACTAACCCTGGCGGTCGCAGTTGACTCGTACTGATACTCGATAAGCGTATCTCCGTTGACGCATTCGGTTCCACTGCTCTAGTAGGTATTTCTGGTGCTGCTACAGCTGTCGCATCTCATGAACTACGATTCCAGCCATCCTCGCGATCGTCACCACCGCAGCCTATTACATTGTGCGATCTACCATTAAGACCACGCCTTCTTCCACGAGCATTTGATCGACTTCTTGTTGCAGTTACTGCCTGGTATGCATTATTGTAGGGAAACTCATACTTTCGATGGACCACCTAGCCTAGCCCAGAATATAAAAGGTCATAAAGAGGTCTAATCAGGTCCAAGCACCAGGCAACATAGGTGCATAGCACATAAACAGTGCGCCCTTAAACGAAAACTCAGTGAGCAGTCGGACTCAGCGAACATCAAGATTCGTTGAGTACGGATCTCGGCGAGCCTATGCCACCCGTGAATTATTCCAAGTTGGAGAGGATCAATCAGGGAGATGAGCGAAAAGTCGCAGATAGATCTATAACAACTCCATGTCACTAGCTATCTGTATAGGGTCGATAGGAGACCAAAGGGTGGAGCTCGAAAGGACCCCCCGAGACATAGAGATAACAAGCAGAGCGAACTCTTCTTAGTCCAAGAACAGCGCACTAGTTTTCGGTACGTCCCTGCGTGAGCTGGATTATGTCTGCCGTCGTTTCCCGGGAGGCATAGCTTGTAGGGGAGTTGACTGGTAGCGCTAAGAGGTCAAGGTCGCCTCGGGTGGGGCACTTCTCGCTAACAGCGAAGACGAACCTCGTCGAATCGACGGGTTGGCGAGTCTGCACAACCCTGGACACCGCAATCATCTAGTTGAGCATACTCTGCGCTGGGTGGCCTGTCCATCCTTTGGAGGAGATTCCATCGTTTGAGGAACGGGAGTAGCCCCGCCCAAGCGAACTTCTAGGGCTGAGTAGACTTGGTACTCAGCGAGAGCGGAGACTCAACTGGACTCGCCTGGGTCGAACCGCAAAGAGAACTACCAGCATGTGCAATCTCAACAACGCCTGTCTGACTCGGTGAACTGTTGTCTTGTTGAATGGAAACCGCACTAACGACGTTTTCTGTGAATTACAACACCACAGTGATTACCATACAAGCCAAACCACCTCCCGTTATGTTCCAGCAGGTGCAATCAATTGTATATTTTGCTGAAATCGACGGAAGGTCTTGCTTTCGATGTATCGGAGCGTTCATATTAGCGGCGATTTTATCGTGGTTGCACTTGATGAGCGTAATTGAGGGTATAATCAGAACGAATATATTTCGTGCTCTGTTTTTCTGGGATTCCGCGTTAGGAACGACATTCTTCAATAAAAACACGAAGTCTTCGTTATTTTCTTCAAGTTCCTGATTATAGTCGTGCCGAAGCTCACCGTCATAGTGAATGTTGTGTGCACGTAAGTTGCAGGTGTGTAAGTTAAAGTGCTTCGCTGGCACATGGTAGTCTGCTGTACGAACACGGGCTGTGCTGGTATGCCGAAACCGATCTGCCATCTTGACACCACTGGTGTATCATGAGTTGCTCCACCACAAGACTGGACTTGATCGTTCACGAGTCCTATCGCCAACGTGGATTGCGCTGTGTACAGCCAAATGCGGACATTACCCGCACGGGGAACTTGATGTCTGGTGAGGAAATGAGCTCTAGACTGATGTGGTGTCGGTGGTACGAGTGGATACTAAATATCTTCCATCGGATCGAAGTGTGGTGGCTTACGTGGCGTTCTTTACTCCACCTGTATCACCGACAATACAATTTAAACAATCCAATCTTTGAGTTTGACGATTTCTTGGCCTTGTTCATCCACGACGTTCAGTGAGAATCGACACTATTGCAGCCAGTGGTTTTGAAACTTCAGTGACTTAGGCCTTATCAGTAAAACGGTCACATCACGCCTCCTAGTTTAGACCACATCACGCCCAAATCTGGTCCATGCTGTGAATTGGAGCTCACCAATGTCGACCGGTCTGAGAACCGTAGCCATAGCCTTACGTAGCTTTCTACCCAGGTCACCACTGTAATATGATTTGAAACGTGTCAGTCACTAACTTGATATCGTGACATCTTGTATTGGGGCTGCTCACAATCCCCTCGGGCGTTGCTGATGAGGACAACACAGTCTGCTCGCCGACAAACTTAGGTGCGAGTGGGAAAAATCAACATTCAACATCCAACATTTGTCTCTGTGTATTCTTTATCAAAGGTTTGTACCTTCCAGTGGGTACAAATCCACTGGCCCCTCTCTCTCTCATTCATCATCTGACTCCCCTGGCTAACGATGTCTGCGCCCTCCAACGAGGAATCACGGCCCAAGCGTTCGCGGGCTTCCTTCACCAACGCGCAGCGGCTGCAGATATGCAACCACCGAGACCAAAACCCGAGTTTGACTCAGACGCAACTGGCTGCGTGGGCCCAGGAAGCTCTGGGATTGCCTCGCCAGCCTTCGCAGGCCATGATCTCGAAACTCCTCAAAAGGAAAAATGATCTGGAGTCCATGACGACCGAAGAATTGACCTCCAAGTCGCGGAGAACCGTGCGGTTCCCGACCCTGGACACGGCCCTAGCTAGGTGGGTCTCTTACTGCGAGGAAACGGGGGTCCCCGTCACGGGGGAGTCCATCCGCGCGAAAGCCACGACGTTCTCCAAAATTTTACACATCGACGACCCATTGACCTTTTCCAACGGGTGGCTCTTCAAGTTCAATGAACGGCACGGGTTCGGCGGGATCAAGGGCTTTAAACACGTCAGGTCGGCAGCCGAAGCCGCGGGGCTCGACCTGCAACGTCGGTTGCAGCAATTCGACCCGGAAAACATTTTCGCCATGGACGAGACCGCGCTGCTTTTCAGCCTCTTCCCGGACCGAACGGGCAGACGCACGACGAAAAGAGTGACGATCGCTTTGAGTTGCAATGCCGACGGGTCGGAGAAGCTGCCGTTGCTGTTCATTGGCAAGGCGGAGAAGCCCCGAGGGTTCACCAGCACCACCGCAGCCGAGTTCAACTACACGCACAACGCGAACTCGTTCATGACGCGAGAGATTTTCACCAAGTGGATCGAGAAGGTGGACGCCAAGTTCGCACAGCAGCAACGCAAATGTGTTCTGCTACTGGATAATGCAGCGGTGCACGCTGGTTTCAATGCTGAAGAGCTCAGGAATGTTGAGGTGATTTTCCTGCCGCCTGGCACGACCAACAACTTGCAGCCGCTTACTGGGGGCGTTGTGGCTGCGCTTAAGAGACGCTACCGACGGCGCCAGATCCAGCACGCGCTGGATCATCTGGACGCTGACGCCGACATGAGCACGGCGGCCAAGTTTGACAGCGTTGGTGTCAAGCAGGCGTTGTCGTGGTGCATGGAGTGCTGGGAGGCTGTTCCGTCCGTGCTGATGTCTGGCTGTTGGAAGGACACTGGACTGCTGTACGCAGACGGCTCTGAGATCGCACGCGAGTACCGCCGTGAGGAGGACGCGATCTCGGAAGAACTTACTGTGATGCTGTCGTGGTTGCATGCGTCGGATCCGTTGTCGGTCGAAGAGCTGGTGAACTTGCCAGAAGAGAACGTCATCATGGATGAACCCACGGACGAGGACTTCTGCGTGCCTGTCGAGTCTGTGAGAGTTGTTGTTGAGCAGCCGAAACCGAAACCAGCCGAAGACGGAGGACTGGGCGTGGAAGAGCTCAAGGAGCGTCTCAAGTGGATTGCCAAGCTCCTCATTTATGCTGACGAAAAGGGAGTTTCAACAGAATCAGTGAGCGGCATGCGTGTTCTGCAGCGTGACTTCCGAGACCAGCTTAACAAGAAGCAGGCGAGTTCAAGATAAGCACTCTCTACTTCAACATACGCGAACCGCCACCAAATACGTCATACCAATTTGGTTTACGAGCTGTGCGAACGATCATATAGTGCGAGGCCAAAGTTCAGACGCGCTGGGGTCGTCGCGTAGGACCAGCGACGACAGGCGTGTGGATCTCTCAACTGAGCATCTATGGTCAGCTCCTTGGTCCACAACCTAGGTTGATAAACTGAGTTGGTGCAAATGCGGCGACGCGAATTAACTCATTGCCTTGCCAGGTTCGTCAGCGATGCCCTCACTTCTGCTTAGAACGAGCAGATGGGGGACTACGCGCTCTCCAATGCTGCAGTAACGGGCAACCTCGCGAAGATTCGGGAGCTGGTGGAGCGAGGCGAGGGCTGGGATGTACAAGATGCGCTGTGGGTGGCTGCCGAAAAGGGTTATCTGGCGATGGTGCGCTATCTCGTTGGGGAATGTAGAGCGAACGTGAATGAAAAGGACAGAATAAAGGGCCGCACAGTATTGATGTGGTCTGCCCGGGCAGGCAAGCTTGAAGTTGTCCGGTACCTCGTTGATGAATGTGGCGCGAAAGTGAACGTCAAGGACGAGTTCGGATGGACGCCATTGATGTGGGCTGCTGAACACGGCGAGATTGAAGTCGTCCGCTATCTTGCCGGAGAATGTGGCGCAGACATCAATGTCCAGGAAGCTGGCGGACACTCGTCGCTGATGTGGGCCGCTCGGTACGGCTATATTGAAGTCGTCCGGTACCTCGTTGAGCAAAAATGTCACGCGAGTACCAAGGACAGGGGCGGACGCACAGCGTTGATGTTTGCGATTGAAACTAATAAGGTTGAGGTTGTCCGCTACCTCGTTGAGCAATCTGGCGTGGATGTAAATGCCAAGAGCAATGACGGACGCACAGCTTTTCGGATTGCTGCGGATTGTGGGCATCATGAAGTCCAACGCATACTTACACCATTTCTTATGCTGCCTGCTCCTCAACCACGTACGAGTGGCACAACAAGCAGAATTGCCAGTGCTGCTCAAACTTCCGATTGTTCAAGAAGCTGCTCCATTCCAGCATCTGAAGTTGAGCTCTTAGATTTCTGTGAGAACAGTGACATCGGGGGTGAATATCGCGCCAAGTGGCTTGATGCTGACGCGGTGGTGAAGCTGTTCATTTTAGACGCGTCCAAGTCGGTATTCGAGGAGGAGATTCATCTGTGGCAGCGGTTGCGGCATCCCAACGTGATCAAGATGTACGGCGCGTGTGATGCTGGTTTGCACGTGCAGTTCTTTGTCTGTGAGTACGCTAGCAAGGGCTCCCTAAGTGAGTACGTCCGATCCCATTCTTCAGAGGAAAGGCCAACGATGTGGAAGTTCCTGCATGAGGCAGCATTAGGTTTGGAGTATCTTCACGAGCGGGGACTTGTTCACGGTGCTCTTCGCTGCAGCAACATTTTGATTGGTACGGATGGCATGGCGAAGCTGTCGAATTTCGGTGTGAGTGGGTCTGTCAAGGGACCCGGTATAGCTTCGTCTGGTGTGGTTGTGTCGCTACGCTGGCAGTCTCCTGAAGTGTTGAAAGGACATCCACCTTCTTTTGCGTCGGATGTGTATTCTCTGGGAATGTGCATTTTGGAAGCTGTAACGAAGGAGGTGCCGTGGAGCAAGGAGCAAGAATTTTGGGTGGAGAACCGAAAATCATATTGGACTCCAGAGAAGAACGCTAACGTTAATGTCGATACGCATGACAGCCCGGCTTGCCCCTCCGGTGACGCGCGCGATATAGTTTGGCGCATGTGCTGCTCCGACCCCGCTAAACGCGCGAGGCTCTCTTGTGTTGTCCGCGAGCTTGAGGGTTTAGCTTTGAAGGAGAGTGCCAGCCATTCACAGCCAGAACACGATCCCCCCAGTATCTTTGACGACCACAACTACGGCGAAAGGGAATACGCGTGGATGTGTGTGCAGACGTATATGAAACACTGCGATAATGAGCTGTACCACCAAGCATACGATGAACTTCAGAAAGCTCGGGGATGTTTGCTGCACTCTACGCATCCATCAACCGTGTTTGATCTGTTTCACTCTCTAGTTGCTGACTTCAGGCGCACGATCACAATGTCCAAGGAACAGGCTCGGGTCCTCCAACTGTCGGCAACGCGTACTACCAGCTCAAGTATCCTCGCCTTCCGTCGGCGGCTTCGGTCCCTCTGGGCATCATTGGGTGAGTCGGTTGATGTAGCGAGAGAGCGCGAATCGCGGTGGGAGAAGCAACGCAGCAAGCAAATCGAAATCTTCGTCTCTGAGGCGGAGAAGAGTTATCTTCTACTTGAAGAATTGCAGTCGGAAGAGGAGCGGGCCGCGTTCCTAATCTTCTTGAAAGAGGAGATGGGGCACCCTTCCAAGTACACGTCTGGCCAGCTTGGGGTATTGCAGAACGCGTACCAAGATATTGAGAGCAAGGTGGAGACGAACGATCTGTCCGAGCTGACACCAGAATGGTTCATCCCATGGTACGAGCTGGAGATCGTTGACAAGCACAATCCACTGGGTCGTGGTGGCTTCGGAGGTGTGTTCCGAGGCAAGTGGCTGGATTCGGATGTGGTGGTAAAAATCTTGCTTGGTGAAGGCGAAGACATGGACGTGCCCAAATATTCGTTCGCCTTGTCGATTGGGAGGTCTGCACCCAAGCGGAAGGAGCTCTTGACGATGTTCCGGCGCGAAGTCGACATCTGGTTCGGGTTTAGCCATCCCCACGTCGTTCGGCTCTTCGGGGCTTGCCACGTCGGCAGGCCGTTCTTCGTGTGCGAATATGCCACCAACGGGACGCTGGTCAGCTATTTGGCAAAGCATCCCGATCAAATGTGGGCAAAGTTGTATGAGGCTGCGCTGGGCGTCCAATACCTCCATGCACGTGGAGTCCTCCATGGGGATCTGAAAGGGAACAACATCGTGATCGGGAGTGACAGGAAAACGAAGGTGACGGACTTCGGTCTCAGCTCGATCACTTCGGATGATGGAAACCCACGTACCTCTGCTGCAGCACATTGGATGGCACCCGAATACTTCTTGGGCGAGAAAGCACGACCATCCTGTGCGTCGGACGTCTACTCTTTAGGTATGTGCGTCGTGGAAGCACTACGGGTTGTGGAAGCTGTACAGTCTGGCGAGGAGGACCTGCAACGATGTCTGCCTTGGGGTGTTCTTGACAACGATGTTGTGAAACATCACGTAAAGCAGAAAAAATTGCCGTCTCGACCTGCGACTTGCGATGATGCTCAGTGGCAGTTGGTGAAGAGGATGTGTGTGTTTGATCCGGACAACCGCATGAAAATCTCGACGGTTGTCGCCGAGCTGGCGAGACTGGCGGAGATTCCTCCCATGAACCAAACCGAGATCTCAACCGGGACACCAGGAGGTTTAGACGCTGCGTTGCAGGTTATTTCAGCGGCACGCGAGCAGCTAACGCGACTGCAAGACAATAACCAAGAAGCTCCAAATTCAGACGGAGGAGCCCTGCGCACGTTGTACGGCTTGCTGTGGGATCGCCTTGAGCAGGTGCACAGGTCAAAGTGGATTTCGAGGGTCTGGCAGATTTCTGCTTGCTGGTTGGCAAAGCGGACGAGTGTACGAAGAAACTGCAACGCGCGACACTGAATTTGACCTCCTTGGCTGAGACGACACTGCAATGCAGCGCCTTGAGCCGTCGCCTGGACAAGTTCGAGGACGCCTACTTCCTGCTTCGTGAGAACAAGTGCTTCTGTAGCACCGCGTATGCAGTCTAGGAGAACGAGTGTAGCCGAGTGGTATTTCACGTTTGCATTAATCTCCGTAATGAACTGCGTTTTGCTTCGTACATGTATAATAGCTACCGCATTTCGATCTGCGGCCTTCGTCTCAAGAAGCTGAAGCACAAGCTGAAGCACCCTTCGTAAAGCTGAGGTGAGTGGTTGAAGTTGATTGTCAAGCGGATTCCTGAGTGAGATTTGCCGGCGGTACGATCCGCCCACTTGCAACGTCATTCAAGAACCCGGCTCCAACGACACAAGAGATCCTCCTCCCAGCATGAACGACCTCAAGTACATGGACGCCTTCGACCACGACGTCACCGAGCGCAAGGCTGATTTCCAGCACAAAGTGGCCCATGTGTACGTAGCATTACCTGCTGGATGTTGGGATTCCACGACGGTCTCACTTCATCGCTGATGTTCGTGGCAGACGGAGTTTGATGGAGGAGTTGGGGTACGATGCAGTGGTGCTGAGTCTCTCGGCGAACTTTGCGTGGATCACGAGCGGTGCTCGCAGCTACGTCTTCATGGCCACGGAGGGCGGCGCGGGGTCCATCTACGTGGACGCAACGCAAGTGGCAGTGCTGACGAACGAGATCGAAGGTCACCGCTTGGTGAATGAGGAGATGCGAGGTCTGCAAGGCGACGTCAAGCTCGTACAGGATCCGTGGCATGCGCAGCGTAGCCATACCGAGGTGGCGAAGGAGCTTGCCAAGAGTGACAAGGTGGCGGTCGACGCCTCGGATGCTGCGCTGGCAAACCGAATCGCCGAGCTGCGCTCGACGCTGACGGCGTACGAGAGGCAAGTCTTCCGAGCCCTCGGCAAAGACTGCGGCGAGATCATCGGAGACGTGGCTCGTGCTGTGCGTCCTACCATGACGGAGTGGGAAATTGCGAGTGAACTCTCAGCCAAGATGTGGGCGCGTGGCATCACGCCGGTGGTGATGCTGGTAGCAGCAGACGAGCGCGTCGACAACATCCGTCACCCGCTGCCTACGAAGAAGCGCGTCAAGCACAAGGCCATGCTCGTGATCTGCGGACAGCGCGCTGGGCTCATCGCTTCGACAACGCGCGTGGTGTACATTACCACGACGCCGAACGCCACCATTCCGGCCGATTTGTTGCGTCGTCACGAAGCTGCTACGTACGTTGACGCGGTGCTCATGGCAAACACGCGCACTGCTGGAGTGAAGGCGGGAGACATGCTCCAGATCGCTCAGGACGCCTACGCCGAGAAGGGCTTCGGAGGGGAGTGGAAATTCCACCACCAAGGAGGCTGTGCTGCCTACAAAAGCCGCGAGTGGGTAGCCAACCCGTCGGTCAACCGAGTCACTGGATTGAACCAGGCGTACGCTTGGAACCCGTCCGTCGCAGGTACCAAGTCGGAAGACACGGTGCTGTGCTACGCCAACGCCCAGGGAGCTCCAGTCGTGGAAGTCATCACCTCGTCTCCGGAATGGCCGGTCATTGAGCACACCATCGGAGACGTTACGATCGGTCGTCCGACCATTTTGCACTTGCAGTACTGAGCAAACCGCGTGCTGGCAACAGGACTGCGCCAAAATACAACATGAGCGTGACTCCGGTCAGGGTACAGGTAGCTAGACGCTCGACAACGACTCCCATCAAAAATGCCTTTTAAATACGACTTCCCACGGCGCTCTTCCTACACGGTGTGGACCTCGCCCGTCGTCTCCGGCGGCTTCCAGAAGAGCGAAAAGATGTTGGTGATGATATGGTCAGCCACATTCATATCCCCCTCTTCGTCTTCCTCACCCCCTGTCTGTGCAGAGTTGCCTGGTGACGGATCGCCAGTCGGCACTCGTAGCTGTTCCAGGTCGACAATCGTTCCTTCGTCAACTACAACTTCTTCGTCTAGGTGGGTGTCCGACGATTCGCTTATGCTCGCTAACGACGCCCCGCCATCACTTGACGGTGCAGCTGGAAGAGGAGACATCGGGCGGTGGGGGCGGTTTGCGTCCCGCTTAAACGTCAGTGTTAGAGGTCGCAGTCCCCCTTGCAGCAGCAGCATCACATGTCGGAATGGCGCAGAGTCCACAGCGGTCTTGTTCACAGCTATCAGTTCATCGTACGCTTCCAGAACACCCTTCTTGGCAGCGACCATGTCAGGCAGCAAACTCCTCACTGTAGCGCCAGCATCGGGAACATTTGCTTGAAAGTGAATGCCGATCGGGCCTCGCTCCTCAAACACCACGTCAAGGTATTGAACGCCATCTTCTTCCTCCCTCGGTGCGGGTTGTGGTGGATCTGCATTCACTGCAGTTGAGTTAGATCTGGACGGGCGGGACTCTGACGTCGTAGCGCTTGCGATGCGAATGAGCGGCTTTTGATCGCTTAGGGCATTGTCTACGGAGGAGGATGTAGGCGCTGTCCCGAGAAGCCTCGGATCCGTCCACGTGGTCGCCGTCGTGTACTTATTGAAAAAGAATACTGCACCCGAAGCTGTCACCCGCATTTCCCAGCCAGCAGGTAGTGGAGTCGAAAAGTCTTCGATTGTGTGCTTCCGTCCGTCATCAGGTGGGACGTGAATGTCCTCAAATGCGTTGCTGTCGTGTGAAATGTGTGGTGTCGAGAAAGACCGCCGCATCACGTTGTCTGGGGCTGCGTAGTCTCGAGCCATCGCGCTCACACCGCGAGGTCGATGGGAGCGACCTGAATTTACGATTTCATTCGACGTCGGAATTTCAGTTTTGTCCACGACACTTGCAGCTTTTAAAGCCGAAACAGCCGTCGAGCGTTGCTGGATCACAATTGGAACACGAGGGTCTTCAAGCTCGTTGTCGCCATTGTGTCGGTAGCAAGCTACGCCTTCTGTCGTTTTGATTCGCTCGTAGTCCATGGGCAGATCAACGTCACTGCAGAGAGCATCGATTTCACGCAATTTTACGTCCAGAGCTCGCTCAAATTGAGCTTGCTTGTCTGCAGCAGATTGCTTCTGCTGGCCCAACTGAGCTTGTAGTTTTGCAACAGCAGAATGACTGGCTTCCAACTGCTCCTCGTTGTTTTTCAATCGCTGCTGCAGCTTGTCCACCTCTGTAGAAAGGATATGCCCATTAGCACCCGTCCCCACTACACCATCCCTCTTGAGGGTGATCCTCTCCGCCGTCACTGTCTCCACAAGTGCTTGCGACGCCTCCAACTCCAGCTTCAACTGGTTGCTCACGAACTGTACCGCATCATCTTCCATTTTCCCCGTTAAAAACACTCGTGAGCCCAGCACCTCCGCCAACTTGGCCATGGCGATTTCAGCCTCGCGCTTCTGCTGTAGCAGCTGCGTCACCACTTCACTCAATTTATCCACCGACGTCTGAGCTCCTCTCGCGTTTCCGTCTGCCGACACGAGCGTGCCCCAAATCTCAGCCAGTTGAGCGTCCACCGCGTCCATCATGCGCCCGTTGGTCTTGAGCAGCTGCATAAAGCCCGTCCAGCTCTTCTCACTTTTGTTTCCTGAAAGTGGTTGGTTCATTTTAAGCTCAGAAGCTGGCAATGGCCCGATGCTGAAATTGCTCAGTCCGCTCACCATACTACTCGGTGGGGGTGAGCTCGGTGGTGGAGGCGGTGGAATTAACCCGTTCAACTTCGTATCAATGGACGGAGCATCGGTCGTGGCAAGGTGGGCCACGGCGTGCTTCAACGGCGAGGAATACTCCATCTTAGAATATTTCCCATTAGAGTCCATATTAGGCTGGAAAATGTTCATCATCGGGTCTTGGTCGTGTTGCCCCTCCCTCGAGTCATACTGACCATCCAGCCAGAGTTTCTTTTGCGTCTGATATGCCTGCAATAGAACCCTCCCCCTCGCGATGAGCTGCCTCTCAGAAAGTATATCATCGTTGCTGCTGGTGACCGACACTTTGGAAACCGGTGGCGGAATCAGGTCTGAGTCGCTGTCTCCGGCGTCGCTGCTGGCGCTCTGGATGGCCGAGAATGGGATTGGAGGAAGCGGCGCGGGCGTAAGGGACGCGGGGGTCGACACAGATAGCGGGGACACGGCCGGGGGGAAGCTGGGGATCCCGTGGGGCTGCGGCGCTGACGCCACAAAGCGCTCCATACGTGGCGCTTGGTCCAAATTAGGAATGTGAAACACATGACACTAAATGTTTAGGATCAGTCACTGAAACGAGAGATTGTGTCCAAATGTAACATGGCTACATTTATCAGCTACCGATGGTGCGCTTGATTCCGTCTTGGTAGTAAAGACACATCCAGTCCATCAAGGCCCAGACGTTGAGCCTGTCGGGACATGCTTGCAACGCCTGGGTAACGTTGCATCCGTTGCTTTGCTCTCGGTGGAGATACAGCGCGATGTCGAAGTGGCCGTTGAGCACGGCGCCGTTGACTGCGACGGACGTGCATCCTTCCATTCGAAGGTATTCGAGTCATTGAACCACTTCCGTGTGCCCCAGCTCGGCAGCTTGATCCATTGCGGCAGTGGTGCAGCCTTCCGTTCGCTTGGCGTCCAAGAACCAGACCACTTCCAAATAGTCATTCTTGGCAGCTCCGTCCATCTCACCTGTGCTGCAGCCTTCGCTTCGGTGATCGTGCAGCCATTCGACGATGTCCAAGAACCCGTTTTCTGCAGCACCATCCATCGCGACAGTCGTACAGCCCTCGGATCGATTTTCGTGAAGCCACTTTACCACATCGAGATAACCATTCCTCGCTGCAAAATTCATTGCCTCTACGGTGCAGCCTTCGTCGCGATTTTGATGAAGCCACTTGACTACGCCGAGGTGGCCACGACGAGATGCCCAATCCATAGCGCGCGTTGTACAGTCTTCCTTGCTGTTTGCACTGAGCCATTTCACAAACTGTAGATAGCCATTGAATGCTGCTACGTCGATGACAAAGGTTGTACAACGCTCGGAGCGATTTTCATGAATCCATTGTATGATCTCGACGAGGTTCTTTTCAGCAGCTCGATCCATCGCGAAGGTTGAACATTTTGCAGTTGAGTTTTCATGTAGCCATTTGACGATGACCAGGTGTCCCTGGGCAACACCTGCATCAAATGCGTAATTTGAATTTTCATCATTTGAATGGTGACGATACAGTCACTTGACGATGTCCAGGTGTCCTCCTACTGCTGCACCACCGATTGCATGTCTGGAGCCCTCTACATTGCTAGAACGCATCAAGTCTAAGATATCGAGACGTCCATTTTGCGCAGCCTCCCTATCAATCCGGCTGACGTCACATTTTGTGGGGTAGTTGCCTATCAACCACTGAAGCTCTTCAATGTGATCAGGGGACGTTATCTTTTCGAGGTATATGCGGAACGGGGTTGAGTCGAGTGTGTCAGCGTCAAGCTTCTGCATAATCCATTTCACGACTTCCAAGTGGCCGCCCCTGACTGCTGTGTCTAGGCCCCTCACAGGTTGAACTTCCTCACACAGGCTGCAGACCCATCGAAGCATGCCGAGGTTCCCTTTTCCAGCTGCAGCTTCTGCCCATAAATTCACCATGTACACGGTTGTGCTGGTTACTCCTTCTCTCAACCACTTCGCCATTTCGAAATGGTTTCCTTGGATCGCACAGGCCACAACAACATCATCCCATCCGATGTATGTACGTTGCTGGACCAGCCACTGCAAAATCTCCATTCGATCATTCTTCGCCGCCTCCTTGGTCACGTAGCACCCCGTAAAATGTGCAGATAACAGTTGAACCAACTCCAAATTCCCCGCAGCCACAGCTTTCGTCATGCCATCTGAAAACTGCCATTGTCGGAATTGGGAGTCGAGTCTGCTGCTGTCTGATGGTTGCATGTCTTCTCTTGCAATAAGCCGCCGAGCCAAGTAATACAGGTTCGCACCACTCCCACACGGAAGTATCAACTTTCGAGACCAATCCAGGAATTCATGAAGCGTCCCCGCCACATAATGTCATGAGGCAGATGCAGCACCTCGGGGCCATTTCGACACACCACGCGCAGGCAGACCAACACTTGCAGGAACAGATTTGTGTTACAATCGAGAGAATGTACCAAGGTAGCAGGAGCTTGGTTTGCATTTTCACATCAATCTGGAAACTTTTGTTTTTGAACGACAATACTGAGAGGGACCTCTGTACTACATGTATAATACAAGTATTGCTACGTACCAAGTAGTAGTAGTAGTAGTAGTAGTATCTGTACTAAAGCACAAATTTCATTTTCGCGTAACTTACATGTGGCTCAGCTTGGTCTTCCTTCAGCATTATCCTCGCGAGCCAAACAATCTGGCGTCCCTAGGTATTATTCCATTTGATCACGTTCAGAACTCCGTTCTTAGAGACGTTATCCACTGCAAAATCCTTCTTGCCTGTTCAAGTGCAGCCCAGTTGACCATTTCGCGATACCCATTTGCAGCAGCAGTTTTCATTGCGTGTTTGGTACAGCCCTCTCGTCTGTTCTCATGCCACCATTAAACTAACCACTTTCGACAGCATGGTCCACAGTTTAGTCACAGGAGTTTAAAAAAAAAAGCTACCAGATCGAGGAATCTCACTGCGGCGGGCTGCGGAACGCGCGTTCAAGCGATTGGCTATGTTATGCTGGCGCTAAAGTTCGTCAGGGGGTCGAGGACTCGCGGACGCACTCATTGCACCCTTTGTACTTGCCAAAATAGAAGACGCGAACTTGGTGAGTAGAACCACTATTCCGCATGTATGAAAGCGATTTTATGGCATTCTTCGAGACGAGAAATACCCTGACCCGGCACTCTGCCCCATTTGCACCATCCGAGACCGCCGGTCTCACCCGCGTGATCAAGCTGTTTGCAAGTCGCCTTGCCCATCCGCCGCCATCTCATTGGTCGACGCCGCTCCGCCATCAATTCGTTCGTCGCGAATTCCCGTGGCTCTCCGTTATTTCGCGTCCTCTACACCAAATTATCACCTTCATGGTCCACTTACGTATCGAATTGACTCGTCGCAGATCGTTCAGTATCCCCTCCCTTAACTTAACTGAGGTCAGTCTAACCACTCCCGTGTTCGCGAGACTTCCAGTCAGATTTCCATCCACCACGCCACGCATAAGCTGCTTATCGTGTCCCTCATGCTGGCCTCCGTGCTCCGTCCCCGCGGCGCCGTCCAGTGCGGCCGCCGATTCGCCTCGGTACAGGCCTCGACACCCACGACTAAGGCGGTGCTCACCCCTGACGCGGCGGCAGCCCCGTCCAAGTCTAGCGACTCATACATTCAACGACCCGTAACATACCCGCTGGACAAGATCAAGGTGGTCCTACTGGAGAACATCCACCCGCGCGCCGTGGAGGTCTTCGCGCGCGAGGGCTACAGCGTCGAGACGCACAAGCGCGCGCTGTCAGGCGAGGAGCTCGCACGCATTGGCGGCGACGCGCACATCCTGGGCATCCGCTCGAAGACGCAGCTGGACCCGGACTTCTTCAACACCGTGGGCTGGCACGCGCACCGCCTCTGGGCCGTGGGCTGCTTCTGCATCGGCACCAACCAGGTGGCACTCCAGGACGCCGCGGGCACGGGCATCCCCGTGTTCAACGCACCCTTCTCCAACACCCGCTCGGTGGCCGAGAAGACGCTGAGCGAGATTATTGCGCTGCACCGCAAGCTCTTTCTGCGATCCACGGAGCTGCATCAAGGCATTTGGACCAAGTCAGCTACCGGTGCACACGAGGTGCGCGGCACGACGCTCGGCATTGTGGGCTACGGACGCATCGGCTCCCAAGTCTCCGTGCTGGCCGAGTTGTTGGGTATGAAGGTCGTCTTCTACGACCCCATCAAGTGCTTGCCACTGGGCAACGCCCGCCAGGTGGACACGCTGCAGGAACTGCTGGGTTTGGCCGATGCAGTGACTCTTCACGTGCCGGCCACGCCTACTACCAACAAGATGATCAACCGAGAGATTATTGCCCAGATGAAGGACGGAGCTCTGCTGGTCAACAATGCACGAGGCTCGGTGATTGACATTGAGGCTGCTAAAGAAGCTGTGGAGAGCGGCAAGATTGCTGGCATGGCGGTGGATGTGTTCCCCAAGGAGCCGGCTAAGAACGGCGAGCCGTTCGACACGCCGCTGCGCGGTCTGCCCAACGTGATCCTGACACCCCACATCGGAGGCAGCACGGAGGAGGCCCAGGGCAACATTGCGGTGGAAGTGGCGGAGAAGCTGGTGCGCTACATCAACGACGGCTCCACGACGACGTCCACCAACACGCCGGAAATCGACATGCAGCCCATCCGCAACAACTCGATGCGCATCCTGCATATGCATCAGAACGTGCCGGGCGTGTTGAGCAAGATCCACTCGGTGCTGTCGGACTACGGCATCAACGTGACGTCGCAGTACCTTCAGTCAGACCCTCGTCATGGCTACATCGCCCTGGAAGTGGAAAAGTTCCACGCCAAGGTGGTGACGCGCGAGCTCGCGAAGATCAAGGAGACTATCTTCCTGCGCACCATCATTTAAGTGCTCTGACATGATCGTGGACGGGCTTCACTGCCGGACAGACTCTGCAGAGCCGACCAACAGATCAACTACTAACCAAAAACGAAAATGTAAGTGAACAACTTGCTCGAGTGGCTGGCGTAGGCGCAATTGATGAAGGCGGCAGTCCCTAGACTTGCACCCTCGCCGTTGGCAACCTGGTAGATAGAGGAGCGTTATCCATAGACATAGATAACTAGCTATCAGCATCCCAATACAATACCCGCCTGCCTAAGTCCATTGAAATGGATACACTGCACGCTGCGTGCATGCCAGAACAACCACTAGTAAGGTTACATACAATACACTATTAACAAGTACACATGAAGGTCGGTTGAATGGTGGCATGCAAGGCCTCCGCTATTTGCTTCATTATTAAACCAAATGGTGTCGGTTATGGCTCCTCGCAGCACTGGAATCCAGCCGATTGTCTTTTTCTCTCGTCGAGGGCAGGCCGTTCTCTCAATCTCAATCAGTTGCTAGTCCACAAGGTCGCGACACTTAAGCCGAGGCGTCGTCGCGGATCTTACGAAGACGAGCCAGAGTGGAGCGCACCGTGGCGGCCGAAGCCGTGTTCAGCAGGTAGGCACCGCCAGCAATGGTCTTGTGGCACGAGCGGCACTCCCAGATGCCCGTCACGTTGCGCTTGATCGAGTCCTTGCCGCAGAACACGCAGTTGTACTTGGAGTGCTGCGAGATTTCGATCTTCTTGACCACCTTACGCAGCGACGAGCCGTAGCGCGTGCCGTACTTGCCGCAAATGCCAACTTTTTTAGTGCGCTTGCCCTGTGAACCGAGAAACGAAGCAGCAACAACCACATAGTCAGCCACCTGTGCGTGCGACTGAAGTCAATGAAACCCGTTCCCGCCACGCTCTGGGGCCCCCGCTTCGCCTCTTTTTTCCTGTCTGAATGACTGCATCTCTGAATGAAGAGGTGCACTGTGTTCATACGTCGACTCCGACGCGCCTGAGAGGATGTGGGCGGTGCAAACGACACGGATGGACAGAGCAGAGCGAGGGGAAGCGGAGGCACCCGACAGAGCGCGCTGGAAACGGCGAGAGAGGGGAGGAGAGCTCACCATTTTAGCCTCTTGAGATTATCCGGAGAGAAATCGACTTTGAAAAGTGAAGAGCTCCGCCGCTGCCAACAGCCAACGATTGAATGGCCCGAGCGACACGCCCGACTTTCGTCCAATCCGGAGTACAGAAATGTATTTCATCCAATAAACGGGCGTTTTTGGATACTGTGGCACACACTGCATTGAATCGTCTTTGACGGGTTGTAAATCGTCTTTAACAGGGACCATTTTGTAACGGTGCCGAGCTGCAAATGGCGCGCCGACTTGGTGGTGGCGTAGCGACTCATTGGGGGCATTATGATCGGCCGCAAGCAGCGCAAGCGTAAGTTCTGTCCTTTGTGTTTATTAACTACGTAAGAACTGCGTCATTTAGTGGTTTGTAGCTTAAGAAGTCGCAACTCAATAGCTTTCCTTCTTGTATTGGTTTTACTGTTTGCAGGTGTGGTCTATGTGGACGGCATCCCCATCGAGTCTACGCTCTTGGATGCCGGCGAGTCCGGACTCAAAGGAGAAGAGAAGAGCGACCCCACGTCGTTGACGGCGCTAGACCCGCGAGCTGTAGGTGCAGACTGCTCAAAAGATACCGTATCGGAGACTAACCCCTTTAAATGGTACTATTGACGCAGTTGTTCGATAAATACGACACGGACGGCTCTGGGGACATTGACTTTGAAGAGTTCAAGGTGCTGCTGCATGACTTGAGCGTCAAGCTGACGGAGCCCAAGGCTCGCGCGTACTTCAAGCGCTGCGACCGACGACGACGAGGTTGCATTTCATTTGACGAGTTCCGCTTGGCGCTGTACACGTGCGACCCCAAGAATCCTGAACGCACGGGAGGTTTCGCACCAGGGCAGTCGTTGGCGCCCAAGGATCTGTTCGAGATGTTTGATAAGGAGGAAGAAGGCGCTATCGATCGAGGGACGTTCATGGAGGTGCTAGAGTTCATTGGGCACAAAATGCCACTCGACAAGATGGAAGCGCTCTTTGCAGACTACGAAGATGTACGCGATGGATGGCGCTTGTGGCATGAGGTTTTAGGGTTGACAAGTGTTTTTTTGCTGCTGCTACTGCTTAGCCAGAGTTGGAGATGATGCCGTACCTGCAGTTCAAGAAAGCGTGGCTTTCTGTCGTGGACGTGCAAGCAGAGCTTCGACAGCGCGGCGAGCGGTTCAACAGGTTTCTCCCACCTAGGATGCTTGCCAAGAAGTTGGCCATGCTCGTGACTTTAGAGGAGAAGCAAGAGGCGTTGACGCTCTTGGAGGCAAACAATACGCTAAGTGACGAAGCCATCGCAGCCCAGCGGCGCGAACTGGTGAAGGAGGGGGGCGGTTTTTTTTCATGCTTTCATCGGCTATTTTTTATTGCGTGCATTTTCGGTTTCTTTTTATTCCCCGCCAGCTATTTTCCATGCGGAGGGTGATATTGTATGCCACCGGTGTTATTGTATGCCACCGGCAAAATTGTATGTCAGATTTTAACACAAGATTTTTTTGGAGAGGTGGGTGGAACAACTCCTTTTTTCTAGTGTTTTCTGTTTTATCTTCTTTTTCTGAGTTTTTTGCTTTGAATGAAATGCAGGCATACAAATGTAGACGCGGTAGTGCACACACTACTTACCGATCAGCTTCGAACAATGATGTGCCCCATCCGAAACGAGTAGTTGATCATAGTGGCAAGCTCTTCAGCCTCATATTCTTCCTCTTTCTCAATTTCGTGAAAATCCACATCCCAGTGACGTTTACCACCGCGCAAAAACGGTGGCTTGATTGTTCCGACGAAGTCCCGACTGATTTCAACACCATCGTCACCTGTGTTGGTCCAGGTTCCCAGAACACTCCAGTTGATAACACTCGCGGGCTTATCGACTAATCTCTTGATCAGTGCGGTCATACTATATTGTGACCTCCTGAGACCGTCGCGTTCCAGACACTTAGCTTTCTTTCGAGGACGCCCAGGCGGTCTACGAGTTGGCAAACCCCGGAGCATTGCGCTCAAATCCACTGCGTCCACTAGCTTTAAACAAGCTAGTACGTGTGCGCACAGCCATCCAGATTGGTAAAACGACTTGCAGTCGCATTTGAACTTTTGGCGAATTGTCTTGATTTCATCCACACACCAAGACGGAGAATCCCAGTTATGCTCAAACGACACTCGCTCGAGAATTGTCACGCGGTGGAGAGATAGATATCGAAGCTGAACGTTTTCGATCTTCTCGTGTGCTCTCATAATTCCGCCGAGAGAACGCTTATACAGCTTTGTTCGTGCTGTATCGACGTTAAGACCGTGCACGTTGTCATCTTGAACCACGTAGTAATCAGCGTTGAAGTAGTACTCGCCGATGCAAAGGATTGCTCGTTTCGATTTTCCTCGGTGCTTCGGAAAGTGGTTCTCATGAGCACAAAGGTTCATTGCAGCTTGGAGTATCTCTGCTCCGACCGGGCCACTTGCGTAGTGACATATGATTTCCGAGCCAAAGTCCATGGCGCATTGCGTTAGAATTCTTGGCAACGTCCCGGCTAATACATGGCCAGTAGCAGCGCGAAGGTGCATGACACTACTTGCTTTGATGGCGTGATGATGGGACTCTATTGGGTTTTGGTTGGGCACGATCCCAGGCTCGTCACTGGCTGTGTAGAACCACAGATCCCACGGATCAACGAGGTATTGGTCCTCTAACCAATGAGCGTATTCCGTTTCCCCTAGAGCAGCCCAATTCGATGTTACCAGGTTAGATAGTGCTTCGAATTGGTCGAACGACCGCGACAGACTCAGATAGTCGAGCTGCGGCTTGATGATGTTCTCGTAGCGGTCAGAGTCTGTTAGAAGGCTCTTCTTTCGTCGAGCATTTCGATCCAAATGTGGCCAACAGTTCAACAGCTTAATGTCCGGCCACACCTGGCGGAATGCATTTGCAATCTCCGAAGAATGATCCATTGATCCAAACTGTACGTCCAGGATTCCCCCGAAAAATTCCTTGGTGCGATCCTTGACGACTGTAAAAAGTCGAACGTATGCGTACGCGGTCTCAGTCCGAACGAACATGAACGCAGCCGGGTAAAACTTTTGCTGATATTGGTGTGTTGCAGTATATCTCACTCCATATGTTCCGAAGGAGACAAGGGTCCAACCACCAAAATGAAGCTTGTACGTTCCATCGGTGGCCATGAGTACTTCTTTCCGTTGGCCCAACAACATGCGAGTAACCGTTCGAAATAATCGCCTCGATGTGAAGATAATCCCCACGGAAGTCTGTCCAATCTCCAATGCGTCCGTAAAGATGTCTAAAACGAGCAGTTCGTTCTGGTATTGCAAGGGCTGGTGGCTAACCCGGAGCGCGTCATCCTCCACAAAGTACCTCATATCCTTGAAAAATGTGGTCTTGGTAAAGCACATTCTTGGCGATGCCCACTCCATGATGTCTGCATATGTCGTAATGTCAAAATCACCTCGCTTTCGGAGTTTATGCGCTCGGTTTTTCAGTTGTGTAACTGAAGGCAGCAAAGTCAATGTATCTTCATTGTCGATGTACTTTGTTTGCAGTGTGATCAAGCACTGACGCGGGCCCTGACCACCAAGAAGTAGGTTGTCAATCTCCGAAAGGAACGGCTTGTGGATGCCAGTGCGCTGCGCCATCACAGCCACTTTTGCGGTAGTGTGAATCCCACTTCGAAAAAGGCGGAACTGTCCGTTGCGCTCTTTCTTAATTCGAGCTTCTGCAGTGCAATCAACATGAGTTGTACACGACAATCGCGTGGAGAAGCGACTGTTGCCGGTTACAGAAAATCGAGCGTTCTCCAACCCGTCGAGCTGCGCCCGGGCTTCGGCCTTCGTTATGAATGTGACTGGGTGAACAAACTCTTCTCGACTGTGAGGTATGCTGGATCCGGATTCCATGCTCGCTACGAGAGATACACCTTCGTGTTCTTCGCCACCACTCGCGTACGAATAATTGCTGTCACTAGCCGATAGTTCAGCAGCACTTGCGCTTGTATGGCTCTGCAACAGTTCATTGCCGCTGCCACTGCTTCCAATTGATGCAGGTGGTTGTCGTCGCGGGGTTACTTCACATGCAAAGTCCTCGCTTTCGCTGGATGACGAAGCTATCACAGGTTGGCTAGTCGGAGTCGGTGTACTACTACCTTCACGCGCACTTTGGAGCAATGGCGAGGGCACCGTGGTAGCGGGTTGAGTCGTGGGAATGTCGCTGCTGCTTGACGACAGTGACCGCCGTGAACTACTTTGAGCATCACTGACACGGGGCGGTGATTGCGAGGGTACGGCCGTCGCCGGTTGAGTGTTGGGGACGTCGCTGCTGATAGCTGACACCAACCGGCGGGAATGCCTTCTTTGAGCTCTACGCGAGCGCATGGAGCCTAGGGGGTCACAACAAGCGGAGCAACTTGACAGCAAGGGAAGATGCGGAAAGCTGATGTGGTGGGAGGCTTCTGTTGTGGCTGGATCGGTTGGAACTTGAGCGGTTAGTCTATAGGCAGACTGCTTTGAGGCTAATTTGAAAGTGAGCAAGACTCCAACGAGAGAACACAAACGCATGTCAGCGAGCGTGAGCAGCCAACGGAGACGTCAGCTGCAAAGGCGCTCTATATTGGAAGGATAGCGCACGAACGTCATTTGTTTTCAGTTATTGAGCTTCAGAAAATTCTTTGTGGTATATTATCTGGATTTAGTAGAAACCGCATTGTAAGCAGCACAGATAATTTTTTAACTCCAGAAAGAAATTTGACTTAAACGTTACTACCCTATAATGTACTGAAACGAACAAAATGAAATTTGCAATGAATGAAATTTTCTGGCTACAACCCAATCAGAATCAATCGCTATCCTCAGATTCGTCGTCGCTTGATTGGCTATAATAGCCTGCAAGATTTGGGCTTGGTGTGGTGGAGTTGAAGTTGTCGACGAATTCCGGTGTCCTTGGTCGGCGCGGCGATGGAAAGCCCCACATCTCTTCGTCCTCCGTGTCCGAAGCGGATTCAGAGACCAGCTCGCGGCCCTGTCTGATCCGGCGCAGCGAGGTCGTTAGCATATCGATCTCGCGCGCTTGGCGTCGGATCGTCTCTTCAGCATCGCGAAGTTGTTGTCGAAGGTGCCGGATGCCGTCGTAGGCATCGTTGACGGCGGAGCGAATGTGCCTGAGAGCGCGCATGGCAAATGCGAAGTGAACATCGCCTCCGCTCCGCCGAGCAGACATTTCATAGAGAACATATCGTCAGATAAAGTATGATATTATAAGTAATTTCTATGTAAAATTCCAATCAGTTTCCAAAACGTGCACTTCTTGCCCTTTCGTCTCTGTGCACCCTCATTTGAACGCTACATCAATTTCGTACAGCTACGAAATCAATAATAGCCATCGAAATACAATGTAACTGCACTCATGGAAAAAAGCCACCGGTAATAGAAAGTAGCCGGTGGCGACATGAAAAGAAGCTTTTCCCGTGAAGGAGGCGCACCTCCTTGCGCGCGTGACGTTGGCTGAGGCTCTGGATGCTGCTGGACAAGTGTATGTTTTCGGGAAAGGGGCGTATCAGCGCTTTGACAGTGAGCCAAGGGAACCTGACTTCGTCGAGTTCATGGAATACGGCGTCGTGCGTGAGTTGTGGCAGCAACGAGTCTGCCCACTGACAGGTATATCGTCCGTAAGCACTGGCGGGGCCGCTTCTACTACCAAAAATGACGTTAAGAGCAGCTCAAAGACAAAGACCGAACGAGTTGGTTCACATTCTGCAGGAGCAAAGTCAATTCATGGAAACGGTGACGACAACAGCAACAATAGCAACGTCAATGGGGAAAAGCGATCATCTCCCTCTAGAACGAAGCTTGAGACGTCTGCTCGAGCATTTGCAAGCCGGCAGGTTTCGAAAGCCACGGCGTTTCTGTGGGGTAAGCGCGTACATCAAGTGGCATGCGGGCCTGCTGTTGCATACGCTCTTACGGACGCGGGTGAAGTATTTTGCTGGGGTGGCAATAAACGCCACTGGCGATACTTTTACGACGAGGCAACTGCTCCAAACGAACTCAGTGGTTCAATACCGCCTGCAGCTTTAGAAAGTGCTGGCAACGATCACATTCACCCAAGTAATCCTACTGGTAGCGAAGTCAAAGGAACCCCTCATCAAGATTCGGGGTTACTCCATCACCCACTGACAGCGCGCAGTGAGATGTTGAAACTCTTTGCGCTTCCTTCCCAAGTGACAGAAAGTCAAGAGATCCATGATAAGCTTGGGCTCCGTCAAAAGTATGCCAAGGTGTTCGAGAAACCTGTGTCTTTGACTCTCACTGATGAAGACAGGCGCAGAAGGCTACAACTAGTGGGGCAATACTACGGTCTGCTGGATCCAGTTGCTGCGTCAGCGTCAGGAGTTTTTGTTGCACCAAGATCACTCGAAACTTTAATGGAGACGGTGGAGCCCGATCTTAATGTGGACGATCTGTCGTTGTCACTCTACATGCGTGGAGTAGAACTGGCAAAGCCCACACGTATGGCACTGCTGGAGACACTTG
Source organism: Phytophthora ramorum (assembly GCF_020800215.1). Taxonomy (NCBI): domain Eukaryota; phylum Oomycota; class Peronosporomycetes; order Peronosporales; family Peronosporaceae; genus Phytophthora; species Phytophthora ramorum. The sequence continues at coordinate 62,187 of NW_027150667.1, read as the reverse complement.
GGGAGTGCATCGAGCTCGAGCTCGAGTGCGTTGGGAGCAAATTTCATGACCATCTGAAGCGTCAAGACCAGATCGCCCGGCGATACCGCAAGGAGCGTCGTGAAAAGCCACTGATGAGTATCGTGCTCAAGGTAAATGCACTCTGGTTCGAGCTCGGCGATCTCCGCGACAAGATGGCTAAGGCTGAGCGGAATCGCCTGATCACGGGCGATGAGGAGTACGACAACATGAAGCACAAAATCACTACCGCAACTCAGAAACTCAAACGACGAGCACGAGAGAGGCACTCTGCAAGCGTTGCCGCAGATAACAACAAGGCTGACAATAACAAGAGCGGTCAAGGCGGTGTCAAACGTGGGGAAGAAGCGCTGCTCTATGTCAATGGTTTGACTTCGCGGGGACCTGCATTGCAATTTTTTAACGGCTCCCAAGCATTGCAGAGCATTGCAGTGGGGTCTCGCCATGCGCTCGCAATTCATTCCTCTGGCAAGTTGTATACGTGGGGAGTTGGCTCCTTCGGACGGCTAGGTGGCGCGCAAGCTCCGGAAACGACCGATGGTCGCAAGGAACGAGACAAAGCGAGCAGTAACAATGATGCAGAAGATGTTCCGGTTGACTTGTGGCATCGCGACGTATACTCCGCACAGGTGATTCCAGCAGTGCGTCATGTACGCTTTCGGGCTATAGCGTGCGGATTTGGTCACAGCCTTGCGCTTTCTACTGATGGAGCTGTGTATGCGTGGGGCTCTGCTACTCATGGCAAGCTTGGTGTAGGTGCTATTCCTGCCAAAGAAAGCTTCACGGTAGCACCTATGGTCCTCTCGTCATTAATTAGTTTGGGCGTTCGTGTGCGTAAAATCGCTTGCGGGCCGTCACACTCAGCGCTCCTTTCTAGCGATGGTGCCTTATTCGTGTGGGGGTGTGGTGATGGCGGAAGACTGGGGCTCGGAGACGGACGCGACATCGGCGAAGATCGTATTCCACGCAATGGTGGTCAACTTCGCGTGATCTCGACGCCTACCCGTGTTACTGAGCCTTTTGAGCATGAAAAAATTGTGGAAGTGGCGTGTGGAGCTGCGCATACGGTTGTGCTGACCGCCTTGCAGACAAGTAGCAGCGGTCCGCCAAACGGTGGAGGGTACGTTTACGTGGCTGGAAGCAACAATGCGCTGGACAAGTTCACGCCACGATTTGCACGTGTTATGATTGAAGACGCGTCTTCAGCCGTCATGGTTACCAAGGCTAGTTGTGGACCAGCGCATACGGCGCTTGTAAGCACCGAGGGCGAGCTGTACACTTGGGGCAAAAACGTCGGTGGCAGCACGGGGCACGCTGTGAGCATACCTCTTATCACACAACCGACACGCGTGGGTTGCATGTTCGAGCGTCCTCGCAATCTGTGTTTAGATGAGGCTGCAACAGCTTCCCAGAGCAGTCAAAATGCTAGTGCTATAGCTGAGCATGCGCTGGGAGGTGGTCATGCCGCGAGAGAGTTACACAGAAGACGGCAAACCCGACGCGAAAGTGGCCGCGATCGATCTCAGCTCAGCAGTGGTGCAAGCTTTTCACAGACACAGCAGGAGCTGTGTCCGTTTTGGCAGGTGGCACTGGCAGAACGCTGTCGGATCGTGTCCATTCGCGTCGTACTCGTGTCAAGCTTCGCAGACAATGACTCAACAGCAAGGTCGACTTTGTCTAACAAGCGTTCCGCTGCCTCGGCAGGAGGTCCCAAGTACGCTCTTATGGTGTCGGAAGATGCGTTCGACCCAGAACTTCGAGGAAAGCAGTCTCTTGCAAAGGCGAGAGCGCAAAGCGTCCACATGTCATTAAGTGGCGTCAACCGCAATGAGCTCACGTGGGTGACAACAGCAGATACTTTCGGAAGTTTCATTCGAGTTCAGCTTGAGAGCAGCAGTGGTGCCTCGATGCTAGGATTGGAGCGTGTAGAAGTGCTGGGATCGTCCAGTGAGGCCTACGTGGGGCCACGAGTGAGTGATGTGGTGTGTGCTGAGGCGATGACAGTTGCCATTTGCACACCGCTTAGTGGGCGTGACGAACTGCGCGAGAAGTTCCAACGCGCTGCTCGAGCAGACCGTGCCAGTGTTGGTGTTTTGGCTCAGCTTGAAACCTTTCACCCTTTCGTGAAAGAAGAAGTTGTGGAGGCTCGCGCTGAAGAAGCCCTGTACGCAGCCAGCCTCACGGCTAGAAGTGGCATGGAGAAGCGGGAGGTGGCCACCGCCATTGCAGCTCTTGAAGCGAAGCGAAGAGCGGAATCGTGCGTACTTTGTAGACCCAAACTGCCCTGTGTGATCTGCGAAGTGGAAAAGCAAGTACGCGTTGCCAAGCAAAATCTATTGACATCCCCGAGTTCCCAATCCGCCATCACTCTACAGCAGCACAAGCCCAAAATGCTAGAGAATGGCCGAAGAAAGCCGTTTGGCCACGCAGCAGTTCCTCCTGCTCCAGTGCCAGTAGCTAGACGCCCAGCATCTGCGTTGACACTTGAGGCATTATGCGCCGAATTTCTTGCACTTGGCACGCGATCTAAAGAAGAAGAGGAAGAAGCACAGCAGCGTGTGGCACTCGAACTGATGGACCCCGAAGCGCTTGCCCGTGCAAAGCAAGAGGAAGAGGCGGCGGCTCGACAAGTTTCAGCACATGCAACCCCAGGACTAACTGCTTATCAGACAGCACCGAGTGTCCGGCAGCAACTATTCAAATTGCTGGTGTCTGCGAGGTTGCTGGGACAAAGTAACAAGAGGGCGGTACCTCGATTGGTGCAGTAGATCAAAGCTACAAGCAGAGCGATCTTGACAGAACAAACCAATTGTCGAGCATTTGCTCTGAGCCTGATACTGTAATGAACGAAGCTGCGAAGGATGGGCATCTGGAAATTGTGCAGTGGCTTCATGGAAACCGAGTTGAGGGCTGCACAACCGCAGCAATTGACCTTGCAGCCAGGAACGGGCATTTTCCACCGTCCAGTGGCTCTGTGGAAATCGAGATGAAGGATGTACAGGATCGATGCTTTGTAATGTCGCTGCTGCTGGCCACTTCGACATCCTGTTGTTCCTTGTCTCGAAGTATCCCCAATGCGACCTCGTAGAGTCGCTTTCATACAATAGGGCTCGCGTGTGAGTTTCGAGGATTCGGTCATTGGCTTTGTTGTTGCTTTACTTAAGTCAATGCCAAACTATCCGATATTATGTGATAGGACTAAGCACAGGAAGACAGTTGGGGAGACTCTCGTTTCGGTTGCTAGCATTATTTTTCCTACCCACTGGATCCGCAACGTCCGGGGCCACTACTGGCAAACATAATTTGCTGTTCGAAGAGGTTACACATGTTGTTTTCGGGCACCAGTTGTGAGGGTCTTACCAGACATCGCTGAAAGTAACATGAACAGTATTATCCATCTGGGCAGCTGAGTCAAACACGGTCAGATGGTCGTATTTGTTGGCCACACTCGTCGAGATGAAATCCGCTACATGTAGTACACTTGAATTCATAAATTATATTGGTCGAAGTTTGCAGTTTGCAGTTCCCATACCAGACAAGAACCAACTGGCACTTTTTAATCAAAAGCAACGATGTGGTCAATCACTTGGTGGGAGCACATGGTCTGAAGTCTGTTCATCATCGCAGCCTGTGCATCCCTGATGCCTCGATCCAATAGAGTGATACATCTATCGATTCTGTTAACGAAATGGCGACAACTGAATTTGCCTGTTCATTCCTACATCGACCCAGCCTTGGTGACTACCCTGCATGGACCCATGAACTTGCACCACGAACGACTGGCCTGGAATCGTGATGTTCACGCGACTGGAATGCCGATTTACAATTCGACCATTAACGCGGACGAATCACTTGAGTACGTTAGTGACGACTTCTTGAGTCTCTTTGAGCAGCCCAAGTTCAGCTACTTACTGACGAAAAAGCGACTCGACAAGGGTGGACGCGGGTTTCCATACAGCCGATCGAAGACTCGATGGCGCAAGCGTCCGAATGACGAAATCAAGTTTCTGAAAGACGAGATTGTCGAGATGGAGAAGCTGATCGCGGCATTAAGCGTTTCAGCCACGAGTCGAGAGCCCAAGAAAAAAGATAGAGGACCGGAGAGTAGCAGTCAAATTGAAGCCTTGCGTAAGCTCTGTGACAGTCACAATCGAGAGCTGCAGGCTGCGTTGACGGAAAACCGCAAACTGCGGGCACAGGTGTCTGTTCAGTTTCAAGTGGTGGAGGCACTCCAACGCGCTGTAGATGGCCACGCAAGGCGGAACGCACGAAAGATATGCTGGATCAACAGTGAGGCACCTTCAGACAGGATGTTCTTCGCCCTGCTGGATGAAGACAAAGAATAGCAGTATTATATTGCATAATTGTCACGCATCTTACGTTTGTAGCTGCCACCGGAAAATAGTGTGCTGTAGGCAGTTCTCGGCACCGTTCGGGCTGCAAAGGACGACAGTGTGCAAGGTTCCGAAGCGGTATGCTTTTCTTTTCATTTTGAGGAAATAGCAGAGGATAAACCGTTAAAGAAACTCTCGAGTAGAAATGAACTGACACCTAGTTCATTAGTGTAAATTCTGATCTTCTGCTCATCAAAGCATGAAGTGACGCTACAACTTTGGGCAACCAAAGCACCACCGGCCCATTTCGACACACAACGCGCACGCAGGTCAATGTTGGTATCCCTCCGCTTGTCTTACCGTCGAGTGACGGAACTGGGTCTGAGATTTCTCTTTGTAACAGTCGACGACGTTTGAACATGGGGGAGAAATTCATAAGGCTACGACTGGTCGCCGAATTGGACACTTACTCGAGCTTCGAGCGCCGATTTCTGTCATCTTGTTAAGTGTCGAATGGCAAAAGTAGCATTGGAGCCTGCTGACAGTGGGAAACGAGACCCTCGATTCCGACAATGGCAATTTTCAGAATGCATTGCCGCACAAAATGGCGAGCTAGACATCGTCCGCTTCCTGCGTATAAACAATATTGACGGCCGTTCGGATCGTATAATGAACGCTGCAGCGGAAGGTGGACATCTCGATGTTGTGAAATGGCTGCATGAGTATCATGGAAAAGCAACGTCAGGCAGGGCGATTGATTCTGCTCGCGCAAGGGGTTCCTGAGTGTTGTGAAATTCCTTCATGAAAAAACGTCCGAAGGCTTTACTAGCGCAGCAATGGATGGAGCAGCTGAAATTGGCCACTTAGTGATTGTGCAGTGGTTGAGCGACAATCGTTCAGAGGGTTGCACAAAGCGCGCGATGAACTTGGCAACTGCCTCGGGGCACCTTGATGTCGTCAAGTGGCTCCATTCAAATCGACAAGGAGGTTGTTTCGACGGACGCGATGGATAAAGCTGCAGCAAACGGTCATCTGGATGTTGTGCAATGGCTCCACTTCGACCGTTCTGTGGGTTGTACTCAGGATGCCATGAACGATGCAGCTGAGAATGGACATTGGAAGGCCGTGGAATGGCTGAACGGGATTCGCACCGAAGGTTGCTCATCTCGTGCCATGGATGAAGCTTCAACCAACAATCACTTGAATACGGTGATGTGGCTTCATTTGGCAAGGCGCGAAGGTTGCACCGTTGCTGCAATGGACGGCGCCGCTGAAAATGGCAATTTGGATGTTGTTGTATTCCTGCACCACTTGCGGCGTGCAAGGTGCACTTTTGCTGCGATTGACTGTGCGGTACGCAATGGCCACTTCGATGTTGCGCTTTTCCTTCACCAACATCGTGAAGAATGCAACATTACCGAAGCCTTCAGAGAATGTCCAAATCCACAACGATGTTGGCAGTTTGCAGAGTGGATGTACGTGAACCACCGCGGCGTATTCGAACCAGCAATGGTGTCGGACCTCTTTCCCTACCGTATGGCTCGAGATTGAGCGAGCTATGATCAAATACAGGGAAATACATGGGGGCTTGCAGCGCAAGAAGCAAACACCACTGCGTGACGACGGAAAATTTTGCTGCGAGATGCTTAACTGGATTTTGTGACTATACCAATTACTTCGAAGTACGTGCGTGCGTTCTCGTAGTCTTCGTCTCGGCACATGCTCTTCAACCTTCTAATACAAGCCTTTGCGACGTCTTGTGTCAATGCGCTTATGATTGAACCTCATAAGTAAGCTTACCAAACAAATCTCAATCGTGATATTAAATTGTGTCCTGCTTGCTACCACCGGCAGCTAGGATACACGTGATCTAGTCTCCTTCTGTGACAAATGGCTGGATGTACCATGGTGTTGGGTTTTATTTTGCTTGGTTTCCGCGTTCCTGCCACAGGTGGTACTGTATTTTAGTCCGGGACTGTGACCACGCCAGGGTCTGGATGAGGCCTTGCTTTTCGTGGAGCTGGTGCCTTCTTCTTGATAACGCTGGTTCATCTACTGTACATATCTTCTCGATGCCATCTCACAGATCCTCGAGAGTCTGCTGACGTAAGCCTGCAACCATGAAAGTGTAGCCATCCATTGCGGTAGCAGTTTCTAACCCCAAATTATGGTTTCTAACCATTAGAAACCAACAAACATGCATGAGGTATCTAAATCATCGTCGGTCATGACGCAGCAGCGCAGTCGCCTGACGCTCCACCTCCCCCGGGCGCCGAGCCCCTCTCTCGACTGCAAAGAGCGTGACGAAATCCCCGCGTTACTTTGCGTGCGCGTCGTGTGTCTTAGCGGTCCAGAGGTTTTGCGTCTCCCTCACGTGGTGGAAAAGCTGCACGAGTTCCTCGATTGGTCCACCCGATGGACTTTTACGCAGAGCTGCAATGCCAATTTGCTGCATTTGGTGCGTCGAGTGATTGCAAAGCAGAATTTGCAGCCTTTGGACAGCGGGTTGCGGTTCCCCGGCGTTCGGCAGTGGCAGTTCTCGGAAGGGATGTTGAAAGCTGTTGCGCAAGGGAATTCCGAGCTGGTGCAGCTGCTGTCGACGAGTTTCCAAGGGTGTTACGTTCCTAGTTCGGTGGTGGAAGAGGCAGCCAAGTTTGGCAGGTCGAAGATTTTACAGTGGTTGGTAACGAATAGGAGCGACGTGAGGTGGACGGATCGAGAAGTGGCCGCTGCAATCCGAGGCGATCATTTTGAACTGGCCAGGTGGATGAAAGAGCAGGTAGCCACGGCGTCCGTCGTGATGCTGGAGCGCTGGGCTGCAACTTCTGCGAGAAAGGGCAATCTGGCCATGCTCAAGTGGGTTTGCACTCTGTCGACGGTGGTGAACCCGCGGAATGCGGTTTTTGAAGCGGTGGATAATGGACACTTGGATGTGGTGAGGTGGGTGATGAACCAGCCCGACCGAGATGGAACCTTACGTGGGGATACTGGAGCTTCTACTCTGGATGAACCGCCTAATGCCGCTGTGTTCCAGATAGATCTCTATAGAGCGACAACACGAGGGTATTTTGATGTGCTGGAATGGTTACTTCAAAACCATCCTGAGAAATGCCGCGTTACTGGAGCTGATATTGAAGCTGCAGCAAATGGGCGCCTAGATATCCTGAAGTTATTCAACGACCGTCATGCAGAATGCCATCCTGGGAGGGCGCTGAGCTCCGCGGCAGCTGGAGGATATATCGATGTTGTGAAATGGTTGTATGCTCATCAGTCCGGGAAGATTGTTCCTGGCCAGGCTATTGATTTCGCTGCGAGAAATGGTTTCTTAGATGTTGTGGAATGGCTGCACAAACATACCTCTGAAGGATGCACGACATTTGCTATGGATGGAGCCGCTGAAAACTCTCACTTTGATGTAGTGCAGTGGCTTCACAAGCACCGTCCCGAAGGTTGCACAAATGTTGCTGTGGACTCGGCGGCAGAAAGGGGAAATCTGGGACTTGTGAAATGGCTTACTGAGAACAGAAAGGAAAGCTGCTCACCTGCCGCAATGAACCTTGCAGCAGCTAACGGGCACCTCGACGTTGTCGAATGGCTCCATGACAACAGAAGAGAAGGCTGTACGGTCGACGCGATGAATCAAGCTGCAGCAAATGGTCATATTGAGGTGGTGAAGTGGCTTCACGTGAATAGATCGGAGGGCTGCACAATTGAAGCGATGGATGGAGCGGCTACAAACGGGCATTTGAGTGTGGTTGAATGGCTGCACAGCTTTCGCAGCGAAGGGTGCACTTCTCGCTCGATGAATGGAGCTGCCAGAAACGACCACTTAAACGTTGTGAAGTGGTTATGTGCGCATAGAACTGAGGGATGCACGACTGCGGCGATGGACGGTGCTTCCGAGCAAGGTCATTTGGAAATGGTTAAGTTCCTAGACTACAATCGTCACGAAGGCTTCTCAACGGCTGCCATTGAAGCTGCTGTTCTTGGTGCCCACTTTGAGGTTGCGTTGTGGATTTCTCAACGGCACCCAGAGTACGACATTGCAGACGCGTTGAGAAGATGCCCCAATATTCAGCGGCGCTGGGAGTTTGTCGAGTGGGTGTACACACACGATCCCGCTGTATTCGAGCTTGATGTCGCCGAACGTCTGTTCGTTGAGTGAACAAGGCGAGAAACGGTTTGTCGACTTATGACTGTTGACTAAGAATTTCGCGTTGGCAATTCTTGCAATCGCGTGGTTGGTGACAAGCTGGCCCAATGCAGTATTGCATCTGCCACTGAACGTTTGAGCCACTAGGTAATGGTAAGCCTATTATGGAACCGAGCGCCATCCTTGATCACTGAAACCCCAATCAGCTCGGTGGGTAATTCGCGGAAATCGAATCAGTTCTGACCTGGAGCTTGTAGCGTCTTCAAATGCTGGTGGCGTCAGCTGCTTTGTGAGAGGAAACTCGCTCGGCCGTCATTCCCAATAATTTGCTGTATGTTTGTCATCGCTGGTCATCACCGAAACCTGACCATCGGATAGACGTCTCTCGGGAGCACGAGGAATTACCTTGTCCGAGTGGACGCCTGCAGCGACCACAACTGCGCTAAGTATAACTACCAAGTCGAAATCTGCTTGCGGCCCTGGATCAAGAGTCTTAGACGCTCCAAGTGACCTCCATCACGTCGCTCATTTCACAGACCAGCGCATCTATCCGTCTACATCGTTATTTGGTTCAATCATTCCCTCCTATTACCATACAACGTCAAGTATACTTGTCTTGATATGATCGCTTCCTATCTAGCAAACCTTACTGCTAGCATATCCATTTGAACAGGTTATGTTCGCGCACACGGTACCGGATTCGTTGTTTCGACAAGCAATGGCGGGTCCCCTCTCTTCGTCTGCCCGACCTGAGTTCCTCTGCGTGGACGTGGTAGTGCGTGAGTTCCCCCCTGTGGAAGCTCTGGGCCACGTGGTGGATCAGCTCAAGGCGCTGCTGGACGTGTCCAAAGTGCTAAGCGTCGCCATCGCCGCGCAGAACCAACCGTTAGATGCGCAGTCATTAACGCTGTTAGAACACGCCGCGAGTCGCGAGAAGAAGAAGCTGTTCCACTGGTCGTCCGAGTTAAAGCGAAGCTACAAACAATTTCAGTTCGAAACGGCGTTAAATGCCGCTGCAAGTCGCGGGTTCTTCGCGGGCGTGAAATGGCTACGCTCCAAGTACTTGCCCAAGGGAAAATTCCATGGCACGGAACGAGCGGCGCTTTACAGTGGGAGATTGGACATGTTACAATTTCTTCACGATGAATTTCACAATAAAATGGCAGAAGACGTCGTTGTGGACACCCAGGACGCAGTGGCTCATGCCGCGGCCAATGGGCGACTGGACCTGGTGCAATGGTATTGCGAGATGAAGGGTCCATACGCCTTCGGGTGGAGCGTCATGGACGCTGCAGTGGCCCAGAACCACATGCACGTCGTGCAGTACCTTGATGCTCATGTGGGGAATCGCTGCACGAGACGCGGTCTGGAAAGGGCCGCTCGAAATGGACACTTGGAAGTGGTTAAGTGGTTGAATGACACGAGGTACTACGAGATCAGGACGTTCCAGTCCCTGGAGAATGCTATTGCAGGAGGACACTTGCACATTGTGGAATATGTGATGCACAATGTCGAGGTGGCGTACACGTCGTGGACGCAAGCGGCGCTGACGGCATCGGTTTCGTTTGGACAGCGACATATTTTGCAGTGGTTGCACGATCGAGCGTCGAATGCGGCGGCGGTGCACAACCGACGGTTTCGGTTTGAAATGCACACCAACCAGTTGTATATGGTGGCGCGAAATGGACATTTGGGGGTTCTGAAGTGGCTACACGAGCATCGGTACCCGGTTCACTGCCGACGAGGACACGTTGTTCGTGGAGCTGCTGCGGGAGGGCAGAAAGAGATCATTGAATGGATGGAAGAAGCGTTCGAGCCTTTGGCCCATCAGCGGCATCGAATTCGTGTGGATGGTGCCGGAGGGTTCGGAGACCTGCAGTTCGTGCAGTGGCTTCATCACCAAGGATACCGCTTCACGGCGCATGCGATGGATGATGCAGCCGCCGGAGGGTACTTTGCGATTGTGCGCTGGCTGCATGAAAATGTTGAGAATGTTCGCTGTACTGTGGCTGCAATGGATCGTGCTGCTGCTAATGGCCACTTGGACGTCGTGAAGTTCCTTCACCAGAACCGAAAAGAAGGCTGTACGACCGCTGCGATGGATGAGGCCGCGCGCAGTGGGCACTTTGATCTCGTGGAATTCCTGTACAGGAATCGCAGCGAATTTTGCACTTCGTTAGCCGGCGAGTCTCGTTCAGTTTCAGTTCTGCAGTTTTTGAAGAAGCACAACCGTCTCCGATCTCAGTTGCCCAAGACTTCAGAAGCAGCAACTAGGGGCGACTTGGAACTGCTGCAGTGGCTCTATGATCACGATCGGAGGCGTTTCGGCTATGAGGCTGTTGTTGACGAGGCGCGCGAGCGCAACCATTTTCACCTACTGCGTTGGCTGGAAACGCTTCCGGAGACTGGCAGATACTTCTAGGCACGACCTCAAGTTGGGTGCAGCCATTTCGCGTTTTCGGGCGAACATTTTCACGTGAAAGTCCCCAAGCTTTTGTTTTTTCCCGTCTCGTGGTGTTAATATGTACGAACGGTTCTCGTTTTGTTGCACCATTTGAGCAATGATCATTTGGAGATACCGATTTTTTTTAGTAGAGATAGCGTTGTGATTCTGTCGCACATGGAGTATTTGGGCTAGAATTGCTGTGGAGAATGGTTCCAGTGGTGCGGTGTGCCACAACAACTACAGGGTTTGCCAATTTGAAGTTGTTATCGGATTGGATGTGTTTCTCCACACAAGTTCTCTCGGACTTGGCGTTCTTCCTCGATACAAAGCCTTATGGCCCATTACGGCCACACTCGGGACGAGGAACCATGACGATGATGAGCGCACCAAGATCAAACCATATTTCATGTATTCATGAGCACGAGAGGAGTATTTCGCTGCCACTCACAATCCGGATTTGTATAACACGGTCATGGCCACGCAGTGTACTCAAGTACTTGTAGTAATACCTTAAGAGGGTTAACTGTAAGAAAACAGCAAAAACGGTCGGCACTCTGGCTCGCTCTCACGAGAATCCTCGGGGACAGACGCGATGGCGATACGCTGTCCCGTAATTATCATGAAGTCATGCATTCTAGGGGCTTGTTGTGGCCGTCCAGTAGCACCTCTCAGTTAACCCATTATTCCCCGAAGGACGTCCTATAGGTACGTAGGCCTACAGAGTCCGAAAGGGCTAATGCCTGAGCCGGCTATCACCATGCAACCCTCCCTACCTCCAGATAGGCACACGGCGACACTATGTTTTCCTGCTACGTCTTGTTGTGAAGCAAACTTGGATGGTGTTCAGTCTCGTCATGCAGGTCGCGCGAAACATCCATTGAGCAGCCCTCGAGTCGACGCAGCATTCTCCTCGGGCCTTACGTCCGCGTTGGGAGGTCCGCCAAGAATAGCATTTTGGATGTGCAGCAGCCAGCAATGGGCTGTCGGGACCCCTCCAGCGATCTTCTTCTCCCTCCTCCTCGCCTCCGCGGAGGACGGCGCTTGCGCGACGCTGGAGCATACAACAGCACCTTCGAGAACACCTCGAATTGGCTGCGGATGCTGGGTTCATGAGAACAATGTTGAAGTGAGTGCGGCCAGCAACGCGAGGGAGGCAATTGCGTAGGTGGAGTACAATATGACTGGTAGCGCAGAGCTTTAGGTTAGACTTGAGAGCTGCACGGACATGTATGGACTAGGCAGCAGGGCCAGCTCCCCTCGCTAGTGGTTTATACTTTCCCATACTTTGTGAAACACATGAAAGTTCATCACATGAGAACAGTAGCCGACACATCGGATTTCTGCCATGGCCTGCTGCGAATGGATAGGTTGTAGTTTTGAGCACGCGTCCGACGAACGCGACATATTCACGTGTCCATCCTGCGGCAAGAATGGCATGAACATGACCAACGAGATAAAGGATACGTACTGGTAGTACTCAGTGTTGATACAGCGAACCTGAACCTCGTTGCTTTTGTGCATGGCTAAAGTTATATGGTGCATGTACACAAGTGTCCATTCTGAGCAGGTCACTACTACGCGTTCGTGTCGACCGCAGAGATTCGAGCGAACATGACGATATCGCGATACCCTCAACGCAAACGCTACGCGCCAGCCTCGCAACCAGTGAAGTCTGCGAGGCGTCGTAATAAGCGCCCGCATGCTTGAAGTAAAGGGGAACTGCAACCGGTGCAAGAACAGAGCGTTTGCCACTTCCAATCACGGGCAATTTGCGGGTCATTCTAATCAGGATGGATGGCCATTAGATCTGTATGGTGCAAACCTACCAAACCCGCCCAAATCAGCGCTAAATGGACTGCAAAAGCTGCAACAACCAGCAATCCAACTACCAAGACCACCAAAACAAGCCACCTCGCAATTTGTCCTGGTCTGTCTCTTGCATGCATAAACCAGGCACTACGTACCCGTCAAACGAAATATTCTCCCGTCTTCCTCTGCCACCCTTTCTCATCAAAACCATACATTCTCCTCTCTCTACCTCTATACAACATACTTTGTACCCATTCATTATAACAGTACCCCCAGCTCTTGATCCCTACCAAGTACGTGGCCGCCATTCGTCCCACGAGCTCATTTACGTATTTGCCCACTCCTCGTCAGACTTCAGCCATGGCCAAGACGAAATCCAAGGGCCGCGACGGCAGCAACAGCTTCAGCGCGTCCTTCGACGGCGCGCAGGACGGCGTGAGCCCCGTGTCCGTGACCCTGGGAGAGCCGCATCTGTGCGCGTCCCCTGGCTCCGTGCACGCGCCCACCAACGTGGGCACCAACGGTGTAGGCGCCAAGCCTGAACGCTCGCACTGCCTCGTCATCTATACGGGCGGCACGTTCGGCATGGTGCCCGACGAGAACGGCGTGTTGCACCCGAGCAGCGGCTTCCTGGAGAAGAAGATCAGCGAGATGGACGAGTTCAAGTTCGAGAACATGCCCCACGTGACGGTGAGCGAGTGGGCAGACCCCATCGACTCGTCCGACATGAATCCCGCAGACTGGGGCACTATCGCCAGGGAAATCGAGGCCAAGTACTGGGACTACGACGGCTTTGTGGTGCTACAGGGCACAGACACAATGGCCTACACGGCCTCAGCCTTGAGCTTCATGCTCGAGTACCTAGGCAAACCGGTAGTGATCTCGGGGGCAATGATCCCTCTGCACTTCCCTCACAGTGATGCTCGTCGCAATCTCATCATGTCGGTCATGTGCGCGGCCTCGCTCGCCATCCCCGAGGTGTGCATCTACTCGAACAACAAGCTGCTCAGGGGCAACCGCACCACCAAAGTGGCCAACATGTCGGTGGACGCCTTCCACTCGCCCAACTTCCCGTCGCTCGCGGTCACCGGTGTGGAAGCCATTGTGGACCAGCCGCTGATCTTGCCGTACCCGCGCTCGCGCTTCCGCGTGTTCACCGACTTGTCGACCAACATTTGCGTCTTTCATCTTGTGCCAGGCTTTGATGACGAGTGCATCGAGGCGTACATTGAGCGCCACAATGCGACCAAGGACAAGGGCAAGCGGAAGGCGGTCGTGTTTGCGCTCTACGGAACGGGCAACGCTCCGCTGCACAAAGACGGCTTCTTGCGGCTCGTGAAGCTCGCTATTGACTCGGGTATCCCGGTGACGATCACGTCCCAGTGTGTGCAGGGCCGCACGCAGTTGGACACGTACGCGACTGGCGTGAACCTGCTGAACATGGGCGTCATCACTTCGCTGGACATGACGATCGAGGCTTGTGTGGCCAAACTGGCCTACCTGATGGGCAAGGGCTTCGAAGGCAAGGAACTCAAGTCAAAGATGGAGACGGACCTGCGAGGCGAGTTATCCATCGTGGATGCCGTTGCAAATGGCGAAGAAATGAGTCGCACGCGTCAGTACCGCAAGACTGTCGTCCGCAGCTTCGCCTCGCACTAACAAGCCAGGAAATTGAGCAGCGCACGAACGCCATTAATGTTGACACGATATAGAATAGTACCTGAATTTCTACGACCATTTGCGTTGGTGCTCGAAGATTTTTTCTTGCCATGACTCCTACGTCTACATACTGCATATTGCTCAAACTACACTCTCTACGATCCTGTCTAATCTATCAACTCTACTTTTCCTATCTCTACGACTACCTTTTTTCATACGATATCCTATTCCTGCTTCATGTTTTGTTCCCCGTGCAGCCGACTACGGCTCAGCTCACGGAGGACTCATAATACTCTCGTTGTTCGCGTTGACGTCGCTGGACAGCAACGAGCTGCGATATGCGCTTAGTCCCGAGGGTTCACGATGATCATGTGCACGCTCTCTCCACCAACGGAAGCTAAAAATCACGAAACCCACGAGCGTGCAGTACACCAGCACCCCCAACACTGCCGCAATCGCGAATGTCACCACCCACAGCACCACAATGGCACCTTTCTCCGTCAAAAAGTTGGTGGTCGTGATCTGCGCCGCCACGAAGCCACACGCCACACAAAGTGCTAGCAGCACCACGACGAGCACTGCTCGACCCTTACGAGTGGCAGAGGTGGCATCATAACCTGCGATAACCGGCCGAACAGGGCCATCGCGACGTGCAAACAACCCAAACACTTGACGATCACGGTAAAACGTGACCAAAGGCTCCGCGAGCAGCAGCAGCACCGGAATGCACGCACCGATAATCACAGCAGCCAGAATGAACGAGGCATGGCCCATTCCGCACGAACACTCAAATGCTTCGCGCACAATACGGAAGGTAATGTCGCTATTGCTGCTGCCTTCGACGGTTGTGGTCTGAAGACGTCTGCTACTTCCATCGCTTGCCGCTTGACCGTCCGAGCGGATGCAAAGGCTCTCATCCGTAGCAGACTCCACGTCCAGAGCGCAGATTCTCAGCACACACGTCGTACACAGCCACGATATGTTGTCTGCCAGTTCCCATTCAAACTGGAAAACGCTGCTGTCGTCACTGGACCCCGAAGATGAAGATGATGACACATTGGCTGCGATAGTGTCAAAGATCCCATTGTCAGCGCTAAAGTCCACTCGAAAGTTTTGCAGCCCCGGGTCGATTCCAGAGATCAGCGTCAGATGCCACTCGATGAGCATAGTAGACGACAAGCTGTACACTGCCCCGTTGACAGGCTCCGTCAGTGTCACTTTCACTGTCGAGCTCTCAGAAGAAACTGACCCTGACGCCGACTCCGACGTCGAGTTTGAAGCTGAGCTTGAACTTGAGGTGTCAACCTCTTGTGATGACGAGCTTGATGCTGCTGAAGAAGATGGCTCAGATGAATGGCTCGAAGACGCCGTGGAAATCGAAGCAGAGCCTGAACTTAATGAAGACGAAGTTGGCGGTGTTGACGTGGTCGGGGGCGATGGCGTGCGGGGTGATGGTGTTGCCGACTGGGACTGCTGAGCTGTGCCATCTTGGGACGACGAGTTATTGCTCTGCATTTCCGCAGCGTGCTTGTTGGCAGCAATTTGAAGAATCTGGAAAATGGCTTCAATAGCTGTAAAGGTGCCATCGGAGTCTGCAGCAAAATCGACTGCCGTCTCTGCAGCTGGAAGATAACACACATAGTTGGAGGCAGGGGTGCACGAGTTGGTGCTTGCATTGCACGTCCACCCAATCGGGCAGCTCCCAGCGACGCACTTCTGCGGCACTTCATCAGGATCACATTGGGCGACAGCATTATCCGTCCCAGATCGACACGCTGAACCGTCAGCACACACTGAGGATACAGCACTGCAGTCCGCGTAGAATGGCAAGCACTTCACGTCATCAGCTTCAGTCTCACCTAATCTGTAGGTAGCAGCGAGGGCCACAGCTCTTCTACCTCCACGCAGACGGCTTGGAGGTGCGTCGGACTCATCAAAATATGCCGCTGTTGATAGTTCTCGCGCAGTCGTTTCCAGTCGTCGGTTAACCACAGCGACCGGTTCATCCAGCACCTCCGTGCAGCAGTCTCGAATCGCAAACAGTCCACACAGCAGCACCGCCACCACTAAAAGATCAATAGCGTAGCAAAAGCACCAAAGCAGAATAGCCGGTTAGTTTTCGAGCACTTTACCACCATACCGACGATGCCTGACGTACGCAAGGCAACACATAGCACGAGAAAACGATCACCGCGTTTGTACGGGTGATGTCGATGCGCCGCGCAGATACCGAACAACGGGTGCGCATTCTTCCTACACAGGCAAATATCCACGTGAGTGATATCCCAGCTCAGCTCCTTTTCCGTCGCCAACGTACATGTAAATCCGCAGATCAGGACACCACGCCTTTCGCATGCGCACACGCTGTGCAGCGAACGCCTCCTTCGCCCTTGCACCCGAGTCGGTCGCTTCGAGCGGGTCGTCCGCGTCGTGAGAGTCGTCGTCGTCGTCGATTGGTGGCACACTCGGCAGCGCGCTCTCCGGCCCCTCGACTGGCCGCAGCTCGCTCAGAATTCGACTGCGGCGTTTCTTCCTTGGTCTCCTGCCTCTGGGCTTTTCACTCTCAGGTTCTTGTTCGCTCTTGCGCTCGTCGCTATCTCGTCCCCGTGCATACTCGTTATCCGACGGTCTCACCTCCTCAGGCGCCAGCAGCGACCGACGTGGTAGCGAACCCCCAATTGACCGTCGAGCAGGAGCAGCAGTTGCAACCGCAGGAGGCGGAGGTGGAGGCGCTACGGGGCGTCGAGGTTGTCGAAATGGAGGCAGCATCGGACTCGGCCTTGGACTCGGTTCTGGACTGCGTTCAGCAAGCTCCAGGTCTTCTTCGACTGCCGAAACGCGAGATCCTGCGCTCCATTATTCATGCGACCGAGTGCGAATCCCTCGGTTCCTACGCGTCCTGCGTGACGTTTGCAGCGACGAAAGATAAATGAGCGAAGGTGGAGGTGTATCGATGATGGACTATCCCTCCTGGCGCCCGTTACAGCCGCCGAGCGTGTCAACAAAAGGAGTCGAAGCGTGCCGTCCGCAGTGCAACTGACCCGCGACTCACGGTCTCTGCTCCTGGAATGGATGCGATGGATCGACAGCGCGAGCTGCTACCGTAGCTAGCAGTGGCACTGTTAGTAGCAGTGCTACGTCGTTGGTAAAGTAAAGAAGTACAGTAGTGCTTCGTTCTTCGAGCACTGCCGCTGGCACTGTCAGCTGCGTGGAATGCGCTGGCGACTGATGGATGTCTCGAACGAAATTCATTGAAGCGTGCTCGAACACTCTTGTGGCATTGTCGCCACGTTGACAACAAGGGGGGAAAGTCTCTCTTGGCGACTGAGGAACAAGGTCTGCTTGGACGGCACCGGGCGTGATCTACATGGCTACGGATTCTAAAATCCCGCAGCTTGCGGCTATCTCCGTCCAGATGTCAACGTGGCGCTCGCATTGATTCAAATGGGTGGGTTTTTGCGTGGCTGGGCTCAACGTTGGGGACTGGCAAGTGATCAGAACATGGTAAAAGCAAGCCGGTGGGAAGTAACTTGGTTGCGTCTTGCTTTGGTTGTCTGCTGACAACGTTACAGGCCATCGCTTGTGGCAACGGCATCTACAGCTGCTTGACGAACTTGCACAGCTCGAAGTACATGGGGTTCTTGTTCCAGGCGTACAGAGTCTCCTCCATTTTGGTGTACCCCATCGCGGCGTAAAACGCCTGTGGGTGTTTGTTCTTGGCGCTTGTCGTCAGTGACAAACTCTCGACCCCGTGCTCCTTGGACCAACGCTCGAGGTGCACCAAGAGCTTGCGGCCGACACCCATGCGTTGGCACTTGGGATCCACAAACACACGCCGAACTTCTCCCACGGATTGGGATGTGCGCTGCAAGCCGACCATACCCACCACTTTGCTCGCCCCGTCTTTCGTCGCGGTCGCGACCCACAAGTTGCCGCCAGGGGCCATGTGACTCGCCTCGATGTCGGCGAAATCCTTCGTCAGGTCTTCTCGAACTCGTTCTTCCCACAGGTAGCGGAAGTCGAGGTTATCGTCGACCACCATCAAGCCTTCGACCAATATCTTGGTGATGGCGGCGTGGTCTTCAGGGCGATACTGCCGGATATCGATAGTCTCCTGCGTCTTGGCCGTCATGAGGTGACTTCAAACTGTTCTGGAATGGTGTGAATGGAACGGGGCAAATAGCTTAATGAAGCTGAAGCTGAAGACGCCAAGCACGAATTTGTCTTTAGAGTGTTGTGTGTGTGGATTTTGCTTGCATGAACACTTCATTTGGCACGATCTCCTCTCAAGAATCTTCTGGTGAAAGTAAGCAACCTTTCCCGCCAGCAGTGACTTAATAATGCACGCTCATCTAAACACTTGGTTTGGAAGCGCCAACACTCTGTGCATCAAGTTGCTCCGAAAGACTGCAGACTACAGCTGCTTAAATTAACGCCCTGCTGAGGTGAACCGGGGTCATCGTGTGTCGAAAAACTACTTGCTCGAGATCTCTGCAGTAGGGATTTTGAGCGGCAACTCGTGATCTTGATAAACTCATACGTTTTCACTTAGTTCAAACGGCTATGATCTAGATGGATACTCCCGTCTCACTGATGTACTTGGAAGTCTGCGAAGCCTGCTGCAGCAGCGACTCGATCGTCGAGTGCATGTCGGAGGCCGAATAAAGGTGTGACGAGAAGCGCGAGCTCTGGCTGCTCGCGCTTTGGCTGGACGTATTGCTCTCATTGTCACTGTCGTATTTCCACGTCGAGGACCCGGGGCCTCCCATGCCCGTAAAACCAAGGCCACGGACCTTGGCGTACGACAGATTCGTAAGCCGATCCATAGTCTCAGCTTGAGACAGCGGCGGAGAGTCGACCACGGACTCGCTGTCGATATCGTACAGGTCGACGATTGAATCGGCTCGTCGAGTGCTGCCTCGCGAATCGCAGGAAGACCCGAATGAGTGTCCAGCACGTGCACGAGGCTTGAGGAAGGCGTGGGACTCCAGTGCTAACGCCTCCAGGCGGGCGCTGATGTTGCGTAGCAAATCACCGACACTGGAAATCCACTCGTTCGAGACGTGGCTGCTCGCAGGCACGCGATCCCGCTTCCACAAGTCGAGCGTGGCCACGCAATACGCTTCTCCTTCGCTATACAATGATCCACTTGTATCAGCGCCGGAGGAGTAGATAGGGAAGCTAAACAGCGACACAACTCCCTGGTCTGTGTGGAGCGGGTGGGCACGGAAGCGCGGGTCATGCTCCATGTCCGCTACGAAGAAGGGCGAGCGGTGGTGCACCGCGTACGAGCTAACACTTTCTTCACGAGGAACGACGTCGTCTACTGTCACGGGAGACGCCTCAAGCTCCAGCAATTCGTCATCAAGGTCGAGCTCGCGCTGGTTGGACGCCGTCAGGAGACAGTATACTTCGAAGCTGCCGACGATGTTAATGCTGCAGCCATGCCACTGCGAGGCCACTTCCAACACGCAACGCGCCAGTCCCTCTAGCTCGCTGTCATGACGGAGGAATACCAAGGAGCGAGCATCCACCTTGAGGCCAGACACCTCAACGTAACGTGCGCGAGCCTTCTCAGCAGCATTTGAGCGGTCGACCGGGGCCTTGGGGAATATGTTGTACCAGTTATAGTCGAGTTCATAATCCGGCTCAGGCGTTTTGAGCTGCACAAACTGAATCTTGGAGCCTCTGTACGAGCTCGCTCGGGGCTTCACCACCTCTTGCTGTGGTTGCTGCACTTCGACCTGTTTTCCTTCGGTGGAGTACAAGGAATGCGTCGGTGCTGTTGAAGACAGAGGCGTGATGAAGTTCAAAGACTTGTGGCTGTGGGCTGCAGGCTTGGTGTGCGGGTCGTCGAGCAATACGGTCTTCGCACGTCTAGTACGCATCGACTTGGCCATTGCAGATTCGTCTACATCAGCAAAGTCAGCGCGTCCGCTCAACGTTGCTCGTCGGATGTCCGGAGTTGCCGCAACAAAACTGCTAGCGGTGCTGCCATTTGACGTTGAGCTAACAACTGACCCTTGCGAGAGCTGCGACTGTCGTGAACGTGCTCGCCGCCGATCGGGGGTCTTCGAAACACTAGACGCCAATGAAGGGTCTAAGCCCAAGTCAATCTGAACACGACCAGAAACCCTCGGAGTTGCCTCACTGGACGAGGCGTTGCTTGACTTGTGCTTCGTGACCAGCGTTTCCAAGCTCGGGAACTGGAAAACGCTAATCGTCGCCGACTTCTCCGGCGACGCCAGCACCTTCGCTGAGTCAATTGAAGACTTCCCGTCATCAAGCACTGCCCCAGTCGCTGCCTTGTGCAGCGCAGCAACGTTCGCAGTCTCGCCGTACAAACACTGCGAACACACGCGCTTCTTGCGACGCGAGAGCGACGGTGCAGCCGCCAGTACAGACAGACACTGGTTGCACACGACCTTCTCACACGTCTCGCAGTGTCGCTTCCACCGGAACGGGCCAAACTTGCGGTGGCAGACTCCACAGGTCCGTCCACCTGCAAACATACTACCCCGCAGCATATTCGGGTCACAGTTCTTGGGGTCATGCTGCGGCTCTTTCACACTCCCGCGGGTCTTCTCCTGTCGATAGGCGTCAATAAACGGTTGCAGCCTTGTGAGACACAGCGCGTCATGTCGAAGTCTCTGCTTCTGCTGCCGCAAAACCTCCTTATCCTGCTCCACGTCCTGTTTCGGGTCCAGCGAGCAGGTCAGAACGACTTCGAGCGTCACGGTACTCTCCTTCTGCTGCTCCTCCTCGGACGCCACCTCTTGAATAATGTACGTGATGCTAAAGTCACTCGTGGCGAGTCTCTCGGTCTGAAAGTCGTGTCTCCTCTCCGCGAACGTCGGAGCACTCACCGGCCGATATAAATGCAGCAGCGATGGCACCGACGCCGACGTGCGTGGCGTTCCCTTGTTTTTCTTGCTTGTGTCCGAGCGCTGCAGCTTTGTGGACAGCGTGTACCCCAGCAACACATAATTGTCGACACTTTCCAGCTGTGTCGAGTTCTTGGTCTCCTGCTGCTGGTTCGTGACTGTAAAAGGCTTGAGTCTCGCGTATTGCAGCGCCACGTTTTCCCGTTCACTGGTCGAATGCTCCAGCGTCGAATACCGCGCGATTCGGCCACCCGACACGTACGTGGCTGGTAAAAGTCTGGCTAACAGCGAGGGCGTGTCATCCCTCCCTAATAGTGCCGTGTGGTCCGTTAGTACGGCCTCCACCTCGGCCAATGACGCTTGCAAGGGCTTGACAGCCCGTAGACTGTAGGAATTGATATTGTGGCGTCCCGCGCTTTCGTAGAGTTTCGCGTTCTCGTCGGCCAACGCCCCGATGCGTTTCCAGCGCATGGGCTGGAAGACCTCCTTGGCGCGCGCGCGGCCACAGAGCCGAGCCTGCTGCTCATCGTCCACCGCCGAGAGCGCCATGTCCCTAAGGCGGTCAGAGCGCAAGTGAAGCGTAGCGTACCGAGGAATGGAGCTGCTCGGCTGAATGGATCGGAAAGTGCAGCTTCTGTTGGAATAGAGAAGAGTCAGAACAAGTCAGCTTGGATGCCAACTGTGATAGTGGATCCTCTTTATAGGGATGAGTCGGGTTGTGTGGAAAATAGATAACTGAAGGTGATTGGATAGTGGAGGGAGTCGGATATGTGATGGCGGGAGTGGGATATCATGGAAGGCGGGTTTCGACAAGACGGCAGCCGGCAGAGGCGCCACGTACATGTAATTGGCCGAACCGATTGCCGAGAGCCATAGGTGGTCGCTCATTTACGTCGAACTGCCAGACTTTGCATGGCGATTTTGCTCACGCTCGTTCGATTGCACCGACACAAAGAAGCTTTTAGGCAGTGGGCTACAGTACATGTAAATACATGTATCTGTACAGTTTACACGTATGATGAGGTTCTCGCATTGCGTCAATTGTGCCAGGGATCACCTCGTGCGCGAGTTTGTGGACGGGAGACGCTTCGCGATTTGAACTCAAGCTATTGTCTTACCCGGTGGTGTAGACTCTACAGTAGAGGGCAGTCCTGGAGGCATTCGTGTATTAATAGTCGAGCAGCTGATGTGGCAAGATGAAAAAAAAGCTGCCACCTGCTGATGACGAGGTGGGAATGCAAAGGACTTGCCAGGTGGTCCGTGCGACCCCACACACGAATGTGTGAGGAATCGCTGAGGAGGAAGAGGATGCATGCATGTATTCATCTTTCGGCTTCAACGGGAATAATTGCAGACTTCAACTTCGGTTCTCAAGAAAAGCGAGCGACATTTCTTGATCCAGACTATTACAGACTGCCCCCCCCCCCCCCCCCCCCCCCCCCGGTTGGGGCTCCTGACGTATATATCGTGTCAACACAGCGGGTATCAAGAGCCGCTCTTGCGTTGGTGGTGCCTCTACCACGGCACCGTTTCAGCGCTGGTAGGTTAATTCGGCTGGAAAGACACATTGTCAGTAGTAATAACATTATACTATCTGTACTACTATTTCAATAAAGTAATTTGGTTTAGTACTACCTACATATTAGCCATCACCCTTGAATCTACTGCTACGTGTACCGGTATTGGGCCGATTCCCGCAGGATTTTCCGGAGTGGTTACCGCGACCTTAATGGTGAGACATGTAGGGTCGCTTTTGGCAGTGTAAAGTCGCTTTAGACGAATTTCAAAAATTCTGCCGTAATATATAATCCCAAAATTCAATTGCTGAAATAAAGCATTAAGTGCGATTCCCTAAGTACGAAATTGGAGCTCTCAGAGCCGTCCATTCTAGAATTTGCGCGGCAGTGAGGATCTCGAGACGTACAGAACGCGGAGCACCGGACGAAGCGCAAATACCGCGCTACACAAGACGACACATGGTGCCAGCAAAGGGGGAGGACCCACACGGTAAGGGTAACGCTGCTGGCATGTAGAGGTGCACGCATATCACTGAATGTTTTGTGGGTGTACGTTTGTGTCTGTTGAAGGGCAGCGTCTGCGCAAGAAACCTAAGAAGATGACGCTGAACTACATGTACGCCACGCTTGGCATCGAGAAGGATGACAGCAGCGACGACGACTACATAATGGAAGAAGACGATGAGTCAGAAGAGGACGAGCTGTTTTCTTTTGACGAGGGCGACGCTGAACGAACACCAGGTATGTGGGCGATATCGACCGGTTGTATGGCTATCAGTTGCTGATGACGACGCGTTATGTTTTGGTGGCGTGCATGTAGCAGGGAAGGCTCGCAGATCTAAAGGTCGGAAGGTCGGCAGCAGCCGTCGCGGAGCCATGTCAGGTATTAAGGTTGCTTTAAGGTCATGGTTGCTTTAAGGTATGGTTGATTTACTAACTAACCCATTGCATGCTGATAATTAGCAGCATCCAGGATGCCAACGAAGAAGCGTCGCTTCTCCCCTGGCGAAGAAGCAGCAGGCGAAATCAGCGGTTGATTGTTTTGACGCTAATGAGGGCGGAGAGCCATACGTGATGAAGGATTCCGCGGAGGGTCGACGCTTTGAACCCAAACCTGCTGACGGAAGCGACGGCGACGACAAATCCGAACAACTGCAGGGTGGCGACGAAGTTGGGGAGCAGCTGCGCCCTGAATACACTCCTCGGAAGCGTGCAAGTCAGCACGACGATGAAATCGCTGCGCTCGATGCAGCTCGTGACGACATTGCAAATGTGGTACCACCATTCCCGTCTGTAGTCATCAACATGTGGGAGCAATTTGACAATGTGTTCGAGGAGTACAAAAGAAAGAATAAACTCAAGTTTCGCGTCCGGAGCTCGATGAAAACCCAGATGCACAATCAGTAAGTTTATTTTTATGTGAGTGAATTGGCGGGCTTGAACTAACACTTGCTATTTTTGTGGATGCACAGCACGCATGACGAAGATCAACTGCCTTCTCGATATGAATGGAGCTACAGAATATTTCGCTGCACGCACGGAGTTAAACAGGGGTCCCGATCAAAAGGCTATCGAAATCGAAAGTCGCGGTATTGCGGGTGCAAGGCACGATTGACGCCAACTATCGTGCAGACGGAAACCAACGAATACGAGATAGTGATCAGAAACGAGGTACGCATTGGTCATTATACGTTGATGTTGTATCGTGCTAACTGCCAGTTGCTCTTCTTGCGCTACAGAATCATACGCATTCACATCCGACTTCCGATTCTGTGGCTGCATCCTATCATACGACGAAGACATTGTCTCTGGACAAGCAGGATCGTGAGGACGTGAAGACGTTGGCAGACGCTCGGGTGTCATCCAAACACATCGCAAACTTTCTCAACCAACGCGTTGGTACGAAGTCGCTCGCTGCAGCTAATGGTCCATGGTGGTGAACTAACGGCCATCGTGTTTGAATTTGATAACGTTACATGATGTAAGGTGACACCCCAGCAAACACGAAACTTGATCCGGAGTATTATGGGGCAGGATTCAGCTGAGGACCGCCTTAAAAACAAGCTTCACGCTTTGCGGCAGCTGGAAGGAAGCGACGTTCTCGTTCTCCAGGATCAAATGGACGTGACGTGTGGAGTTGTGATGCAGACCAAGATCCAAAAGATGATGTTCGAGCGGTGGGGCGAGACTCTTGCAATGGATTTCACGCACGGCACTAACAATCTTGGATATCACCTGGGTACGTATGCACTCGATCTTATGGCAACCTTAGTTTGCTGCTGTAGCAACCTTGGACTGAATTATAGCAACCCTATGAATGGTAAAGCAACCTTACGCATACACATTGTCTTGTCGTGCGTGTACTGTTTAGGGAGTCTGGTCGTCAGGCAGAGGATTTCCTGTGGTTGACTTCATTTGCCTGAACGAGCAGACAGAGACGATTGCTACCGTGCTTGACTATTTCAAGGAGAAAAACCCTGGCTGGAAAAACATTTCTACTGTGGTAATTGACAAAGACTTTGTCGAGTGGCGCGTGCTGGAGAAGGCCTTTCCTGCGGCAAAGATACTATTGTGTCAATTTCATGCCATTTCGTACTGGAAGAAGGTGATGCAGCGGCCGGTGTATCGCTTGAAGATGTCCCAGCGCGAGGATCTCCTTCTTCTCATGATGAAACTGCTGTACAGGTGCGTCGTTGCTATCCTTCTCATTTGTTGCACCTTATCTTACCTAACATGTTGCAACTGATTAATGCAGCCGCAGTGAAATGGCCTATAACGCACACTACGAAGACTTAAAGCAGTACTGCATGGAGGCCAAGCGACTGGCTTTCTTCGCGTATTTCGAGAAGAATTGGGACTCGTGCTCAAGTATGTGGGCTAACTTTACTCGTGGTACATACTTCACGGCGGGAAATACAACAACAAACAGGATCGAGTCAAACTGGAACCAAGTGAAAATGCTGCTGGGACACAAAACCAGAATTGACAAGACAATTGCTGGGCTTCTACAACACCAAATGACGATCACGCACCAAATTGTTTCTACTATCGGCCAACATCACTCAACCTCGCGCATGCCGAAGACAATTCCCATGTTTTTGAGAGGCGTGGCACGTCGCCTTTCAACCGAAGTGCTGGCGAAGGTGAAAAAAGAGTGGGAGCGATATGTCAACTATACGACTCACACCGAGTGCTCGCGAGTGGGCTCATGCATTTCTCTATGGAGGGTGCATTGCTTTGGTGAATCTTTCACGTGCAATGACCTGGCGTGGACGTGCTCGTGTTTGTTTTACAAGAGCAATCACTTGCCCTGTCGTCATCTGATGCATTTGGCGCGTGAAGAACACAAATTTGAAATGCTACCTACTGCAGCGGTCGACGAAAGATGGGACACATTGGCTGCGCTAAAAGTGAAAGATGATCTCGCTGCTGCAGCTGATGCTTTGCGGCCAATTGTGCAGATGTCCTACATAAAGTCGCCGAAAGTAAGGTTGCCGGATGGTGATGAATCTGTCCCTGCCGCTGCTTCGAACCCTCCAAAACAGGTCGTGTACGTCAGGCTCAGACGCCATGAACGTGGTTCTCTCGTCTGCAGAGAAGTACTCTTACGCAAAAGCGATGCTGGAGCCTTTATTAAATCACTTGGCAGGCTTGTCCAGTCCAGAATTTTACAGGAAGCTGAAAGCATGGAAGGAAACGATGGATGAGAGCTTGCGTCAGGACAAAGGGACCTCTCGTGCACGCTCCAATGACAATGAGGACTCAGATGATACCAGTGACTGCGGCGAGAAAAAAAGTGAAGCAGAATTGATCTCTGCAGTTGATCCAGCAGACGCCGTGGGGACAGCTATCCTTATGGATACCCTGCATGGAGGGGTCGACCGACACTGCTGATGAGCAAGACGGTGATGAGGTTCCGCCGACTCAACGGACACTCGTGAAGCAGGAACCTGGCAGCACAGACCACGAGCCCGGCACAGCAGCAGAGGATTCGATGAAACCCCCACGTCAAGTTGATATCATCAACGTTCCAAAGCCGAAAGGTCGAGGGAAGCCGAGGACAACGCTCAAGCAGTTGCGTCAGACAAAGATGCCAGATCGACTTGCAGTGCACTCGTACCCGAGTAATCTTACGGTATCCATGGATCAGCTTTTGGTGTGGGCGCGAAACACTGTGAACATGAAGTTGGTGATGGAAATGCTGGAGAGATATCCT
Organism: Phytophthora ramorum; assembly: GCF_020800215.1. Taxonomy (NCBI): domain Eukaryota; phylum Oomycota; class Peronosporomycetes; order Peronosporales; family Peronosporaceae; genus Phytophthora; species Phytophthora ramorum. The sequence goes on along the minus strand of NW_027150667.1, from coordinate 35,151 downwards.
GTCCAGCTGGAGGATGCGTACTTGAAGTCCCGAACAATAACTTGTCAGTGGAAACTCGTCCGACCGCCAAATTATAAACACCGGTTTGTCATTCCGCCGGATCTCGCCAGCTCTATGCAGGCTGCGGTAACAAGTACCAGGAACAGAAGAAGGAACAAACCAAATGAGCCCGATGAATCAGCGAAGATGCAAGGTCTTGTGCTGGATATCGTCGCGTCAATTGATCCAAAGTTGTGGAAATTCAGCGGGTAAGGTTGCTTTACGAATGTGTTGCTTTATCGAGGTTGCTTTACTGACTAAGGTTGCTATAACACCGTCATCCTTCTAGTCAATTTGTTGGATGTTTGACAAGTTTCTATGCTGTGAAGGCCAAAGGAAAGTCGTGGTTTCAAGATAGAAAGTGGCTCGAGCAGGATTGGCGTACGGTCGAGTCCGATGTGGAGATTTTCTCGCACGAGACGAATACGACTGGGCTGTCTGCGGATAGCGTCCGTCGTCGGCACCAGACAATCGCGAATGAAGTTATCGCAAATTTTCGTCCAGCCGATTGCGCACTGAGTTTGCCACACGCTCCGGTGAAGGTATGATCAGCTTTGAGCAGATTGTGGGTAGCCTGTGTCGGGGGTGGCTGAATGATAGCCCACTCGACTTTTGCCTCGAAATAATGGGTGCCTCAGTGGGAAATTGCTTCCTGTTATCGTCGCTGTCATGGATTCTAGGATGGCCTACACAGCCGAAGTTGCGGTTGGCAGACATCAAGTTTATCGTGCATCCTGTCAACCTCAAAGGAAATCACTGGGGCGTAATTATCGTCGGTTTCCAGCACGACGCAACTCAGCAGAAGCTACGGGTGCGTACTAGCATGTACGAGCCCCTCGTTGATGATGACTACCACGACGAGATGGAAACTGTCTGGAACGGAATAGACGGCAACGAAGAAAGAGAAGCACAAGAAGGAATCCGCGGGTTTGTGGAGAGGTGGCACAAGGCATCGATGCCTGAAAGTTTGCTGGTCGTGGATGCATTCGAGTGGGTTGAAGTGCCACAGCAACCTGACTTCTCGAGCTGTGGTGTTTTGGTGATAGCTCAAGTGCATAATTACCTCACTGGGAACATGGAGCGCCAGCAGCAGCAGGTCACGAAGTATGATGTCAAAGTGATGCGGTTGAGGATTCTATGGATCATCATGTGCTATTCACAGGAGAGACGCATCTCGGAGTCTGATGCAGCTATCACTAGCAAAATCAACCAGCAGCTACTCAATCAACTCTGAGTCTGTATTAAGCTCGTTAATACAGACTTCCATCTTTCTGCATCAACCCTTCATTCTGTGCACCACCATCTCCAGCAGCATACTAAAAGAAAGATCCTCTTCCTGACCAACCCCACTGTCCTTCAACGCCTCTGCCAGGTTATAGCTCCGTTCTTCGTGGTCTTCCAGCAGGGACTGAAGATGCATCTGCGCACGTAGCATCTCCTCCAAGTTCTTGGTTAGATCATCGAGTGCGCTCTTCAAGACGGCAACTTCAGCAAGCCGTGCGCGCACCAGCTCGCGTGCCAGCTCTCTGTCGTTCATCCTCCAGGCGACTGGTGGATCTTCGGGAAATCGACAAGTCCACTGCATGTAGAATACACGAGGAGTTGTGGCGCACACATAACTGTGTGGTGTACATGTACTATGTCGTGCACACCATCTCTAAATTTAGAGAATTACTAACGGCTGGAGGTCGCTTGGCTGTGTAAGCTATTTAAAAATACCATTGGTTAGGTCGCTTTTAGCTCTAAGGTCGACATAAATCCTGTCGTACGTTCGAAAACTAAAAAAAACAGCTGTACTTAAGGTCGCGGTAACGCCATTCAGGATTTTCGGGGAGTGGTTCCCGCAACCTTTACCTAAGGTTGCTTTCACGAATATGAGACATGTAATGTTGCTGTATGAAGGTTTCAAAAATTTTAGGAGAATATATTTCTCTAAATTACCATCTTCGATTAAATACGTACTTCGTATCGTACTAGCCCTTCTAAATACGATTCTGTTAAGTTCGCTGCTTTGAGCGCCGTTCATTTTCAGAATCGCTGGACGGGGAGGATCCAGTCACCGGACCGGCGGAGGTTGGACGCGTACGGCGCGGAGAGCACGAGAACAGCGGTGGAGAGGCGTCATACACGCTACGCGCAAGCGAGGGGGGCCCATGGCTGAAGCAGAGAGTGGCGCGTCGACCGGTAAGATGACCTCGGCTTGATTTTATCGATGTATGCGTTATTTGACGTTGTTTGTACATGTACTAAGGATGGAGCACGCCAAAACGGAAGCGGGCCGAGCTAAACGACATGTATGCTACGCTTGACATCGAGCGGGACGAAAGCAGCGACACCGACTTCATTCCAGATGACGCGGACGAGGCTGGAGACGATGATCAAGTTTCTGACGACTCAGAAGAATCGGCAAATTTGGGTACGACAACATCTGCTTGTTTGAGTTGGAAGCGGCAAGTTATATATGTCGTATTTCCTGATGGTCAGGTCACACAGGGAAGATGCAGGCAACCAAAAAGAGCAAGACGAGCGGAAGCTTTTCCGGTATAGTTGTTATTGTTGCATTAACGGTATGGTTGCGCTGGAAAACTAGGGGCCTGATATCACTTGTTACTATTGATTTTGGCAGCTGCCCAGCACGCCAACCGGCAATATTCACCACATCAAACATCTCCAAGGCGACGATTTTCTCCACACGAGCCGTCACCCTCTAAGAAGCGCAAAGAGGTGTTAGGTGACGAAAATGCCAGAGGCAATGGCAGCAAAAACGGAGACAATGACCGCGGTTTAACAGCTTCGACGCGGCTGGAATACACGCCTCGTAAGCGTACCAGCAAGCACATGAAGGAAATGGATGCTATGCGTGCAAACGGCGATGCTATTGTCAACGTTGTCCCTCCTTTTCCATCCCACCCGATCGCAGACTGGGAGGGATTTGCTGATATTTTTGAGACCTACACGCAGCAAAACAATATCAAGTTTCGGGTCCGCAGTTCTCAAACGACGGTGCATTACAATAGGTATGTATACTTCATTGTATTCAGTTGGCTATGTCTAACACGATCGTTATTTTGTTGCTTTGTAGCACTCACGACGACTCAGTACCGACGGAGTTTCGATGGGCACACAAGATATTTCGCTGCACCCACGGTGTTTCGCAGAGTTCTCGTTCGAAAGGCCACCGCAACCGCAAGACTCGTTACTGTGGATGCCGTGCTCGGTTCACTGCTGTTGTGACTTCGACAGATGACGATGAATTTATGATCAAGATTATTAACGAGGTACGGTAACGGTGTACGTTTACCGTGCTATTCTAACTTTGCACTTTTATGGTTAGAACCATACCCATTCGCACCCTACGACCGCGTCTCAAGCTTCGTCATACCTGACAACTGAGACGCTACCGTTGGATGAAAGAGACCGTGAAGATGTGAAAACGTTGGCGGACGCACGAGTTTCTTCCAAGCACATTGCAAATTTCTTGAATGAGCGAATTGGTGAGTAAAGCGCGCTTATTTTTTGGAGTGATATTTTATTTAACACGTTTCTTTGGATCACTTTCCTTGCTTCAATTTTCGATGTGATAGGGTGCAAAGTTACACCACAACAGACCCGCAACCTCATTCGCAGCATCATGGGAAATGATTCCGCAGAAGAGCGCTTTAAGATCATGCTGCATGCTCTTCGTCAATTGGACGACAGCGATGTCCTTGTGCTGCAAGATCAATTGGGACTGACGACCGCGATTGTTATGCAGACCAAAGTGCAGAAGATTATGTTCGACCAGTGGGGCGAGACGTTAGCGATGGACTTCACGCATGCCACAAATAATCTGGGTTATCACTTGGGTGCGTACAGAGATCATTCTAGCAACTTTATCGATATTCGTATAGCAACCTTATTTACCATACAGCAACTTCAGTTTGTTAACACGGCTCCATTTTCCTATCGTATTATTCAGTGAGTTTGGTCGTCACGACAGCTACGGGCAGAGGATTCCCTGTCTTTAATTTCGTATGTCTCAACGAGCAAGCCCTGACACTGTCGACGATATTAAATTACTTCAAGGAGAAGAATCCAGGTTGGAGGCGAATTGAGTCTGTCGTGATTGATAAGGATTACGTGGAGTGGGGTGTGGTAAAAGAAGTTTTCCCAAGGGCCAAAATACTTTTGTGCCAATTTCACGCGATCAGTTACTGGAAGAAGTTATGAGACGTCCCTCTTTTCGCCTAAAAGTTTCCCAGTGTGAGGAATTGCTGGTGTTGATGACAAAGTTGCTTTACAGGTATGTATGTTTCCACTTGGGGGGGGGGTACACTAACGTTATATCTGTGTGTTTTGATTAGCACTTCTCATCTTCGGTACAACTTTCACTATGATGCGTTGCGTCAATATTGTAAGGACAAGAAACGCCAAGTACTCTTTGATTATTTCGATAAAAACTGGGATTCCTGTCGGGATATGTGGGCCAATTTTGCTAGAGGAAAGGTCTTCACCGCGCGCAATACCACCACCAACAGAATCGAATCGAACTGGAACCAAGTGAAGATGCTGCTAGGGCACAAGACGAGAATTGACAAGACTATTGCTGGCCTGTTGCAGCATCAAATCACGGTGGTGCAGAAGATCGTTTTGACTATTGGACAACAACACTCAATGTTGCGCGTACCCAATACAGTGCATAAGTTCTTAAGAGCTGTTGCAACTAAGCTGTCAGATGATATTTTTGCGAAAGTGAAAACGGAGTGGGAACGTTTCGTAAATATGATGGTGGACGCATCGTGCAAACGAGTTGCAGAAACTGTTTCATGCTGGAAAGTTCACTGCAACAACTAAACGTTCCTGTGCCACGACATTGATTGGACATGCACCTGCATATTTTACAAAAGCCATCGCCTACCTTGTCGCCACATTATACGCTTAGCTGAATCCGGACACGGGTTTAAAGTGCTTCCAGCTATTACGGTCCATGATCGGTGGAGTACATACGCCGCATTGGATGTGAAACGAGAACTGGCAGTAGCGGCCGACTTACTGAAGCCCATTGTACAAATGTCCAAGTTAAAGTCGCCGAAGATAGAGTTGCCCGATGACAAGCACGCAGATGAACGGATTGGTAACCAGGAAGCAACTCCAGCACAGGCTAGAAAAGCGAAGGAGGTCGTATACATTCGCCTGTATCGGAAAGAACGTGCCAACCAGGTAGTTTTGTCGTCGTCAGAAAAGTATACCTATGCAAAAGCGATGCTGGAGCCACTACTCGAGCATTTGTCGTGCTTATCAAGTGCAGACTTTTATCAAGAGCTGGCTGCATGGAGAAATACAGTGGAGGTTGGCCTAAATCGTTCTAATGCTGATGAAAAGAAGCGTTACGATAAGGAAAACGATGCCGACAGTGATGACGAGGGTGAAGAGGACGTCTTCTCTTCTCTGGATCCTTCGGACGTCATGGAGACAGTCAAGCTTACGGATGAGCTGGAAAATTACGTGCCTATTATGGACGGATGTACAGATGGTGATAACGAGTCTGAGTCAGACGACAAGGTTCCACCTACGCAAATCTCAGCATTACAAGAGATATTCGTCTATCTTCACGTCCATATTCCGAAGCAGCTCTCGGCAAGAAGGGTAGCGATGCTGGCGCGTGCAATAAGGAAGAGATCAAGTCTGAGAAACAAATACCAGCCACCCCAATCCGCGCTGTTGATATTATCAACATCCCAAAGCCAAAACGCCGAGGAAATTCAAGGGTGACAACGAAACAACTCAGACAAACGACACTGACGCCGGGGCAACAACGCCTTGCTGTTCACAGGTACCCGAGTGGTCTTACCGTGGCGCTAGATCATCTTCTATTTTGGGCACGAAACACTGCAAATTTGAAGTATGTGGCGGAGATTCTAGACAAGTATCCGGTCCAGTTTGAAGATCCATATTTGAGAGGACGCAACATCGAGTGTAGTTGGGAAGCAATGCGGCGTTCGGACTACATGCACACTTTCGTAATTCCAGTGGATCTTACACGCTCACTTCAGGCATCGATCACGACAGCAAGAAAAGAAAGGCGCAGCCCGGCAGAGCTTGAAGACATTGTGAAAGCGCAAGGGTGTCTGCTCGATCTGGTCGCTACGATCGACCCAAAGCTTTGGAAGATCAGTGGGTATGGTTGCTATACCTTAAGGTTGTTCTATAAAGTTGCTATAATATGGTCACTTTAACTATGTGTACTGTTTGCAGGCAATTCGTGGGTGCTTTGACGGGGTTTCATGGCATCAAGTCTAAGTGGCGCATGTGGGTTGAAGACCGGAAGTGGCTGGAGCAAGATTGGCGGAAGATCACATCAAATGTGAGCCTCTTTACGGTCCAGACAAACACTACAGACATGTCAGTAGATGCTGCTTGTCAAAGACACCGCGTTCTGGCCAACGAAGTGATTAGCAAGTTTGCTTCAAGCAGACTGCGCACGGAGTTCGTAACACAGTCGGGAGGCGGATCCATCACCTTTGAAAACATCGCTGGTGGAAGGCCATGTCCATTGCATTATACTTTGAGCTTATTGACAGCCATCTCCAGCAACACTCCGAACGAAAGATCGTCATCTTGGTCAGCCCCCTCTTCGTGTAATTCTGCTTCCAACTCGTAAATGCGCTCTTGTTCCTCTTTCAAACTGGTCCTGTAACTCCAGTTGAACTGCCAAGATCTCACCTAAGCTGCGTTGTACTTTCTCCAGCATGCCCCTCATATTGTCCAGTTCGCCCATGCGCGCGCGCACCAGCTCACGTGCCAGCTTTCTCTGGTTCATTGCCGCAGGATCTTCGTGGGAGATAAGAAAAATCGCTAAGTGTGAAATCCGTGTGTCGTACCTATTTTGTGGTGCGTACACGTATTTCTGTGTTCCACATAAATACGTGTCGACCACATCGGTTTATTTTCTCTAAATGTAGACATGCCTTGTGACGGAGGCCACGTGGCATTGGTCATTTAAAATATAATACCGGGCGGCAGCTGCTTTATGGTTGCGTTTAGTCCTAAGGTTGCCACAATTCCTGTCGTCATGTCGTATTTATGGTTGAGGTAACGCCATTCGGATTTTCGCCTAAATCTTGTGGATAAATGGACAGAAAACGACTATTTAGGGACATTTTTTGCTTCCTTTTTTGCTTCAGCCAACTCGACAGATTCGTATTAACAGGCTGTCTACAATCGTGTCTAAACCCAAATAAACGTGATTTCACTTAGGTGCCTGCAACATTAGCCATCGAGGCCGAATTTACACCCGCACAAGCAACGGACTGTACGCGATCTATACAGGCGAGGTGTTGACGGAAAATCTGTCCGAAAAATGCTGCAGGAATCGGTCCATTATGGCGTCAGTATTATTACAATACTTGAAGTATTTCGATTATAAAACGCTTCATATCGATTACGATTTGCCTTGACTTCCGATCCTCTCAAACCTAAAGGAAAAGTCTGCACCTGCGATATACACACGCCACAAACAAGTAAAAGGAGTCTTGATTTACATACAGGAGTATTGCTTCACGGTACTGAACATACCAAAGTGAGCGACGCGAAAGGTCAACGTGAACAACATCCAGAGCATAAGCTTGGAAAGCACCAGCGGCATTTGCGACTCCAGCACAAACCGTAGTTGGTGAAATGTATTGATACCGCAATACCGCTATGCCAACAGCAACGAAGCCGACTCCTTACAGCATACAATACATAAACATTTGCTCCAAAGAGAGCCCGGGAGCATCAAGCCATGGTCCGATCTGACTTGCGCATGCCAATCCTATCGCTGCCCCGAGAAACCCCACCCGGAACCAGAAGCCGTAATTTGCACCCCAGTCATCCGATGGTTTCTGAAGAGGAATGGCATAACACCAGTCCGAAAACAAGAAGCGGCACACAAGTGCTCACCAAAACCACACGAAATACGGAGTATTCTGCGTATACTCCTCAAGTCCCAGCATCCACTTAATAGAGTATTTGCCTCCGCAGCGCGTGACCTGTATAGCAAACCACGCATTGATCATCCTCGCCCATCGAGTTTTCTCTAAAGTGCGTGTACTTTCATTCATCAAAGAAGACGGTTATCCTGTCTGCCTGTGACTTGTTCGAAGTCCCTCCTCTCCACACGTACTGTACAAATACGGTGGCTCAATATCTAGGCAAAGTGGGGTGATATTCTTATCCGATCACTATGTTACAGTTCAAAACGCTCTCAGGCCAAATGCGTCCAGATATACAAGTTCATTCATGCATCCCACAGCGATTGTCACGCAAAGTGTAATGGGTCTGCTTAGACCCACTACTTAAGCTTACACGTGTGCGCACGTGTATGAGGAAGCGTAGGAGTAATTTACTTAAGTTCAGTATACTTGTATCCACAAGTATACTGAAACCTAGATAAAGGAACCGAACGATAGCTTTGGTGCCAAATGAGAACTGTATTGATTGTAAATGGGGTTTCCTCCTAAAACTGATATTTCTAATGAGGGGTTCTGTCATTGGATGGCTGGCAGAACCCCTATCTATTGAATGACTCTCATTGGTAGAAAGGTATTACTTTCTACCAGTCATATGCTTTTGCTATGAATGTGGACCACCCTGTGGAGTGGTCACCTGAACGTATTCCTTAGTGCATGTTGCACTAAGGTAGGAGGTGAACCGACTGTGTAGGCCCGCTACATACGTCCTCTGGCCCCGCTACACTCCTGTTGTTGCGCAACTTGTCGTTGCGAACAACGCACCAGAGCCTATGGACTTGAGCTCTGCTGAGCTGGGCTCGGTCCGCTGCTATAAATGTGGCGGACTAGGACACTACCAATGTATATGTCCCTCGACTGGGGTGGGGATGAACCCATTCCTGAAATCTCGAGGGCCTAACGGTCGCTGGCGCAAGCCGCGGCCAGGTGGCCGAAGTAACTCCGACCACCAGTAGTGGCGGGTTCCCCAGAGGGGGGAGAGTTGAGTCTCCGTGACGGGTGTGCGGGTGGCGCACACCATGGAGGCTTAGTCTACGAGAGACTTTATGTCTCGAATCGGTGATGGGCAACGCTGGGTTGCAGGTAGTAGATGTGAGTGTACGGGGATGTTAATATCCCTAGGAAGATTTAGTTTCAGGAGCGTCGAATAATTTCGTACGCCACCGGATCGATTGACACCTCTCTGTGGAAGAGCATAGACAATGGTCTGCATATACCTTGCTGTCAGGTTCACTTACCTGAACAGCTGTGAGCCGTACGCCTGTCGTGGACACGTACGTCATCCGCTTGGGGGCGCCGTGCCATGGACGTAGGCACCCTGAGGCAATTGGTGCCGTACAGCCATCAAGGCTGACCGGCACTCAGCTTCTGGCAGAGCATTGGTGAGTAATGATCCCACCTCTGCCATACACACGGTATCCTAAAGGATTACCTGGACGCAATGGCGTCCGCCGATTTAAGGTAGTTGTCGCCGTGATCGGCAACTCCGTCGAAGTAGTTGTAGCAGAAGCTTCAACAGGTGATGTGTAACGGGCCAGGTGAGTGCCCGTCACTAGCTTACACGTAGCGGTGAGGAAGCGTCCGATAAGCTCAGGTATACTGAGACCAAGTGTTTAGTCTAGGGTAAAATCAACTCTGGTTTATTATTGGGGCCGGGGCGGGTGGCCCTCGGATCCATGTGAACCACTCAAATGCAGGTTGACACCTGATTGGTCGAAATGGGTCTGGCTCCCCACTTTCAACCAATCGCAGGATGACAACGAGGCACACGCTAGCCGCGTGCCTTTGTCCCTACTTTGTAGATCTACCTATATAGATCTACCTACATATGTAAATGGGAGGGGCCCATTACATCACCCCCCTCTTAAGGTTGCACTCACGCTCCGTGAGTGCGAGCAAAGAAAACTGAAAGAAAAGAAAACTGGGAAACGGCGAGAACGCGGCGTCAACGGGATGGTCTCAACGGCGACAAGCAGCAACCTCTGTGAACCGCAGAGGCACAATTAAAATTGCGCGATCGGAGACAAGATGGAGCGACAGACGGACACGAGCGCAGGGACTCCTGCGGATGGAACACGCGCGAGCAACTCGGCGACGGAGATAGCGCGGGCAACACCTATGGCGGCAATCGTGGAGGACCCGCCGCTGGAACTCACCCAGCGGACACGCGCTATGGACCGGGAGCTCAAGCCTTGGGCGTTGTACGATTTGTCGGGAGCGAAGTCTCCAGGATCCCTGGAGGAGATGACGGGCTACTTCCGCCGATTTCGTGCGCTGCGGGGGAAGTCGCTGACGGGCGTCTCGCACGATGCGCTGCAGCGGTCGTGGTGTGCAATGATCGTCCGGTGGAACCGGATGCATCAGGAAGGGAGCAACTTCGTCGCCTGGCTCACCAGTCGCGAGGAGGTCGTCGGTGAACACTCTCTCAGCGAGCTGAGAGCACGCGTCTGCAAGAACGCCTGGGAGTCCGACCATGATTGTTACGTCCACGTGCGCGAAGGCTGCACGTAGTGCGAGAGTTCCGAGCGTTTGTCCGAGGAAGAATGGCTGCGTCGCGTCACTGAGCATCCGCTCAGCGAAAGTGAACAGTCGTGGATCGCCAAATATCGCCGCACGCTCTCCGAGGTGGCCCAGTCTACTAATCGCGGCGTCGGACGCCGCGGGGATACTCAGCGGAGTCCTCCGCCGCCACGGGGACGAGCACGCCAGCGTTCGCGTTCTCGTTCGCCGCAGGACCGTCTGCGGCGTCGTTCTCGTTCACCGCAGGACCGGCTATGGCGTCGTTCTCGTTCACGATCGTATTCTCGTATTCGCGGACAACATCCGGGACATCCCGGAGGAGTGCGGCGCGAGGCTCCCACGTATCTTCGTCCGGAGGGAACCCGAGCCAGCGTACTCGGTAACGTCGCGCGGTCGGAACCGCGTGCTTGGAGCGCGTACTCGTACGGGTATGGGCATACGTACGAGGTGGATCCTCGTGCTCCACAATATGGTCCACGATCCAGCGGATATCACCAGCCGAGTCTACAATCGGCGGGGGACCTTCGGGACGATAGAGCTCGCGTTCTGGTCGCCCAGGATGACGTGGACGAGGCAGTGAATTGGGCGCGGGACGCTCAGCTTGATGCTGAGGCGGCGGAGGAGCGGGCTCGTCGGGTGGAGGGTGCAGCAGCGGCTGCTCGTCAAACGAGTGCGGAACTGCTGCAACGGACGCGGGAGCTGGAAAGGCGCGTGTTCGGGGCGCCGCAGACGGCAGCACGTCCGCGCGAGCGGACGGATGGCTCGGATGGCTCGATGGCAAGGCGCGCACGTCGTCGGGAGGGACGTCCTGTTCATGCTGCGCCGGCGGATGCTCCGGGGCCGACGGGATTGTAGCTGCGTGGTATTTCTTGAGTCGCCCGACGTAGAACGTCGGGTGTAGTCGTAGGGAAGATGGTATGTCCAGTGTGTAGGCATCACCGATTACCTTCGTAACCCTGAAGGGACCAATAAAGCGCAGCGCGAGTTTGCTCGCGCCAAGATTCGTTACGGCCGAAGAGCGTATGCTGTCGACAGGAGCACGCGATCTCCTGTCGTAAATGTAGCCACGTTCTTGCGCCCACGCTTGTCGGCATTCTCCTTCTGCTTATCCACTGCTTCTTGCAGTGCATCTCGTACAAATCGGGTGACCGATTGTCGCTGCAGCACGAACTCAGAGACGGCCGCATCATCGACTGGACGCGCCGGAGGCTTCGGCGCGTAGTTAGCTGCGACGGGATCGGTAGCCGGGCCGGGGTTGATTAACGTGCGCGCTGTCCAATCTGTCAGTGAAGACACCGCGTTGTTCGGCGTCGTAAGGGTCCGTCTCGACTTCGCGCGGGTGACTGCATTCAGCGTCACGGACTGGTGGGCTGCACTCGACAAGGGAGCTGGTGGTGGTGGTGTGCCATCCGTGCTCACCACTGGTAATACCGGTATCGGTGTGTCTGCGTTCGTACTACCAGCACCATCATTTCCTTCCCCACCCAGAGTGGAGCCACGAGGCATCGTGGGGAGGCCCACGGCGAGCAGAGCGGGAACGCGCGGGTGCCGCGCGTTATTTACAAAAAAGGGGGTCAGACCCGTCGATGCGTGTTCCGCGTTGTTTAGCGCAAACTCGGCAAGCGGCAAAAAGGAGCTCCAACTAGTGAACGAAGTCGCGTAACTTCGAAGGACATCTTCGAGGACTCCGTTGACCCGCTCCGTTTGACCATCCGTCTCCGGATGCGCCGCCGTTGACATGAGCAGCTTCGTTCCCAGAAGTTGGAAGAGACTCGACCAGAATGACGACGTGAACCGCGGATCGCGGTCAGAGACGATCGATTCAGGTAAGCCGTGGTGTCGAAAGACCGCGTCAACGAAATGCACCGCGGACTCAGCCGCGGTGATCGTGTCGGACACCGGAATGAGATGCACCATCTTGCTGAACCTATCCACAAACACCAAGACGCCAGTCCGACCGTCGGCATCGGGTGGAAGCCCGAAGATGAAGTCCATCGACACTGAGCGCCACGCCTCAGTTGCAATCGGCAGGGGTCGCAGGGGAGCCTGCGACGACTTTGACGGCTTCACGCGCTGGCAAATCTCACAAGTACGGACCCACTTGCGCACCCATTTGTACATGTGGGGCCAGTAGAAGTCGCGGGATACTGCCGCGAACGTCTTTTTGCGGCCCAAGTGACCACCGACAGGGCTGTCGTGGAACTCGTGGATGATCCGAGCGCGCAGATCATCGTCGTTCGGGATGACGATGCGGGGAGCATCGAATCGATCGATGCTGTACGTCAGCAGATCGCCGTCGAGTTGATATCGGTTAATCTGATTGCGCGTGTTGTTCGGCAGCGCGCGGAGTGTTTTATCACTGGGGGAAAGAAGATGTGCGAGGATGGCGGCATATACCGCGTCGTCGTTGTACGCAACGGCGATTTCTTCGCGTAGCGGCATTTCTGGAGTCACGTTCATCAGGTTGACACCTGATGTCAAGCACATCGCGCAGTGATCTTCGTCATCCTCGTCTTCGTCAATCACTTGACGACCCCGCGTCGCTCGTGGATCATAGTCTGGACGCCGAGACAGAGCATCGGCGAGGATATTGTTCTTGCCGGGCTTGTAGTGCACGACGAAGTTGTACTCAGCGAAGAACGACAGCGATCGTGCCATGCGTTGAGACAGATGTGGAGACTTCATCGCTGTGCGCAGCGATGCGTGATCCGTGTACACCGCGAACGTCTGTTCTCCGAGCAGGTACACTCTGAATTTGATCAGAGCGTATCGCATCGCAAGAAGTTCCTTGTCGTGGACGGGATAGTTGCGTTCGGCCGGCTTCATCTGTCGTGATTGATAGCTCACGACTCGTTCGCGGCCTTCGTTGTCAAACTGCATGAGCGCGCACCCGATAGCAAAGTCGCTAGCGTCGCAGACGACTTGAAACGGTTTCGCGTCATCGGGGAGCATCAGTATTGGCGCCGAGGCCAAGCTCTTCTTCACCGAGTCGAAGGCTACTTGATGCTCGGGGCGCCACGACCACGTGGCGTCTTTCTTCAACAGCGACGACAGTGGCTGTATCAAGCCGGCATATCCCTTCGTATACTTGTGCAAGTAGTTAGCGAGGCCCAACCACTGACGCAGCTCAGTGGGGTTTGATGGTGGTGGCCACGAGCAAATAGACGACACTTTTTCCGGGTCAGCACGGACTCCGTTTTTGCTTACGTAGCACCCAAGCACCGGAATTTCCGGCGCGCAGAAGACACACTTCTTGAGATTCGCGTAGAGCTTGTTCTCTCTCATCACTTGAAAGACCTGCCTCAAGTGCCGCAGATGCACGTCGATCGCGCTGAGACCCTCTTCAGCGTGACTGTGCACAAAAATGTCATCGAAGTAACTCGGAGCGAAGTCACGAAGCGGGCGTAGCACATGGGACACCATGCGATTAAATGTGGCTGGTGCGTTCTTCAGACCTTGGGGCATCACGAGCCACTCCCAGAGCATACCGCTGGGCGTACTGACTGCCGTGAGAGGTACATCGCTCTCTCTCATGAGGATCTGATAGAAGCCATCGGTCAAGTCGATGGCACTGTAAATGACGCTGCCCGACATGGAGTCCAGTACCATGTCCTTCCGCGGGATCGGTGTCTGCGCCGGGATGGTGGCATCGTTCAACTTGTTAAAGGCGTGTACGATGCGCCACCCGCCAGTAGCCTTCTTCACACAGAAGGTCAAGCTCGAGTGAGGCGAGATGCTCTCACGGACGTGACCGGCTTGGCGGCGGCCTTCGAAGAAGTCGTCGATGGCCTTGACTTGATCACGCGGCAGTGGCCACTGCCGCGTCACGCAGTACTTCGATCCAGGCACGAGGTCAATTTCGTGGCGCACTCCGCGATCCGCTGGCAGCTCCGCAGGGATCTTGTCTGGGAAGACGTCGGCGAACTCGCGAGCTGTCTCGTAGACCGGATTGCCGGACGCCTTCAGCGATTCCCACGACTGCGCAGCGAAGCGCTCCTCGCGCGCTGACTTTGGTTCAGCGCTTTTCGGGCGCGACGACGTGTCATCATGGGCAATTGCGTTCGTCTCGTCAGACACTGGGTTGGCATCGGTGATCAGGCACACTTGCTCGATGTCACCAGCCTTGAGATCCCGGAGGAAGCTCTTCCAGGAGAGACCTGGCAGGTCCGTGATGGACTTGGCGTCGCGAGGTGGACTCGCGACCTTGATCATTCGAGCGTGGTTGGGAACACCTCCCACATATTCGACTGCACAGACCGACTCGATTGGTAGCGTCGTGAGTTCCACTGGACTGCGGCGTGGCTTCAAACGTCTCCGCGACCGTCGGGATGTCTTCGTGCGTCTCGAGCCCCTGCTCAAGACCGATGTTTCGCTGTCGCCGGACGATACTTCACCCTCCTCTAGGCGCGAGAGGCCATGCTCGACCGCGCCGCTCATACGCGGGAGCAGCTCCTGCTCGACCGCGGTATCGTCATACGGGAGCCCCTGCTCGACCGCCTCGAAGTCATACGGGAGCCCCTGCTCGACCGCCTCAAAGTCATACGGGAGCCCCTGCTCGACCGTCTTGATGGCATGCGGGAGCCCCTGCTCGACCGCTTCATCATTATACGGGAGCCCCTGCTCGACCGCTTCATCATCATACGGGAGCCCCTGCTCGACCGTCCCGTAAACACGCGGGAGCCCCTGCTCGACCGTCGGGCTTGTCGCTGGGAGCGCCGTGCGCTCCGCCGCCTTGTTCCTTGTCCGCGGGAGCCGCGGATGCTCAACCGCTCGCCTCGCGCGCCCGTAACCGGACGGGTGTTCGACGCTGTCGTCATCAGTCAGCAGTACTGCGCAAGTCGTGCAGAGAGGGCCATCGCTCGCTCTGCGCACAACGTGCGTCGTGGACGTCCCGTCCACGACTGTGACATGGGGCCAGTCTCTTGGTGCCACCAAGAGGTGCGTGAAGACTTCGCTCACATCGAAGTCGCGTCGCCGTTTGACTGACCGGGCTAACCAGTCGATCTGGGGCTGATACCGGGACAGTCATGGTATACCCAGGATACAGTCAAACGCGTAGTTCATCTCAAGCACAATGAAGTTGTCATTGCTGCGGAAGCCGTCGAACGTATACGGCAACGAGACTTCTTGTCGCGCGACACGGAACGGCTTTCCATCCGCAAGCTTGACAACGACATCACCAGGCACATCACGCACGGGAACACCCGCGGGTAGGATCGACAGGCATGAAGCGCGGAAGAAATTGTTCGTCGCTCCTGAATCCAGGAGCGCGCGGAGTGGTCGTCGGGCACCGGCGACATAAAGGCTGACAATAATCAGCCTCGAGTCGCCACTAGCAGTGGTGGCATTAAAGTGTGCATAGAGCACAGGGGGGCTAGGAGGTCGGGCTGCCGCCGGGGGACCCGGGCCTCCGTTCCAGCCAGTAGGTCGCCCCGCACCTACTGGCCCCGGCCGTTTTTTGGCTGTGCGGCCGGAAACCTCTCGTCGGGCGTGACGTGCTTCATGTGGGCGAGGATCGGAGCTGGCGCGCGGCACACCGCCGCGCGATGACCAGGCTTTCCGCAGCGGAAACAATTCAGCGAGAGGTCATTCTGACCACCGCGGCCTCTCCCAGAAGACGACCACCGTCGGTTCTGCGAAGCCTCGATCGCATCGATCTCCATTGGCTCGGGTACCAACACCCGAGTCTGCGCAGGCATCGTCTTGGCGTATGACGACGTCACCAGGTAGTCCTCGCGTAGCGCGAGAGCGAAGGCTTCTTCCAACGTGGCAGGCTCGGCGCGCGTGAGACAGTACCGCGTCATACCTTCACACATACCAAACACAAAGACATGGACTTGGGAAGCCATGTCGATCGGCTTCGTGACGATACACGATGCAAGGTGTCGCGTTCTCTGGACGTAGTCGCGCATGGCCATCTTGCCTTGCTTTAGGGCGAAGAATGTAGCTCGAACGCGCGACTCATCTTGCGGTGGTTCGAAGGCGAGACGCAGGTCGCTCTGGAGTGCCTCCAGAGTCGGGAACGCGTACTGGTCGACGACAAGTTTGCCGAGAACCCATTCTTTGGCCTTTCCGGATAAACGGGATAGCAGGAAGTTCACCTTGGCTGATGGCGCCTCGATTAGCCTCGAGGCGATCGCGATGTCGATCTCTCTGAACCAGCGATTCAGAGGTAGGCGATCAGGACCCTCGCCAGAATAGGAGGATGTCTCCATCTTGACGGCATTGTTCCTGGACGCATGCGAGGGAGTTGATACTCGCCGTTTTGCTTCGGCGAGCTCGCGGTCCATGAACTCTTGGATGGCTTGGCGCTGTTGGTCGGGGGTCGCTGAGCTCAGCAGCGACGTGACGACGGTTTCTCCGGACACCGCCGCGAGGCGGTGCAACGCTTGCCACTCGATAGACGTGAGATGGGGGAAGGCCGCGTGTTCCAGGGTCATCACTGGAGGTCCGGCGGGCTGGTCTTCACTCATCTCGAACTTGGTCATGGGAAGGACTACGAAGTGCTACCAGGTGTAACGGGCCAGGTGAGTGCCCGTCACTAGCTTACACGTAGCGGTGAGGAAGCGTCCGATAAGCTCAGGTATACTGAGACCAAGTGTTTAGTCTAGGGTAAAATCAACTCTGGTTTATTATTGGGGCCGGGGCGGGTGGCCCTCGGATCCATGTGAACCACTCAAATGCAGGTTGACACCTGATTGGTCGAAATGGGTCTGGCTCCCCACTTTCAACCAATCGCAGGATGACAACGAGGCACACGCTAGCCGCGTGCCTTTGTCCCTACTTTGTACAGTACGCGCCGAAATTATAGCCGCACCGGACAAGCGGAGCTCTTGCGCCGGGAACTGAGAACTTCCTGCAAACTGAGGGCTCCGAGGCCGTCGTAAAGGAATAGAAAACTTATACAGCAAGCGAAGTTGAAAAAGACCAAGATGGCTTGGAGCCAGGAGGCAAAATCTGGTTTCAGGTCGGGTCAGAACTATAGCCGCACTTGGTATTATAAAGTTCAGTGGAGTAATAAACAAAATTGAAGGGCTATTAAACGTAATAAATGAGACCGGTGGACAGCTTTGTGAAAGACCTTTTAGAATCTGTTCTTGGATTCGCGAGGAAGCTGGAAACGATGCCACGAGGCAAGCAGCTAACCGAGGAGGAGTGCATGAAGATAAACGCACACTTGAGAGGCGGCAAAAGCAACCGAGAGATCGGGAGGCTCATCGGGCGCGACGAGAAGGCTATAAGGAACTACTTGAAGCGCGGGAAGGCGTCGTCGGTGACGAAGAGGACAGGAAGAAGGCCGAAAATAGTTGGCCGGGAGGCCAGGCGCGTCATTCGACTTGCAATTGTCCAAAACCTGTCCGCCCAAGAGATCGCAGGACTGCTACCATCGAAACCAAGCAAGTCTACGGTACTCCGCGTACTGCGTAGCAACCGCTACGTCACGTACGCGAAGAGAAAACTCACCCCTGCCATCAAGCCGCATCATAAGAAGGCTAGGGTCGCTTTTGCGGAGCGTTACGCCGGTAAAAGGGTCTTTTGGAGACGCGTGCTGTTCACGGATGAGAAGAAGTTCAACTTAGATGGCCCGGATGGGTTTAGATTCTACTGGCACGACTTGCGAGCAGCACCCAAACTCATGTCGAAGCGGGTCAACGGTGGCGGAAGCGTCATGATTTGGGCGGGGGTGAGCTGGCATGGCAACACCGAGCTGGTCTTCCTGAAGGGGAAGCAGAACTCTGTCAAGTACACCGAGACGCTGACCTCCAGCATGCTTCCTTGCCTTCGAGAACTGGGGTCAAAATTGGGCAATTTGACCCCAATTTTCCAGCAGGATAACGCGTCCATACATGCCTCGAGGCTCACCAAGGGCTTCCTAGCCACCCATAACATCGAAATGCTGCCGTGGCCTGCCAAGAGCCCCGATCTGAACATCATAGAGAACGTGTGGGGGCTCCTGGCTGGCCGGGTGCACGCCAACGGGCGCCAATTTGACAAGCCTGCCGACTTGATCAGACAGATCAAGTTGGAATGGTCTCGCATTGATCCTGCGTATGTTAAGAAGTTAGTGCGAAGCATCCCGAAGCGTCTGGAAGCGACGCGGCTGTTAAAAGGAGCCAAGACAGGTTACTAGAGCCGTTAGCATGTAGAGCCTCCAAGTGCGGCTATACTTCTGACCCGACCTGAAACCAGATTTTGCCTCCTGGCTCCAAGCCATCTTGATCTTTTTCAACTTCGCTTGCTGTATAAGTTTTCTATTCCTTTACGACGGCCTCGGGGCCCTCAGTTTGCAGGAAGTTCTCAGTTCCCGGCGCAAGAGCTCCGCTTGTCCGGTGCGGCTATAATTTCGGCGCGTACTGTAGATCTACCTATATAGATCTACCTACATATGTAAATGGGAGGGGCCCATTACATGATGAGACACCGCCCACTGTGGGCAATGGACCGCCACAAGCAATAATGGTGAACAGGACGTATAGTCCAATGAGGGGAGTTGCAACGCCAGTAGCACCCACCGCTCCTGGTCGTGGCGCCATACAGGCCTCGACTGTATCGGCGCCAGAGGACGTATGTAGCGGGCCTACACAGTCGGTTCACCTCCTACCTCAGTGCAACATGCACTAAGGGATACGTTCAGGTGACCACTCCACAGGGTGGTCCACATTCATAGCAAAAGCATATGACTGGTAGAAAGTAATACCTTTCTACCAATGAGAGTCATTCAATAGATAGGGGTTCTGCCAGCCATCCAATGACAGAACCTCTCATTAGAAATATCAGTTTTAGGAGGAAACCCCATTTACAATCAATACAGTTCTCATTTGGCACCAAAGCTATCGTTCGGTTCCTTTATCTAGGTTTCAGTATACTTGTGGACACAAGCATACTGAAGTTAAGTTAAATACTCCTACGCTTCCTCATACACGTGCGCACACGTGTAAGCTTAAGTAGTGGGTCTAAGCAGACCCATTACACCTGGTAGCACTTTGTAGTCCGTCCAACGACCGACTAACACGTTCGTATGGAATACGAACGCGGGGCTGAGAACCTGCCCTCGGACAGTAACATGTCCGTGGGTAGCCCAAACACGTCTGCAACGCATGTTGCGCATGCAGACTGCCCCCACCTGTCGGAACCAGAGTGGGAGGCCCTCCAACGACTGTCAACAGTCATTGGGGAAGCGGCGGTAGCAACGATGTTGCGAACGCTATCGCCGACGGAGCAACACGGTGTTGCTCTGGGTTTCATCGTGAAGGAACAGCGTGAAACCACTGCTCGAGCTTCGGTGACGCCATCGGCCACACCGCGCGTGGAGTCATTGAAACTCCACGTAAGCAGCTACGTTGGAAGAGAGGGCGAACCTCTCCTCCGTTGGCTTGTCGAGGTCGACACTGCCATTGCGGCTCGACGTATCGTCGACCCGTTGTCGAAGGTTGCGTTCACCATGTCATGTCTTGGCGGACGAGCAAGGAGTTGGGCGTACGGACGCCGACTCACGGACCCTACGTGCTTCAGCACGTTCGAGGAGTTCAAGGAGGAGCTCAAACTAGCGTTTGAGCCCCCGCAGAACGAGTTCCGATCGAGGGCGGAGTTCCTCGATCTGCAACAGGGCAAGAATGACGTTCATGCTTACGCCCAAAGAGCACGGTACTTGGTCTCGAACATCGTGACCAACCCGATTGACGAGGCGACAAAGGTCGTCACGTTCATGAAAGGCCTTAGAGATGGGCCTGTGAAGACCTATCTCTTCCGAGAGTATCCAAATACTCTCGAGGCTGCAATTGCGCTCGCAATGCAAGAAGAGTTTAGCCTGCGGCAGGCTAAACTGCATGTGAACGCCCCGCGGCCGATGCCACGACCGGTGGTAAGGCCGTCGGGAGGTCCCGAACCAATGGACCTCTCGAGTGCGACCGCTGCTGGTCCCCAGCAGCGTCGTGGATCAACGAATGTGCGTTGTTTCCACTGCGGAAACATCGGTCACTATGCCCGCGAGTGCACAGCACCTGTGCACGCGGCGAGGAGCCGTCGTGGCGATACTGGGTATCGTCACGGGCAATCAAAAACCTAAAGGGACCAGCAGGCGCGGGGCGCCCTGCTGGTGATGCGATCGAGCGTGTCGACATCGGACACGCTGCAATGAAGATCGCTGCCCCCAGTGAGAGTCAATCTCACTGCAAGAAGCAAGATGACAAGCCGAACCTTGTCATCCTGAAGGTAAGCTCGAAGAGAGAGAAGTCTCTTCGTGCTCTAGTCGACTGTGGTGCGTCGAACAACTTTGTTCGACTGCAGAGCCTTCCAAGGCTTGACTTCGAGGAGGTGAAAACACCTCGAAGTCTATTGGAAGTGAGGCTAGCAACGGGTGTCGTTGTTAGAACCGAGAAGCGTATCGTACGCGTACGCTTCTCTTATCAAGAGAAGGAGTTCGTCGACGAGCTTATCGCCCTGGAACTGGACGATAAGTTCGATATGGTGTTGGGCATGCCGTGGCTTGCACGGCATGATCCGGTGATCGACTGGACGAAGCGCACGATCGTGCGCTTCGGGAGCAGCAGCAGCGCGACAGAGAGCGATGGTCCTGTCGGCGCAGCACATGCACCGCGTGGTGCATGCGGCCCTCCACTAGAGACAGCGCGGAATGCGGCTGTCTCCGGTCACCCCAAGCGAACGCCAACGACTGCGAGAGTCGTTGGAAGAAGATGTAAAACGAATTCGCAGGGCCTGATTCAATCGGATTCGAGAGGGTCTCGAAGCGTCCGGAGCGACGCGGTCGTGTCGACAGATAATGTCGACACACAATTTGTCGAAAGACACTCCGCCGTTAGGCGTAGAGGTAAAGAAGACGCGTCGGCTCTGGGAGCCGACGCTGCAAGCAGTGCGGACGGTTGCAAACGTCCCGCACCGGAAATGCTTGCGAGCTCGCGTGCAACCGGGCTGCACGACGAAGCAGTGCGCGATCAAGCCGGGCTTAAACGCGTGCGCCCGCGGGTAAAACCCGCCGGCGAACACAAGGAACATCTGTCCACGGTCGGGCCTGGACAAGAAGAAACTCGCGGAGCCGGGCTCCGCACGAGAAGTGAACGGCGCAAGCGAGAAAAGCTGCGCAAGTCTCGGTCAGGAACCGAGACGCTACAAGCAGTGTCTGCCGGGCAGACACAGGAGTTGGAGACAACCGTCGAGACATTGAGTGTCTTGACGCGTACGAGTATTGGTCTCCAATACAAGAAGATGAGGCTGTAGGATCCTCCGACGTTAGCGTCGGAGTTGATGTCGCTCCCAGTCACAAGCTGGAAGCGTTTCGCTCGCGAACTGCACGATGGACGCATCGAGCAGATCTGCATCCTCTCGGACGTCGAGAGGATGACGTGTGAAGCAGAAGAGCTGAATCATCTCATCTCTGAGGGCGCGGACGCCCTCAGCGCGAAGTCGAAGAAGGAACGCTTCGACGAGCAAGGCTGGGGCTCGCTCAAGGCGAGCCCCTTTTACAAGGTCTTGCGTGAGTACAAGGATGTACTCCCGGACGACATTCCTGCGGAGTTACCGCAGGACAAGGGTGTTCAGCACGAGATTTATCTCGTGCCGGGAACGAAGTATTGCGTCACGCGACAGTGTCCACTGCCGCGTGAGCAAGTCAAGGCAATCGACGACTTCTTTGAAAGTCGTCGCAATGCAGGACAAGTGCGGGAATCGAAGTCCCCGCGCAGCGCGCCTACGTTCTGTGTGAAGAAACCACAGGGCGGGTGGCGCATCGTTCATGCGTACAACAAGCTGAACGATGCGACGGTACCGGCACAGACGCTGATACCTCGAAAAGATGTGATCATCGATTCGATGACCTCGAGTACTATCTTCAGTACTCTGGATCTGAGAGACGGGTTCTATCAGACCCTCATGCGTGAGAGTGATATCCCTCTCACAGCGGTAAGCACTCCGAGCGGCATGCTCTGGGAGTGGCTCGTGATGCCGCAGGGTCTGAAGAACGCCCCAGCGACGTTCAACAGGTGCGTCACGCACTTGTTGCGCTCGGTGCGCGACTTCGCACCGAGCTATTTCGATGATGTGTTCATTCACAGCCGGGCTGTGAATGGGAGGTCGGATGTGGAGATGCATACAGAGCATCTCCGCAAGTTGCTCGAGCTCATGCGAAAGCACAAGCTCTATGCGAACCTGAAGAAGTGTATCTTCGGGGCGACCGAGATACCCGTACTTGGGTGTCTCATGGGGAAGAACGGCGTACGCCCTGACCCAGGAAAGGTCAGAGTGATCGATGAATGGCCTACGCCTTCAAATGTAAAGGAACTGCGGCAGTTCCTTGGACTCGCCACGTACTTGTGCAAGTCCGTGAGCAACTACGCGGGCGAGATTCGCCCGCTGTCGCAGCTCTTGAAGAAAGAAGCTGCATGGGAATGGACCGCTGATTGTCAGCAGGCCTTCGAAGCCGTCAAGCAGGGCTTGACTGAGGCGGCGATCTTGGCGGTGGCCGACCAAGATCGCCCATTCCACGTTGTGTGCGATGCATCCGATTTCGCGATCGGATGCGCACTGATGCAACTCGATCACGAAGGTCGTGATCGTGTGGTTTACTACCAATCGCGTCAGCTGAAGCCAGCTGAGCGCAATTACCCGGTACATGACAAGGAACTCCTTGCCATGAAGTATGCACTCGCAAAGTTTCGAGTGTATCTACTTGGGAGTAGACCATTCGTGGTCTACACTGACCACGCATCATTACGTACGGCGATCAAATCACCGCACATATCCCAAAGAATGGCACGGTGGCTGTCATTCTTTACGGAATACAACTTCCAGGTTGAATGTCGTGGCCGACGCGCTTTCGCGTCGACCAGATTATGCGGTGCAAGAGGCCGACGCCAACGCAGTTGGCGTCGTCAGGACGACTACACCCTCGTCGTCCTTGTTGGATGACGTGAAGGCCGCATACGCGTATGATGCGGATGCGAAGCAGTTGTTGGAGTACTTCTCCACACCTTCTGACAAATCTCGTCAGAAGCTGGCCAAACACCTTCGTGCTCGTGTACACCGTTACCGTGTACACAATGGCCTGCTGCTTTACAGCGCAGTCGACGACAACGCAGATCCCATTGTCGTGCCGGATGATCATGAGCTGAAGCTCAAGATCACGTACGAGTATCACGATACCCCGACATCGGGACATCCTGACCGTGAGAAGACATATTTACTTCTCACGCGTGACTTCTATTGGAGTCACCAGTACAAATGGGTACGCACGTACGTTCGTGCTTGCGAGGTATGCCAGCGTGTGAAGCCTGCGCCCAACTCGCAGGCTCCGCTTCAATCACTACCGACTCCGTCGGAGTGCTGGCAGTCCATTTCAATGGACTTTGTTTTTGATCTTCCGCAAGACAACAAGCGGAGGACTGGTATGGTGGTCTTTGTAGCGGGGCTACACAGTCGGTTCACCTCCTACCTTAGTGCAACATGCACTAAGGGATACATTCAGGTGACCACTCCACAGGGTGGTCCACATTCATAGCAAAAGGCATATGACTGGTAGAAAGAAACACCTTTCTACCAATGAGAGTCATTCAATAGATAGGGGTTCTGCCAGCCATCCAATGGCAGAACCTCTCATTAGAAATATCAGTTTTAGGAGGAAACCCCATTTACAATCAATACAGTTCTCATTTGGCACCAAAGCTATCGTTCGGTTCATTTATCTAGGTTTAAGTATACTTGTGGATACAAGTATACTGAACTTAAGTAAATTACTCCTACGCTTCCTCCTACACGTGCGCACACGTGTAAGCTTAAGTAGTGGGTCTAAGCAGACCCATTACAGTCTTTGTTGACCGCTTCAGCAAGGTGGTGCATCTTGCTGCAGTACCAGCCGAGGTGACAGCCAAACAGACGGCATGTCTGTTTGTCGACATGGTGTTTAGACACCATGGTATGCCACTCGACATCGTGTCGGATCGGGATCCGCGCTTTACAGCGCGATTCTGGCAAGAAGTGTTTACACTTCTTGGGACGCAGTTGTCCATGTCGACTGCGGATCACCCGCAGACCGACGGACAAACAGAGCGTGTCAACCGCGTGCTGGTTGACACCATGAAGAGCTACGCGCACTCGTTCCATCAATGGAGTGACTGCTTGCCGATGGCGGAGTTCGCCATCAACAACTCGGTGCATGTCTCGACAGGACACACACCGTTCTACGTGAATGCCATGAGGCACCCACGTGTACCGAGCGTACTCGGTGCGGTAGCTCCTTCCTTAAGTGGGGGAGGATATCCGGTTACTTCAAAACAACCGGATAAGCACGCTGATACAAGCAATGTATCAGATGTGACGACTCGCGCACGTACTGCGCGCAGTCATGGCGACGACAAGACAGTGTCTACGCCCGTCGTAGACACTTTAAACGACAACGAACATCACGCGCAGGCCGGGCCTGCTGCGAACAAGGAGCAAGAACTGAACCAGGGGTTCAGCTCGGATGCAATGGACTTTGTCCAGCGCCGACAAGCTGTAATTCGGTTTGTCCAAGATGCAATAGCAGCCTCTGTCGATCGACAGAAGCTGAATGCCGATAACACCGGCAGGGGAAACACAAATGAATTTAAAGTTGGTTCATTAGTTCTGTTAGCTACACAGAACCAAGCTAAACATGCAGTTTCCGATTTCGGAGCAAGCAAGCTTGCTCCGCGCTTCATTGGGCCATTCACCGTGTTGGCGAAGCATGGCAACGCGTACACACTGGACATACCGTCCAGCATGCGCTTGCACCCAACGTTTTACGTTGGGCGATTGAAGCCGTACGTGCAGCACGAGTCACCTACGTCTGGTGACTCGCCAAAGCGCTCTCGAGCGCGGCGACGCACTTCAAGGCGCCAGAGAGCCTCGTCCCGACCTCGACCTTTACGTTCGAGGTCGTCTGCGCAACCTCCGCGAGCTGAGCCTTCAACAAGCTCAGCTCCTGACGCAGAGCAGCGAACTGCGACGCTTGGAGACGCTCAACAGCCTCCAAGCGAGACTCAAGGTTTGGTTGACCAAACCCGGGGCGTCTTCCCCCCCACCCCCGTTGCGAGACGCACGCGGGGCAACTCGCTAGATCGTCCAGCGAATTGTTGGTCATCGGAACCAGACCCGAGGTCCGGTTCATTTTCGTATTCGTTGGAGAGGATTTCCTCCCCAACACGATACGTGGGAGTCACGGAATGTCCTGATGGAGGACATTCCGGAAATGGTGACGGCGTACGAAGGCCGCCACCGTCACCTCCGCCGAAGGGCGTAAAACTTGGGCGAGCGCTGTAGTCGCCTACAGCACTCGAATAAGTGCTGCGAATATCCGCAGCACTAGAAGACGCCTGCGCCTGAAAACTGGCGCGCAGGGTCTTGAGGTCGTCAGGTACATGTACCCGTTGACGTCCCGCTCGGTGATGCGTACTGCTCCAGGGTAGCAGTACTCACAAGCAGTGTCATAAGGCACTGCGCAAGGAAGTCCGATACCGACTGCACCATGGTGCAGTCGTTCAAGTTTACCACGCTTCGAGAACTTCTCGTAGCGCTCCCGCGCCTGGCTAATCCGGTCGCGATAGCCAGCGGGGTTCTTGTTGAAGTTTTCAACAAAGGCACTCCAACTCTGACAAAGTGCCTGCCGCTCGGGCACTTTGCTTCTGCGAGAAGTCTTCTTGCTCGCAAACCATCGGAGCTCATGGAAGAGCCCGATGTAGTAATTGCGCCTTTGGCCCGTCATCGGATCAAAGTGCAATCGCTTCGCAACGTCATCGTCAACGATGGCGTTGCACGAATACAGCGCATACAGATTCGGTGGCACGGTCGCACCGAATCGGCTGCTGATCTCAAACTGAGACGGCATCCACGGCTCGCGCACTGGCTCAGTGTGCGAGGCCGCAACAACAGCGGATGGAGTGGAGTCATCTCCATCCCGCGGAGTCGTTAAGGCTCCAGCGGCAGCGAGCGGTGTTCCACTGCCGCTGCGCGAACGCTTCGAGCCCGAAGCGTTCGAGCCGTCCTCGCGTGGACGACGCAGACCCACATTGGGGTCAGTGTGGCCCGGAGACAAGGTGTCCTTGTCTCCTTCGAGTTCCCCCTCCTCGACTTCGCTTCCATAGTCGAGGGGAACCCCCTCTCCACCAAGAGAGTAGATACCCACGCCGGTTTCGACAGCAATGATCTTGCCTGTCTTGTTTCGGATGGCATGTTTCTCATGCCATCTCGAGTGGTATCCAGCAACAGAGAGGCGACTCTCTGTTGCCGCGCTTGGTGACATCGCCTCGACGGCGATGTGAGTAGCGGTCGTGGCTGAGGCAGCGGCCGTCGTCGCCTTGGAGGCGACGACAGCACTTGCTGTTGCCGAAGCGGCCGGCGTCTTGGACGAAGACGTCGTTGGCGTGCTCATTGGGAATGAGCACGTGTTCTCCCGAAGAAAATACGGATTGACGTGTCGAGACCGGCACGTCAAATCCTAACGGGGGGATGGTGTAGCGGGGCTACACAGTCGGTTCACCTGCAACATGCACTAAGGAATACGTTCAGGTGACCACTCCACAGGGTGGTCCACATTCATAGCAAAAGCATATGACTGGTAGAAAGTAATACCTTTCTACCAATGAGAGTCATTCAATAGATAGGGGTTCTGCCAGCCATCCAATGACAGAACCTCTCATTAGAAATATCAGTTTTAGGAGGAAACCCCATTTACAATCAATACAGTTCTCATTTGGCACCAAAGCTATCGTTCGGTTCATTTATCTAGGTTTAAGTATACTTGTGGATACAAGTATACTAAACTTAAGTAAATTACTCCTACGCTTCCTCATACACGTGCGCACACGTGTAAGCTTAAGTAGTGGGTCTAAGCAGACCCATTACAAGGAGTACCAACCTGCTTATAGTTGTACTCTTCCTGGGAGGGCGAGCTTAACCGCCTCCTCCATAGTGGATACATGCACGCGGAATAACTGCGTACGTGCGGGACCGCTCTTCAAGCCGCCCATGAAGACCGTCGTCTTGACGTCATCGGGCAGGAGGTTCTCCACCAACGATGATGCCAACGTGCGCATCTCTTGTACGTACTCTTACAGATCGCGCTTCCCTTGCTTGTAGACGAGAAAGGGTGAGCGCTGGCGGAACGTATCGTTCGCTGGGAGAAAAGCAGTGCGAAGCCGCTCGCACAACTATGCCCACGATGCAAAGCATTCAGGAGACGTCGTCTCCAGCGTGTACGCCCAATTCTTGATACGATTGACTAGGTTGGACAAAGCGAACGCGACGCGAGGTCCCTGATCCGGGATGAGACCCCGCCATCATGGCGATCTCCACTTCTCGGATCCAGAAGTGAAGGTTTTCACCTTTATTTCCTTCGAATGCAGGCACATCCAGCCGCAAAGGCTTCGGCTGGACCGGCTTCGACTTGACCACAAAGACCTGCAGATTTCCCTGCACATGAGCGATCCTCTCACGCTCATACGTGTCAAACTCATTCACGCGTTCAACTTGCTCGGCTGGCATCACTGACGCCCAGTCTCGGAGGACATCCCTTCCAAAGACGCCTCCCATCTTTCGATCGGACTCGAACTGCGAGTCGTTCAAGTGAGGAAACTCACTTTGTTCCATAGTGGATCCGGCTTTGAGACCACAGAGGATTCAGGTAGTTCAATCTACTAGCGTAGGCGCGAGATTGACTACAAGTGCTAGATAGCGTAAGCTCTCGGTGAACAACAAGTTCACGTTTCCTGGTCTAAGGGAACCGACTACGACGTAGATGATAGATTAAAGACTAAATATACTTTATAGGTGAGCCAAGCTTGATCGTTACAAACTCTAAGTCAACTATAGTAAAGCTAAACAAGGGCCCAATGGTTGGCTCACCGCCAACCGGTACCACGTACCATGGACACTAAAGAGGGACATCCCGTCACTCTTTAGAAAACATGGATACACGTCGGTGTACCCCGTTACAATATACACCAGTTCACCTTGGTTTATCGTAAATCCCCCACATGGCACGTTTGAATCCACCAAAATTTCCCAAAACGATTGCAAAGCACAATTAATATATCTAGAGATCGCAAACCCTGTATAAAAACATCGAGAGAATATACATATCAAGAGAACAATTCCATAGGACAATTGTGATTTAAAAAAAAGGAAACTTCTTTGTGTTTTGCCCTCTTTAAGCTATTAACACTAAATGACTGAGAAAACCGTACCGATTTTCGGGATGTTTCTTGAGCCCATATTCGCTAATATTAGTTAATGTCAAATTTGAGCGGCGCAAGATTGTTGAGACTTACCATAGAGATACAATGAGCTAGAGAATACTGCCTGTTTGTCCGCCACTGTTGTAAGTCTAGGTCGATCTCCACCATAGACACGAGCATTTGCATCATATTGGCCGCCACCTTAAGCAGAAACGCAAGCATATTCAAACAACGTGGATTACATATCCTTGAACTACGGTGCTTTATCTCACTAAACACAGGATACTAGACGTGAAGGAGCATGCAGCTACGCGGAATGAGCCGTCCAAGACAGCTGCTTCGTGAAGGAAAGGAAAGCGTCCAGAGGCAACATGCACCCCCGTTGTTGTCACGTTGTAGAAGCAAGTACCACTGTATGGTACAGGTTATGATGCAAAAGCTCTGCAATCAAGTCGGGTTCGCACCAAAAGCCGCGGCCAAAATGCCTCCTGGACGCGCCGGCACCGACATTCGCGCGCCAATAACTTACACGTCAGAGCGATTCTGAGGACAGGGGCTCCACCAATTTAAATGTTTAGTGAGTGTCGATGCGATGACTAAATTGCAGAAGCATCGAGCGATTATTCGCAGAGCTAGCTTTTGACCACATTCTGAATAAGAGACATTTCCGGTATATGTTTCTCAGTCATTTAGTGTTAATACCACTGCATTTACACCTCATCCTCCGGGGATCTACGAACAGAGAAGACGATAGTGCCATTTGAGTCTACACAACCCAGTCAGCCGACAGCGTGGGTTGTTCTTATTATCGAAGAAATCAGAGCGTTATCAGAAGCAGCATTCGCAGCTAAAACGGCCACGCTTCTTCGAGACGTTTGGGGAAATGGTCGTCACTTATCGGTACTTCGGTGCGGCCAAAGTTGTCCTGGTCGTTGAGTGCAGCCCGAGCTGCGTCCGTGAGCTGATCCCACATGATCAGATCCTGGAACTCGCCTGAATCGTAACCGGTCGATAATGTGGCGGCTTCCATGGGGGGCACATACCGAGAAAGATTTGGCGTCTTGCCATTTTCAAAACCATCCTCTTCTGTATACGTCTTGCCATACTTGTTCTCGGATGTCGATAGCGATAGACCCAACGCTTTCGGGGTTTTGTGGGCGGGGTTGTCGATCCACACAACAGCGTTTGACCAGTCATGACGCCAAAACGGGGATGCATCCCAGAAACCCTTAGGGAAGTACCAGGCATACATGATGGCATAGACGTCGTTGTGCCAGCCAGCACGGCCGTAGACCTGCGAGCCCAATGGAGGAACCATACAGCCGAAATTGGTTCCGTGTAGTGGATGCCAGATTATTCATCTTGGTGTCACCAACCCTGCGGACACGCTACCCCAGCATGTGATCACAGATGACCCAGATGTGTCTGACGGTCGCCAGCCTCAGGCAATGGGTCGCCATATTCTAACCGGTCTGGCTGTCAATGCCTGACCCGGTCTACATGAGGAACTTAGTATGTCGAAGTGCATGTTGCATCTAGGACTCTGTCCACTACATTCCGGCTCTTACTTCGTCAGCTCCATGGGGACGCCTTTGGATCAAGCTGACCGAAGTAGACCAGAGCGAAGGGCTGGTTAGCATCAGACCCGGACCTCACTTCACAACTTTCCATCTAGCTACCAATCCATCAATACACTCGGCTTAGTTCCGTGCGGGGTGACTCCTGCATCGTCGTGTGTTTACAGATCGGTACTTCTACCCGGGAAACACTACAAAGAATTCTTAAGTAGAAGAATTGCCACTCTTCGGCGCAAGTTCGATTATCTGCGCTAAGAGGACAATAACAACAAGACCAACCGACTACAAGCTCCACCAACCAAGATGCAGACTACATCTGGTTCAGCGCGACTGTTTGAGCCAATCGTGCCGCCTGAGATCAAGAGCATCTCCCACGAGGCACTGACACAATGGAAGAAGGAGCGACGTGACTATGAGGCCAAGCTGCGTGCACGCTGCCACGTGACTGGTGAAGTGTACGAAGCCGTGGCCCTGCCTATCATCGAGTCATTCGACCCCGACCTGCTGGACACCTTCTGTGAACTCCGGCTCAACATGGCGTCGGTAGACGTGACCGAAGGAATGCTTATTGCTGAGATCAGCCACGTCGTATCGAATGTGAACAACGACACGCTGCCCGACATCAAGACCCTGTTCAAGGTCAAGCTTCGGATGAACATGACTGAGAGCGATGTCGATGCGCGGGTGTTGGACTACTTCAACCATTTCGGCAAGATTGTGCGCAAGAATGGTTTCGTAAACTGCTTCGAAGGAAATTACGGGATCAAGGAGAAGTGCAAGCGCCTTGTGGCCTCTCTCCATCCTGCTACCTTGAATGATGAGGTGAAGCAATGTGTATGCTACACCCACAAGCCTGCAGCATCCAACCCAAGGTTGCTCATTGTCGAGAAGGCAAAAGAGCATGAGCGCCAATGTCAGAGGATGAAGAAGCGCGACACTATTGGACGCGATCAAGACGTTAAGAAGATGCCGAAGTCCAAGGACAAAAAGCGGGCGTGGAATAACAAGCGAGCAGTGATGACAGGGGCTGAACGAAAGCCCGTCACAGTTACTCCGATGGCAAGAGCCGATCGCAGGCCGTCGTCATCCTCGAACAGCTTGCCACCAAGTCCGTGTCCCAAGTGCAAGAAAATGCACTGGCTTAGCGATTGTACCAAGGCGACGGAGAACGAGAAAGCTGAGCTGCGCGTACGCATGCGGGAGACCTATGCTGCTAAGAAGGCTCGCATGAAGCGGCTTGGTGTATTTCTACCAGGCACCGACGGAATGGTGACATTAAATGGAGTTCTGGAGCTCCCATACTGTGCCGACAGTGGTTCGGATCACACGGGATCGGCCGCTCACATTGGGAGCAGCTACAGACTCTGGATCCAAGCGTCCAACCTGAAGAACTTGACATCCCTGTGCGGAACCAAACATTTGGTTCTGTGCAAGTGACGGCTGACAAGAAGGCTGAACTCCATCTGATGATCCACACTGCTGTGGGACCGGTTGAGCCGATGAGCGCTGTGGATGTGTTGATCGTCGACGTGGATGGTGATGAGTTCATTATCTGCAATGATTTACTTACGACGCTGGGAATAGATGTAGACCGTCAACTCGAGCAACTCGCCGATCGTGGAGATGACGAAACAATTGGAGACCCAATCCAACTCGAGGCTAATGATTCGCCAGTGCCAACAAGTACCTTGGAACCAATTGATGCTGACATTTTTGCCGCAGTGGAATGCCTAATTACCCGTGCTGTGGAAAATGGATTTCCTGTGGACAAGGTCGAACAACTTCGTACCATAGCCCACATCTATGATGTGTGGCGACTGGAAATACGTGCAGGCCTGCCAGCGAATGTTCCTTCTCTCGAGGTGCGCCTGCAGGATGGGGATCATGTAAGCCCCGCAAATATCCTCCGCATATTCGACAATTCCTCCGTGAATTTAACTCGGCTTGTGGATCTAGGACTGGTCTATGAGAATCCTGACAGTTGTTGGTCAAGCCCCGTTCTTCCAGTCAAGAAGTCGGCGGATCTGATGGACCTTCGACAAGCAACAGACTGTCGATCCCTCAACGAACGAACTGAAGTCATGGCAACGGTGATGCCCATTTTATCACTAGTCATGGGAAATGCACGTGGAATGAATCATTTTGGACTTTTCGATTTTCTAAAAGGTTTCTGGCAGTTGCCACTAGCGGAACAATGTCAGGAATTCCTTTCCGACATGACGGATGAGAAAATTTTCACTCCCCGTCGTGTGCCTCAAGGATGTAGCGATGCTGCAATCTATTTCCAGAAAACCATGGAAACATGTTTTGCTTCTCTCTTGTATGAGTACCTCCTGATCGGGATTGACGATTTGCTCCTGTACGCCAAAGACATTGACACATATCTAGTCAAGTTATCCGACCTATTGTCGCTACTCAATCATTTTGAACTCAACCTGAACGCCAAGAAATCTAGCTTGTACCAGACCCAAGTTGAACTGGTGTGGTAGAGTGATCGACGATCGAGGTGTACGACATGACCCAGAGCGCATCAATACTTTGGGATCGATGCCGTATCCACGTACAGCCGGCGAACTACAACAATTCGTCTGCGCCATCAACTGGATGCGTGAAACTATCGTCGACTTTGCCCGTGTCGTTGCTCCTTTGCAGAAGAAACTGGATGACGCCTTGGCCAAAACCAAGCGTACACGCCGAGCGGCGGCTGGGATCGATATCGAACTTGATCAAGACGAGCAAAAGGCATACAACCAAGTCAAGGAGACGTTAGCCTCGTCGGCTACTCTCGACTTCCCCGATGACCAAGCCACCACCTGTCTGTTCACGGATGCATCAGACGTGGCCTGGGCCCTCATCGTGACCCAAGTGGCTGACTTTGACCCGGAAAATCCTGCCACTGAGCAACAACATCGCTTCCTTCACTGTATGAGTGGGACGTTCTCCGGCAGCCAACTCAATTGGACTGTCATTGAGAAAGAAGCGTTCCCTATCGCCATCGTATGCGATAAGTTGGACTACCTACTTTTTCGACCCCGGCCGTTTCGAATGTACTGCGACCACCGCAACTTAATTAATGTCTTCGCGTCCCACGAAAGCGTGAAGAAGCATGTGCGGGGTAAGTTGCTACGTTGGTCCATAAAACTCATGAACTACCGATACATTGTGGAGCACGTACCTGGTCCTGACAATGTATGGGCAGGCATGATCTCCCGTTGGGCAGGTAACCACACTTCAACCGTGCTCACACACAGACTGAAGACGTTCCGCAGCGACGTTGCAGCAGTCTCGCCGACCGTGTCAGCTCTACGGCCTCTAGATGATGAACATTTCGTCTGGTCTACGCTCACCGAGCTCTCTGACACGCAATCACGTTACTAGCCACCGGTCAATGCTGACCGAACTGATGACGGTCTCTTACTCCTCGACAAGCGGATTTGGATACCCGCTGACACTGTGGATCTCATTCAACGCTTGTGCATCGTAGCACACTGTGGTGTCCAAGGCCACCTTGGCCAACACGCAATGTGTGACCATCTGAATCGACTTTTCGCTATTGAACATCTCTCCACCATCGTGTCGACCTTTGTCAAAGGATGTCTGCTGTGTCTGCATTTTCGAGGGGGGGAAATTATCCCCAGACCGTGGAGCGAAGTGATTGAGTGCAGCACGCGCAATGGTGTTTTGCATTTCTATTATCTATACATGGGTGACAGCTATGCAAACAGCAAGTACCCTCTTGTCCTGAAGGACCACGTCAGCCATTACTGCGAGCTGGTTGTAACCGACACAGCAGACAGCAGCGTGGTGGTTGAAGCCTTACTCGCATGGCACTCACGTTTTGGGATCCCACCGGTATGGGTCTCCGACAATGGCACTCACTTCAAGAACGAAGTAGTGGCCGAGCTGAGTCGCCGTCTACGCACCCAACAGACGTTCACACCGGCGTACAGTCCGTGGGTAAACGGATCAATTGAACGCGTGAATCGTGATATCTTGCAAGTGGTGAGAGCAATGATTTGTCCTACAAGATCAGCTACAAGGATTGGGTATATCAAGTGCCGATTGTACAGTCAAACCTGAATCACACGGCCGTGCCATCCTTGGGGAATCGAGCACCTGTGGAACTAATTACTGGTTTGCAGTGCCCCACACCTCTCAACGAATTCTACTTGCCTGAGAGCAATATACTACAGCAAGTTCCGCCGAATCAGCAGATCGACAGCTACTTGGCCGACCTCCGAAGAAGTTTGCACGACATGCACTGTGTCGTCGAGGACCAACGACTGAAGCAACGATTGCGAAACAAGAAACAGGAACGAGGCGAGAACTTTGTGAACTTTGCCGAAGGCGATTTCGTCTTACGCTCTCGAGTCGACGAAAAACATGGGAACAAGCTCCAAGTGACCTGGATCGGTCCATATCAAGTAATCTGCGCCGACTCCCATTCATTCCGGGTGCAGCATCTAGTGACAGACGAAGAACTGGTTGTGCATGCATCAAGGCTCAAGTTCTACGCTGGTAGCAGTTTGAATGTGACGGACGAGCTCCTGGAGCACGTGGCTTCGCAGGGAATCGTACTTGCCGTCAACGAGCTCAAATAACACTTGTGGAAGCCGGACATTGGCGACTATGAAATCCTGGTGGGGTGGAAGGGTCTACAGTCAATCGAAGACTCGTACGAGCCGATGCAAGCCCTCGCCAAGGAAATCAAGGTGCTGATAAGCAACTACGTGGAGCATGCTGACGACCAGCAGCTTCGTAAACACTGGGAGAAGATCAACGGTCAGGAGAACAGGACGCTTGGGCAGCTGGGATAACGTGGGG